>NW_026555331.1:16044970-17244970 GCF_014898055.3 Talpa occidentalis | reverse complement strand
CACTTGGTCTGGGAGATACCACTTTCTTATATTAGTGATCAGTTTCCACACTCATGTTAATATAAAAGACACTTAGTGTATTCATAGCCAGACACACTTAGTGTATTCAAGTCCTACAAAATCCAATGACTGGCTACCTCCGAGGAAGTCATGCTGGGTAATATGTTGCAGAGAGGAAGCAGAAGCTCAATTTGGAGTTTTTTAAAGAATTTTTTAAAAAATATACTCTGTTCAGTGATGACCCCCATACTTTCAAAAATTCTACTGAGGAATACATGCTGATGTGGGCTTTTTCTGGGCAGCAGGAAGCCCTCTGAGTGATTTCTAGCTCAGGAATGCTCAAAGGAACACATCTCCAGAAAGGCTTGCAGTGGTGGGAAGAGAAAACGCTGGGAGAAGAGAAGTCGTGGGCTGAAGAAGTGAGTGGGCTGACATTACCCCCATGGAGAAACCAGGGTCATCTATTTCTTCCTTACACTTTACTTCCCCAAATTTCTACAGTGACAGTGAGCATGCTTGTGATCAGAAAAAAATTAAACAATATAAAGAAGTAATGGGAACTATGAAGACAATTTAAAAAGTCATGTTGATCATATTTTCTAAAAGAAAATTAGGAACATAGTCAGAAAACAAGAGAAATGAAACAAATAGGAAAGAATACTTGAAATTTAAAAACATTGAAAAATCTTAAGTCAAAATAACAAAAAATCCTAGCAGTAATGAAGCCAATTTGCCAAGTTTAACAAATGGTATGAAACAGCTCTTTGGTTACATCAGGATCATAAGCAGCTATAAATGTTCTTTTGCAGGTCATATGTTTACATTATAACTGCAAAGAAAAAAGGCACTAAAATGTTGGTCCAAAAAAAGAAAAGTGAAAACAAGCCTCTGGGGTTATTAAAAAAGAAAAAAAAAGAGGGAGAGAAAGACCAAAGTTCCTAGTTCCTTGTTAATTCAGAGAAATGAAAATTATGATTTCTCTGAATTTGAATGTAATATAAATTTCCTCAGAGATTGGTAAAAACAACACAGCCAGAAGGGGAAAAAAGCTGACAAGACACTGAAGTTGGACTTCCTGCCTTTAATCCCACTATATTTTCACTGTTCTGCTTGATTGAGAGGCACTATGTTCCATACTGGTGTCCTCAGAGCAAGATATTTTTTGCAGCAGATAGAACTACTGTCTGTCTGTCTGTTCTTTACAGGGAAGTTACTCCTTTTCATTCAAAAGCACAGAGCTAAGATAAACAGAATTCTGGGAGACCAGAGGGGTGGTTGGGCCCTATCACAAGAATAGGTGGGTCACTGAGGTTCCAGAGTCAGGATAAACGAAAGATGTTGGGGTCAGGACATGCATCAGAATAGGACAGTGTGGTTCTTTCCAGGAAGTTAGGGTCAGAAGAATCGGAGTGATGTAATACAGGAGCCAACATGTCTCAGATGGGGGTGCCCAACAGTTGGATCCAAAGCCTAGTTGGGAGACACCTCAGTGAGTCAGGATGTGGGTTAGGGCCTGAGCATAAAGAGATAAATCAAGTTCTACTGCACTCCCACCCGCCATGGTGACCACAGTCTAAAGCAGACATGTGAATAAGTAATTTTAAAAGGACATGGCCAAATTCAGGATAGAAATAATATGAATAAGTAAAATCTTTAAAAAAAAAGAAAGAATTTGAAAAGCCAAAGTTGGGTCCCTGAGCTTAGCCAGAACTGGGGAGCTAAGGGAAGGCTACCTGGGACAGATACTTCAAGTGAACTTGAAATAGAAGGTAAGAGTTTAGTAGCAAAGGGGTCAAGTGAGCTGAGAATATCCTAAGTAAATTAAGATACAGGAGGGAGAGAGAGAGAGAGAAAGAGAGAGGGGGGGAGGGAGAGAGAGAGAGAGAGAGAGAGAGAGAGAGAGAGAGAGAGAGAGGAAAATACAGAAATATCTCAATTATGAAAAAGAAACAACAGAATAAAGAAAAAGTAAAATTTTCCTAAAATGAAGGCAAATCCTTTCCCAGCTGGGTAATGAAATAGGCAGACAGAGGTAAGGGGTGACTCGAGCAACCCCCAAGCTCATCTTCATCTCTTGGGCCTGGAGGGTTCACTCCTGTTCTACCACAGCTCTTCTCTTTGCCTTCTCTTTGGAACATGCCATTTTTCTTGCATTTTTACACTACAGTCATCCTTCGGATGGTCTTGGTACCAACTCTGCATCTCCAGTACTGGCAGAAAGCAGCTAGGTCAAGGAACTTGGAGGGCTAAGTCTGCATCCACTCCTTTTAGAGACACTTCCCTTTGAAACTTTGGCATTAGACAACTTCCTTCAGGGTGGGATGTGGAACTTGCTCTTCAAATCTTCATTTTATTGGGCCCCCTGTATCCCATGCATTCTCTACCTTGCTGAGTCCAGATAGAAAGAGAACCATTAAGCTCTCTTAGTATGGGAAATTGCAGAATGACAGCAGAGAGCATTTTCAAAGAAACACACACAATTAAGGAACTCCATCAGGAGTATGGAACATTTTTTGCTAATGAGCAAAAAAAAGAAATGCAATTTTAAAACAAGAGCAACAAAAGGAACCCCACTAAAATACATATGAGAAATGAAGGGTCATACAGTAAATGACTTTTCAAAACACTGAAGATTAACAAATGAAGTTGAGCAGGCTCAACTTTACTGAAATGACTCTGAGTTTTTAAAAGTCTGGAGTTAGCTGGAGAAATTATTTTTGGAAGGTTGAAAGTGAGATTCAAATTTTCAGATGGACACTGTACAAACGCTTCATCCCATCCACTAGATTAAATGAGGGTAAGAGGGGTCCTTACTCATCATTCAATCAGGCCCCTATATTATTTAGTCAAATGTCTTTTGTGGTTTAATCACTCAGTAAATATGTTGAGTTTAATTTAATTACCTAATTACCTGTTTCAGATTTTATAAATATTTTCTCTACCCCAATTAATTTTTCATGGGGGACTTTGTGAAATGTGCAAGCCTCCACTTGAAGAATATTTATTAGTATTTATAGTTTCTTATGACTCTTACACTGTAGTTTCTTTCTTCCTATATGCCAAACTTCAATAAAATCTGTTTTGAAATTAAAGCTACCTGTGCCCTGGAACTCCTATGGCAGATTATTGTTCAAGAAGATAGAAACACAAATTGGTTTCTTTGCAAATCTTGGTCAGCAGTACCAAAGTAGTAAACTTGGTCAAACGTGTCAACTTTGAGAGTTGCCCGAGGAAACAGGCAAACAAAGTTGAAACAGAAACTTCACTGAGCAGGTTAATGGCACAGGTTAATGGCCTTCTCTCTGCTCTGGAAAAGTTAATCACTATGTTGACTCATCTCCTGAGTCATGCCAACCCAGAGGAAACCTACTGTCAACACTTGGTGTACAGCGATCCAATTTGATAAAATTACTATTTATCTCTAAATCCTTTGTGGTTCTTCGGGCGAGTTTACCCTCATGACAAAATTAACATAAAAGACCAACAGGCAATAACTTGATAGAGCTCTAATTTCAATCATTTCTTGTAGATAAAAAATGTTCCTCTATCCTAAACTCTGTATGTGAAATCTACCCCGTAAACAAATTTCATTATGCTCACAACCAAGGTCATCATAGACTTCCGGGAGTCCAGTCCTACATCAAGGGCAGATCGGAACCCCCATGATAAAGAAACACGTCCACAAACATACAGAAAGTCTTCCATAGTTTTTCAAGAAAGGCTCATATGTAACCTGGCATAATGATGAATCTATTATGCAGAATCTATTATGCAGAAGTATTTTGATCACAAAGACCTTTTCTCCAAGAACAATACCTTAAGAAAAATTCCTCTTCTTTTCTTCCTTTATTGCCTTTATTATTCCAACAGATCCCAGCAAACACTTCTACAAGAAGTGTTTAAGGGTAGGTGTGCATGGACAATGGCCTCTCCACGCGTTGCACAGAAGTTCCCTGCCCTCTTCTTTCCTAACCCGGCCTCTAGGGAGATGTGGTCCCCAAGCAAAGTTGACATAAGATAGAACCATGTGTTATTTTTCTTCTGCAAGTTTCCATTTGAGGGCTTGTACTCAAAAATATTGCTGCGGGGATTCTGATCCTGCTCCACGGGGCTGGATGCACTTAGTTCAGCTTGGCACATTCAGCCAGAGATGGAGATTGTTACTTTGCTTGTGTTGCCAAAGCAAGTTGCCTAGCCATACACAATCACGGGGAATAAATACATCATGTAGAAAGCCAACTACATCTTTGTTTTGACCCAACCTTTTGATTTGAAGTAAACAGAAGACTTCTTTCAAAGTATTAATGGGCTACTCCAGAATTAAGGTAGATTTCTAGTGATATATAATTTCTAAGTTTTTTTAAAAACAGATTAAACAAAAGAATTCATGAATTTTTATTGAATTCTTTTTCCTCCAACAAATTTCCCTGCTTCTATTCATATGGAAATTGTGCCAAAATTTTGGATGGTCAACACTTGAGGAAATCATTCACTTCTTTTTTCAAATCTAGCATATCATTGATATTCCTTCTTCAAAATGTTTCTAAAATTCACTCCTCACAATTTTCACCACTTCTGCTCAAATCAAGATACTTATTAACTCATACTTTTATCCTCACTGACACACAAACACAGTGTGCATATATGCAGAAAAGTCATGGTGTATTTATTCTTTTTTCTATGTAAAAATACATCATGACTTTTCTGACAAGCCAATATGCAGACATATTTTACGTGTGCACAAACACATAACATCAAAAGACAGAAACATTAGCAAACAGGAGGAAACTACATGCATCTTTTTTTTGCAGGTAACGTGGGGATGAGAAATGTTTCAATGCACACACACACACACACACAAAATGCAAAACTTACCGGCTGACCTCCCCACCATCTGTGATTAAATTTCTCTCGTCCTCGAAGATGGAAAGTAGCATCAAATACAGGGTCATACATTGAATTACCAACAATTCCATGGGATTCTGGATACAATCCCTTTAGTAAAATTAAATTTCTTGTTAAAAATACCAATATAATAACTCACCTATATTAGTTTCATAATAAATCTTCTTGCAGGTCTTACAGTAATATTTAATTTCCAAATATGTATGATATATGTAACTTTTACACGTATCTTGCTAATAAATATGAATATTTTCTATGGACTAATTAAAAGCCATTTGGGAAACTTAGGATGATTATAAGAAATTTAGTTACTAGGCTTTTTAACTACTGCAATTTAATAAAAGGTGGCAATAATTTTTATTACAATAAAATAACCTTTAGTTTGACATTTGCTTATGTGCTTCCAAAGATGCTTTATTTCTAAATATACTTTTCAATTTCCTACATTCTCTTTTTATACCCCTGAAAAATTAATAGTCTGATAAATAAACGAATTATGTTTTTAAAGAAGAAAGCTGGGTAAAATTAGGAGTACCTAAAAATTATAACATAGCCATCCCAAATTCAACATTTTTACTTAAGTTTCAGAAAATAAAGAATAGAGCTGTTGGTATTGGAGAGAGACTCAGTGCACGTGCACAGACAGAACTCCTCCTGAAGAAAGTTTGCTTTAAAGTTGCAATGAAGCTCAAACACCCTCAAAGTTGTGAAAAGTATTTACTCTGAGCAATTGAAACAGGTAAGATGAAAACAGAAGTTGTTTTTTTTTTTTACAGCAAGGATTGTGTTTTAAAATCTCCCTTTCAAGTAGTATCAGGATGAAATCAATCCTTGGAATCTACATCATTTGGGGAAAAAAAAACACTTACAGTGGCCAAGGTGTATAAGTTCGGGAAAGTTTTTGTCGGGTACACAGGCCTCATGTAGGGAGAGTGTGTGCCGCAGGATCCTAAAGACAGAAGTCAGGTATTACAACTTGAAAACAATGGGATCATTGCATGTTTGGAAACCCACTTCATAAACTGTCAAACACATTACCTTCATTTTTGGTATTTCAAATAATAAAATATGTTGAAAGCATTGTAGACCTAGATCTCTAAGCCTGCAATGCACGGTTACCGGGCAGACTGTGCATTATAGATGAGATACAGAAAGTGACTTACTTAGTTTTTCAATGTTAGGCATGACCTTGCTGCCTTTCTTCATGTATGATGCACGGAAACCATCCACAGAGAAGATGATTAATGGAGGGCGGACAAACCTTAGAGAGTAACACATCAAGCTTTAGAAAAATGACTGCCATTATTTCTATTAAGTGTGCTTACTCATTCTCAAATAACTGGGTCCAAGAATTTCCACAATAAATCCCAGGTCAGGGTACCTGTACAAGTCTAGGTTTCTGGCCACATAACATTTGTGTCAAGTGAAGTCAAGAGTTAAATAATCAGGGTCATTAAAAAAAAAAAAAAAACAGACTTCAGATTTCACTTAACATGTTTCCTTAATCCTGGTGTTGCAAACAAGGTTTTGAACAAAAGGTTATATTGCCTAGTATATTTACGATCTCATTTGGAAAACTCCTATTAAGTCTTTAAAATCCAGACTGAAGTTTCCTCTTCTATAATGTTAACTTCTTAAAGGTGATAATTCTTTTAGCATTCATATATATGTTATGTTATATTTAGTGTTCTGTAATATGTTACAATAAAAATACATGTTTAATAAAAGTACAGTTTGTGTCTTATTTTTCTATTTTGAGTAATAGTAGGACTTAGTAAATGTTTATCAAATACATGAATAAATGAATGCATGAGTAAATGAAAATAAAAAATAGCAATAGAACTCCTGTCACTAGAACTAAATACATATTAAAATTTTTGATGTAGGGCCTCCCCTGGTGGTGCAGGCAGTTGAGCATCGTGCTGTGAAGCTGTCCACAGCCTCTGCAGCGCCGGTTCAATCCCTGCCGGCTGGCGAGGGTACCACTGGAGCGACAGACCGTCTCTCCTGCCGCCCGCTGCTCCCCTCAGCAGCATATTTCGTCGGTCTGCCAGTTCTGTTCCCCGCTCTGTCTCTGGTGAATCCTCTCACCCTCCCGCACATCTGGCCTGTGCCCTGGTTCTTGTATAAATAAATAATCTTTAAAAAAATTTATTTCATGTAGGCTTAAATTTAAAATAATTTCAAAAATAATGAAAATTATTGAAGAACTAGACTGTCTAAGGTAAGATCTGATACCACAGGTTCTATTATATTCTCTTTTTTAAGACTTACTTTTATTTATTTTGCATACATGAACTGGGGTATAGGCCAGAGGTGTGAGAGGATTCACCAGAGACAGAATGGGGAACAGAACAGACAGATCTACTGAATACACTGCTGAGGGGAGCAGCAGGTGAAACAGGAGAGTTCTTCAGTGCATCATGTTGGTTAGTGGCTGGTAATAGCTTGATAGCACTGAGACTTTAACCCTTGTACCACCAAGGAAGCTCAGTTCTAGTATATTCTAAAGACACAATTTACAATCACTTGAAAATGCTAAAATATGTACAAAACCGTTTCTAATATTTTCAAGAAAAACCAGCAAGTATAGGCTTCAGTTTGTTTCAAGTCACAGTAAATAAGGTATATTTTAAATGAGTCACATATATAAAGCACTAGAACAAAAATATGTAAGTCCAATGTCATCATTACTACTCTTATGATTATCCTTTAATGGTATAGTCCAGATAGATAGATAGAATAACACAGAACTCTTATTTCCAGAAAATAAATGAACACATCTTAAAGGGTCAACAACTATTGCCATCCCATTTAAAAAATCCAAAAAGCTTCAAAGGGTTCATTAAAGTTAAAAAGGAGACAATGAGAAAGTCCATATCTAAATACTTGGAACTCATGACCCAAGCTGCATTGCCTACAAGCACATACTTGAACAAACACATTAATGAAAATACATTTGTTGAACATTTACTTTCTGCAAACATTGAAAGACCTATGAATTTTCAACAGTTTCCTGGAAGGTGCAGCAAGTGCCTTAAGCTGGTCGCACTCAAGCTGTGGGGTGTCACTCTAATTTGGCTGCATGCCAGCAAAGCAAAGCGCTGCTCCAGTGGTTTGTCAAGTTTCTGCAGCATGTGGCAGGAATTATCATTTTGGATGAAATTTTTTGAGTTCTCTAACTCCCCTCTGAAAAGGGGGATAGGGAGGCAAAGGAGCACTCCAGGAAAAAACTAAAAAGAGTCTACCAGAAATGTGTTTCCTTCTCTAGTGACTTTAGTCTCTTTACACTTTGTAAAATCTTCAGCAAAAGTGAATTAGAAGGGGCAGTCCATCTCTGATTTTGCAGAGTTTAAAATAGAGATTTTCCATAGTTTAAAATGGTCTAGCATTCGACTGGAAAGCTGTTCATCCATACTGATAAGTTTGCCTGTATAAGAGAATTTTAGTTTTACATTTTTTTAGCCATTTACCCACTCTTTTCTTATGATATTTCATTACCTAATGTGTAAAACTCCATACTATTCACATAATACACTTACCCTGCGGGGCATTCTGGCGCCTTAATTTCCTCACAGTCATCATCTACCCAATGTGATTCTCCTAAAACAAAAAAATGAGTAAGTGGGTTGGTAAATCTAATTATAGACACCATCCAGACCAGAGCTTTGAAGACTATAATTTCAGAATCTGTGTCCTGCCTGATAATTGTTGATTGGACATCATCTAAAAAGAAATTCTGAAATGAAGTCTAGGGTCTGGCTTGGCTAACTAAAGAACACCCATATGTGATGGGAAGGTTAAGATCTAATAACCCCAGTGTTTATTAAAAATTTAATATTTAGGGGCCTCCCCGGTGGCACAGCAGATTGAGCACTGCGCTATGAAGCTGTCCACAGCCTCTGCGACGCAGGTTCGATCCCGGCCGGCGGGTGAGAATCCCACATGGTGCAGCAGACTTCTCCTGTCTTGCCTGCTGCTCCCCTCAGCAGTGCTTTCGGTCCGTCTGCCTGTTCTGCTCCCCGTTCTCTCTCTGCTGAATTCTCTCACCCTCCCTCTGACTGTACCCCAGTTTTTGTATAATAAATAAAACTTTAAAAAAAAGCTGCATGCCTATAGCAGCAACTATTATAAAAAATTAATATTTGATATTTAATAACCCCTTCCTACTTTAATGGTCTGGCGATAAAAACATCAGTGGCGTCAGTGAACAAAATTTCATGTTTATTTCCCTCCAGAAATAAACTGTTGGGTCATTAGATGGAACATTCTTTTTTTCACCACTAAACATCTCAGAGCCATAGAAAGCAGTTTAGTTTCTCTTTAGCTGGGGGGAAGGCTGATCACACTCAGAGATGACAGATGGAGAGAGTGCAATAGAGAGGTTATTTTCCAGTAGGTCTCTGTACAGCCCTTGAATTTAGGGACCAGAGCCAATGCTCTCTTTCACCTCTATGTTCCACCAAGACCTGAGAGCAGAAACTTATGTCTCTTCTGAGAGACTCCTCTCATGAACATAGGCCAGAGAAGAGCTCAGATATATTTTTTTTTAATTGATGCTTCCTTTGGAGAAAATAAAAATTATCAAAAAAAAAAACATTTGTGTCCTATTATCCCAAGACAAAGAAAAGTCACGTTTCTTGAAAATAAGTAAAATGTGTGACCAGCACTTTGGAAAAATTGCTTCCATGTAAAAAGTATTGGAACTCTCCCTGGTCAATAAGAATTTTACTGACAGGTCTTTTTGTCTGTCAATTTTAAAGTAAACAGGAGCATCTCCTGTTGCAATTAAAACTTAAAAATAGTTCAAAAAGACAACATCACTAGACTGAAAAAATCAATGTGATTAATGTCTAAATATTATTTAATATTTTCTCGCATAGAAAATAAAGAGACTATGTTATCAAAAAAATAAGAATTTTACTGACAACCATGCTTCTTTTTTTTAATTTATTTTTAAAAATATTTATTTATTTATGCATACAAGAACTGGGGTACAGGCCAGAGGTGCAAGGGGTGAGAGGATTCACCAGAGACAGAGTGGGGAGCGGAACAGGCAGATTGACTGAAATATATTGCTGAGGGGAGCAAGACAGGAGAGGTCTGCTGCACCATATGGGTCACCTCCTTGGCCCGGGATAGAACTCGTGCTGCAGTAGCTGCAGATTGCTTCATAATGCTGCATCTTAACCCCCTGTGCCACCAGGGAGGCCCCAGTACCATACTTCTTTAAAGGGGGAAGTTTTCTACACTGGCATCACCCAGGCATACATGTGGGCTCCACAAATGTACAACTAGAATTTTAAACCAGCAAAGGCCAAAGCTTAATGATTAAACTGCCAGTGCTACCTCAGACTTTTTATTTTTTTTTCTCCTAAGAGTCTGGATGGCTTATTGGTATTATTATTACATGTGTTAATAAAAGGTAAAAGAAAATATATTCTTAATCAATTACATACTTTTTCAACAATTACAATGTTTTTTGGTTAGGACAAATTATTCAAACTAAGGATTAAAGTAATACCCTCTTGTCACAACCAAACACTTCACCTATTTCTCTGAAATCTATTAATAGAAACTTTTCATAAATACTCTGGGTCAGAGATAGGAAGAAGGACTAAATGTAGACATTAAAAAGTGACTTACAAACTTTCTATATTCTTGGATCTTTCCATTAACTTCTTTTTTAATATTTATTTATTGTTATGAGGTACCATTATTTTACATCCTATCCAGAGCAACTTCTACAAGTGAGAACCACAACAACTTGAGCCCCTTAAAGACAGACACTGCATCTTCCATGTTGTTGGCGATATGACTAGTGACTGTTACTCACCGGGGAATCCCAGCACCAACCAGACAAAGTCAGTACCTGTGCATATGTGGCTTTGGGGTGTTGGTTGGAGCTGCTGGTACCCTGCTCCTCTGTACCAGCTTGTACCCCCATCCATAGCCCAGCACGTCAGCTTAGTTTAAATTCTCTGGGTACATCCTGACCTCAAGGGTAAGAACTCTGGGGTATGATTTCCAGAGCCAGCTACGTAAGATTTCATCCGAGACAACACCCTTGCTTGCCTTTCCCCACTCCCACTTGCCTAGTTCCCTTACATGGTTTCCCTACAGCACATCCTAAAACAAATATCATGTTAAAAATTCCTGTCTCAAACTATGCTTCTAGAAAAATCTGTCCTAAGACCAAGACACAAAGTTTTGAAATATCTTCATTAGTATGAGTCTACCTAATTAGGGAATGGAGCGTTGTGTCCTCATTATTTCAGTCAGGGAAATGCAGAGGAACGAAACAAAGATGGACGCATGAGAAGTTCAACTCCTTCCTTCCTCCCAAACACATGCCAAGGTGTTACGCCCACAACCTCCAAGGTCACTTGGAGAATCTCCAGTTTTTATCCTTTCAAAGCTCAGGCAAGTCCAAGGAAACACATACCTTTGCAAACCACTTGGTAATTAGTGCAGCAGTCTCCCCTGGCCAAGCAGTCCTCCGAGCACTGACAAGCATGGTCTTCATTTCTTACTTCTCCACATCTGTCCTTGGTGCACTCCCAGCCACCAGCTGAAATCAGCACAATAAAACACTGTCATTGCTTCACATGAGCCAAATGAAAGAGGCCATGATCACTTACAAGGATTGCCAACAAAAAGAGCTAAAATCCCACATTATTTAATCTGCTTGTGAAATTAGAGTTGGCCTGAGACCACGATATTTGGAGGACTTACAAAGAGAAGGAATTTCCAATTTTTCAAATCAGAGTACATACAAAGTCAAAAGCAAATACAGTGCTGCAGGAAAATGGAATCTTTAACATTGGGCAAACAGATCAAACAGACCCAGTAAAAATTGTATCTAAGGTGTGTGATAGGGTGTTTACTATTGTGTGCTTAATCACAGTAGCTGAGCTCTTGTTCTCCAAAGCAGTTTTACTTAACTTTAATCACTTTGATTTAAATACAAAGGATAATGCAACTCAATGGCCTCTACCAGCTAGAAGATGCACCGGGAGGTTAAAGTCCTAAATTGATAGGCGGATAAAGGGATATTAAAAACACTTGCAGTTTCAACCATTGACCAAAATGTGGCACTACCTAAAGCCTAGGTCAGTGTTCCTACTTTCAAGGAGGCCAGTAAGTGGGTTACAGATTTCTTCTTGAGCACATTTGACTGAGCTCAGGGCTCACCTTTACCAAAAAGGTATATTCAGAAAAGGAATATTTTCATTTTAACGAGAGTGTTGTAATTTTGTCTGACTTTTTCATTCACAAGATGATAAACTCTAAGGCAGAAAAAAATCACATTTCTTTTTTCACCATTATTCTCCCAGGACTGCCATTGCTCCCGGCACATTCAGGGTATTCCATGAATACTTGTCAAATCTGATTGAAAAATACCATGAAAATAAAATGACTCTAAGAATTCAGGATTGCTTTATTGAGAAACTTCATTTTAATTCATTTGTTCAATGAAAATCTCTAATGGTGAAAAAGAAGTGATCAAAGTTTTGTCTGCCCTTTGAAGGAAATATCAGCATTTCAGTGTATAAATTTGTAACATGTATCTAAATTTTTTTAAATGCATATACATTATGAAGTTGATATCCCCCTCTTAGAAATTTGTCTTAAGGAAAAGAAACAAAATTATGACTATGTATGAATAGTATTCACTAGCACACTATTTGTAATAACAAGAAATTGGCTGAAATATAAATGTCAATTACTCAATGAATTAGTTTGCACCTGTTAAATGGAATACTATGCAGTCATTCAAAAGAATGACATACATAAAATTTGTAACTACATATACACCCTCACACAGCAACTGTATACACACTTGTACAAATATATATACAGAGACATAGTAAACAAACACAAACAGAGAGAAAGTGATCAGAGTTTACACTCAAATATTGATTGTGCTTATCTCTAATAAGTGTATCAATACAGCAGACTCTCAGAAACTTGTTTTCTTCTTTAGTTTTTTATTATTTGATATTTGCTTTTTCCACACTTGGTATATGTTACCATTGTACACAGGGAAATAAACTACTTTTAAAATACTATGATATTTATTTGTTAAATCTAAGAAGAAAGGCATGAGCTACACTCAGAGAGAATGAAGCAAGAGTCAATCCATTGACCATTACAAGGAGCTCAAAGCCCAGGGATCCAGAGGGCTAAGATGACACATCTGGGACAAGATATTCAAGGTAGAGAGGAAACGCAAAACATTAGTTGGTTGCTCAGCACCAAGCAAACACAGACTGTTGCTTTGAAATAATATTTTAGGACCCAAGAAGTCTTCTGGAACATCTGTTCTGTCTATATATTCAGTTTACAAGACTCTCAGCATTTAAATTTGCAGACCCATTACTAAGGAACCTGGGAGATGTTCCAAAGGAAAGTAACAACAAAAAAAGGCCAGATGTTTGGAAAAAACATTGTACAAAAAAACAGCTTAAGAAAACTCTTCTTATTTGGCAGGGGGTGAGCAGGGGACAAACACATCAAACCTAGTAAGGGAGCTGATGTCAGCTTTCATCTGAATCAAGACAATTACTTTAATAAAGGAGAATAATGTCTCTGTTTGTAATGATATCATTAGAAAGATTAGACTAATAACAATAATAGTATGAGTTAGATTTTTGAAAGTATCACCTAACCGTGAAAGTCCAAAAACAAGTAACAAGATGTTCAGAGAGTTGTGGAATATCCATGTCTACTGCTCTTAAGAGCGGGGGAACTTGTCACCTTTCTCCAAACTGGACTCTGACATTGCCCAAAAGCAGGGCAGAGAGACTCTGCACTTACTTATCTGCAGTGCTGGGCTCTAGAAGAGGAATGGGTGGAAAGGCAAACACCCTCATGGTGCTTCTTCTTCACCATGCACATTCATTACAAGCCTGTACATTCTACAGGCCAGTCCAGTGTAAAAGAAATGTAAAGGAAGGCCAGGAAGACTGCAGCGGGACATTTTAGAATCACCAGAACATGTGACCCTAAATAGAGTTCCATAACAAATTCCCCCTCACACTGAGAACTGGGAATGACATCAGGGCAGGCTATCACTCTAGGATAAAATGATATAAAACAAAAGCTAGAAACTGGGCAGCAAGCACCAAAAAAAAAAAAAAAAAAAAAAAAAACCCTACGTGCCCCCAGCAGTGAAGGTGGGAACTGATTGCAAGGGTCAAAAATGATAAAGATGAAAAAGCCTCACCGTGTATCCTTCCCAAACCAACAAATGACAGCTGCTGCAGAGAATCTATTGCTTGTTCGCAAACAACCGTCAAACAGGGAGTTCTCATCATCCAACCAATAATCATTCAAGAAACGCAACCAAAACCCACAGTTTGGTTTGGACAAAGAAGGTGGCAGTGCCAGGGTGCAGCACAGCTGGGAAGGAACAGAGGAGTGTGGGGGTGTCTTTAAGTCATCGAGACTAGAGAGGACGTGACAGTTACTTACCTGTCTTCAAACAAAGCTCATCGAAGTCATGGCAGCAACTGCTGTAGCTCTTACACAGGTTGTCACACCGACAGTCAGGGGGTCCGAGCTCTTGAAGTTCAAAGCATCTGCCTTTGCAGGATTCAGAGGTATTGATCCAGGGCGAGTCCGATAACACTGCAGGACACAAAAGGCAAAGACACTGGGGTTGGGGAGTGGGGTGTGTCCCCAGGGAGGGCTGACACTGGGCAGCATGACAGTTGGAGATACAGTCAGACTCAGATTGAGCAACCTGGCTCCATCACCTGCTTGCTAGGTACCCGGGGCAGCCTGAGGCACTTTCTTGTGCCTCAGTCTCTTCATCTATAAAGAAGAAAATTAATAAAAGTAACTTGAGTTTGTGGTAAGAAGTAAATGGAGCGAAGCATGCCAAACACTTCCCAGATCGCCAGGCAGATAAAGTGTAACAAGTGTGAGTTATTGGTTTGATCACTGGTGACAATTATTATGACGGCAAATCTGTGATGGTTACTGTATATGCTAATGATACCAACAGAAAGCAGAACTTTGGTCTATACACTTAGAAACAAGATTTCATTTCTCTATTTTAAAATCCATAGCTTTTCTTCCTATGGAAAAGTGAGCCCTAATGTTCTGAGAATAGTCTGAACACATTGGATAGGAATAAAGGATATTAAGATCTCTTCCAGCCATAAAATCTCCATCTGGAACTAAAGTTCCACCAACCACAATCTCAGCTTGTCAAAAATGAATTTTCTTCCATTATTTTCATATATAGATATGATTCAATATCTAATTCAGTAAGATAAAAATCCCATAATTCTGTAATTTACAGGCATGGAAGTTTAAACAGAAGTGTCATCCATTATAGCATCTAAAAGATAATATGTCTATGTATAATTTTAACAGAATATGCTATGAACCTATGTGAAGAACACATTAAAACTCTACAAGAAAACATTTTAATAGATCGAATTAAATGGAAAGTCATACCATCTTGCAGGTAAAAATATCAATATTATAAATTAACAGCTCTTCTGAAATATACCTAAAGATTCAATGCAATCACCAATAAAAATATGGAGAGGATTTCTGGAAGCCTGAGCAAATATCAAGTGTAACAAAAAACAAATACATATAGGAGAACAAAAAGACTGAAAAGGGAAGAACAATCTGGTAAGGAACAGAGAGTGAAATACATTCTGAAGTCAAATAATGAAAAGAGGTTGGTGCTAGAAAATAAGTAGATCAGTGTAGAGGTGCTGACCAGAGTTAGGGTCAAATATTTATAGTGAAAGTGACTTTTTAATCAGAGGGCACATGAAAGTATTAGTCTGTATGTGAAAGAAGGATTCATCAGTAAGTAGTACTGAAATAATTGGCAAACTGGAATGAAAGTAGCTGGAGCCTTAGTCTAGCTTACAAAGTAATGGATGGAAAGCACACGCAGTGTCATAGCCATCGTTAAGGATGCAAAATTTGTAAAATAAAACAAAATTTGGAAGTATCTATCAATATTTTAAAATACATATGACTCTTCCACCCTGAAGTTCCAATCCAAATGGCTCTTCTGTAGATGGACTATTGTTTATTCCTTAACAAGAATGAGTCATATCTGTGTAGGCTAACATGGAAAGATCTACAAAATATATAATGTTTTTTTAAAGAGCAGAGTACTTAACAGTGTTATAGTATTAAATCTTCTATATTTTGCATTAAAATAGACATAAAGAGGGCAAGAAGAATAGAGAAAAATAATGAAATTAAAACAGAGACAGACTTAGAGATGAGCAAGAGAAGGTTGGGGTACAGGGAGTGAGAAAAGTGCAGATGGACATAACTTTTTAAAAGTACAGCTATGATACAGCCTCTTTTTTTCCTTGTAAGAAGCTCTTTACAGGGGTTACATTTGGGGGAAATGATGGAAAAAAAAGAAAAGCAAAGAAACTTCGTAGTATTTTATAGTTTGAAACTTCTAACATTGTACCAATGTCTATTTATCTTCAGATATGCCTGAGAATATATGAATATGGGTATAAAATATTCATTATATAGTACATTATATATAAATATCCTAATCAATGTCATTTTATGACATGTTATTGGTAATCTTGTTTCCTTATTGACAAGTTTACATATTTTTCTTTGTTTTATCATTAGTATCCGCTACTCTTCACAGCAAGAAACATAAGAAGCAATGGAAGAACAGATCTGAAATGCCATTTCTAGGCTCACTGAAACCATTTACCTGAACACCCTGTTCATTTCTCATCCTTTGTCCCCTTGAAAGTCAGAGTCACCCAATCCTCGTATTTATGGTGTCAGATCAGTTCAACTGAAGCAAACAGATTCACTCAACCATGGGATGTGAAACTCTTTTGCATGGATGATTCTGATGTTGAAATACATAGAAACCACACCAGTTCACTTCGGAAATGACGTCAGGTCTCCATGCACTGCCTCACCTCTGGTTCATAAACCACATTTTTCTATTGACTTTGGCTCAGCAACCAACAGTGCACACCAAACCATGAGAGAAGATGGGGGAGGAGGAAACGAGAAGTAAAAGAGGAAAAATAGAGAAAGTCTGACAGTAAAAATAAAGATAAGGAAAACGCTTAGAATTGAATCAATCCTTTTTTAAAAGGACCACTTAGCACTGCTTAGACAGAACCATGTCAACATTCACCTCATAGATTTTGAGCAGCTTCATTCCGGTGAGTTGCAGACATGAATATGCTGAGCTGTGCTTCCAGCTGCGATAATAAGAAGAGATCTAAAGCACAGTTTACTCTTGTTTCCTTGTCCACCTGCTCCTCTTGGTGGGGTCCCAGCATGCATTTGACATTTCCCTCTACTCAAGCTGGTTGCTTTCCCCTCATCATAACCTCTTCCTTCTTTCTTTCTTTACTTTCAAAAGATCTGCATAAACATGCAGCCAGTTAACCTTTCCTTCTTCCATTCCATCAATGTGACTTTTACTGTTTTCTTACAACTTCTATCATGTTCTGATTGTGCCCCTCACTTGGCTTTATACACACAAGAACTGGGGTACAGGCCAGAGTTTTGGGGAGTTAGAGGATTCACCAGAGACAAATTGGGGAGCAGAACAGGCAGATGTACTGAAATACACTGCTGAGGGGAGCAGCAGGCGAGTCAGGAGAGGTCTGCTGCACCATGTGGGTAGCTCCTTGGCCAGGGATTGAACTTGTGCTGCAGTGGCTGTGGTGGTTGCATCTTAACCCCTTGTGCCACCAGGGAGGCCCCCCTCACTTGGCTTTTGAAAATAATTGAATCTCACTCAAGACCTGGCCTCTATCAACTATTATCTTCCTTGTACTCTTAAATGAAAGACAACTTTGTTAACAAAGATTTGCACTTGGGTCCCTCACACAAAGATTTATCCCACAAAAAGAACTGTATTCAGGATCAGGTGACCAACAGCTTAGAATAAGAGTTCCCGACCCGTGAAAGATGGATGTTAGGCCAAGATTCATTCCCGTCTGACGTGGATTCAGCAGGCAATGTCAGAAAGGTGAATTAAATGATATAAATCTTCTTCAAATCCAATAATTCCAAGAAAGTTGAACCACTGCACCTTTCTAAATGAAGGGAGCATAGGAAAATGTCTACTTTCACCTTTCCGGGGCCTGCATGGATCCAGCCCTGCCATCTTCTTTCATAACTGCACTAGTCCCAGGGCTTCCCCTGGTGGTGCAGCGGTTGAGCACTGGGCTGTGAAGCTGCACGCAGCCTCAGCAGTGCCAGTTCGATCCCCGGCCATCAGGCGAGGGTCCCACATGGCGCGCAGACCTCTCCTGCCGCCCGCTGCTCCCCTCAGCAGTGTACTTCATCACTCTGCCTGTTCTGCTCTCCGCTCTGGCTCTGGTAAATTCTCTCACCCTCCCGCACTTCTGACTGTTACCCAGTGCTTGTATAAATAAATAAATAAATCTCTAAAAAAAAAATAACTGCACTAGTCCCTATTCTTTTGGGTCAGCAGTTCATCTACCACAATCAGGCCTTTTCACGTCACACCCTCGTCGTACATTCTTTTCACACAAGTTCAAGACAGATTTTGGTACTTCTCTCTGTGCTATGCCTGATTCCATGTTCAAATTGGGTCATTATCAGTCTGAATTCTAAAGTCTAGGTGTTGTCTGGTCCTGTGTGCAGGGTTATGAGTTCTGACGCCCTGTATGCTCCTCCCATTGGTCTCAGTTCTCAGTCCAAGTGTTTCCTGAAAGTGGGAGGAAAGCTTTGAAATGGGCTTCAGACTGTGGTTATGCCACCTCCTTCACGAAGAGCCTTTAAACAGATCCAGTTCTCCTGTGTCTGTCTGATCTATTTGGTGTAGAAACCACAAGGAAGGGAGAGCAGCATGAATGATATTCAAGATGCTGCTCAACTCTCGAATGAGCTATTGTCTTGCATCTCTTTTGAAGTCATTCTTTCTGGTCAGACTTTCTTACACTGAAGGGGCCATTTTTTCTTGATACTGTCCCTCGCCCATTAGTAAGATGCCTGAGTGTCAGCATCTTCCCTTCCTCAATACGTGCCTTCCTAAAAATGCCCATTACTATCCTCTCCTCTTCACAACTGCTGGACCAGAGGTCATAGAGAATTTTTTTTAATAAATCAGTATACCCAGTAAGTTTTCAAACACCTGTACTTACAGTGTGTTTATAAATACAATGTTCTTGTACAGAAAGACCTTCTTCAAGAAGACAGATTTCTGTGAGATTTAAATAAAATAAATTAAGAACTTTAATTCAACTTCTAAACCACTCAAGTAATACTGATGTTGGTAATCAGTTACATAAGTGTGAGTGATTTGCAAAGCTGCTATCAGACAATTAAACATTTTCATTTTAGATCACAAGTATCATTAACTCAAAAAAGTAAAAGTTTAGATGCTATTTTTCAAACATAATTGAAGATAAAAGCATCATTATATACCGAGCATCTTATATTTTCATCAGGCTTAATATGGAATTTTGTTTCCAAAAAATTTTTGAACAAAAAGGCAAAAAATAAAGGATGAAGAATAAAGTATCTAGAGCTAATCTGAGCTGGCAAAGACATGGCTAAAATATTATATCGTCCAAATATAACTACAGTGTTTATTTTTTCTTTAACAAAAAAATTTTCAGGTTTTGTAGATAAGTTCCAAATTTTAGAAATTCTTTTGAAGACATGATTTTGGAAGATATTGATTTCTGTTGACTCAAGAATCTATGTTCTAGTCTGTTGAAGACTGAGACTTCTGGTTATGCAAAAAAGACAGGAGATTCTCTACAGGTTTAAGATAGATAAAAAATTTCTACAGCAACGTTCCCTTTAAAGAGAACTGAGGGGCCTCCCTGGTGGTGCAAGGGGTTAAGCACCGCACTATGAAGCAATCCACAGCCTCTGCAGCACTGAGTTCTATGCCCGGCCGGCCAGGGAGCAACCCACATGGTGAAGCAGACCTCTCCTGACTGGCCCGCCGCTCCCCTCAGCAGTGTATTTCAGTCAGTCTGCCTGTTCTGTTCCCCACTGTCTCTGGTGAATCCTCTCACCTCCCACAACTCTGGCCTGTACCCCAGCTCTTGTATGCATAAATAAATAAATCTTCAAAAAAAAAAAAAGAGAGTGAACTGAAAAGTCTTTGTCCTCCTTAGATTCTAATTTAGACCATTTCATTCCATTTACTTAAACACCCCAGATTTCTACTTGAGATCTAGAATAAAGTGCCCTGATGCTATATTCCTTGTGAGAGAGCTTCCCCGCAGGGCAATCACCCATATACCTGTCAGCTTTATGTTCCTACATTGTACAACCGTTCCATTTCAATAGCTTTCATTGTAGAAAGAGACTCCTAAAGTGATTGCATAAACATCAACCTTCTGGTTCCTGTTAGCATTTTCTGTCCTCTCTATAATTCACAAAGAAAAGCTTTCCTCATAAAGTCATTAGAGACTCTCTTCATTTCATATTTACTCATGAATTTCACTCACATTCACATACTTTTAAATTTTCCTTTAAGCCCTTCGGGGGGATGATGAATTGGACTGAAATTTCAAATCTCTATTAGTTGTTCACAAGCTAACAAATTTCCTTTTGCTTTTCAAGTATTAAATTGCCTATATTTCAGAGAGCACATTTTTAAATCACAAACTTCAGTAAAATGGACCTCACCATAACACCACAAACATACACATACACACATGTACGTAAGAACACATACTTGAACACACATAATTCTCTTGCAGTCTTAGAAGCTAATCAAATGTATGGCACTTTGTCAAACTCAAATGCATCATCTGTTTACTTGTCATTGAAAATGGATTCCAGTTAACCTCATTTACCTAAGTGCTCAGGTAAATGAGATAATAATCATCTCTGCTCATTTCATATCTTCTCATAAGCCTATAGATCTTTTAGGATCTGTTAGGAGAAATCCCCCTCCACCATTACTTGCAATCAGTCATTGGATCCTAAGTAAACCCAGCTAACAAATTAATGCTAGTTAATTAATTATAACAATTTGTTTGCTCTGCCACAGCCTTGAAACTAACACCCCAGTCCATGATGCAGCTGCAGGGTATGTGTGTGTGTATAGAATGTTCTCAGCTGCTGTTGAGGACTTAGAGAAACCTCATTTATTAAACAAGAAATGGGCAGCTTTGGGTGGGAGAGGTTGCTCTGGGTGGTCTGAAGCTGGTCCTGTATTAACACTCTTTGTTTTCCTTTTATTTGGTGGTGTATTCTTGTTGATCCATGGGCATGGCTGCCTTTCCTCCTATTATCTTGTTATAATTTGTGTATCAAATTTCATCCAGTGTTTTCTGATGTGAAGGTCTTGCTGGGAGTCATAATAACCAGGCACATACATTATCTGAGGGAAGCCCTGTCTGAGCACATGCAGCATTTGAAAAGACAAAAATGCTTAAACTCTACGCCTGATTCTTTTACCCAGTTTCCAAAGTACATCTCTGGTCATCACTCAAGAGAAATCAACCACAGTGCTAGCCAACAGGAAAGCTATAGCAACTGTAAAATTAAGAGTAAGAAGTATTCAGGTGTACCAAAATGCTGGAACTCAAGACTTAAATAGAATTGTGTTCCAATACTAAGCTTCTCAGTAAACTTTTCACTGATAAGTTATTTTAAAAGATATTACAAAGGCCTAAAAAACCAAGTATTTAATTAAATAATTCAAGAAGCAAATATTTTGTAAGTATATTTTAAATCACTGAGATTTAAAGATTATATTATTTTTCCCAAAAGCTATAAATTAGTACTTACAGCTATTTTCTAGAAGGCACAGAAATAATGCATTATACCAAAATATATTCAAGCCTTTGGTCTACATCTTTTAAATTCTCCAGTAGAAGCACACAAAGTCAGGAGTCAATGAACCAAAATAGACAGAATCATGAGTTGTTTAGTTTTGTTTAATGTACAAGGAAAATCAGAAGTAATCTGTTCCTCTTCGCACAGCAAAGAAACAGCCATCACTAGTGGCTTGCCCAAGGGCCACTCAGCAAGTTATAGGGGTCCAGGGAGCCAGCTCAGGACTTCTGTGATTATATCCCAAAAATGTCCACTTGGAAAAAAATGTGTGACTTGATTTTATGTAATCATTAAGGAAACAGCTTGTAAGAAGTTTAACTGAACTAATATAGTAGGACAAAAAAGGAACAAGATCCTTTCAGCATCGGCATTGGCTTCCCAAGCTGCTAGGCTGCCATGAGGCCAGGCTGAGACCTCCTCACCCACCCCTCCAGCATGTGCACTTCCAGGCACTGCTCATTCGTGCAGTGAAATGCCTGTGACAAGAGGAGTTTTGAAGAGAGCACTTGTTACCAACAGAAATAGGAGTGTTGGTCAGTGACAACTCTCTTCTACCTCCTTAACTGAAGGTGACCAATGTCATCCGTTTGGCTTTTGAGGAGTGCTGTGTTTATGGTCTTGTCATTTTTCACCCCCACCATACTCACTAAATTACTTCTACTATTCCTCTTTCAACCTTCAGGCATGACTCAAAAGTAACACACTCAAGGTAGTCCCTCGATGAATGGATCATAACAAGGTTAAGAAAAGCTCCAGTTGGCAAACAGACAGGTGGTCGGCTTTTATAGAAGCAGGTCAAGAAACACAGAGACACTCAAGATTCATGGGAAGGCAGATAAACAGGCTGAGATGTCATGGAAAGTCAAAAAAAATATTGCCCCCTAGAGTGCTCATTACTTAATAAGTAATTTTTATTTATAAAACCATCAGCAGCTCCAGTTTCCAGGAAATTAACCAACTCATTACTTAAGACCTGGTCAGTTAAGCCCCCTCAGTCTACACAAGGAGCTCCTTTATAAGAATTCCCACACTGCTTAGGGTGCAGTGTATTGTAAAAGGAAACTCTTTCACTTCGGTTCTTTTAGTTAAGTCAAGGTACACTATTAAAACTTACCTTTCCTTATGCCAAAAAAAAAGAAAAAAAGGCAGTAAGAGCAAGTCAATTTGGTAAGTTCTTTCAAACCTCCTCTTTTTGCTGTTTTCCCTATTTTAGGTAAACCTGAAACTGATAGTCCTAAATTTTTGAAGTTTTATAAAGAGAATCACTGTCTTTTTTTTTTTTTCACTTTTTTTTCACATTCCTTTTTTTTTTTTTTTTGCCTACATCAGGAGACAAATACTCAATGTCATACCCGATGATAATGAACTCAATATATTTCTAGAAATAAACCAGCACCTGTCCTTGCTATTTCTATTTTAGCCTTGACCATTAACAAGAGTTTTTATTTTATCTTAACATTTATCAATTTCAAAGGACAAAGATTTAAAGAGCCCGTGATAATGAAGCATAAATGTTCTCTAATTAAAATCACCTGAATTATACATAGAACTAATTTTATTATTCCAGCAAAGTCTAGGATTAAATTAGTTCAACCACCAGATTATCTTAAAGATCAATTTCTTAATGCATTTGCACTGATTACCACATGGATAGTATTTTGAAAGGAATGTAAATGCTACGCTTACCTGTAGGAGGGCCTTCCTGCCATCCTTCTGTCCTCTTCACTCGATTTGCTGTGAATCCTAAGCAGATATTAATTCCGATGGCAAAAGTGATCAGGGATATTACCTACGGGGATGAAGAGATAAAACTGTGAAACACAGCTAGATAAGAAGAATTACATGAAGGCAATTCCAAGGATTTTAACATCACTGCCCAATCTGACAGCTTCCCAAAGGCACCATAACCTGCTGTCTATATTTTTAAAACAAAAAGGAAAAAAAAGGCCTGTGTGGGGGCTGTCATCCCCTGCTGCCCCTACCTGACTCGGCTGGAAGGAGCTTCTCCCTGCCATGGCATAGGGCTCTTGGAAAGCCTTTTGCAGCCTGTTCTCTTTTGCCCTCGCTCAATGCACTGCTTTTGGGGACTCTGAGTTCAGTCTATTAACTACAAGCAATCCCACCTGGGAGGTTGACAGGCTTCTCCAATTCGTCCAAAGCTTGATTTCATCACAGTCTGTCTGCAAATCACAGCTCTGAGCCCCAGAGGCTGCAAACATCATCCTCCTTTCCCCACCCCCTGGTGGGTCCCTCCCCTCACACAGACCTTTCATGTGGTTTCCTCTGGTAACTTGAGGGTTTCTTATGTTGCTGTGGCCAATAACAGTGCATTTTCATTTTCCTCCCTTCACAAAAAAATCAGTTTTACAAAAAGAAACCAAATGTATTTTGTCCGATAAAATTGAAACAGAGCAATAAAAGGGATCCCCCAGCTTTAAGCTTTTAAGGTTTACAATGTAGTTATTCAGTGGAGTCAACCTCACGACTTTATTTTCTTAAAAACAAGTTAAGTTTTATAACTTCTAAACCTAAGAACTTTCCCTTTCTTTCCCATTTATTTATTTTTCTGGCAGTTTAAACGATCCTGTCTCTATTGCCACATTCGGAGCAACTCCCTGTGCCTCAAATATTTCTCACGATGAAATCTCCCAAGATTGTAACACAAGAGATACCATTATTTTTCCCTATGTGTTGTCAGAGTTTAGAGAAGTAACTTGTATCAAAATATGGAGAAAGCCAGCAAAGCAACATAAGGTCCTCTGCTCTGTGACAAGTGACAAAATAACTTCAGTCTCTGTCTCTTCTTCCCCAAAAACATGTGTGTGTGTGTGTTTGTGTGTGCATATGTGTGTGTGTGCATGTGTTTGGGGGGAGGAGGTGGGAGAGAGGGAAACTTTATGAGATTGTTGTGAGGAAGGAAATCTCATGGCAGGCAGAATTTAATTTTAAAGAATTGTTTCCCAAGTTCTTTCCCAGTTAGATTATCATCTAGTCACCCAACACAGTGCCCTTTGAGGCGCTCCTGAGTGTTAATACTTCTTTACTAAGTTATATGGCAGCCAGGATACTTCTAAAAGAAGAAATCAAAGCTTCTAAATCTGAAAGTGATTTAAATATCATATCCCTTTATGTTGGCCTTTGGCTTGTCTCTCTCTGGTTCTGGTGAGCATCGTCTTTTGCACAGCACGTGTGTGTGCGTGTGCATAAATACAGGACGCACCACGCAACAGATTACTGTCAGAGCTACAGCTTTGCACAAATAAAACATGATAGCAGAAAAGCCAGAGCTTGTGTATAGTGGATTATACAGTAGGCCTGGCTCTCATTATATATTCTAGAATTTTAGTAACAGCTAATTGAGAAAGAGAAAATTCACTGCCAAACTGATGCCTTTCTAAAAACCCTTTTAGTTTTGCACTCTTGCAGAGATGGCAGGCTTAGGAGTTTTGCTATGTGAGTCTCTTGCTTTCGTCTGTGTGACATACTGAAATGATTTGGACTTGGGTATTTAACAAGGCTTGTGAAAGATGTTAACCCCACGTAAGATTTCTCTACTGTTTATGTTAAATTTCAAGATGCAGGCTTGCTTTTCAGAGAGGAAAGTATCAAGGCAATCCTAGGCTTTCATTGTATGCTCCAGGGTCCCACATGGCCTAAAAAAAAAAAAAAACAGACTTCCCAGATCTCCACCTCCCCAGCCCCACTGGAGTCTAATGACTTTTGATTCTGTCTGACATTTGATTGTAGAAACCCAGCTTGAGGACAGTGAAGGCTCCCCTTGGGGAAAAAATTAGACTCAGAAGCTGAACATCATCCATTAAATTTCTTGACATGCAGAGTAGCTGTGCAGGGGGAAAAAACCTTAAGTGCAATAGCCAAGTTGATCCATAATTGGCTTCTGTACAGCACTTGTTACCAATTATCTGAAAGGATTGAGCTCAGCCATGATTTCTGCTAACCATTCTGCCAAAGAACTTTATCTCCTACCATGTCATCCAGCATACGGAATTCATTAACACGCATCCACACAAACGCACATGAGTACTATGCACGCACGCACATACCACATAACGTAGTTCAACAGAATTTACTACAAGATATCATTATAAATTAACCAGGATGAACCAAAGTCCCTTCCACCGGCATCAAATTAACTACAGAATACAATTACCTCTCATTATCTAAAACAGAGAACATCAAAAAGCTTGATAATGCATAATTGAATCAGCCTAGAAACTCAACTAAAATGATTGTAGCATAGTCCAAAGCCTCCTATAACAAAACCAAACTAAGAAAATTCACCTGCTATGGTGTTTCAAATTTTAGTATAAGGTTACACAGGGCTGGGCTAGTACAGAAGAAAGTGGATGAGAAAGGATGAAATAAACTTCCAGCATGGTTTATTAATCCAGCCGTATTTCAGGGAACACTGCCCCCTGGCAGAAGAAACCCAGAACTATAAACAAACCTTTCAACAGTCTCAGTCCCTAGAAATCACTCCCTGGTTCTCAAGCTTTCTTGGGCATACGAATCACTCTGGAGGTTTCTTTAAATTGTTAATGTTCATGGATGACTCCCCAAGATTCTAGACCCCCAAGGTCTAGAGGATGGGGAGAAGAACTAGCCAGCACAATAGACTATTCTGATACAAGTAACATAAAGATGACAGAGCATTAAAATAATCCTGAGTTAATTTCATTATACCTTGAATATGGAATTGCTTGGCCTAATTCATAATGTAATTTTAAGATATTATTAATAACTCTCAGGGTTAATTGGACATTAAAATTTAGATCTTTTCATGACAAACCATGGCTGATCCTCCATGGGAATCATCTCCAAACCGTAAACAGCAGAGCAGGATTTTATTTACTTTGCTGGTGGCACAAAGCAGCAGTGTGTATATTGCTTAATTGCAATACAGAGGTCGCATTTATACAAATGCACAGTCTATCTTTTCATGAAATGGTTCTGTGAATCCTTGTTCCCAAGCCCCGATTAAGGTAAGAGGGCTGGAGGTTAACAGTGAGATTTGAAAGATATGCAATTGATGGTTGTCATTCTTGCTCCCTACAGTAAGTATGAGATTTTCATGGACTGATTCAAACTTTATATCCAGTTTCTCATTCTGCAGAATTAGCTGTATAAGGATGCCTTGACTTTGCTTAACACTATTTCCAGAAGATCTCTGAGACGATGATGTTAGACAATTATTGACCTCTCTTCCTCCCCCACCGCCATGATTTTCAGTAGTATCATTAAGTGACAGCTATAACACTTCACCAGGAAAATAAGAATATAA
Source organism: Talpa occidentalis (assembly GCF_014898055.3). Classification (NCBI taxonomy): domain Eukaryota; kingdom Metazoa; phylum Chordata; class Mammalia; order Eulipotyphla; family Talpidae; genus Talpa; species Talpa occidentalis. The sequence continues at coordinate 17,217,948 of NW_026555331.1, read as the reverse complement.
TACCCACATGTATTCTTTCTATTTTATTTTAAACCACTTTGAGCTAAATCTTGTTTTTCAATTCTCCTGCGGTTGGGGGTTATTAGAAAATTCAGAGTACACTGGACAACAGTATTTTATTTGCAAAAGTAATTTACCCATCTAAATTGAGCAAGACATGATGATGCCTAATAGAAGAACAAGCTGGCTCCATTGCTCCCACAGATGTGTATAAAGTAGACAGTACTTAAGATTCTAAACCACAGAAGCAAAGTTTTATGGGTAATCTATGATCCCAGGAGTTTTCCCATGGAGAAATAGCGTACGCCTATTCCAATGCAAACAGGACTTGTGTTATTAGCTATTACACAATTGAAATCTGAAATCAACTCTGTCACATCTTTCAGTGACTTCAACTTATTCATAAATTTCAATGCAATACATTTGCTCCCAGTACATTGTAAGCATGAACCCCCTACACCAGAACATTCTCTTTCCTCTATAAATACTCATTGCACAAATAGTCATCGGCTCCTGTTGTGTACCAAGTGCTCCTCTGGGCACTTGTACTATATAAAGAGCTGAACCAAACATAGTCCCCTGCTCTCCTTATTAATCAAACAGACACAGAAAAAATGTAAAATCTCAGCTGTGGTGGGTGTAGAAATAAAGAGGAAAATGATGCTATAAGAACATGTAATTCACGTCTGATCTAGTCAAGAGGGCCCGGGAAGACTTTGTGGTGTGTCAACAGGGCTGTGATTTGAAGGGTAGGTGGGACTAACTAAATAAGAGTGGAGAATTCCAGGCAGGGAGACAGATGTGCAAAGGTCCTATTTGGGGGAGGCACAGTGGCACATCTGTGAGAAAAGACAGCCAGACCAGACTAGAGAAGGAAAAGCAAAAGTCAGGGTGCAGTGAAATGAGACAAGCAAGGTCAGCGGAGGCCAGTTCATGCAGGGTCATCCCTGTCAAGTCAGGTGATTTTTGTCTTTATTCTACTGGAAATGGAAAGCCATGAAAAGGGCTTAAGCAAGTGGAAGTTTAATCAGATTTCGAAGCATTAATTTCAGTACTGCCTGGACATGAATTAGAAGGCATCTAGAATGGATAGAGTTGATCACTTTGGAAACTATGGCAGTAATCCAGACAAAAAATAATGATACCTTGCACCAATTAGGTCCTAGTGAAGGCAGAGAGGGAAAAAACTGGAGAGCAGAGAAAAAGACTTGTTAACCAACTGAGAATGGAGATTGAGAAGCAAGAAGGCATTCCATGTGATTCCTGAGTTAATGAACACTAAGCAGTTATGAAGACCAAACACATACTCAGTAAAGTCACATCTTAAATTTTAATTATATTATAGAGAAGATACAGATTTGGATATACATTTGTTAACACCAGAATTAGTTAAAAGAAGGATGTTGTTAATAGCTTTAAAAGCATTTGTCAGTGGTTTTAAAAGTCATCTGAGGTAAGTAATTGAAATTAATGATATATTGGAACTTAAAAAAGAGAAACTAAACATGTTCATAATTAATGTTTAAAAAAGAATTATCCCCAAGAAATAACTCAACTCTGTTCCTAACGCCAGCTTATCATAAAACATTCTAAAACTCAAAATTCCATGTAAGTCTATTTCTTTCCAGTTGCTCTGAAACCAGTTTGCTAAATATCCAGGCAAATGGAAGAAGGTTATAACAACAGCACGTATAAGCGCACCATAAAGATTTTACTATTTGATTCTACTTTGTAATGAGGGCTGGGTAACACCTAAGCACAAATGTGTGGCTAGGTGACTGGAGAAAATTGTTTTACCACAAGTTTTATAACAGGGTTTAAGACTCTCGTCTTTTATTCCCAGCATAGGCAGGCTATATGAGAAGCGGTTGTTGGCTCCACTTTCAGAGGAAAACATGGAGGTTCAAAGAGCATGTGATATCTCCAACATGGAAAGACAAGTGGCAGAGGCCTGACTAGAAACCAGGCCACCTACAGCAGTTCAGTCCACTTTCCAGGATACCATGATGCTTCCATTAGACCAGATGAGCGCCTCAGCTCAACATCAAACCCAGCTACCTGGACAACCTCTTTTTGTTCTACAATAATCTCCTTATCTCTCACTTCCGATCAGATACCACCTCTATAGATTCTAGTTATTAAATACAATTGCTATCAGAGCTTGGGGGGTGCTATTTAGTGCCTAAATTAACTTCCTATGTAATTGCTTTCAGATTTATCCCTCTATCTTCATTCTTTGGAAACACAGCATAAGTTAATCTCATAACAGCTCTTATTTGCACTCTGCTACCTTCAAACACCATTTCATTGAGTTGAGTCCTATGCAACCTGTGATTCACTCCCATTCATTGCCCAAAAAGTACTTCCTAAATATGCAACTCTGATGACTTTTCTCCCAAATTTAAAACCTTCCAATGGCTTCCTATCAAAACACTTCTCAATGTGTGATCCCTATGAGCAGAGTCAGAATCCCCTAGACATTCTGTTACTGAAATTGTTAGAACAGAAAATCCTTGGGTCCTACCTCAAAACTACTGAATCAGAAACTCAGGGGGTATAGAGTCTAAAACTTATGTTTTAACAAACCCACCAAGTAATTCTGATGCAAGTTTGAGAACCACTCACCTAGAGGGTGAAACCCAAACTGCTCAGCAAGGTTTGTAGGACTCTACGTCCAAAACTGAACTCCCTGGATTCAGGTCCCAATTCCACCATGGCTTAACAAGAGACCTTCTATGACCCCTAAGTAAATTACTTCTCTATCCTGTGACTCAGTTTTCTCATCTGTACCTTGCTAATAGGATTATTAAGAGCATTACATAAAATAATCCATATAAATTGCCTAGTACAATGACTGGCACAGAATAATGCTTAATAAATGGTAAGTTTTATTAATTAGCGAAATATTTGCTATTCTTTGATTAAGCTTTCTCACCCTTCCATTACTTAATATATGTTGTTGTTTTGACCTAGAGTTGTTGTTTTGACCTAGAATGCCCTTCTCTACCGAATCTCTCTGGCAAATTCCAACATATTCTTGAAGATTCGGGTAGGTGTCATTGCTCTTGCCCTGATTTTTGTCCTTCTTATTCAGAGCAATGAACTCCTCCACTCTGCTTCTACATTGTCTGCAGACTTTTTAGATATCTCTAAGCTTGTGATCTCTGGGAATGCAAGAACCAGTGATCCATTTGCACCTTTCTCAGGGTATAATACGCAGACAATAAATGTTTGCTGACTCAAGTATTTGGTATCTCAAAGTGAACTTGAACTCTTGCTCTCTTACTAACTAGCTATGTGAGTTCAAGTCTATGTTTCTTCACCTGTAAACCTGGGTTACTGGCTATCTCAGTGGTTTATAACATCTTTTTAAACATTAAAACTTTAACTTTATCTTCAGATATTATACAATCACAAAATGAATACCAACATCTAAATTTGCAATGACTCGACTTTTAAGTGGAGGTGGGAAACCAGATTCCCTCTAACTAGCCTCCTCTCATTTCCCTATGACACCTTCACAGAAACCGGAAATTCAGGGAATGCAACAAAAACAATAACTAAGTTAATTCCACCGTTTAAAGACTTTTCTGAATCCAACCCTTTGCAGCAGTACTCAGAGATCTATACCTACCAATATCTGGCCCAAATTACCTTCTACTGATCTTCCATTGATGAGTGACAGAAACTCCCACTCCAGCCAAGCTCTTCCCCAAAGAAGTTCAAGTTCATTCCTGCATCCACACTTTTCCTCATGGTGCTTCTCAATCTGGAAGTCCTCTTCTCACTGTTCCACCTTCCATCTATAACCGTCCCCAAAGCCCAACATCTCCCCAAATATCCCTCTCACAATCATAACGCCTACTATACTGCCTTCAATTCAACAACCTAGAGACATTTACCTCCTGTGGTGTTCTCTGATTTTATTTGAGTATTCATTGTCTCAGTAACGAAAGCATTATTTACCAGAGAACAGGAGAAAGAAGCAACATGGAGGCCTCCCTGGTGGCGCAGGCGATTGAACACCGCACTGTGAGGCTGTTTGCAGCCTCTGCAGTGCAGTTCAATCCTGGCCGGCAGGCAAGAATCCCACATGGTGAAGCAGACCTCTCCTGTCTCACCTGCTGTTCCCCTCAGCAGCGTTTTTTCATCAATCTGCCTGTTCCGTTCCCCACTTTGTCTCTGGTGAATCCTCTCACCCTCCCACACATCTGGCCTGTACCCCAGGTCGTCTATAAATAAAATAGATCTTAAAAAAAAAAAAAAAAGAATAAGCAACATGGCAGGAGACTAAGGATCTGGATTCTGTAGTTCAGCCAGCCTGGGTCTGCCACTTTCAAGCATGAGTCCCTGCTTAACTTCTTTAAAACTCAGATTGCTTTTTACAAAAATACTGATACACACAAAATTGATATGAAGACTAAATGATATAATGCATGTTAAGCAAATAGCTCAGTGCTTGAATCATAGAAAACACACAAATATTTGACATTATTAGATACAGGAAGCTAAGGACAGCATCACCTCCTATCATGTAGCAAAATGCTGGTCACATAATAGGTCCTAATAGTGACATAGGTTCCAGGAAAATTACCTTTACTTATGGAGATGATAGGTAGGTTAAAGTTAAAAATGTCACAATCTTATCCTCAAGAGTAATTGAGCAGCACTTAGTTGGCAAAAGTTAGAGTGACTCCAGAAATGGCTTGAAGGCCCAGGTTTCAACCACAGGAATAAAGCCCATATATGTGGATTGGAAAGTCCCAAGAATTTGTGCCTCAATTCAAGAAATGCATTTGAATTCAACCCTATAAGGAAGTTCAAGCTTGCCCCTGGAACAATGTAATCACATGCTTAACAGGACATGGTACCCTAGGGGGTGGTGGAGGGAGCGGGAGGTGGAGGTGGAAGCAAAACTGACATTTCTGTGATTCCCCTTGCAGTCAACAACTAGAGACATTCAACAAAATAGGGATAGAAAGAAATTTCCTCTGCTTGATAAATGACTTCAACAAAAACTCACAGCTAACACCACACTTGGTGGTAAAGAGTGACAGCTTTGCCCCCAACTTCCTTTCAACAGTGAACATATAAACAGGGCAATTAGGCAAGAAAAACAATTAAAAGTAATTTAAATCTGAAAAGAACCCTAAAACCGCCATTCCATTGGCAATATAATACTCTATGTAGAAAATCCTGAAGCTGAAGCTATTAAAAAACCATCAGAACTAATAAATAACTGCTGGGGGGGTGCATAATGCAACATAAATATAAAAATATAAATTATTTTTCTATAAAATGGCAGTGGACAATCTAAAATGAAATTAACAGGAGAAATTTGTATTTACACTGGTATCAAAAAGTCTAAAATGTTTATGAATCATTTTAATAAAAGAAATATGAAATTTGCACTTTGAAAAGTCTTCTTATAGAAGACTTAAATAAATTGGTAGACATTCCTGTTTGTGGATTGGAAAGCATTATTGCTAAGAAAGCAAGAAAGTGAGGGGCCTCTGTGGTGGCACGGCATGAGTTCGATCCCAGGGAGTTAACCCATATGGAGCTGCAGATCTCTCCTATCTCACTCACTGCTCCCCTCAGCAGTGTATTTTAGTCAATTCTCCTGTTCTGTTCCCCACTCTATCTCTGGTGAATCCTCTCATCCCCCGCATCTCTGGCCTGTACCCCAGCTCTTATATGCATAAATAAATAAATCTGAAAAAAAGAAAGTGAAAAGATGACCCAAATGTGCAAAGCATATATCCATAAGGGCTCTTAGAACTTGTTGATAAAGACACATAACCTCATTTTAAACTGGCCTAAGGACCAGAATAGGTATTTCTCGAATGAAGATATATAAATGGACAAGAAGATGAAAAGATGCACAACAGTATTAGTCATTAGGGAAATTGAAATCAAAACTGTAATTAGACACCACTTCACACCCACTAAACTTAAAATTAAAAAGACAAATGATAACAAGTGTTGGAAAGTATGTGGTAAAATAGGAAACATCAAACATTCTTGGCAGGATTGTAAAATGGTGCAATCACTCTGGAAAACAGTTTGACAGTTTCTTAAAATGTTAAAATCAGTTAGCATCTGACAGCAATTATATTCCCCCATAGATACCCAGGAGAAATGAAAATATATGTCCATTGAAAACAGTAGATAAATGTTTATAACATAATTGTCAATTGGATGGACAACATGGATGGACGTTGAAAAAATCATGTTAAGTGAAGAAATGTAGAGGCCTCCTACTGTATGATTCCATTTACATGAGGCATCTAGAATAGGTAAATCCATCAGGAAAGAATATGAGTGTTTGTCAGGAGATGGTGGTTACTGCTTTGGGATATGAAGTTTTGTTTTGGGGTGATGAGATATCCTAAAGTTACTTTGGAGTGATGTTGGCATATCTCTGTGAATGTATTAAAAACCACTGAATATATTTATAAAATTGTACAGTTTAAATGGTGGGTTTGATAGTTGATGAATTACAACTCCAAAAAAACCACTTTTTAAAAAATGAGAGTAGCTTATCCTAGCAATTAAGCAAATGCCAGGGCATCTGGACCCACAGAAAGAGAACACTAGTCATGATCCTGAGCTCGCCCGACCGTGCCTTCAAAACTGTCTTCTGAGTCACCTCAGTTTCCCTCCGATCCTGACAATTGATAGGAGGACTGAGGCATGTGAGTGATAGTGCAGGCCTGTTTTAACCAGACCCGGGGGTGATGACATCCTCTACATTTCTGAAAATAAGAGGATTTTTTGGGATTCTCCCCCCAGCCTTCCCCTCCCCTCCAGCCTGTTGCCACACCACATTCATCAGTCTTCCTGTTACATTAATTTCAAAATAAATTGCCTAAGAAGAGAATCCAGTTATCCCCTACAGATAGATACACAGGGATGGATGGATGGATGGACAGACAGACTGACTGACAGAAAGACAGACAGACAGATAAACAGATAATTGTGTTGCCTGGCAAAGAACAGGCATTTACTTAATGCTAGCTATGCTTATGGAGTGTCTTTCCCATGCTAGGTAAGGTACCACTCATATATACTGGCTTTCCCCTCTCCTCACCTTTTCTGAAATGAAGCCAATCCTGAGCTATGGCTCTTGGAGTTTCCTCGGCTGAAAATGCCCTTCTCTTATTTATAGAAAAAATACAGTTGATATTTTAACTACTGTAACAAATGCCTGTCTATCCTACGAGCTTTCTTGCTCTTCCAGTGAGAGGTGTTCTAGCCCCGTGACCTTGCCTGTGAGCAGCCTTGCAGTTTTATTGATTTCAAAGCTGAGCCTGGAGTGCCTGGAAGCTATCCGGATTGTGTTCACCTCTGACTGTCTCATCTTAGGTTACTATGAATCGGATGGCGTTAAAAGAGGCATGACCAAGACGATGAGGTGTCCACATCACCCAATCCATTCATGAATTCACTGACTCATTTATCTATTTACCAAACTTTTACTAAGCACATAGTATGTATCAGGAGATGTAAAGTGAATAGGACAGAGTCTCTGCCCCTTGCGTCCCACACTCTGGAGGAGGAAGAAATGAAATGTCAGATCATTGTAAGTGATAAGCAAAACAAAGCAGAACAACATAACAGAGCCTAGTGGGAGGAGCGACTTTCAACTGGGTGGCAAGGAAGCTCTCTCTGAAAAGCTGACCTTTGAACAGAAATCTGGATGGAGCCAGGGAAGAATCAGGTGTCTTTGGAAGGAATAGCAACTGGGTAGTGCTGAGGCAGGAGCAGCCTGGAGTGTTCAGGAAGGCCAGAGTAGCTGGAGCGGAGTGAGTGATGGGGGATAAAATGGCAGATGATGTCAAAGCGGCCATCGGCTGCTGGCTCAAGCAGGATTTCACAGGTCATAGTGGAGCCCTTGTGTGTCACATTTGGAGTGAAGAGAAGATATTGGAGGAATCTGAGCCAGGCAGTGACAAGATGCGATTTATGTCTCAAAAGACTCACTCTGACTGCGATTAGAGAATGGATAGTCAACGAGATTTCCGTATGGCCAGCGGATGCGAAACCTATGACGGGATCATCTGCCTGCTTTGTGGATGGTGGGAGAAGGTGTCAGTGGTTGCCGTCCTTAAATACTTGAAGAGCAAGGCAAGATATACGAGTTTCATTGTGTGTATTTCCTTGCGTAAAACTGGAAATTACAGAGTACTTTTCATGTCCTAGTAAATTTTAGCAATCAGTGTTGTTACACAAAATAAATTAGAAGGAATACCAGATGGTTTCACTTATATGTGGAATACAGGGAAATCAAACAAAGGGTCAGATAAAACAAAGCCAACAACAAACCCTAGAAATCTGCAGAACTGAGGCTATGAGGAGAGAGGCAGAGGGTGGGAAACAGGGTGTGGAGGGAGCACAATGGACTGTGGAGGATTATGGGTGCCCTGGCGGTGGGTGGTATTGCAACACACATCCGAGGAGATGTGATCTTCCACCTCTGAACCATATGCAGTACTGTAAACCAACGTTATGCCAATAAAGAAAGAAAAAAGTAATAACAAAATAAAGTGAATTCAGTCACTCTTCAAGGAAAGGTGGAGCAAGGTTGAGCAAGGTGGTCAAGACTTCTTCTAAAGTCTCTCAATTCAGAGAAAGATTGGTTATACACAACCTTTCCAAATTGAAGCACATATTTTCCTTCTCAAAACTCAAAACATTGTAGAGATAGGATTAAGGAGCTTATCTTTTCTCTACAATATTAGCAAAGAAATACTGAATTAAAGACTTGACTTTGGGATAAACAGCTGGGACTACATCAAATTAAAGAGCTTCTGCACAGCAAAAGAGACAATAACAAAAACAAAGAGACACCCCACCAACTGGGAGAACATTTTTGCACCCAACACTAATGATAAAGGACTGATCACAAAAATCTGCAAAGAGCTGATGAGACTCAACAACAACAAAGATAATAATCCAGTTAAAAAATGGGCAGAAGAGCTAAAAAGAAACTTCTCTGAAGAGGAAATGCAAATGGCCAACAGGCATATGAAAAAATGTTCAACATCACTTGTCATCAGGGAAATGCAAATCAAAACTACCATGAGATACCATCTTACACCAGTGAGAATGGCACATATTAAAAAAACTAGCAACAACAAATGTTGGTGAGGGTGTGGAGAAAAAGGAACTCTCCTGCACTGTTGGTGGGAGTGCAAACTGGTCCAACCACTATGGAGAGCTGTGTGGAGATTTCTGGACCTACTAAACATAGAGCTTCCATATGATCCAGCAATTCCACTCCTAGGTATCTACCCAAAGGACACAGAAACATCCATTCCAAAGAACACCTGCACCCCTATGTTTATAGCAGCACTGTTTACAATAGCTAAGCTTTGGAAACAACCCAAATGCCCAAAAATAGATGACTGGATCAAGAAGATGTGGTACATATACACCATGGAATATTACTCAGCATTCAAAAAAGATAAACACATGCCATTTGCAGCAACATGGATGGCGCTGGAAGGGATCATGCTCAGCAAAATAAGCCAAAAAGAAAAAGAAAAATACCGGATGGTCTCACTCATAGCAGGAATCTAGAAAACTTAAATAAGGGACCAGGAAAATGAATAACTATAAGAAAGTGAAAATCAGAATCAACAAAAAACTATGAAACAGAGACACTTTTGGGGGAGTGGGGGGCGGGAGGGGAGGGATTGGGATCAGAAAGGGGGGGTTGCAACTGTATGGGGAATATAAAAATAAAATTTATTATTAAAAAAAAAAATAAATAAATAAATAAAGACTTGACTTTGGGCTTGTTTGTCCATTTGTTTACAAAGGAAAGGTAATGTCTATGCTTCCTGTCTCATCAGAAGGAAGATAAGGATCTTTATCTACACTTTGATATTATTTCATCTCCTGAAGGAATATATACACAGATACAGGTAGATATAATTGGCAGGTATAATTGACTACATAATTAGTAAGTGCAATTTAACTTATGCCAATTAAAATAAACAATTGCCGGGGCTAACAAATGAAGCAAATAAAGAAGTAAACACCTTTCACCAAATGATTGGATGAAGAGATGAAGCCGTATACAGCTGGGTTGATCTAGAAGACCAGATCTAAGACAAACTGACCTTATATTGCCTCTCCCGGCCTTATAGGTCTCATAATCTTTTGTAAACAGCGAGTCACTGCAAAGTTGAAATCCAATAACCTCAGCTTGCCACTGGAGTATTATGCAAGAGAACGCAGAAGTCCTGGATGTTACGTTGTCCCGCTAAGCCTCTGACTTTCTTATGAACAGTGTTATACAACTTGTCAATTACTAAAACCCTGGGCTCTGGGGCTTGATTAGGGTCAAGGCTCACTCACTTGCAGCCTGGACCAAGTTAGGAAAGCTTTCTAGATCCCCATGTCGTCATACATGCAATGTGAATAACCCCAGTAGTACCTTCCTTGTAGGTTGTTGTGAGGGTTAAATAAAATAATAAAATAATCCACACGGTGTTTATGGTTCATAAAAATATCTGCCATCTGTTGAGTTCTCAGGATGTGCCAGGCAGTCACAGAAACAATCTCACTGAATTCTCTCAATCATCTTTTGAAGTACATTTTGGTTTCTGTTTTTGACAGAGGCTCACAGAAGTCTAATTTGCTTTGCTAACGTTCACACAAATTCATTCAAACTTGAGTCTGCCTAATCACAGTCCAGCTCTTTGCATTTTTTGCTGTAGTCCATTATGTGACAATACATTTAGTTTTATTAATTTAAAAGAATTTCTTCCAGCCTTACATTTGGAGGGAAGTTGAGGGGTTTTCTCCAGTGCTTTGAATAGGTCAGAACCAGAACAGATTGTGTAAAGGACAGTTTCTCGCTTGGCACCAGCCTTAGCTTGGAGCCGGCGGGCCAGCCTACTCCTTTTCTGTCATCTGACCAAGCAGCTGGCTCTGCAGGCTTTCTAGGTCTGGATCTGGGCAAATCATGCTAACAGACTGATGGCCTATGGCCTCATGTGACAAAACATTTTGCCAAAGATGCACTTTTCTCCTTTCCCCAGTCTCCTTTCACTTTCTGCAGCTGTTTCCCCTTTTTCCTGAGAATTGACCAAAATTCAGAAATTCTGATTCTTGCAATTAATCTCACAGGACTTGCTTTTTGATAACAATGCAGTTGTTTCAGCCAAGGACAGGTAGCTGATGAGATGCTCATGCAAAGAATGAAGACGGAGCCTAACAGAGCTGGGGAAATCTCAACATGCTGGTTCCTTTCACCAGCACCCAGCTTATTCCACTCACAACAAGGCTACCAAGTAAGCACAGTACATGTTGCCTTGTGCCAGGATCCTGTCCCTGGCTAAACACTTCAACATAGGATTTAGCTTTCATTCACTTCTCATTCACACAATTATGGAGCAAATACTTCATTGAGACCCTATGATGGTCTAGCAAAGTTTCAGGCACGAAAGACCCCAGCAATTCACAGAAGAACAAAAATATCTCCTCATGGAATTTACATTCTGTTGAATGGAAAAAAGGCATAACATGTATAACCACATCAATTTGTGATAAGAACGATGAATAAAACAGGATAGTGGGAATAAATAGAGAATGCAGTTATTAGCACTTGAAAGACACAAATAATGCCATTAGGATTTTCCTTCTATAGAGGAAGAGTTTTGAATAATTTACCAAGAGTTATCCAGTCATTGTTTGAACAGGAATTTGCCATATTCTAATAATAACGGTGATGAATACAGCAACAATGATCATAACAATTACCATCTATGAAGGTAGTTACTTAATAGCATGGAAGATAAAACAGTTAGGCACATGTTAAGTGGTGGAGCAAAGATTGAAACTCAAGTCTGAATAGTTGCAAGTCCCTAATCTCTCCACTATACTAGCCTCGTCCATTATTCTGCCAGAAATTCTTCTTATTAAACTGAAAGTTCTTACAGTGCAAGAGCCGCATGTCCATCATTTCCCCAAAGTTCCACACCATCTGGCACAGAAAGTATTAGATATACTCTATCTCAGACAGTCACAATCCCTGCACAGATAGAAACCTAAATACCCAAGAAAAATGGCTGCCTATTCTAATTTCCAGGCCTTCTTGGGCTCCCTTGGCAGTAAGTTGCACTGTGTAATTAGTGCTGCAGGCAAGATTACACTGAACCTCCAGAGCACAAATGACATTCTGAGCTCATGATGCAACAGCAACCTGCCAGCGTCTGCCGAGCCTCCCCAAGGTACCCACATTCCCAAGCAGAATTATGACCTGGCAGACTTGTTGGCCTCTTTATTAGACTTGTGCTTGTCTAGGAATGAAAGGAATAAACAAGTGGGATGTTCATGCCCTGCATTTTAATGAGAACTATAATCTATGGAGAAAAGGGGGCTTTGTGATGAGTTTGAAGAATGCCTGACTCTTACTGCATTAGTGCAACTCCAGTCTAACAATGCTTTTCTCAACATTCGTTGGTACTGGTGCCCACAGCTGCACTTCACACTGACATGCACACCATGGCCAATCCATAGGAACTGATCAGAATGCATGTATAGCGAATGATAGACTTTTATCCTTACTGCTGTCCAAGATGCTTAGTGAGAGTACAACCCAGCTAAATGTAAACATTTTGAGAGGAAGTATAATTCCCTTCTGGTTAAGATTTAGTGACAAGTAGATAGTTCTTAGTGTCAAGCCATCCTAAGTTGGAAATTATACTTACTATCAAAATTCAATGCTGCCACTTACTAGCAGGTGGTTTGGAAACTGTAAATGGTTGGACTTCTCTGCTTTCATTAAGTCTTCAGTTTTTAGCTCAGAGAGTCATCATCGCTGAGTACATTGCATGTGTGCACACGCACACATATATGCACACACACATTTTCTCTCTTTCCCCTTCTTTTTATGCCTCACAACATAGTACCTGGCAGGTGTGTCTCTCTTACTGAACTGTCATCTCCACAAGACTAAAGAGGAGTCAATGCCTTTTCCATTTCATCTGCCAAGTCTAGCACAGTGCCTGACACACAAGGACAGTCCAGTAACGTTGCTTAATGACATATCTCGTACCTGCAAGAATAATTGTTATCTGAAAGACAAGAAACAAGTGCTGGAGAGAACAGCTTTATACACTGTGGGAATATAAATTGGTGCAGTCACTAAATCTTAACCAAAAGGGAATGATTCTTGCTCTCAAAATTATGGAAAGCAGATGGAGATTTCTCAAAAAATTAAAAATAGAAATGCCAGTTCTCCCACTTCTCATTATTTACTCAAAACATACAAAAGCACTAATTCAAAAATATATATATTTTTATCCTCATGTTTATTGCAGCACTACTTATACTATAAAATAACTGGAAACAACCTCAGCGCCCATTGACTGATGAATGGATAAAGAAGATATGGTATTTATACACAACAGGATACTGTTCAGTTATAAAAAATATGAAATCCTACCCTTTGTAACAAGGATAGACCTCAAGTGAATTACATTAAGAGAAATAAATCAGGTGAAGAAAGACAAATACCATGTGACTTCACTCATATGCAGCATGTAGAGAAAACAAGCAAATGAAGTAAGTAACACAAAAATAAACTTTTGGACTGTAAGACCAATTAGTTGTTACCAGATAAGAAAGGGGGAAATAGGGCCTCTCTGGTGGTGCAGGGGTAAAAGTCTTAGCACTCTCAAACTATCCCCAGTTACTGCAGCATGAGTTCCATCCCCAGCCAGGGAGCTACCCACATGGTGCAGCAGACCTCTCCTGTCTCACCCCTGCTCCCCTCAGCAGTGTGTTTTGGTCAGTCTGCCTGTTCTGTTCCCCACTCTGTCTCTGGTGAATCCTCTCACTCCCCGCCTCTGGCCTAGACCCCAGTTTTTGTGTACATAAATAAATAAAAATAAATATTTTTTGAAAGGGGGAATATAAAAGGGTAATTGGAGAAGAGAAGGACAATGGACAAGGACAGAATTGGCCTCTCACTGGTGAACTTACAACATTTTTTTTTTTTTTTTTTTTTATAGAGGCATGCTTTATTTATTTGTTTGCTGGTTTGTTTGTTTGTTTTGTTTATACATGCACTGGGTACAGTCAGAAGCGCGGGAGGGTGAGAGAATTCACCAGAGCCAGAGCGGGGAGCAGAGCAGGCAGAAGGACCAAGGTACACTGCTGAGGGGAGCAGCGGGCAGCAGGAGAGGTCTGCACGCCATGTGGGACCCTCCTCCGGTGGCCGGGGAGCAGCCGGGGATCGAACCGGCGCCACAGAGGCCGCGGGCAGCTTCTCAACCCAGCGCTCAACCGCTGCGCCACCGGGGAGGCCCTCACTGGTGAACTTAATGTAGTCTGTACACATGTTGATTCTCAGCGATGAACATCTGAAACTTATATTGTGCTTTTAATGCAATGATATTTCAATTTAAAAAAATATTTTTGTTCGAGTTCTAGTGAGGTTGCGGAGAACCTCTTATATTGTTGGTGGTAAACTAGTCCAATCCCTGTGGAAAGCCATGTGGTGTTTTCTCAAAAGACTAAAAATGGATCTGCCATATGACCTAGCAATTCCACTCCTAGGTATCTACCCAAAGAACACTAAATAAAGGAAACCTGTACTCTTATGTTTATTGCGGCGCTATTAACAATAGCCAAGACATAGAAACAGAATAAATGCCCCAAAAATTGGTGAGTGGATCAAGAAGATATGTTATACATACACAATGAAAGATTACTCAGTGATTAAAAAAGATAAATGCATGCCATTTGCAGCAACAAGGAGCTAGAAGGAATTAGACTAAGTGAAATTAGCCACAAGGAGAAATCTAAATACCATGGTATCACTTGTATGTGAAATACAGAGAAATCAAACAAAGGGTCAAAGAAAGAGAATCTATGGCCAGAAAACTGATCATAGAGCTGAGGCATCCAGGAGAGGAGAGGGACTAGAAGGGAGGGGGAGAGGCTAGAAGGGAGGAGGAGGGACTAGAAGGGAGGGACGAGAAAAGGAGGGGACTATGGCAGAGGTCGATGGGTGCTTTGGTGTAGGGACAGCTATGATGACCACACCTAAGGGGAGCTATTCACTGTTGTCAAAATATTAACAAAGATTTAAAGCAATGGTACTTCATTAAGAAAAATAATGAATTTAAAAAGAACAGAAAAAATATTATTGTTGTTTGAACAAATTAAGAAAGAGGAAGGAAATAATGAAACCGGAATGTGGCGTGTTGAGACAGAGGATCAGTCAACTGTCCCACAGCTTTCCTCTCTGTGAAATGGAAGCAGATTTCTGGGTCTTCTCCTCCTTCCCTCCCCAGCCTGGGTCAGAGTTGATCAGAGTTCTCAAGGATTCTCTAGATCCTTGAGGAGAACTAAGTCCCAACCAGAGGAAAACAATGCCACTTTCTTGCTCCTATTCCCATCCATCCCTAGACAGGCTGGGAAAACAGCAAAATCTTACTGATGATCTGCACATGTATTTATGTCACTTTGCTTTAACAAAAGCCCTTAAGATGTGTCTTACTTCATCTGAACTAGCCACTGAATTATTTACATACAATATAAAAATTTTCTAATCTTTTCAAACTTTTCTTATTTTTGCCCAAAGATCAAATTATAGATTGAGGTGTTTCTGCAGAAAATTGCTTGTTATTTAGGAAGGTCATTCTCTGGCAGAGCAACTAACTACATTTTTACTCCAAAGCCACGGGGAGTGTAACAGTAATGAGGGACTTAGTGTCCAGCGAGTATGGGATGAACGTCCTGCAGCATCTCACTACACGCCTTCCCAAGACAAATGTGGTCAGCTAAGGAGTAGAAGACCTGCTCCAGCCAAAGATATCTGTACAAAGAAGCTTTGTACAGAAAAAAAAGCATCTTCCCTGATGTGATCTGACAAGGGAGTTGCTGTGCACTTCCAACTTCCCAGTTGGCGATCATCAGCCAACCATGACAGAAGCTCCCAATCTTTCCAAAGTCTTTTTGCTACTTGGAAATAATAGGTATTTGAAATGAAGCCACAAATGCCTTGTGGACCACATTTCGAGTGCTCTTCTAATTTCCTTTTTAGACCTCTTTCCTCAGCAACAAGAACACAGATCAGTATTATGTTCATCTGTAATTTATAGGGGGGAGACACTGAGCCACTGGAAATGCAGCGAGGGAGCTGGGGCTTAAACAATGTGGCTCCAGAGCCAGAGCACAAACCCATGACACCATCCTATCTGCCTGGTATCGAGAAGGACGGTGTTTAATAAATCACAGAACAGTTTTCCCCATTGTTATACCCACTTGGGACAACCTTAGTTGACCAACAACCTTCAGATCAGTGCTACTAACCTGAAGTCTGGAAATTCATAGTCCTTGGTTTGACTTATAAGAGCTTTGAAACCTTGTCTAGTTAGGTAACCTCTTCAGCTATTTTTTATTTTTGTTTTCAGCCTAAAAATGAGAATGACAGTGATTGTTTCCAAAGGTGGTTTTGAGCATGGATAGGCACATTTTTTTTCTGTATAGGATCAGATAATACACATTGTATAGTTACATCCCTATTAGCAATTACTCAACTTGCTATTGAGGCATGAAGGCAACACAGGGGATAGGAAGAGCAGAGGAGGCGGTAGTGTTCCAGTAACACTTCATTCACCAAATGGGCGGCAATCCAATGTGCTCTGCAGGCTATAGTTTGGTGACCTTGGTTTTGAGGATTACACGAGATAATGAATGTGCTTTCCATGATCTTTAGAATATAAGGTATAGAAAATGATAGCATAACTATGGCTTCAGCATGAGATGACCCATACTTTCAAGTCAGGTCAACCAAACTGAAAGCTTAGATGAACTGAAACTTTCAACTTGTGTCAATCTTCATCAAGATCTGAAGTCTTGCTTGGGTAAATGCATAACTTTCATAGACTTTTGAAATGTTGAAAAATTATAATATCCCTCCTCCAATATTACCAGATAAATAGGGTTGCCAGAGACTGTGTATAAATATTTCCAAGGTTGGGGATGTATTAGGTGTTTATTTGCAATCACCATTATTTGCAGGACATACTGGGGGGTTTTCCTTTTGCTCTCATCTGTTTTGTTTTTTCCTAAATCTGACTACCCTCACCACAGACTTTTGTATGGTTCGATAATTTGGGAACTACTGATTTGATCACATAATAAGAATAACCCAACACAAGTAACATTTTGTTCTCTCAGGGAGGAAAAGAATTGCATTCTTATGGAATTATCCCCAAAGTTCAAAACTAATAAGTCCCCTGGGTGGAAGCCACTGAAACACTAAGAGACGACCAGTTCTCTGTGCTCACGGGTGCCAAGAACAAGCTTAGGTCACCCAAGGAAAAAGTGCAATAATCTTGCATTTATTCCTCCTGATTAAAGTCAAGCAGCTTTTTGGAAATGTTCAGCATCCATCAAGTCACCCCGTTGAATTAATATCTGAGCGGTATTAATGATGGAAAAACTCAACGGTATCCAACACGTCCAATGTTTTGCATTGCTTTTGTCAGCAACCAAACTGTGTGCTGAGAAATCCCATTTTGTCAGTAAACAACACTTTTGAGGGGAGAAGAAATATTCTGTGCACATAAACACAGTGGCCTAAATCAAAGATTCACAATAAATATTTGATGACAAAGGCATGGGTGGAGTAGGTGCCTTCAAGCATCAGATGTCTTCTAACAGGAGGAAAGTAAAATCATTCTCGGTGTTCAGGAAAAGGGGGGAAACATGGGTTAGCATGTCAATACCCACATCTTTTCAAACTTTAAAGAAGGAAAATGGTATTTGATCTGCCCATGAAAGAGAAATGTATCATTCTTGAATTAAAAGAGTACAATATACACTGTCAAAAGACCCACATTAAGTTTAACTACCACTGTTAAGCAGTGCAACCTAGAATAATTCACTTAGTCTCTCTGACCCTCCACTTCTATCTTTTATTAAGGTACTATGCCATATTATATAAACTGCAGATATTTACAGTATAAAAGTTGTTAAGTTTGATGCATGCATGCAATCGTGAAAGCTTAACATCAAGAAAATGAATTTATCCATCACCAAAAAAAGGTTGCTTGTAACACTATATAAATTCACAGGTAACCACTACGGATCTTTCAGACAATAGATTAGTTTAAATATTTACTATTTGATATAAATGGAATCATATAGTATATAATCTTGTGTCTGGATTCTGTCAATCAGTATAACTGCTTTGAAGTTCATACGTGAGGTTGTGCCTATCATTTGCTCCGTCTTCTGTGTTGGGGAACAGGATTTCGTTAAATGGATATCTCATGCACACACACACACACACACACACACACTCACAGACACGCTCACACAAATGCACAAAAGAATACCTATCTCAGGGCCTCCCTGGTGGCGCAAGGGGTTAAGTGTCACTATGAAGCAATCCTCAGCCAGTGCAGCAAGAGTTCGATCCCCAGCCAGGGAGTGGACCCACATGGTGCAGACCTCTCCTGTCTCACCCACTACTCCCCTCAGCAGTGTATTTTAGTTAATCTGCCTATTCTGTTCCCCACTCTGTCTCTGGTGAATCCTCTCACCATCCCACCTCTGGCCTGTACCCCAGCTCTTGTATATATAAATAAATAATTTTTTTTTTAAAAAAAGAATGCCTGTCTCATGTTTCAGTCATGGTCGAAAAAAGTGATGGATATGAAAATGCTTTGAAAATAGCCACATACAGTTGTCTGTCCTTCCTATGACCATGGCAGATTCTCTGGTGCTGAAGAGCCAAATCCCGCTGTATTGAATGATAGCAGCTGCAAGCGTGTTAAGGGAGTTATGCTTTCATGAAATCTGTGTCCATTTGCTAAAGCTGCCATAACAAAGGGTCACAAACTGGATGGCTTAGAAAACAGAAATTTGTTGTCTCAGTTCCTGGAGTTTAGAAGTCCAAAGTCAAGTCCGGATCACTCTGCAGGCAGTGAAGGTAGGATCTGCTCCAGTCCTCTCTGCCTTTATAGATATGCATCTCATCGGATCATCTTCCTTCCACATGAGTCTCTCTGTCCAAATGTCCCCCTTTTTTAAGGACACCACTTATTGGAGGAGGGTCTGTCCCACTGTCCTCACTTCGATTGCCTCTGTAAAAACCCTGAAATGGTTAATTTTCTGTTAATTTTATTAAGCAAAGGGATGCCCAGATAACTGATATAACATTTCTAGTATGTCTGTGGGTGTGTTTCTGGAAGAAATTAACATTTGAATCAAGCCAGTAAAGATGGTCCTCCACCATGAGCCAGGTCTTCGAATCCATTGAGGAACTAAATAGAAAAGGGAATGGTGAAGCTGGTCTTTTCAAATGAGCTGAAACATCCATATTTTTCTATCCTCCAACCGCAGCATTCCAGGTTCTGAAGTCTTGGGATTCACCCTAGGACTTACACCCCTGTTCTTTGGACTTAAACTGAATTTTACCACCGGTTTTCTTTGTACTCCACTTACAGATGAGAGATCATAGGACTTCTTTGACTTCATTATCAAGTGAGCCAATTCCTGTAATAATTTCAATAGATAGACAGACAGATTGATCGATCTTATTCTATTTCTCTGTAGAAGCCTGACTATTGATTCTGCTATTCTAGTAAACCTTGACTATACAGACCTTATCTCCAAATAAAGTTGCATTCTGAGGTACCAAGGATTAAGACATCGACAATGAATTTGGGAGTAGGATGGGGATATAATTCAAACCATAACAACATCTTTTATTTATTTTGTTTTAAAGTTACCAAAGAATTCACAGTGTTTCCCAACAAAGACCAGCTTCTCAGATGAAAACATTTCACTCTACAACAGAGACCTACTAGCTTGTTGAGTGTCTAGGATAATAAACTTTACTTTAGCATCAGGAGCTAAGGTTATGGCCACAGACTTTTCCAGACACCAAAACATGAGGCAGTATCCCTCTTCTCAGAAAACTCTCTTTATCTTGGAACCAACATCGCACCACTTTTCCTTATATCTACCTTGAGAACAAAAATTTACCTTACTGATACTATAGTTCATAGACACTAAAGTTTTTAGCTGTCAAACTCAACTCTTTGTCAAAAAATATACTTAGAGGTTCTATCTCATTTCTGCATCAACCTACAGGTTGTTGACACACTTTAAAATCAGATGCCTCCATTAAATTACAGAATTAACAAGTATATGCACATACATAAATTAAAAATCTTACAATAATAAATTAATATAACATAAAATATGAAGTTTTTTAAAGTTAGATTTTTGTATACTCATGTTTTCATAGCAACTCGATATCATTTTTCAGTCATTAACTGTCTTATAATTGTAGAAATCGTAAATGTGCCCTGCACAGTGGATCTACAAGCATGGTAGCATTTTTGTAACATCAACTAAGTAGAACTAGTCTGATGCCTACCCAGAAGGGCTTGTTAAGAACAGATACAGAACACAACACAATGCATCCACTGACAACCACGTTTTTGAAAAATACATAATAGTATGAGGTAATATTCTTGATATGTTGTCAGTGAAAAGCAGGTTACAGAAGGATATGCAGTGACTTCTCATTTTAAGACCACGTGTACATAAAGGAATAGACAAGGGTTATTCACCAGTTTGTTAACATGCTTGTCTCTGGGTAGTGAGATTGTAGTCAATTTTTTGTCTCTTCTTGCTTCTTCCATTATCAAATTATTTTCTACAAAATCCATGCCTCATTTAAAAGGCATTCCCTTCTGAATGATTATTATCATAGACAGCACCATTCATAACATAGCATATTGTATTTTTCACCAACCTTAGTACGAGACTTCTGGGGGAGAGGAGATCAAATATAGATAAAATAATTACACCTTCAACATTATAATGCAATTTATAACATTATAACAAAACTTTATGAAGAACGTAACATTTGATTCATGTTAGACTTTGATGAAAATGTATATTCTCAGCGAAGTACACAGAATGTGCAGAGGATAATCCTCACACAGGAAACAGGGTAAGTAAACAAACATTTGGCAAAATACTGGGTCTGCTCTGAGAGTAACAACTACTTCAAGAGTAGTTCAGAGGTTCTCTAATAGGCTGCCAGGAGTTGAAGCAGAATTGTTAAGTCAGGGGGGTGGATGATCATAAAATTTACTGTTCAAACTAAGACCCTTTTGAGAGTGAAAGTGAATGCTCTTAATAGCTACTAGGAGACCACAGGCCAGCACTAGGACCACACAGGGACACCGGGATGGGATCGCAGAGCACTTTAAATGCTGGCTAAGATATTTGAACTTCATACACAGAGTCTTGGAATCTTCAGGTTGAAAGGAAATGGCAATCCCACCATCCTGACTACCCCATCCCTGACTTTCCAGCTTTTCCAAGAATAGCTATAAGTCTTTGTTTAAATATCTCTGTGACAAAGAATGCATTGCTCGGAACAATTCTGTTAGAAAATTCTTCATTGTATTGAGCTGAAATTGATGTCCTGGACCTCCCACCCTTTTGGCCCTGTGCTACATCTCACAGAGACAAGCACAATGCTTAATCTCTCTTCTACAGGAGAGTGAATGATGTAAAGACAGATAAATGGCTCTCTAGATCTTTTTCTTTGCAGATTAAATGTCCTATAATGTCATCTTTCCTACAGCCCTCCTGTAATTTGTCCCCATTTGCTTTTTATTTCCTAATTCATTTTTAAAATGTTTCTTTCTGTCATCCTCCAGCCACCATCTTGGTTAGGGCCACCATCTTTTCTCATTTATGTTACCACCAGGCCTCCTAAGTGGTTCTCTCCCTCATTGAGCAACCCTCCAACCCATTACCCAAACTGCTGCCAGAATGATCTTTCCACAGCACAAACGTGATTGTGACACAGCCCTGCTAACAATCGTCAGTGGCACCTTTGCTCCTACAGGTGAACTGCAGCCTCACAACAACAAGTTCTATCCCCACCACTGCTCTGCTCTCATCCCTCTCATTCCCTCACCCCTCTTCTTCCAGCTCCTTGAATAGACCTCTTGTCCTTAATCTATTGAAGGAACGTACGGTCACCTATGCTTGGAACTGTCTTCCCTCCACCAACTGCATGTTGATAACTCATATTCAGCCTCTAGACTATCTACCCTGGTTCCAGTAAGACAGAATTAAATACCCCTTCTTTGGTGGTTCCACAGGAACTTGCTTTCTCCCTCTTAAAGCAAGTAGAACATTAAAATCACCTGCTTATTCATCTAGAACTTTTGCTATTCATCTAGAACTTTTTGTGAATTCCATGAGAGCAGGTCTGTCTTTCTCAGCTGTCATCAGCATCTAGTACAATAATCAGCACAGAAAATACTAATCAGTGAATGTGTAGCACCAAAGTACAATTGCTCTAAATATGCTCTGCACAATGCAGACTAGAATGACTATCAACTTCCACATCATACAATCTATACCTTTCTTAATAAGACCTAACAAACATCTCACAATTGATTTTACAATCAGTTTATATTCCAAAACCTTAACTTCATGAAACCATGACTTCTATCTTTATCTTCTGTCTCTCTCTCCTCCTCTGTCTCTTCTCCTCACCTCTCTTCATTATCCTCTCTTCCACTTTCTCTCCCACACCCTCCCTCTACCTCTCACTGCTTCCCCTCTCCCTCACGTATACCAAATAATTTGCAATTGACCTTAACACCCATGTGTAATACATGTTATATCTATCTCTGCACAATCCTCCCCAAAATAAAGTTAAAATAGGCTATAACTTTCTGATAATTTTGAACTCCTAATCTTTTTGCATTTTTCTCAAATGTGATATATTTTATGTTTCTATGGATGTCAATGATATTAAATAAAACAGAAATGAAGACAGAGCCCACCAAAATCTACCATCTGTTAATCCATCTATTAACCAGTTTTCCCTTAATAAGTTCATTCAAGGAGTCATTAATCCAGCCCATAAGTAGTCTTCCAATCTAGAAAACTATCACAAGATCTGTGTCATTCTTTTTTTTTTAAAGATTTATTTATTTATTTATACAAGAACCGGGGTACAGGCCAGATGCACGTGAGGGTGAGAGAATTCACCAGAGACAGAGCTGGGAACAGAACAGGCAGACTGACTGAAATACACTGCTGAGGGGAGCAGTGGGCGAGACAGGAGAGGTCTGCGCACCATGTGGGACCCTCGCCGGCCAGCTGGGATCGAACCAGCACTGCAGAGACTGTGGACAGCTTCACAGCATGGCGCTCAACAGCCTGCGCCACCAGGGGAGACCCCATCTACATCATTCTTGAAAGCCATTAATGATTAGTCTTCAAATTTATTAATGTTAGTTGAATATAACCATGCTCCAGGTGCTTTCATATACTTTATTTTAGTTACAATTTCCAACACATGTTATAGTTTTTTAATAGATAATAATAAAAAAAAATGTCCCAGAGGTAGTAAGTACTAGAACAGGAACATGCACCCAGGTCCTATGACTCTAGGTTCACGGTCAATACCACACATTACACCGGGATCCTCTCAAAAGAGAAAATATGCAGAATTGGTATTGGGTTGACTCCTAATAATCACCACCTACTCTCCCAAATATCTCTTGAATGAAGTAATCCTCTTGATAGAAATTCTCACCCTGAACTTCCTGACAACTCAAGGGGTTTTAAGGGTAAACATATTTGAATCCCCTCAAAGTTTGTGAAAAGTGCTATGTGTTGAATATTATACATATTTTTTCCTCAGGAGAATAACGCACCTCTGAATCTTAAATGGATCATGGCTCCAAACAAGAACAAGTTGAAGTTCAATCACTCTCTCCAGAAAATAATCATGGTTCACCTCTCTATGTAGAGTTTCAAAAGCATATATTTCTCTCTTTAGAAAATCAAAGCTACATGTTCTCATCTCTAGTCTCTCAAAGCTTCCATCACCACTAGGAACCCTGGAGACTCCACCTACTGGTTCCTTCTGAGACCATGGACACATTTTCAGTTATCAAAATATACCAGCTTGTATCTTTGATACCAGCTTGTCCACAGGCTTTCTTAGAAGTGCCCATATCATGCCCTTCAGTAGCCTCTTCCCATGCCACATTCAAGCCTGAAAAAGAGTCCTTTGCCTTCACAAAACCAAAGCAAAATTCTAACAGGTCTTTCCTACAGCTTTTCCCAGCTTTGGCTAAGGTTAGAACAAAGGGTAGCAATAGGAGAAAATCACTCTTTGAGAATGTGGATCAGAGAGATGGTTAGTAAATGTGGAGACTTGGGGATTATTTCAAATACAAAATACAAAATGTTAAGTAAGTGGAGTCTGTTCTCTGCCTGATAATCATGGCTGATCACCCTTCAGTCTCACCGCACTGCACAATGGATGATCACTTCCAGATAGGTTTGTGTATCTCTGCCACCTTATTCAACATCTGAACATAACAGTCACAGACAAGAATTCATTGAACATCCCATGTGGACCCAGCTAAGCCCAAAAGAGCTGATCCCTGCCTCTGAGGAGTTTACAGACCAGTGGGGGGCAGGAAAGTAAATAGATCATTACAATAAAGAAAGGCAAACGTTCAGACACAAGGAATAAAGAAAACTCTGCGAGAATATGGGAGGGTCACCTCTGTGGATGAGGAGCAGATGGTCTGGGTCATTTCCAAAAGTGGCTCTCTGCTGATTCTTAAGGGAAAATGGAAGTAAGACACAGGTCTAAGAGAAGGACAAAGAGGAAGGTCAAGTTCAGGGAGTAATTTAATATGCCTAAATTGTGCACAATGAAGTGTGAATTAAAATGTGCTTAAATGGGGGAAGAGAGTAAATGGCAAGAGATAAGACTGAAAAGGAAGGGGAAGGGCAAGCCATGGAGAATGTCTACATACCCATTATTCATTATTCTCAAAAGGAAAAAAGCAGGACTTCAGGAAAAAAGGAAGACTTTAGGAAAAAGATCTCCTGGGCATGTTGCATTTTAAGAGACCACTTGTAGTATGGTGACAAGGTGTGGGTGAACAGGACTGCCTCCAAGTGTGACTGATGGAAGTTGAGACCAGGATCAAATATAGGGGAGGGGGGTGCTGACTTCAACTAAAATAGTGGCAGGATGGAGGGAGGCACAGGAGTGTGCATGAAAGAGGTGGAGCAAATAGGACTCGGGAGCTGATTCTGTGTCCTGAATGGAGGAGAGGAAATCCCCCAGGATGGTCCAGTTGGGTCTGGCTTTCACAAGCAGGGTGCCATGTGAGCAGCAGAGAGCAGAAGAGGAGAAACAGGCCTGGGAGAAGGACAAAGCAGACAAATTTATTTTCAACAGGTTGCTTTTAAGGTGTTCCCTGAGGTATCATCATGGAGATGTTCTACATAAAAGGTTAGGGTTTGGGAGAAATGACCAGGCTAAGCCAAGCTTCCATGTCATGGCTGAAACATGGGAGTGGATGAGAATATTTTGGGGGGCTCTATGAAAGGGAGGGTCAGGGACAATCAAACACTGATTCACTCAAGCCCTTTGCAGGCATTAAATAGTCACTTGAAAGGTCAGAGACCGAGAAGTGCAGTATTACAGAATCCAGGAAGGAATTAAAAAAAAAAAAAAAAAGGAACCACCAAGAGTAGAAAATAACACAGAGGGGCCTCCCTCATGGCGCAGGGGTTAAAGGCACAGAGCTATCAAGCTGTCCCAGCCACTGCCTCAAGAGTTCGATCCCTGGCCTGGGAGCTAACCCACGTAGTGCAGCAGACCTCTCCTGTCTCACCCGCTGCTCCTCAGCAGTGTATTTCAGTGCATCTGCCTGTTCTGTTCCCCACTCTGTCTCTAGTGAATCCTCCCACCCCCTGCACCTCTGGCCTACACCCCAGTTCTTGTATGCATAAATAAATAAATCTTTTTTAAAAAGTGACAGAGAAGAAAGGTTAGCCCTCACCTTGGACTTAGCTTCCAAGAGGTCTTCCCAGACACTGACCAAGGTGGTGTTCAAAAGCAAGGACAGATACCAGCTGCTGGGTGTGAAGGAGTCACTAGGTGTGAGGACACAGAGATAGGGAATGACACTCACTTTTCCCAGGAGGTTGGTGGGAAAGAGGAGAGGAAAATGGAGCAGGCAGTTGAGGGGAAGCGCACAAACCCAACGCACTACGAGTGAACTGACTTGAGGAAAGCCTCTTCCCTTCCCTGGAACTGGGTGTGTGATAAATACATAAACAGACGCCAGAACTGCTTCCCTCTGCGTCCTGCTGAGACTTTGTTTTCAGAGCCTTTATCTTTGGGAAACTGCTTTGGGCTTAACTTGTTAAAATGAAACCAGAGGAAGGCAGTGCAGCCGCGCACAGTAACCCTTTGACCCACCGTTGGCACCTGACGGCTGCGTCCTTACCCCCCTCCCGACCCTTCCCACCTGCTCAGTTTGCCCCAGGAGATTTCCAAGCCCAGATCAAAAGCACCCCCTCCCCAATCGAGATCTCAGGTTCCCTCAATTCTCACCCCAAATTAGCCAGATCCATTTGAAAGGCGAGTTCACATAGTTAAGTACAAAGGGCTTGGGAGCCGGCAGCGCCGCATCTGCGCACACAAAGGTGTGGATCCCGCGAGGGGGACCCGGCCTCGTGCTAGGGGCGCTCCCCATCTCCGAGAAAGAGGGATGGAGTCAGTGCAGGATCCCAGAGAGCAAGACCGAACCAGATGGCTTTAAAAATTCCCACCCGTCTCACAAAGCCCTTGTGCAACAGGTAATAAACAAAACGCCTCGCGGCCCCGGGAGGACGGAGCTCACCAGCCCTGGACCCGCTGTGCCCAAGGGAGCTCCCACTGGGCGCTAGTCCAGCCGTAGTGACCTGAGACCCGGCCCCGGCCCCACTTTGCAAGATCTACCCCACTCCTTTACCAGAAACCAGACCCATATTTACATATGCAAAAAAATCCCTGGCAATGAAAACTCGAAATGACTTAAACTGCATCTTGCGCGCTGCAAGTTGCTCCAGCTGAGCGCCCGGGAACGCAGCCCAACAGGGACTGGAGGCCCTTTGCAAGGTTTCTCTGCTGACAGAACAGCAGCTTGGCCCCGGGAGCACCAGCAATGGAGGCCGGGAGGAGAGAGGCGCCTACCGTACCCGATGGTCGAGGCGGGTCATCCTGCGGCCGTGCGGGAGCCTGCTGGGCCCCGGCGCTGCGGACGCGGCTCGCCTGCGGGCGCGCGGATCTGTGAGCTCTGCCCCGGCACGCCCGCCCCGGGCTGCTCTTGTTTGCACTGGCCCGTTTGCTCTTGGGATTTCTCCAATGCAGATGTAGTCAGGGGGCCGCTGCCCCAGGGGACAATGATTCCATTGGAGGCCGGCCTTTGACAAGACTCACACATGACCTTTGACTAAAATGGCTTGGGGAAGGAAAGTGTCCCCAGGCTGGAGACGAGGCATCCAGGGCTGCCTTCCACATACCCACCCCCCACCGTGCCAAGTTAATTTTTTATCCTGTAATCCTCCAAGGAGAGTCTCCGGTGTCGTTTGATTTACCTCTTCTTCTTCATTCTGGAGGATTCTTTCCGGGGGTTTCTGAAAGGACTGGCTGCCGAAGCGTCCTGCTGTGTTAATGCCTACTTCTCTGAATTAGCATTTCCAGGTTGAAATGGGCTGGCGCATACTGTATAAGTTTCTCTGACTCTGGGGGATAATGTCACCAGGTCCCCTCTGCAGCATGTTAGTTTACAAAGAGCTTTGCACAATCATGCTGTTATTTGGCCTCCCAACCTATGCTTAGGAGGCCAGCCTATGACTGCTAATTTACACATAAACAGAAACTCCAGGAAAAATAAGATATTTGCCCAATCACCTTACCAGAAAGTGAAAATCTGGAAACTTTCCATCAACCTGGTGTCTACATCTTCAAATCATCCACTTCCCTGCTGAATGATGCACTGGCACTAACTGAATTATAATATTTAAGCGTATAGTGTAACACCTGGTTATAATAAATAATATAAAGCAATAGCAGCTAGGACTATTTTGTTTTTTAAAATGATAAAAGTGAGTGTTACAAATTGTTTTAATGTAATTGCTGTTTTGGTTATTGATATCCACCGATACTTTAAATTCATTGACTACGTGGGGGGAGGCGTCTAAATTTATCTCTTTACAAGTTGCTAAAGGTTGCAGCTTGTGGGATTGTGAAGAGAGGCCTGAACAAGTGGCTAGGACGTTATTTGAAGAAGAGGGATTTCTTTTCTTTTTTTTTTTCATTTTTTTCATTTTATGTATTTTTTACATCATTTTTCATCTTTGCACAATGTACGCATTTTCCTCTTAAAAAAATAAAATAAAAAATCAAGAGGAGAGATATGATGGAAGTCTGCAGTGATGTCCTGCTCTGGGCATACGCTCCTTGTTGCAGTGTAGAGAACGGGGGAGGGGTCACATTTAGAACCAGCTTGGAAGGAGGCAGCCAGGAGGAGAAAAGAGAAAAGCATATCATTGACCCAGAAGACATCACATATAAAAGCCATCCTCGTGCCTTCGTGGAAATAAAAATACATCCTGCAGCAGGATCCGGGGTGTGAGAAGCACATCTAGACAGAAGGATGTGGGTTTGGACTTTGAGAGCCTCCTGTGTCACTTTAGGGAATTTGAACTTCATCCTGCAGGGCTGAATGGGTTGATACAACTAGCCCTGGGTTATCAGCTCACCAGAAAAGAATGCAGAAGTCCTATGTTGTTCTAGAACAAGAAAAAATAACATATATAATATGTAGATATCATATATATATATATATATATATATACATACACACATCTTGGTGGTTATGGCATTAGCTTCATTAAATAGATGCAGCTTATTCTTCCTAACCACAAAAATGCAAGCAATATA
Source organism: Talpa occidentalis (assembly GCF_014898055.3). NCBI lineage: Eukaryota > Metazoa > Chordata > Mammalia > Eulipotyphla > Talpidae > Talpa > Talpa occidentalis. Next base: position 17,189,117 of record NW_026555331.1, on the reverse strand, counting down.
TGTAACCCCTCGCTCAGTTTTCTCATCAGTAAAATGAGGGTTATGGTATAGACTATGAGCATTAAATGAAATTGCATTGGTAAACCCTTTGCCTTTCTCGTGGCATAAGGTCGCACTGGATAAAAGGTAGCTATTGTCACACTGTACAGTGCTCTACTGTGTGCAGTGTCCCAGGAGGAACAAGGAACAACCTTTTCTTCCTGTGTTTCCCACCATACTCCTGGCTTTTGACTCACTATGATTTGTCCTACGTTCTTTCCACTTGTTATCTTTCTGCACTTCCTTAATGTCCCAATCTAAACCTGCATGTCAGTTTTGATCTTTCTCTCCTCCCAATTCCTTGTGCTACCACTACTATACCCATCTGCAAAATTTTCCCCAAGATGTAGCCAGCTGCTCCAGGCACACATCTGCAGCCTTGGCTGGTGCCCGGCACCCCTGTCATCTTCACAGCGTCCCAGCCAATCCATGTCTCCAATGACAAAGGGCCACTGTCCCCATATCTACAGAGCCTGAGCTCACTCCCACTGACTTTCTTTCAGTGCGGAACCTCCTTTCCCCCAACAAAGTTACTGTCACTATCAGGATGGAGCTCTACATCCACCCCTGCACCTGTCTCCAGTCTGGACTGTCCCCTAACACCTCAGAGGTGCCCTTCCTTCTGTGTGATAAGGAATGTCTTTCTTCCTATTCCCACTGGAACACCTTTCATCAGCCATCCCCCTATCTTCCAATTACTTCTTTGCTGATTTTACCAGTATATGCTTTCAACAGATATTTTTTTGAAAAGCTAGTACATGGGGCCTTCCTGGTGGTGCAAGGGGTTAAGTCACAGTACTATGAAGCTATCAGGAGCCACTGCAGCATGAGTTCAATCCCCGGCCAGGGAGCTACCCACATGGCACAGCAGACCTCTCCTGACTTGCCCGCTGCTCCCCTCAGCAGTGTGTTTCAGAAGATCTGGCTGTTCTGTTCCCCACTCTGTCTCCAGTGAATCCTCTCACCCCCTTGCACTGCTGGCCTACACCCCAGCTCTTGTATGCATAAATAAATAAAATAAAATCTTTTTTTAAAAAGAAAGAGCTAGCACATGACTTGGCATCTTTGATTTGGGGTGTACAAGGAGAACTAAAACCCCAAAGTCTAGAAAAACATTCAAGTTTACCCATACAATGAACTTCATTTTTCCTAACGTGGTCTGAATATGTGCCTGCTTCTAACCCCCCCACACCCTCCACACACACACCCCTGCTGCCTGGTACATAGTTTCTGTGGATCTTCCAAGTCTGTTTCTGTCTTTAGAACATGCCCCAAAAAGCCCTCCCCTGAACAGCCCATCTAAGAAGCCGGCCTCGCTCTTATATTGGCTCTTATATTGGCTCTTATATTGGCTTCTTTGTCTCCTTCATGCCATTTGTCCCATGTTGCAATGAGAGCCTCCTTTGTTCACTTCCTTACCTATTTTCTGTTGCATCTGCCAGTCTGCACTTTCCTGAGGGCTGAGACTCCTGCCCTGTATTCTCTCCTCTCTCCCCGGTGCCCAGTAGGTTCTCAGAGAACATTTGTGGATTTTGAACCCTAACGACCTCTTTTGCCTTAATTTTTCATTCCCATCTTCATCATCTCCAGCCTACTGGCTCTCATCAATGGCTGCAACTGGAATCCCCAGAGGAGCTTGGAAAAATCCTGGTACACAGTGCACCCTCAAATCCTTTTTCTGTGGGGTATTTGTTTTGTTGAGCTTTTTGGGCAATTCCAAAAACCAAGTTTGAGACCACTGCCCTAAGCTTTTCCTGACACACAGGTGATGCTGTATGAAGAAATGATGAATAGAAGACCCAAGAAATGAAGTTGTCTTGTTGATCTTTCATTCCCCTTCTTGATTATTCCATCCATGATCTGTTACCCAAGCAAACCCTCTTCTCTTATTTCTCCAACCTTCTCTACCACTTCTTTCACCAAGAACACCCATCCCCCATCTTGGCTCCCTAAGAGTTTTCCTGCTGGACTTGGGTAAAATGTGGTTTGGGCTCAATGCCACCTACTCTGTAGGTCTTTCCCAGTCTCCCCCCACCAAAATCCTGTGCCTCCCCACTTCTTGCATTGCCCCCACTAGAAAGCCAGGTTGCCATGGCTGTTGTGTCGTGATTGTTCTGGACAGATAGCTCGTTTCTCCTTGGATCCCCACATGTGCACACTGCCCTGCCCTCCGCAGATACGAACAAATTGATAAATGAAAGCATTACCACATGAATGATTTTTTTAATGAGGTACCCTACATTGCTTTTTGTTTTCCCTTCTTTTTAACAGCTTTGTTGAACTATGTTACATAACATGCAATTCCTCACATTAAATTGTGCAAGTCATTGGTTCTCCAAAATGAAAATCCGTTCCAGGTATAGTTACCCTGTGCTTTCCTAGCCTCCCAGCCTAAGTCACTGCTAATCTGCTGTCTGTCTCTGTAGCTTTGCCTATTCTGACTGGTTCAGATAGCTGGGGTCCTGCAGGGCCCACTTGTTCTGACTGGCTTCTTTTTCCATTTGTGAAGACCTATCTGACTACAAGCCTCCCTTTCCCATTGAGTCGATGTGACAGATACAGATTTGGTAAGGATTTGGAGGACAAACCAAGGCTGTATTTCCTAGACCATATTATACAGAAACCTGGTAAAATATCCAAATTCCAGAGCTGGGGGAAGAGGAGAGAGAAATTTAGTTCCACTTGCTACCATATATAAAAGAGAAAGGAGTTGGACAGAGGATGGCTCAGCCCTGCCACACCAGCCCTGTCCCAGCTGCAGCATTCAGGTAGGACCTTCTGTGGCATAAGGATCCCACATTAAAGGACAACTGCAGGGCCAGAGTCTAGCTTTACGATGCACTTGTTGAGACTCTTTATTCATTCCCTGCTTTCTCCTCCCTAAAAAGAGGATAAAAACCATTCCTATCTTACAGGAATCACCACATCATAATATGGTTGTAAAGATTAAATGAAGGGGCATCTACACACAGCATAGCACACTACTTAGGACGCTATCAATGTCTAGTAAATATTCATGTTACTGTTGTTTAACCACAGTTATTCATATATTGTCTCCTAAGTGAATGCTAATTTGGCAAGAAGATCCTATCACTTTAAAAAATAATGCAGGGCCTCCTTGCTGGCTCAGGGGTTAAAATTTCAGCGCTATCAAGCTATCTCCAGCCACAGCGGCATGAGTTCAATCCCTGGCCAGGGAGCTGACTCATATGGTGCAGCGGACCACTCCTGTCTTGACCGCTGCTCCCCTCAGCAGTGTATTTCAGTAGATCCACCTGTTCTGCCCACTCTGTCTCTGGTGAGTCCTCTCTCACACACACACCTCCAACATTTCTGGCCTATATTCTAGTTCTTGTATGCATACTTAAATAAAAATAAACCTTTAAAAGAAATAAAAATAATAAAACTAAATTTAAAATAATTTAAAATAATGCAAATCATTACTTTAGGAATCTTCACACACCATGCAGATATCCCCCAGGATATGGTCATCTATGATCTGCTTATGGAGGGTAGGGACAATGACAAGATGAGCTAAGATGAAGAATAATTGTTAATGGAAAGTAGGGGAGGAGGTAGGGTAGGTCCACTTCTAGCATAAAATTAATGGAAGGAACCTAGCTTTTCCCACCAAGTGATCAAAGGTGCCAGTAACAGGTAGAGGATATTGACTCCATGGACCTTAGGTCACGTCTGCTCACCTGCATTCCTCTCCAGCAATTTCTTTTCCTTCTATTGTTATAAGCAGACCTGCCAGGGGCATCATCTGCTACATCCCCTGGGGTGTGTCTTAAGTACATCTGAAAACAGCCCTTTTATGGCTGACCAGGGGTAGGCAATCCACAGATCAGGCCTAATCATCAGTAGAAAGTAGCTGCAGGATTATCAATTTTGCTACCAATTGCCAGATAATTTCCCTAGCAGCACCAGGGAATTTTTTCATGTATGTAAGCTCCAAGTGTCTGTTTTAAGAGACCTTCATCTTCTAAGGCTCTAGAATATCTTTCTTGCACATCTGGCAAACCTCTGCTCATTTCAGCACAACCATCCTTCTACTAGCCTTCCTCCCCTCTCTGATGCTACCCAAACCTGTCCATGCCTGTGGCATAGCCCCAGGACAGTGCCTGCCTCTTCCCTCTGTATAGAACAGTGAACACCTAAAACACAAGGACATTTTCCATTTACATTTGTGTCTCCCACTAACTAGCCCTGTGCCTAGCGTACAATGCTCATTCCTCAATCACTGGAAAAGCCAAAACTAAAAAGATCAGAGGCTGTTAGGAACTTGGGAAATAGGAGATTGACTACAAAGCTGATGCACAGGAGAAATTTTAGTGATGAAATTGTATGGTGCCAGGGTAGTGGATAGATGACCCTGTGCATCTGTCAAAACCCACAAAAAAAAAAAAAAAAAAAAAAAAGAAATCTATCAAAAGCCTACTCTGTGCTAACACTTCAAAATGTAAGCACTTCTTGGAAGCTGGGACTGTAACTCCGTCAAGAACATAGACCAGGAAATGGGGTTGTCTCTCATCGAGTGTCCAGTGTGTAAACAGGGAAGATAGTGGTGATCAAATTCAACTCTCCTGATACCTTGTTTTGTTATGACAGGGATTTTTCCTTTAGTTAAAATGTCAGCATTTTTAATGTGGTTAGAAAGTTAGAGAAAATATGATTATTTTGTTCATGACTAGTTTTTCCTACTAATTTACTAGTCCTCAAAGCACCCCTGAGTTTGTGGTTGAGGTCACCGAGACTAACCCCAACCTCCATATGGCTAACTCCACTATTGTCTGACTCTGTATGTCCCACACCCCTACCCTGCTGTATTGCATCTCATCCACGCCAGGATCGACCAAGGGCCTGTAAAAATTTAACTCAGTCCAATTGCACAACAGTGAAATCTTGAGTTGCTTTTGGGGGTTATGAATGAGATTCTTCAATTGTCTGCTAAAAATATTTCCAGTGGGAGGAAAAACAGAACAAGTTGTCACAAACATAAATGTCCTCATCAGACTCTAGTGAGGTTACCATATAAGTACAGGATGTAAGGGAGACTCATTTGGGCCAGCGTGGGGGACAGACAGATCTTGTTTTGCTCCTCTTCCTACTCCTTTGTTGAATTTCAATTGTCAAGAGCCCATTCCCCCTTCAGAAGCTTGAATGCTTGTGCACTATTTTTATTCATGTATGCTAATGTCCCAACACATCAAATTACATAGATTAGATAGATACAGTTTTTGTATGTCAACTGCATTCCCCTAAAGGTGAATGGATATACACTTGATCTTAGCCAACAGGCCAAGAAGTGGTAGATATAAAGGAAAGAGAAGAATCAGATCAGTCCAGATTTTCTAACTTCAGCAACCAGATCCCTAGAGGGACCATCACTTGAGTGTAGACCCTGAAGACAGTGAATTCATTTTAAGATGTATTCAATTTAATGATGGACTTTTATCAAAAATAAAGATAGGAGCCATCTCTGAATACCCCCCAAGTTCCACTATATTTTATACATAGTAGGTGTTCAAAATATTTATTGAAGGTACAGTACATCCTACTTACAGACTTTTCACTATCTAATCTTGACTATGTCTTCTGTCAGATTCCAAGTGAAGACCCATCCCACCACATTGCATTAATATAACACCATGTAATATTTATCCACAGGACAAACAAAGAAACTTCAACCTCTGGGTGTAGGACGAAGAAATTTTACTGCAATAATAATTTTCATTAAGGGGTGGAAAGAGTCAAGAAAATTATTATTGCAACCGCAAATTGGTCCAGGGCTACACATGGCTCCCAATTTCCCTACAAATTTCAGAGAAGCCATAAAAGATTCATGTGAAATCTGGTTGGTTGATTAGAAACATGTGGAGCCCCCCACAGGCACGTGTTTCACATTTCCTACTCCAAGTTTGCCAAGGATTAATCAGCATCTGCCCTATGTTATTCCAGAAAACAGAATCACCCCAGCTGGCCTTTTGGAAGGATGGGACCGAGGTCAGGAGAGCATCCACAAACCCAGGACATCAATAGACAGAGAATAGGCAAATAAATGCCAAGCAGAGAGGTGTCTGCCACACCCAGCTTACTCCATCTTCCCCAAACCAGCTCCCTGTGTTTCCCTCCAGTCCTAGTCCTCAGCCCAGTCCATGTTCACCTCCGTATCAGAAGTGAAGAGGAAACTTGGGGAAATAGCCTCTGAAGTGAGGACACTGTTACTTCATCCTGAACCTCCCACCCTCCCAGAACATAGATTCCAGAATGGAAAAGGCACATGAGCTGGAGCCAGTAAGTCTCAAATTTGGAACCAGACTCCACCATTACTTTTGGGTAATTTACTAAGCTTCTTTGAGTTTCAGATTTCTTCATTTACAAAACAATAATGAGACTAAGTTTGAGACAAATTTTGAAGGGGTGTTATGAAGACTGAGGAAATAATGCAAAAGCCATACGTGTGTGAAGTTAGCAAATATGGACCTTTCTTGTTCTTTTCCTTTTGTATGATGACCTTTCCCCACAAGTGTGGGTCTGCAGTGTGTGGAATACCACAAAGCTATTTAAAATAACGAGGTAAAATAAATAAGCTCAATTGAAAACATCTCCATGACACACTGTAAGGCAGAAATGAAGCTGAATGCAGATCCCACTCACAGAAGGAAATGGGTCCAGTTTACCCAGCAACTGGGACCTCATCAGTTTCACGCAGGGCTCCTGGGCTCCCAGGGCAGATGATGACAACAAACCTGGCTTTCCTGCATGGAAGTACTGAGTGTGGGGAAGATGGAAAAGGCAGGGATGAGGCATCATTCTACTGGGTCTGAGGAAGGAGTAACATTCCCTGAGGGGGAATCAGTGACATGTCAAGCCAGAGGAGTAAATGCACCAACACTGAGGCCATGCTATGCTCAAGAAACAATAACTGGTTAGAGGAGAAGATAAAGAGTGAGAAGTTGAGAGCTGGAGCTTGGCAAGGTCAAGGGGCTTGTTGACCAAGAGCCTCGTCCTAGGCGGAGCCTCTGGCTTTCATCCTGTAAACAAGGCAAGCTCGCTAAAGGAGCTGGGAATGCTCTCCTTGGTGTTTTATTGTATTTTGGTTTTAGTGTTTTCTAGGCTCATCATGAGACTAGAAAAATTCCAATAGTACAAAGAGATATAATAAAAAATAAATTCTCTTACCCTGGGTCAGTATGAAATCCTTATTCTCTCTTCAGAAAAGTTACAGGTATGGGTGGCGGGGAGAGGAGGGATTAGGGTCAAAATAAGGGGGGTGGGAATTGTACGGGGAATATAACCAAGATGAAAATGCATACATTGTGCAAAAATGAAAAATAATGTAAGAATTATATAAAACAAAATATATTTTTAAAAAGTTACACATATGAATATTCTTCTAAGCCATTCTGAGAATGAGTATTTACATATTGCTGTTAGTGTTTCATTCCTGTCTTCCAATGTGTCGAGATATTTCGAATCGAGCATATTTAACTTCACCTCATTATTTTAAACAGCTATGTGGTATCCCACACCTACATTGTTGTATCATCTTTTATTTTTTTAATGATTTTATTTATTTATTTATTTTTGTGTAGAACTGGGGTTCAGGCCAGAGGTGTGGGGAGTGAGAGGATTCATCAGAGGCAGAGTGGGGAGCGGAGCAGGCGGATCTAATGAAATACACAGCTGAGGGGAGCAGTGGGTGAGGCAAGGAGGTCTGTGTGCCTTGTGGGTTAGCTCCCTGGCGAGGGGGGGGGGGGGGATCAAACTCAGGTGGTTGGTTGTGGCGAGCCTTCGCGGTGGTAGCACTGAGACTTAACCCTTAGGTCACCAGGGAGGCCCTGTTGTATCATCTTTTATTTAATCAATCCCAAGTTGGCACAGATTTAAGTTATTCTCAATAGTTTATTATTATAAATAAGGCTACCATCTAGCCATATAGCTTTGCAAATATATGTTCCTGTAGAAAAAACTACTAAAACTAACTTGTGAGATCAAAGAGTTTGTGCTTTTAAAATCCAAGAGTTATTTTCAATCTGTCCATTTTAAAAAGTCCCTATTTCTTTTTTTTTTTTTAATTTCTTTTTATTTATTTATTTATTTATACAAGCACTGGGTACAGTCAGAAGCTTGGGAGGGTGAGGGAATTCACCAGAGCCAGAGCGGGGAGCAGAGCAGGCAGAAGGACCGAAGGACACTGCTGAGGGGAGCAGCGGGCGGCAGGAGAGGTAAAAAGTCCCTATTTCTACTCCCACCACTGGAGTTTACTCTCTCTATTTCCACATACCCTTAACATTACCAAACTTTTAAACTTTGGCTATTACCAAACTTTTAAATTTTGGCCTATCTGATAAGTTAATCTTTTATTTCCTTATTTTGACTTAACATTTCTTTCACTGAGTGAAGATGAGCAACTGCTGTTTATAAAACATGTGTACTTCTTTCTCTGAGAAAGCTTTTAAAATTTTCCTGGCCAATTTTTCTATTAGTTTGTGGTCTTTTCTTTGCTCATTTATAAAAGCTCCTTATATATTAAGAAAATAGGCCAGTTGACCAAGATTTTATTTATGGCTTCTAGACTCTATCCAGTTCTTAGAAAGGTCTCCTCAATGCCAATATTATTTTTAAATCCACCCATATTTTCTTTCATACTTTTATGACTTCCTATTTCATGTTTGCAGTTTTGGGGAAATTGAAGAGCTTATTTTGCTATAAGGTATCAGATAGGTCTTTATGCCTTTATGTTTTTCTTTTAATGGATGACTTGACCCCCATTTAAATCTATTGACATGATAGATGTGTCTGTTCTTAGTTCTCATCTTTTAGTTATATTTTCTTTTTTTAATGCTTCCTATTTTCCAATTTTTCCTACTAAGACTGGATTTATCTTCCTTGCTATAACTGCTTCTTTCTCTCTCTTTTTTTATTTATTATTATTTTTATTTATTATTTTATTTTATTTATTATTTCATTTATTTATTTATTTTTATTTATTTATGCATACAAGAACTGGGGCATAGGCCAGAGGTATGGTGGGTGAGAGGATTCACCAGAGACAGAGTGGGGAGCAGAACAAGTGGGGGAGCAGATCTACTGAAATCCACTGCTGAGGGGAGCAGCGGGCGAGACAGGAGAAGTCTATTGTGCACGTGGGCTAGCTCCCTGACCGGGTATCCAACTCATGTCACAGAGGCTGGTGATTGCTTGATAGCACTGTGCCACCAGGGAGGCCCCAGAAGGATTTTTAAAGAAAGGGCCATATCCCTTTCATCACTTCTTCCTGCATGATGGCTAGAGTCCACACATAATCACTATAGCTTCAGCCATCTTTTTGGGATGGAAGTCACATTTGATAGTCCAATAAGAGCATGAGTATATCTCTGTACTATGGATTGTTGGTCACCACCAATGAGTGTGGGGAAGGAACACATTTCTGCTTGTTGAAGCTACTGTCTCTATTTCCTTTTTTCCACAGTTGAATCTAACTCTAACCTATTACCCTTATGACATCTTGGTGATTAGGGCATCTTGTTTTATTGTTGAATGTCAGTTCATTAAGTTAAAAAAGTGGCATTGATCATGCTAAATACTATGGATAGGAATGACCACAACAGAGTTCAACTTCAAGGATATTTCATTTAAAAGGGAAGAAGAGACCCTTTTCATGAAGATGGTGCTGAAAGTAAAGAAGAAAGCCCCTCCCAAATCTGTAGCCGAAGCAAAAGATTTGAAGGTCAAGAAAGCAGTGCTGCAAGCCATCCACAAGCACAAGGCAAAGAAAATCCACACATCACCCACTTGTCAGAGGCCAATCATTGTGACTCCAAAGGCAGCCCAAATATTCTCAGAGGAACACCCCAGAAGAAACAAGTCCAACCACTGTGCCATCATCAAGGTCGCCCTGACCTTGCATCAGCTATGAAGAAGGTAGAAACAACAACACACTTATGCTCATTGTGGATGTCAGGGCCAACAGGCACCAGATCAAAGCGGCTGTGAAGGGGCTCTATGACATGGATGTGGCCAGGGTCAAGCCCCTGGTCAGACCTGAGGGAGAGAAGGAGGCATGTGTTCCACTGGCTCTGGTTGTTGCCAACAGAATTGGGATCATCTAAACTGAGTGCATCTGGCTAATTCTAGATAGAAGTTTTTTTTCACCATAAAAAAAAATATAAAATGGAATAGGAGACATATCTATGAGATTATAATAAATGGAATACCTGGAATGTGAGTAAAAAAAGTTCTACTTATTTTTAGGTGTATTTGGAGTGTTTATGTCTAGTTTTCCCACATGAACAAGAGAGAGAGTCCAGAAAGAGACTACACTTTTCTGTTTTTTATTTTTTATCTATTTTTTTTAAATAATAAATTTTATTTTTATATTCCCCATACAATTGCAACCCCCCCATTCTGACCCCAATCCCTCCCCTCCCACCACCCCCACCCCACAAAAAGTGTCTCTGGTTCATAGTTTTCCGTTGATTTTGATTTTCACTTTCTTATAGTTATTCATTTTCCTGGTCCCTTATTTAAGTTTTCTAGATTCCTGCTATGAGTGAGACCATCCGGTATTTTTCTTTTTCTTTCTGGCTTATTTCGCTGAGCATGATCCCTTTCAGCGCCATCCATGTTGCTGCAAATTGCATGTGTTTATCTTTTTTGAATGCTGAGTAATATTTCATGGTATATATGTACCACATCTTCTTGATCCAGTCAGCTATTTTTGGGCATTTGGGTTGTTTCCAAAGCTTAGCTATTGTAAACAGTGCTGCTATAAACATAGGGGTGCAGGTGTTCTTTGGAATTGATGTTTCTGTGTCTCTGTTTTTTATTTTGTTTCTTTTATCTTTGTAGATCAACAGATACCCAATAACTTGAGCAACTGATAAGCTTGTTGTTCAACTGATCCACTGCATGTAAGGAAAACTGGAACTTTGGTTACTTCCTTGTTTGAATCACTAAGCCTTGTCCCATCATCCTTCTGTGAAAAAGAAGGATAAAGATCACAAGGGGCCCCAAGCCCTGTGTTCCTTTCCCCTGTAAGATAAAGAACCAGGGCCCCTCACCAGCTCTGCATAGTATACACTCAGGATGCCTTGGAAGAAATTCCTGAGGCTCATTCTCTGGACTTAAGAATAAAGATGAAGCTTTAAGTTCCTAGGCCTGCCTTCAATTCCCTGTGACCTCAGCAGATTGTCTCATCTTTCTGTGCCACAAAGTACTTAGTTAATAATAATTAATTACAATCAGTTACAAAAGAACACTACGTCCTCAAAGGTCCCATTTAACACAAATGCAACTCTATGGCTGGAACAAGCCCTAACTGGGTTGTTGGCAAACTTGAATTCAGTTGGCTAAAGTCCTGCTTCTTCCAGTAAAGCATAGGATGGCCTTAAGAGAGAGCTGCAGCATCTGCTAACTTCAGATTCTTCACCTCTAAGACAAGGGAGTTGAACAAGATACCTGAAGATGTCTTACAGGCCCAGGGAAGTGGTTGCTGGGGCTTTATCTCCAAGACACCTTAGGGAAGTGACCAGATCATGGCCACAGTGAGCCAATGCCTGGAGTTTCAGCTCTTGTGGACTTCAGCAACCAGGAGGCCGTGGCACTGCTGGAGAAAACCAAAGCACCAGGGGCTTGCTTCATGCTGTGGGTGTGAATGGATGTGGATGAGGCCCTTGGAATCAGTGCTGGAGGACAGAAGACCTGGTGGTAGAAGGCAGCCAGACAGAAAAATGGCCCAGATCCCTCATGAGTTTTGGAGGAGTGCTTTATGGTCAGGTAATCTCTCTCTTAAAGGCAAATGAGCAAGAGCCCTTCTTACACGGTTGGGGGCTGTTTCGGGAAGAGGCATCTGTCAAAACATGGAAGCACGATAGCCTTTTGTTCTTATGAACACTAATGCCCCCACTTCCCTCCGCCACCTGAAAATAACTGATGATTAAATATTTGATAGTAACTAACCTTGCCATTAGCAACAGCATGGCTGGAACTGGAGGGGATTATGCTAAGTGAAATAAGGCAGAAGGAAAAAGACAAATAGCAGATGATTTCACTCATGTGTGGAATATAGAGAAACAAAACAAAGGAACAGAAAAATTAACCAAAACAAACCCTAGAAACTGACTGCAGAATTGAAGCTACCAGAGGAGGAGGATGGGGGTGCAGAGAGGAAAGGATGGAGGGGGCCCAATGACTTAGGGTAGAGGATTAGGGGTATTCAGGTGGTGGGTGTAGTGTAACACACATCTAAAAATTTGTGAACCTATACCTCTATCTTATACACTGTTATCAACCATTGTTAGCTCAGTAAAAATAATGCAATTTAAAAAATTACTCTAGGGTCTCCCTGGTGGCACAAGGGGTTAAGTCTCAGCACAATGAAGCTGTCCACAGCCACTGCAGCAGGAGTTCAATCCCTGGCCAGGGAGCTACCCACATGGTGCAGCAGACCTCTCCTGTCTCACCCGCTGCTGCCCTCAGCGGTATATTTCAGTGGATCCACCTGTTTTGCTCCCCACTCTGTCTCTGGTGAATCCTCTCACTCCGCACAACTCTGGCTTGCATCCCAGCTCTTGTATGAATGAATAAATAAATCAATAAATAGCTACTTTACTATATCTCAGAGTTGAACTGTTTTGTGAATATGCAAAATTTTTCTTCCTTGATGGAAAACAAACACGTTAATTATATTATTAGAGAGGACACTGCCCCAAAATAAGTCCCCAATTAGCAGTAACTAGATGTGATCTGCCTAAATTCATCTGATTTGTAGAATTATTTTTTCTAGCTTATTTTTTCTACCCTCCTGCTCCTGTATATAGGAGGCATGAGAGGAGCGGGACCGGGGCTGAAATACTGAATGACAGCAGGACAGTGCTGTGCCATAACAACACTCAGGGGACAACACCACCACATCCACAGGTAGTTCTTGTTCAAACTGCATTCTCTCAGCAGCTTCTGTAACTGCAGCTGTATCCTGATAGGGAGGAATCACGTCATACTTGAAACTCAATAGGCCAAAAAAAGAAAAAAAAGAAAAAAAATCATATTATTAGATTTTATGTCTATAGGTTGTATCATAAAAAATAACTCCAATCTAGTGCTCCATGCATAAGATTTTTTTTATTAAGTTACCACCCTGTGATAATAACAAAATTGGCTCAGAGGTGGAATTTTGCATTCTCTCTCATCATTTTGCACAGACACTTATAAGGCATGACTAAAGTCAGAAATAAAAATGTTCTTTATGGGAACAGAAGTGCTTTAACAAGTATAGAGGTTCCTGTTGATAAGCATAACCAACAATCTTAATGTCACATTGTTCCCTTTGATCCCCAGTCAAAATGTTTCCTCTTATCCAAGTCCAAACAATTTGTCTATGTCCATTGGAAGAAAACCAATCAGCTACATCTATCTTCTTTGAACACCCCTGAAATCCTCCTTTATGGTAAATCTCTGCCTAGGGCCAACAAAGTATCATGTTTTTTCCTCTTTTAGAACTTGGACAATGTGTACACATTTCCAGAGCAAGACAGTGGTCGTCAGCTGTAGGCGGTAACTAAGGACTTAGTAAACAAAACAGTCAGGGCTGGTTAACAGAGCCTAGTGCCAAAAAATTGAAAACTCACTATCTTCATCAAACAACAAAATCCTAAGTGAATGGAAAAATTTTAAGCTTTTGGATTTTTCAAGCTGTTGTTGGTTTTCAATTTGTCAGAAAGACATATATTTATCTACTGATTAAAAGTAAACTTGGATAATATAAACACTCTGAAACTTCTTCCTTTCCTGAGGTTGAAAGTCTAAAGCTTCATGCTCAGGACTGAATTGTGTTCCTTCAAAATTCCTATGTTGGGCCTCCCTGGTGGCGCAAGGGGTTAAGACACAACCTATGAGGCCATCCGCAGCCACTGTAGCAAGAGTTCGATCCCCGGCCAGGGAGCTGACCCACATAGCACAGCAGACCTCTCCTGACTCACCCGCTGCTCCCTCAGCAGTGTACTTCGGTCAATCTGCCTGTTCTGTTCCCTGCTCTGTCTCTGGTGAATCCTCTCACCCCCCGCACCTCTGGCCTGCACCCCAGCTCTTGTTTGCATAAATAAATAAATCTTTAAAAAATAAAAATTAAAAAATAAAAATAAATAAAAATGAATCCACCAGTCACATAGACATCCTATGCTAGGACGGTGATAGATGGAAATAAAAAGACCCACTTACTCAATCCCTTAATCAACCAATTAATCAATCAATAAAATAGGTATCAGGAAGCTGACTGTCCTATTTTTCCAAGTGTCAACATCTTTCTAGAGTTTTTGTTCCTTTTATCTAATATCCTCTATCCCTCTTGAACCTGATCCCTATAAATGAAATAAAGGAATATTTTGTCCCTAGGGATCATTCTCCTTCTGTGTGTGCACGTGTTCATGGGTGTGCACGTGTTCATGGGTGTGCACATGTTCATGGGTGTGCACACATATGTGGGCACACATGGCAGAGTATTCTAGAGAACTGTAAGCTCAGGGTTGTGTCAATTTGCATGGATGGTTTACCTTCAAATCACAAATCTTTCAGTGCCTGCTTTTATATTTTAACTTTGAGCATCTCAAAGTCTCACTTCCTTTATCTCTAAAATAAAAAATTAGAGTGCTTACCTCTTTTGATCTTTCACAAGAACAAACTTATAGAGCATTTGTGTAAGGCTTGGCATAAAGTAAATGCTCAATATATTTACAGTTATGAAATTAAATGCAAAGTCTTTGATACATTCTTGATTTGACTATCATAAAAAGTCAAGGGATGGGCCTCCCCTGGTGGCGCAGTGGTTGAGTGCTGGGCTGTGAGGCTGCCCGCAGCCTCTGCAGCGCCGGTTCGTTCCCGGCCACCGGTGAGGGTCCTGCCAAAAAAAAAAAAAGTCAAGGTAAAAATTATAAGCAAGCTCAGTGTGTGAAGTTATTCTGTAAACCCTAAGTACACACAGCTCAAGCCTCAGTGTTCATACACTATTACTTTTCTAAAATTTTAAAAAAAGATTCATTTATTCATACAAGAGTTGGGGTGCAGGCCAGAGGTGCAGGGGGTGAGAGGATTCACCAGAGACAGAGTGGGGAACAGAACAGGTGGGCTGACTGAAATACACTGCTGAGGGGAGCAGCGGGTGAGACAGGAGAGGTCTGTTACACCAAGTGACTCACCTCCCTGGCTAGGGATCGAACTCCTGCCGCAGTGGCTGTGGGTAGCTTCATAGTACTGAGATTTAACCCTTTGCACCACCAGGGAGGCCCCTAAAATTATTTTTAAAGACACAAAGTCCTTCTATTCCAACCAGAAAACAAAACCACCAGAATTAGTTATAGTTGTTTCAGAAAATACTTCAAGGCATTCATTTCTGTTTGCAAGTTTAGAGGTCAGGCACACAGGTGAATGTCCCTCTTTCTTGTGCCTAATCCCCTCTCCATTCTCACACAAAACAGGAATCAATTCATTTCCTCCAGATACCAACTGAGTGCATCTGACTGGCAGCACCGAACGTTTCTAAGGACTTTCTTTGTAAATGTGTCCTTGAGAGCCTTGTGAATTTCCTTCCTCCCTGTCCCTGTCTCTCTTAAGAGCAGAACATTCGATTTACTGCTCTTTTATTTTTCCTGGTGAATAAATAAAAATTTATGGTAAAAATATGGAAAATAATCCCATTATAGTTTTCCTTCAGCTCTGCCAAAACCAAACAAAACACAAGGTCGCCACAGAACTTAACAATACACAAAACAGCCCCACAAAATTGGAAAGGGATTTAGTGAGTTTCTGAGTCACAGCAGATGGGGATAACCTTAATGCTCGCTTACTCGAAAGAGCTTGACACGTACCCATGACCTTGTAGAAGCTGCTAAATGCCTTTTCTCTCTTCCTTACCACTCCAAATAAAATGGTCCTGACGTGCTTACAACTCTGCTGACACAACTGGGATTGAAGGATGTCTATTTCTATTGGGAATGATGCCTTTTTGGCTATCTTTTATCTGGCTGCTCATGTTCATCCCCATGGTCTCTCTACCAGAGTGGGGACAAGCAGACCAAACTGTGAGCCAATAGCCTAGACTTTGCTAATTGTGCAGCTTCCTAGATATTGCTCCGAGAGGTTGATTCCGGAGCAGCAACACCTGATCTATTAAGAACATGCCATTTGCGACAACATGAATGGAGCTGAAAGGGATTATGCTAAGTGAAGTAAGTCAAAAGGAAAAAGAAAAATACCTGATGGTTTCACTTATATATAGGCGGACTATAGGGAAACCAAACAAAGGGTCAAGAAAATGACAAAACTTGCAAGCAAACCATAGATCTGAGGCATACAGCTGGGGACTAAGCACATGGACTATGGCGACATTAGCAGGTGATGTGGTGGCAGGAGAATTAGGGGCACCACACCTGAGGGGACAAATCAAATATTGTACAACAATGAACAACAATGTAAAAAAAAAAAAAGAACAAGTTGGATGGGGTATTGGTGCTGAGGGATGTCTCAGGATAAAGGATAATATCTCAGGCATCTGTCTCCTCCTTTTAAAACTTAGCAGGGGGGCCTCCCCGGTGGCGCAGCGGTTGAGCGCTGGGTTGCGAAGCTGCCCGCAGCCTCTGCAGTGCCGGTTCGATCCCCGGCCGCTGGGCGAGGGTCCCACATGGCGTGCAGACCTCTCCTGCCTCCCACTGCTTCCCTCAGCAGTGTACTGCATCGGTCTGCCTGTTCTGCTCCCTGCTCTGGCTCTGGTGAATTCTCTCACCCTCCCACGCTTCTGACTCTACCCAGTGCTTGTATAAATAGATAAATCTTAAAAGATAATAATAACAAAATAAAACTTAGCATGGCCTCTATGGGGGCATAGAGGTTAAGTCTCAGCCCTTTCACCACGATGACCCACCTCAATGACCTGAGTTTGATCCCTAGCAGGGGAGCTACCCACATGGTGCAGCAGACCTCTCCTGTCTTGCCCGCTGCTCCCCTCAGCAGTACATCAGTAGATCCGCCTGCTCTGCTCCCCACTCTGTCTCTGGTGAATCCTCTCACCCACGAACTTCTGGCCTATACCCCAGTTCTTCTATGCAAATGTAAATAAATAAAATCTTTAAAAAATTTAAAAATAGGGCCTCCCCTGTGGCGCAGCGGTTGAGCACTGGGTTGCGAAGCTGCCCGCGGCCTCTGCGGCGCCGGTTCGATCCCCGGCTGCTCCCCGGCCACCGGAGGAGGGTCCCGCATGGCGCGCAGACCTCTCCTGCCGCCCGCTGCTCCCCTCAGCAGTGTACTTCGGTCCTTCTGCCTGCTCTGCTCCCCGCTCTGGCTCTGGTGAATTCTCTCACCCTCCCGCGCTTCTGACTGTACCCAGTGCATGTATAAACGAAACAAACAAACAAACAAAACAAAATAAATAAAATAAAAAGCATGCCTCTATAAAAAAAATAATAAAAAATAAAAATAAAAATAAAAAATTTAAAAATAACAAAAGTAAATAAATAAAACTAAGCAGCCCAAGTCCTCACCCTCATCCTCAATTATGTGATGGGAAACCAGCCCTGGGACCCTGTGAAGGAGGGAACAGCAGGAAAGCTTGCCCAGCAATGTTTCATGTTTTAATAAGAGGGATGAGAAGGTGGGTGGGTGGTTTAGAAAAAAACATGCAAAAGAAAATGTTGACACCCGATTGACTGATGAGCAGTTTAGCCACCGAGGATGGAGACAACTGGCAGCTGAGCTCACAGCAGGGAGCACCTGAGCTCAGGGCACTGAGGCAGTCGCGTCCAGTAGCAAAGATGGGCAGGCCTGGGTCGATGTGTGGAGCCAAGGGTGTCTGGGACCCTAAGGGAGCCACTGAGTCTGACCCTTTGACTTTTCCTTCTTTTTTCTTTTTTTTAAGATTTATTTATTTATGCATACAAGAGCTGGGGTACAGGCCAGAGATGTGCATGGGGGGGGTGGCCAGGGGGGCAGGGGGCGGAGGATTCACCAGAGAGAGAGAGGGGAACAGAACAGGCAGGTTAACCATGAAGTACACTGCTGCGCCACGTGGGTTGCTCCCTGGCCGGCTGGGGATCGAACTTGTGCTGCAGAGGCTACGGATTGCTTCATAGTGCGGTGCTTAACCCCTTGCACCACCAGGGAGGCCCATGGCCCTTTGACTTTTCTACTCATCTGCTCAGAATCTCAAAGTTCCCCTTCTGAATTCTCAAAGCTCCCCAGGAGACATTAAGTCCACCCTAAAGTTGCCTCCAACCTCAAGTTCTACCTTCCAAAGCTGATCTGATTTGCTTGGCAAGAACACCTATTGATTTCCATTGTGGTTTACATTTTTTTGCACTTTTCCAATGCAAATATCACTGATCACTGGAAGGCCCTGGACAGTGAAGGTGATATCCTCCATTCTCTGTTGGACTTGTCTCCTGGCACTTGTCATGGGGTATGAAAGCTACTCAAGATCACTCCTCCTGAATTGAAGACACCTGCCTCCTGCTTTGCACATTCAGGCTATACCAATGTGACTCGTTATTTTTGCTCTTCAAGGTCATTGAGGGACAGCGGATGGTAATCTCGGGTTCAGAACCTCCACTCATTCACAGGCCCTGGAATCTCCCAAGAGCCCTGTCCTGAGTAGGTGGTTATCATACCCCTTGATCAAAGAGAGAAACAAAGACAGAAAGAAAGAGAGAGTGACTTGTTGAAGTCACACACCTGCAACACAGAGAGCTGGAATTTGTCCTCTGACATCATCGTCCATACTCTTCCATTACACCATGCAGTCGCCCTCCCTTAAGCTCATAAAAACCCATTTAATTATAAGTGATTAATTTACAAGTACCAGCGTCCTGAACTGAATGAGTGGACGTTAGAAAAGCATTTCCTTTCAGGCACTGAAAGCCCACTGTGTGGATATATCAGGTAACCCTTTCCACAGAATTGGGAACATAATTTAATCAAAACCATACTACACCCAAACAGCCAAGAGATATGCATAAAGTGGTCAACACCCTATAGAAGGATACACTGCTGCATTAAACCCATCCAGGCAACATGCTTTAAACTGCATTTGCAAACTTCAACCTCTATTCAGCCAGAGCCAGAAGGGCTTTTTAATTCCAGCGCATTCATTCAAATCTGCTCTAGATTTGAATGGATGGAAAAATGTTCCCTCCTGACAGCCATTCAGCAGTGCGTGCTCCTTTTCCGGGCACTGTGCTCCCTGGGGACAGAGCTGCCTGCTCACAGGCTCTGCTTGCCTCTGGCTGTGCCCAACCACATGGCAGCGCTGGAGGAACCCGAGGCAAAGATCAACTTCCAACTTCCTTAAAGCATTCCCCAAAGGGTCCCCATGCTTAGAGTGAGCCATGCTTACAGTGAAACAGATGCACCCCAGAAACAACATCGGGGTAAAGGAAGAGTGTGTCCTGCTATGAGTCATCCCTTTATCTGATGATTCCCTTGCCCAGGTTTTCCCTTTCTCCACCCCACGCCATCTGACCCTGAGAGCCAGCAGCTGTACCTGCTCAGCGCATGCACATGCAGTGACCAGCTGCCTGATGGCTGGGGAATCTCCCCGCTTTACACCAAGCTGGCCCTGAGTGACCCTACAGACCGCAACACAAACAGCTACATTTATGGAGCACTTAAAGTGCCAGGCCCCGAGCCAAGTGCTTCCTGTGCATGCACAGACGAGGAAACGGAGGCTTACGGAAGCTGTTCGTTCCAAGTTCACACAGCCAGCCAGGACACACACCAGGCCAGGCTGACTCCAAAATCTGAGCTTCATATTCCCAGCCTGCTCCAGATCCCAGGTCAGTGTGTCTCTGTGAGGTTCATCTGGAAAATGGGCACGCTGCAACAGCTCAAGATCCTAGAGGACCAGAAAAGAGCCCGTGGGCATTGGCAATGGTTTTCCCTTCTTTGTCATTATTTGCCAGAAATTTCTTAATGTTTCAACTTGAACAACAGCTCATCCCACTTAAGGCTCTACTTTGCCCTCTTGCCTGTCTGTCTTCTTCCCCTTCTTTTTTTTTTAAAGATTTATTTATTTATGCATACAAGAAGTGGGGTACAGGGCAGAGGAGTGTGTGTGTGTGTGGGTGTGCGTGTGTGTGTGTGTGTGGAGGGGGTGAGAGGATTCACCAGAGACAGAGCGGGGAACAGAACAGGCAGACTGATGAAATACACTGCTGAAGGGAGCAGCGGGCGAGAAAGGAGTGTCTGCAGCGCCATGTGGGTAGCTCCCTGGCCGGGGATCAAACTCATGCTACAGTGGCTGCAGACATCTTCACAGTGCTGTGCTTAACCCCTTGCACCACCAAGGAGGCCCTGCCCATCTGTCTTCTGAAGGCATTTGCATTTTCAACCCTAAACACTCTAGCTTGACCATTCTGTGATCTCTACAAGGCTGTCAGTTGTGCAGTGGTGAGAGTGGGGTGGAGTGCTGAGCAGAAACTAGTCAAGTCCGAGAGGTGCTGAGCATACCCCATGGCTCTGCAATGAGATGCCAGCTCCAGGCTGACTTGAGGAATGGCCAACATTACTCATCCAAAGGACCCATTCTGACCAGTTATTCATAGATAAGTGGATGTTATGTGAGAAGGATTCTGGGTGTGAACCTTGACACAACAGAGTCAAGACTGATTCATGAATTCAGCAAAAGCTTTTAAAGATTCAGGCCTCCCTAGTGGCACAGGGGCTTAAGATGCAACCTGTGAAGCTGTCCACAGTCACTGCAGCACAAGTTCAATCCCCGGCCAGAGAGTTGCCCATATGGTGCTGCGGACCTCTCCTGTTGCACCTGCTGCTCCCCTCAGCAGTGTATTTCACCCAATCTGCCTGTTCTGTTCCCCACTCTGTTTCTGGTGAATCCTCTCACCCCCCACACCTCTGGCCAGTTCTTGTATGCATAAATAAATCTTTAAAAAAAAAGATTTTAAAGAGTCTATCAGTAAAATAGATAAAGGGACACTTGTTCATGTTGACACAGAGATCAGGACTCTTCTACTGGTTTTCTTTAGTCCCTTTTAATTACTGACATGCTACCTTCACAGAGATCCTTAGTTCTTGAGAGAATAATTTAAAAACTTTTGGCAAAGATGTTCTCTAAGGTTCTATTATACTTTGACTACTTTGATTCCTTGAGACATCAAGAGCCTTTTTTGATAATCAAAAGTATCCACAAATGAAAATGGAGGCTTATGCTTATTTATTTAATCAACCCTAACACAGTGGCAAAGACAGGTTTCCATTTCTATTGTTGCACAGACGTTTATCTGGCAAGCCAGTGCTGACCCTCTGGTCCAGCCTGCCTTCATTTCTCACCTGAATTCTCGCCTACTAATTGATCTTTCTGCTTCACTCTTTGTCCCCCTTTAAACCACAGTGCATCGAGAGTGAAATTTCAAAATGTTAGCTCAACACACATCTCCCATCAATATTCCAAGACTTCTAACTTACTTGACTTTTCCAAGCCCTCATCCCCACCGGCAAGTTCCTCCATGGATGAATGGATGGTTCCTTCCTCACTTTGCTCTCAAGCAAATATTCTTGGTATCATTCCTGACTCCCTAGCCTACTATTTAACACAGCTTTTAGATCTCACTTTACCTTTCTCTTCTCAAACCCCTTAGGTCTATGTGGGTTCGCCACACATATGAAATTAAATGTTTTTTCCTCCTACCGATCTGTCTGGTGTTGATTTGACTATTCAACCAGCCCAAGAAGAACCCAGGAGTTCCCCTGTTCCCCACAAGCTTATGCAGGTACGGGCTACTACGCTGACAATGCCAGGTTTTTATTCTGACACTGTCCTGTTTGAATATGGGTAAGTCCCTATGAAGCCACATTTAAATTTTTACATCTACTTGTCCACTCTCACCACTGCTTTTCAATATAATACTGGAAGTCCTAGCCAGAGCAATAAGACAAGAGAAAGACATCCAAGGAATCCAAATAGGAAAAGAAGAAGTCAAACTATCACTATTTGCAGATGATATGATAATATACATAGAGAACCCCAAAATCTCCACAGAAAAACTAATTCAACTCATCAATCAATTCAGTAAAGTGGCAGGATACAAAATCAACACGCAAAAGTCAGTAGCCTTCCTATACACAAACAACAAATCTGAAGAAGAAGAAATCAAAAAAACCATCCCTTTTATTATCGAAACAAAAAAAATCAAATATTTGGTAATAAATCTAACAAAAGAGGTAAAGGACCTATACAAAGAAAACTATAAAACACTGTTAAAAGAAATAGAAGAAGACACAAAGAAATGGAAAGACATCCCCTGCTCATGGATTGGAAGAATAAACATTATTAAAATGGCCATCCTACCAAAAGCAATATATAGATTCAATGCTATTCCAATCAAAATTTCAATGTCATTCTTCAAAGAAATAGAACAATTATTGATGAAATTCATATGGAATCACCAAAAACCCCCAATAGCCAAAGCTCTACTGAAAAAAAAAGAAGGAAATGGAGGCATCACACTCCCAGACTTCAAACTATACTACAAAGCCATAATCATCAAAACTGCATGGTATTGGAACAAGAACAGACATACAGACCAATGGAATCGAATAGAAAATCCAGAAATAAACCCACAGATTTATGGTCAACTAATCTTTGACAAAGGAGCAAAGACTATGCATTGGAGCAAAGAAAGTTTGTTCAATAAATGGTGCTGGGAAAACTGGGTCGCTACATGCAAAAGAATGAAGCTTGACCACTACCTCACACCATACACAAAAATCAACTCAAAATGGATTAAAGAACTAGACATAAGACCTGAAACCATAAAATACATAGAAGGAAATATAGGCGAAACACTACGGGATTTGCACATCAAAGACATCTTTACAGACACATCACCCAAAGCAGTGATAGTGAAGGCAAAGATAAACAGCTGGGACTACATCAAATTAAAGAGCTTCTGCACAGCAAAAGAGACAATAACAAAAACAAAGAGAAACCCCACCAACTGGGAGAACATTTTTGCACCCAACACTAATGATAAAGGACTGATCACAAAAATCTGCAAAGAGCTGATGAGACTCAGCAACAATAAAGAAAATAATCCAGTCAAAAATGGGCAGAAGAGCTAAAAAGAAACTTCTCTGAAGAGGAAATGCAAATGGCCAACAGACATATGAAAAAATGTTCAACATCACTTGTCATCAGGGAAATGCAAATCAAAACCACCATGAGATACCATCTCACACCAGTGAGAATGGCACATATTAAAAAAACTAGCAACAACAAATGTTGGCGAGGGTGTGGAGAAAAAGGAACTCTTCTGCACTGTTGGTGGGAGTGCAAACTGGTCCAACCACTATGGAGAGCTGTGTGGAGATTTCTGGACCTACTAAACATAGAGCTTCCATATGATCCAGCAATTCCACTCCTAGGTATCTACCCAAAGGACACAGAAACATCAATTCCAAAGAACACCTGCACCCCTATGTTTATAGCAGCACTGTTTACAATAGCTAAGCTTTGGAAACAGCCCAAATGCCCAAAAATAGATGACTGGATCAAGAAGATGTGGTCCATATATACCATGGAATATTACTCAGCATTCAAAAAAGATAAACACATGCAATTTGCAGCAACATGGATGGCACTGGAAGGGATCATGCTCAGCGAAATAAGCCAAAAAGAAAAAGAAAAATACCGGATGGTCTCACTCATAGCAGGAATCTAGAAAACTTAAATAAGGGACCAGGAAAATGAATATAAGAAAGTGAAAATCAAAATCAACAAAAAACTATGAACCAGAGACACTTTTTTGGGGGGGGGGGGCGGGAGGGGAAGGATTGGGGTCAGAATGGGGCATTTGCAATTGTATGGGGGAATATAAAAATAAAATTTATTATTTAAAAATAAATAAATAAATAAATTTTTACATCTACTGTACGAGGATCCTGTTTTCCATATCATTTCATTAATTGAAACAACTATCGGAAGGGTATGTGTGAATGAATATAGTATTATCATATAAGCTAATGTTTGTTGAGTGTATAGGGCGGGCCCTTTTAAAAGCCATTTTAAATGCATTGTTTCAACTAGTCCTAACAATGTTATTATGAAGCAGTTTGGATTATTATTGTCTCCATCTTATAGACAAAGCCACAGAGACGCTGAGCGCTTAGGTCATTTGCCCAGTGCCACACAGCTCATCAGTCAGTGGTAGGGACTAGATCTGAACCCAGGCAGTCTAACTTCTAAAGGCTTCAACTGAACCTTATTGGTTTAAATTTTCACTTCACCACAAATGCATATAGTAACTTCCTAAAAGTGGTGCTTAGGGAATTTTCTTTCTTTCTTTTTTTTTTTTTAATAAAGATTTATTTTACTTATTTATACAAGCACTGGGGTGTAGGCCAGAGGTGTGAGGGGTGAGAGGATTCGCCAGAGACAGAGTGAGGAGCAGGACAGATCTACTGAAATACACTGCTGAGAGGAGCAGCAGTGAGACAGGAGAGGTCTGCTGCACCATGTGGGTCATCTCCCTGGTCGGGGATAGAACTCGTGCTGCATTGGCTGCAGATAGCTTCATTGTACTGAGACTCAACCCCTTGCGCCACCAGGGAGGCCCACTTAGGAAATTTTCTTTAAGAAAATTTTTCATTCACTCACTTAATAAGCATACAAGAGTTGTGAAGCTGGACTATTCAATTAAGCAGAGAAAACCACCACCAACCTTTTCTGATAAAAGTTGGTTGCTCTCATCATGGAAAATACCTACATGAGAATCAAAACCAGAGTCGTGTTAAACCCTAACATGTTGCTGTGGTTGTGAGGAAGACCTTAAGATTTTAATGAGTATGTACTACATGCCGAGTACCAACTAAACTCACTTATATAATTCATTTCTCCCCTCCAAATACCACAAGATACGCGGTTAAGATCTCAGGTAGGAAGTGAGCTTTGCAGGGTCTGAATTCAAATTACATCAGTGACTAGCGTTGTCAATCAGATTCACTCCCTTTTTTCTTCTTCACAGATATGCGAAGGGATGCTTCAGCGGCAGCCCCTGCAGGAATCAGTGGAAAAAGAAGTAGCCAGCTCTTGTGCCAAGTCTTCTGAATCACCAGGCAACCACCTAGGATGCAGGAGAACATCTGTATTTAACAGAAAGCTCTGTATTTAACAGAAAAATAGCTGTGAAGCTTGATTGTTTGATTAAGCATGGAAACCAAACACTGACCTTTTAGGATAACAGTTGGCTCCTCTCAGAATGGAAAATAACTGCATGTGAATCAAAACCTGATGTGGGAAGTGTCCCCTCAAAGCAAGATATTCAAAAGATGTTAGAAGCTTTGGCTAGGAAAATAGACATGTCTATTTTTCACTTAAAAAACTTACCGTAACTAATTTAAACCACAATATTTAAAGAACGGTACCTCTCCCACCACATAAAAGGACTTGATTCCCCATCTGCAAGGTGTAAGGAACATGTGAAGTCTGGTGATCTCATGTATAATAAGTTGATGCAGATAATTACTGTGTACAGAGGTGTCTGGACAGCAGATTTTTAATCAATGGCAGGACAAAACCTGTATGACATTAATAGAAAATGGAGAACATATGCTTCCAAGTCTGTTTGCTCACCCATAAAATGAGCAGAGTGTTACTGACTTGACTCTCTCCCAGAAGGTGAAGGAGCAGAGGGTCCATGAAGACCCAGGCTACATCTGCCAAGCACTGATGGGGTGGTTGCTAGATTTGGAGAGTTTGACCTTACCAAGGAAGAAGATTAAAATGATGATCATCACAACAATCAACCAGCTAATCAACACCTGCCACTGTCATAAATTCCAGAAAAGACTTTAAAAAATATTTTATTTTACATGGCGGCAATGCTGGTTCACAACATTGTATATGATTTAGGGGTTTAGGGTCACACCTCCTCAGATGTATGTTACCACATCTACCACCAAGGACCCCATCCCATGATTTTCCACCTTGGCCAATTGGACCCCTGTCCCCCCTTTGCTTCCTACTCCCCCACCTCATCCTAAGGAGACATAGTTCTGCAGTCCTATTTCTGGGATTTGGTCTGGTTTAGTTTGGTCTACACCATTGATTTGATTCTCTACAGCCCACATATGAGTGAAATCATCCAGTATTTGTCTTTTTCCTTTTGATTTCTTTCTCTTAGCATAATCTCCTCCAGTTCCATCCATGTTGTCACAAATGGCAAGATTTCATCTTCAAATAAAGGCTTTTTAACACCAAGCAACTATTGATAGTAAGGACAGACTTATTATCAAAGTAAAAAAGCACTGCTTTTTTTGGTTTTCTTTCAAAAAGGCAGTACACCTCCATCTGAAGAGGTGTGGTCCTATACCTCTGAATCATATGGTTCGGTGTTGTAAACCAATGATACTTTAATAAGAATAAATAATTCAATAAAAAAGGCAGTACTTTTTTTTTTTTTTTTTACTTTTTTTAATTTATGCTACAAGAACTGGGGTATAGGCCAGAGGTGTGGGGGGTGAGAGAATTCACCAGATACAGAGTGGGGAACAAAACAGGTGGATCTACTGAAATACACTGCTGAGGGGAGCAGCAGGCGGGACAGGAGAGGTCTGCTGCACCTTGTGGGTAGCTCCCTGGCCGGGGCTGCCAATAGCTTCAAAGTGCTGAGACTTAACCCTTTGCATCACCAGGGAGGCCCCAAAGGCAGTCATTTAAATGGAATGAACTTTAATATAATCTTCTTCCCTTGCTCCAGTTTTTCTCACTTGATGTGGACAGACCAGCACATGGACATAGAGGCCAATCCTGCGTCCATCCCCTCAGCTCTGGGTAGACTTTCTGGACTCTGGATTCAGGGCCAAGAGGGCTCCGTTGTAGAGGATTACCAGCAGGTTCCAAGAGTTTCAGGATGCATTCAATTAAATCTTGCCATTGCAGATTTTGAGAGCATATCTGTAGCTGGCTTCTCCTGCTCCTCTCAACCTGCTTTAGAGAATCTCATTCATCTTTTAGACTACAAATTCAAGTTCCTGCTGCTGCTGCTTACACACTTGTTGTAACTCTACTAAAAGGACCTAGCCCCCTTGAACTAGGAGTCCTGTTTCCTAAAATCTTGCACTCAGCAGGCATCCAATGATAGTTGTTGACTTGGCTCGATGATTGCGAAGTCTCATTCATCTTTTAGACTACAAATTCAAGTTCCTGCTGCTGCTGCTTACACACTTGTTGTAACTCTACTAAAAGGACCTAGCCCCCTTGAACTAGGAGTCCTGTTTCCTAAAATCTTGCACTCAGCAGGCATCCAATGATAGTTGTTGACTTGGCTCGATGATTGCGAAGTCCATTCAAGGTCTGAAAAGCAATCATAGCTCACATCATTCATTGTGAGCTGCTTAAAAAGAAGGGAAAGAGATAAGGAAAAAAATTAAGAACAACCCAGTCAATTGAAAACCTTCCTTTTCACATATCTAACTCCATGATGTCCTGTGCATCTACCCTGAGCACATAGTTGTCTGAGGGTAAGATAAACTCTTCCTAGAGAATTCAAATAATGACTGTCTATATTTTAGAACTGAAATAAGGACTTTATCTTTGAGTCGATTTTCTCACAACCTTCTCAACCTATTTTGCTGTCTAGAGGTAAGAGAATAATCACAGGGGTTTGGCAGCTGGTAAGAAACTTTGAGACAAACTTATCCTGCCTCATTTTTCAAGGATGTTGGGTGATTTATTTGAGGCCATAACACAACACATGCATGAAATTGAAACACAGAACCCAGGCTTCTTGCTTTCCAGAACTGTGATCGCTCCACAATCATGTTAAAATCACCTTCTGCTTTCATACTCAACTCTGTAAAAAGTGAGTGACTTAGTGTCACTACATGGTTAAGGGAGAATCAGCATCATAAGCAGGATAATGACTTGACCTCCACCCTGAGTGACTCATAATCGATTGGGAAGGACTTCATGCACCCAGGGAACATGTTTTTGGGGTAAAAGTTAAATAATAAAATTTTTCAAGCCTTTTGACCCACCCAAGTTGCTGAGCCCTTTCCTCTTTCTTTCTTTACTGTACTCCTAATATCTACAGGCACAACACACAGAAAATCAGCTACAAGCAACGGGTTAACCCTCTTGAAAGAACAAGCTCAATAGAACCTACTTCTCCATGCTTGAGACGGCAGATAAAATAGTATACGTGACGCAAAGCTGCTCTGTACAAAACCACATATACAAGCTGGGCACTGTCATAATCAATCAAAATAAGGACATGACTATAGAAAGCACAGCATTGTTATTTTGATCTATGTTCCAAATACCATCATAGCAAGAGCACTAATCAATGATGCGAGCGGGCTAGAAGTCACAGATCAACGGAAAATGATCCCTTCTGCGTGGTGTGATCCTTGAGGACAGGCACTGTCTATAGACTACGCTATTACAGCCCAGGACAAGGACACATAGTGGGCACTCAAAGATATTGTGGAAGTAAGGGAGGGTGGGAAGGTGGAGAGGAAGGAGGGAGGTTGGTTGATTATAATGCTAAAAACTCATGTGTCAGAGGAGGTATCTCTGCTTGGGCAGGAAAGCACGCTGCAGGAAAGAAAAACTTTCCAAGGCGGAGCGGAGCAGGCTGATGCTCATTTATCGCCCTGCAGGTTGTGCCTGGTGCTACTTAACTCTTCTGGGGCTGCGTACACACAAGCTTCAGCTTCTTAGGGGGAGGGAGATCAGATGACTTACTGCATCGTCCTGGGTATCTTCTTAATATATTTAAAGCTCATCAGCTATAGTTCATTTGACTAGATTTTCTTCAAGAAAATAATTTGGTTAGAGGTCATTGTCGAAATAGGAGGTAGTTCGAGAAATGACAGACCTGGGTAAAAGTGTGGATATTTTCACTTAGTTCGTTGAGGGCAAACATTGTGCCTGTGTCTATCTTGCTCGACAGTTTATCTCCATTAAGTATATTCTATGTGCCTAGAATATACTGAATAATTATTGGGTGATAAATCTTCATCATATTATGCACTTAATGGTTTTCTCATTTTATAAATGAGGATGCTGACATTCTACAGCAAGTATGAACATGAAAACTGCATAAAGTTTGTAGTGCAGTGCCAGGTACAGCAGATGTTCAACAGCGGGAGCTGTGTTTAGGAACAATAAAACTTCGTGTCATTTTGGGGAATTTTTATCCCATTGTAAGTAGAGAGTTTTAGTAATCTTCTCTCCTGCAAGTTGCCAGGTAGGAAGGAGAGTCTGGAAGAAAGTCTCAGCAGTACCCACTTCTGGGGGAGTTTGAAGATAAATAAGCAATTTATGATTGTGCCAAAGACTGGGCCTGTTTGGGGGTCCAGGCCCAGAGTGTTAAATGTCTGCTGATTGGGACAGTCTTGCACAAAATCACTCTGTTGCCCGAGCGTGCTCCCATGAAGCCCAGGAGTCTGAAAAGGTAATGACTTCTACTGGTTCCCTGTCACGTTTCATTTTTAAACACTATGTACACAGCTATTTGAAAAACATTTACAAATGAAATTACAGTCACTCTGTTGTTATTTCACACACATTAAAAAAAAACAGAAGTATCACAGCTTATCACATTATAAAATAAATTCAAATAATTACATGGTGGAAAAGTGTTCTAGTGAGATAATAAATCAAACAGAAAATGTGGCATTAAAAGCAGAAAATGTGTTTGCAAAACATGTTAAGGATTTTTATCTTGTCAAGGAAGCAACGTTTTGTTTTAAAAGAGAATCAAAGAAAGCAACTTTGAAGCACTCATATTTATCCTTTCATTTATTGTCTCCTCTGGCCCTGTATCCCACATAGTAAACATCTGTGTCCCGTTAAGATTTCAGTTCCCCTGCTGAGCCACAGTCCTGCTGATCTCTAAACGGAAGGTTTGCTTATTCCTTTGCAAAGAGGAAGACAAAGGAACAATGATTAAAAAAAAAAAAAAAAAAAAAAAGGCAAGGCATTGAAGAAAAGGGATAAACAGGTCAGGAATGTAAAGGTCAAAGATCTAGAATAGGGACCTTCCAAGTAGGGTGCTTGTGTGCTCCAGGGGGCGAGCCAGAGGTCCAGGGAGGCTACGTTAGAGGCTGTGCTTATGGGAAACCTAGAGAAGGAAAGTGTATTTGTGATTGTTTGGGATGGAGGAGAAATGAGAAGAGGGTGAGAACTAAAGGGTTCGGTGTTCTGAAATGATAAAAATGGTCTAAAGTGGACTGGTGTTGGTTGCACATGGAGGTGAGATATAAAAGCCACTTTATTCTTCTTTGGATGAGTTAGATCTCGATAAAGCTGTTAATTTTTTTTTAAAAGAACCTCCCCTTATATTTACCTACATATAAACAGATTCTGAGATTTTCACATGATTCTGTCAGATAACATGGGAGGTATTTCAGTATCAAGGGGTTAGGGCCAGAGGTGTTCTCATTCGTTTCTGTAATTTGACAGAAGGAGAAGGTCATGTATGTGTCCAGTTAAATGGACTTATGGTCATATTATCTGGTTTTAATTAGAACAAATACCACAAGCAGACAAATGTCTTTGAGACAGTCCTACAAAAAAAAACAAAAAAAAACAAAAAAAACCAAACTGGATTGAACGCCAATCACGCAAGCATAAGCCAACAACTGAAAGAGAACTAAGCCAATGCTTATTTCACAGCATGCGTTCTGCCAAAGCCCCAGGGCAAGATAAAAAACATAAAAAAATAATTATCTAGAGCAATGATGGAAACGCTCTAGATTGAATCTGTCCAATATGGGAATCACTAGCCACACAGGGTTATCAAGCTTGAAATCTATCTAGTGCAAATGAGATACTAAATGCTTTCTGAAAAAAAAAGTAATTTCAATTTCCTTAGCCATATGTGGCTAATGGCTTCTACACCAGACAGTGCAAGTCGCACAGATAACTGGAGCCAAGCTAAGTTTGAATCCAAATGCTGTTATAAGCCATGTGACCTTTGGCTTAACACTTTATGCCTTCATTTCTTCATTATAATCATAATGCCTATCTCATATGGTTGTTGTTAAGACTAAATTAGCTAACGCATACTCATAGGTAGTTTTTATTACCTCCTAGTCACATCAGAGAAAAAAAATTATTAATGTGAAATGTGGATTGACAAATATGAACTAAATTTATATTGGGCTTTAAGACATTAAGAATCTATGACAGAAAAAAAAAAAGGAATCTATGACAGTATGAAGCTATCATGAATTGCAGAACATTTATAATTTATTTCATCTTTATCCTATCCTTTCTTGTATATATTTTATAGTGAATATGATAGATACAAAACCAACTATGTAAACTATATAACTTTAATATAAATGATATAGCAAATGAACAAAGATTGTCAGCATGGATTAAAAACAAACATTTTACCCTAAAACTAAACTGCATATGTACTAACATACATTTATAAATATATATATACATTACATATAGGCACTCAAATTTTTAAAATAATGTGAATCAAAAATTTGAGATTCTGAGTTAAACCAAGAGAAACAGATTTTAGAAAAAAGAAGTAGTGCTGGCTTTATAGGCATTCAATTACTGTGTTTAAATCATGTAGATATTACTGAGTTAAAAAGTAACATGAACCACTGCTTGTTAAGAAACTTTAAATGTCAGTACTCCAGTATGATGTGAGGTTCTCAATAATTTTCACTGAACAAAAGGCTTGAATATTAAGTGACACATTTTCTAAAACTGGTTGAGAAAGTCATATTTTGGTGATAAAATATCTACATGTAAGTACAATACTAACATTGAAAATCAAATGGAAAAACATATGGAATAGAATTTTCCAAAATATCAAGAAGTGTTCCTTGACTTTAACAGAGGTAATAGGCAAAAGTCCAGTAAGCCAGAGTCCAGTAAGTACTTGTGGTAGGTGAGTGATGGTCACAGTAAAACTCAGGGACGAGGTAGTCCCCCAACTGTACCCGATCACATATTCTTCATTTGCTTACAGAATCTAGTTGGAGACTTAAAAAAAATTAAGGCTAGCCTCTCAACCCCTTTCTTCTCTTCAGAGAATATTCTTTTATACTTTTCCTCACAAGGTTTTATACTTTTTGATCCTTGGGTCATTATCATCACTCCCTTTGACCTCTTTCCAAATATTCCTCCATTAAGTGCACACATTTCTTGTAAAATCATGAGATGAGAAAAATTAATTTTTTTTATTTCTGCAAGAAGTAAACAGGTCAGGCTATAGAAGTGATCAAAAGCTACTTTGTAGCTTAGAAGGATTACAGTCCTTTTCAAAATCAGCAAATTTTCCTCCTTAGCAAGTATTCTCATCTACCCGTCACCATTTTCCCTACTGGTTACAACAAACATTACCATGGCACATTTGTCAAAACTGAAAAACCAACACTGGTACATTAACTCCAGAATGTATTTGGATTTCACAAGTTTTTCCCACTAATGTCTGTTGCAAGATCCAAGCCAGGAAAACCCAGCGCACTGCTGTCAGGCCTCCTCGGTCTCCTTTGGTTGGGACACTCTCCTCCTAGCCACCTCTCAGTTTTCATAATTAATAACTTTGAGGAGTAATTAATAACTTTGAGGAGGTCAGGTATTTTACAGTGTCCCTCAGTTTGGGTTTGTCTGATCTTTCCCTCTCACGTAGACTGGACAGACAGGGATTAAGAGTTTTTAGACCTATAGAGAAGCCATCCCGGGGGTGAAGGGCCCTTCTCATCACTTCATATTGAGGGCGTGATATTAACATGGGGTATCCCCGGTGACCAGATCTAAGGCAGTCTTCTGGCTTTCTTCCCGTCCTCTCTCTCCCTCCCTTCCATTTTCTCTCTACCTCCCCCTCTGTCAGTTTTCTTAACTGTACTTTTTTGTTTTTTTCCTTTTATGCTCTATTCCTTGAAAGTGACTCAGTCCAGCCCACACTGAAAGGTCAAGAGCTTTGAAAGACAATTCTCCTTGGACTGGAGCACATTTCATATGAAGAAATTTCATTTCTTCAGAGAAGCTGAAAACACAAGAGATGGGTTAGGAAAGGAGGAGGGGAGAACTAAAGCAGCTTTCAGCTCTTTTCCAGAGGATTTCAATGTAACAATGAATACTTTGATCAAAATGTCTTTTTAAGGAGTTTATAAGACTTTCGTGGTAACTTGTCTCTCTTGAAGAATCACACAAATGAAATAAGAAGAAGAAACAAAAGCTGTAAACTTCAAGTTCTAGGAAATTTGAAACACAAACACAGAACACCAGAAGGGCTGCCAAATGCAGAGGAAATCAGGGAGCAGAAGACACAGAGAGGACGCCCATCACCACAGCTCTCAGGCAAACTGAACAAGAAGTCAGGCAACGGAAGTTACAAAATTAAAAGTGTAAAAAATTAGAACAGAGGTAATAAAATCACCATCATTTTAAGATACAATTACTTTCAAGTGAAACCCAAGAAATGCATTAAAAATGTGAAGCTGCAATGCTGTAACTTGTACAGTGTTGTAAACCAGGGTTACCACAATAAAATAAAAAAAAAGTTACAAACAATGAGAATTTGGTAATGTTTCTCTGATGGTTAATTTTGTCAGCTTGACTCAGCCAAAGGACATGCAGATAGCTGATTAAACAGTATTTCCAGGTGTGCCAGTGAGGGCAGGTCAGAAGATTAGCATTTGAATTGAGGTCTAAGAAAATGACACTCCCCAATATAAAGAGGTGGAGGTAGGTTTCTTAAGGTATAGATGCTCTATTTCTATGGAGCATCTGTTTAATGCAACAGCTCAGCACAAGATCAGCATAAATTTTAAAAAAACTTAGAATGAAAAGGCACCATCTATAGAATACAAAACAAAAAAGCAATTTATAATGCAGTTATAGTAATATAGACACCTCTCATAGAAAAGATTAACACCAAGATATCCAGTCCAACTCTTGATTTAACATACAACCAACTACAAAAACCATTTTAGGGAGATACGGGAAAGACTGACTCTAAGACTGACTCTATTTATATAGAAAAATAAATCCACAAAAAGCAAAATTATAGCAATGGAAAAGTCAATCAGTACAAGAGAGTTGAGTGGTGGGAGAGTTGACTACAAAGGGGCAGCTGGAGAAGTCCTGGGGGTATGAACTGTGGTGATGGAAACACAACACCAAGCATTTGTCAAAACCTACAGAAATACACCAGGAGTGAGTTTTCCTGAAAAAAATAAAATAGCCGAGTGGAATAGCCAGAAATGTTAGCGAAACTAGGCCTAACACATCAAAACCCATCATAGAGATACAATACTGCACATAGCGGGAACTAGCAATTACAAAGTCAATTACATTTCAAAGTCATGAAATGGACTCAAATATCTAAGGAAATTTAGTATCTAACACTTGAAATCTAGACAGAGAAAAGGACTTTTAAATACATGGGGTAGAGTAGCATTTTGGAAGGGAAAAAAAAATGGATTCTACCTCCTACTGTCTATCAAAAATAAATTCCAGATGGATTCTAGTTGGATAAAGGATATAAACCTGAAACATGAAACTTTAAAACCAGTGGGGAAAAAAATGAATTCTTTTATAATCATGGAATAAGACCTTTGTACGACACAAAATGTAGTGTCAAAAAAGGTAAACTATACAAAAATAAATTTTTATAATTACCATTTGTGAAAAAAAAGTATATATGGTGTAACATATGTACAGACTAGCTCTGGGAAGATACATGTCACACTGGCCACAGCGACTGTCTCCAGGGAAGACAACAGAGGAGACTGAAACCAGGACTTTACATTGCTTGCATGTAATTAGCGATTTAAAAAAATACTGGTAAAAATAATTTTTGCCGTCTGCTCATAACTATCAGCTTAAATAACTGAAAGCAGACCATAAAAAATGTTTCTCACAAGAAATATCAAGTGTAAATATCCAGCTCAGAAAACACACACATAACGAACAGCTGCCAGCACACATTAACTCTAATAATTGTTACTGTCGCCTACAACACTAACAGTTACTGAAATGTATCCTTACTGTTTTCAAAGTTGGGGATTCCAGATATAGTATCATTGCACACTACAGTATAAATTATTCCATTTCCCCAAAAAAATTTTAGTGCCAACACTCAACTAGGATTTAACTGCCACATATGTCTGTGTCTCATAACATTGCCTTTCCTGTAAACTCCAGGCCGACTGCGCTTTCCTGTTCCTGAATATGGGGTGCTTCCCCCATTACTTTGGAAATACTGTTTCTCCTGCTGAGAGAACTTCACCCCATTTCTGCCTACTTCATTAGAATTGAAGTCAGCTCAAGTCCCACTTATTCACATGGCTTTTTTACAAACTTGGCGAATTAAGTTCATTTTATATAAGCACACGCAGAAATAAGTAAGAAAAGATATCAAAAGATACAAAGGCAGAAGAACCAATTAAAAACATTTATTAAATAAGATAAACATAACTAAGCTTTTTTTTTTCTTTCAAGAATGCAACTCTGAATATGCCAGCCTCACAGTAGCTCCCTCACACATTACAATACTGCAGCTACCAGGCACCCCAATTGTGAACACATCTCCCAGTGTGACTGAGCTCTACCGCAATCACTCAAGATGCTTCCACTCTAGTACGTTTCCTTCTAAGGGAACTTCTAACATTGGCTCTTGCTCCGAACAGCACCAAAATGCCCCTGAATCACAATTTTACGTAGATCGTCGCTGAGCAGGATACTACGAAGAGAGGGTGAATGACAATATCGTAAATGGGGGCAGAGAGAAAAGGAACCAGTAAAAGTCCAACATTATTACAGTCCCTTAAAATATCTATTCTGGGAAGAAGTGTTTTGCCAAGCTTTTAATGATAAGGAAAGTGATAAAAAATAGAATAGGTATGAAAAACACTTTCAGACAAACAAGAAATAAAGCACAGTAAATCCAGAACTAAAAATACAAACATACAAACAATTTAAGTATGAAACTAAAATGTTTCATACTTTTAAATGCTTCTGGTATACTCACACAAGGGCCCAACTACCTGTGTTCAAGTTAATAACAGTATATAAACTCACCTTTTTAAGGTATCATATTTTTTTTATATAGAAGTAATTTTAGAATATGTGTTGGGTGTTAATTGTCCAGATTTAGCAAAACATATTCTATGTTTGAACATAGTCACACTTAATAAAAAAGAACTTACAATTTAAACATCTTGATTTGAGAATTGTAGATTTGACATTTCTATTAAATTCCAACATCATAATTGCTGAACTTGGTATCAAAAAATATTTTTTAGAGTTGTTTCTGAAAATGTTAGTATTTCAGGGTAAAAGAAAATACCATGTATTCTTGTTCATAAATTCTGATGCTAAGTTTAACGGTTAACATCAAAAACAGTGCAACAGAGAAGATTCCTCTAGAAAAGCCTCTGTCCTTTTCAGTAGTTCCAAATGGTGTTATACAATATCTCACTGGAAATAGTGGTTTCACCACAGATTTGGCAGTAGCTTCTGTTTAAAACATCACTTTGCCGCATAACATCCATCAAAGGTTTTAAAACATAATTGACTTTGGCAGTACACATGGAGACCATGATATGAATGGGGACTGCCAATGGGTATGAGGCCTTTATGGAAAGAAGTCTGCACTGTGTGGGTGTGTTTCAAGGAGGAAATGGGATGAAATGGTTTATTTAGAACTTTAAAACACATTTTTCTTATTAGATCTCAACAGTATAAATAATGTAAATCAAATGTTTAGAAGGATTCTGAATTTCTGTGAGAGGTAATTGTTTCGTTTTTCCTTTTATCACTCTTCACAGAGAACAAAGCTTTAGTTACGTATGTTCTTGTGGACACTGAGTGACAGGTCTCCTTGTGCCCCTTCTCAGTCTGAAAGAGAAGGAGAGCGAATAGACCTGCCGCTGGCGGGGCTAGAGAAGGTGAAAGGCTCCTTGTCCTTGTCTTTACTATCATGCTTGTGCTTGTGCTTGTGCTTATGTTTGTGCTTCTTCTTCTTTTTCTTGTGCTCATGGTGATGGTGGTGGTGGTGGTCACTGTGTTTGGAGGACGTAGATTCCTTAGTAAACGCTGAGAGTGGAGCTGCTGCAGCTGGATGCATACTCATCTCCAAAGGTGACTGTTCTTTACCTTCAAGATTAAAAACACCCACATGAATTCCTGTTGATAACAAGGAAAAGTGAAAGGAAAGTAAGAGGGAGCTGATGACAGCATGGAAAGGAGGGATTCCTAAGTGCTTACCACTTTCATGGGAATTATTAGGAATGGGAGTAGCTAAATAAGATATCCAACTAGTGACAGAGGGAAAATTTTCAGGATTGTGGCACCAGGAAGTTGAAAACTTGAGTTCCTTATACTCTATACAAATGATGACATAAACCAGTGTTACCAATCATCTTCTAAAAAATATTGTTTATTAAAGTACAACAAAGCAACAATAATGATTATTATGTGTGTGTGTTATACAGTAAGAATCCCCTGGTCAATGAAAACATAGACCCATGAACTACAGTTCTGCCCTAAGGTTTAGAGAGAATAATGGCAGTATTTATATATGCCATCTAGAGACCCACTAATACACACATAAACTTATTACCTTAGCTACCGAGAATGATACCTAGTGAAAAATCCAAATCTCTATAGTTACTTAAAACAATTTTTGGCACTATATGGGCAAGTGAACTGTAAGTGAACTCAGCAGACATAGCTTTACCTCTTTTTCTCACCTTAAAATGGATCAAATGTCTCTGAAGGTTCTTTCCTTCTATAACATGCTGTCAGGCTAGGAATCCATAACAGCAGTTCTCAGACACCGGTGTACAAGAATTTCTTGCTTCCTCCACACCTTATAATTCTTGGGCCATACCCTGAGAATTTTTTTAATATTACTGTATGCCAAGGGTCCTAAGAATCTCCTCAGAAGCTCTCCCTTCTAGATTTGGTTAGTTATTAAAACTTGTTGACTCTCACATACAGTATCTTAAATCTATACCCATATCCTCTCCAAATACATTAATTCAGACCACTTCTCCCCATTGGATTACAGTACTAGTCTCCTGTGAACTGTTTTCTTTGCCTCAAGTACCTTATACTCGAATCCACACTTTACAACATAGCTGCAGAGCAGCACTTCACAACCTCCCCCATGCCGGGCTATTTGGCAACATCTGGAGAGATTTTTATCGGTCACAACTGGAGGTGGGATTGAGGAAGGAAGCTTACTGGTATCCCATGGGTAGAGGCTCCAGATGCTGTCAAACATCATGTAATACACAGGACAGACTTCTACGACAAATTGCGCCCAAATTGCCAATAATGTTCAGGACGGGAAACGCTGCTACATAGTGGTCTTCTAAAAACAAAGCTGATTGTAATCATCTGCTTAAAAACTCAGTTGGTTTCACCAACAGAATAAAAGCCAAATTCCTTGGACTTGGCAGTCATATCTGAAAAAAATATTTCTTCTTAATCCAAACTAGCTTAAAAAACAGGGGCTTTTCATTAAAATAGACTTCAACGCAGTTTCTTTTCTTTTTTGTTAATTCTCACCACTAGTTTTAAACCAAGCCAGCTCCTTAACCGTGATTTTGATGAAACAGGCATCATCACAGATGGTTTCCAAAAATCATTTTTCAGCATTAATTTTATTGGCAGCCTGTCCTGGACTCTCTTTCCCAGAATTACCTTTTTCTGTTCCTTCTACACACTCTCAGCTGGCCCTTTCATAACTGCGCCATTTGCAAATACTATTTCCTATGTTTGGAATGCCCTTCCCTTATTTCTTGTCTGAATCACACATTCATTTAACAAACATCAGAAACTATAGGGGGACTGGGGAAGACAGTGATGAACTGGATACATCTCAATCTTCCAGAGCTTACACACTAGCAAAGAAGAAAACAACTAAGTACACCTGTATAATAAAAAGACAAAACTGTGCTGAAACACAAGCAACCCAGGAGACTTAAATTAGTTGAGGGAATCAGAAGCTAACTTTTCCCAAGACAATTTAAACTGTACCCTAACAGAGAGAGAAGAGAAAGAAAAAAACTTCTAGACTCTTTAACAGTTTAAAATTCAACTCAAATGGCATTTATTTGGAAAATTATCTTTAAACTACCCTCAAAGCATCAACTCTTTCATGTGCCCACAATATAAGACAGATGAGAGAATTCTGGCACAGAGAAATTAACTGACTTGCCCAAGGTGGTACTGAAGGATCTGAGCTACAAACCCAGAGCACCTGACTTCAGAGTAACCCCTGCCCATCTGCACAGAGCAAGGGGCATCCTCTTGTACACCTTCGGGTCTCCTCATGAGAAAAAGAGCTTCTTGAGATCAGGGAGTTTGTCTTTTTCATTTTTGTAATCCTGGGATTCATACAGTCTCTCTCACTCACTACACACACCCCCACCTCTGCTGCTTAGCAATTCATTAATTGCTAAATTAATGAATTAACATAACAGAATTACATAAAGGTGTTTCTTTTTAAATAGGATGTCGGGCGAACTTAATCCAATTAAATACAATTTGATGGTCAAAGTTTTGAAGGTAGAGTAAAGCACAAAAACTATTTTGAATCACTCATTCAAGAGGTTTCGATTGAGTAATACTTCCATTGTATCAGGCCTCATTCCAGCATTCTACAAGTCAGTAAAGTTCCTGTCCTCACAGATTTTTCATACTTCTCTTCACTAATAATCACATACTTCAAATTCATGACTTTTCGGTAAAGTTAACACTGGTAGTGTAAAAATTAAAGAACTTAAATTTTGTGACTGGTATCTTTTGTAATTATTGGTGTCCAGATACTCTTCAGAAAGAGAACACTTTTGAGAGAGACCTGATTTACAGTATTAGTCAAATATGCCACTAGATGATTTTGGTTTAGATTTTTAATTATATGATATGATCCCAATTTTATAAATATGGAAAAATAGATCCACACATAACAGAATACATAGCCAGGTGATGAGAAATAATGAGACTTTAAAGCCTCAAGAACAAATCCTTCAGCCCCATCTCATTATTTATTCAGTCTACATCAGCAAACTCTGAAGATTTTCAATTGGCTGTCTGAGATTATTTTAGAAGTTTGAAGTCCCTTTCTTCAGAGAGAAGGTTCATCGTCTAATCCTAAACACCTGCCAAACTACTTGGCTTGCAGAAAAGCCAATAATTATATTGGAAACATATGTACTTACCAACAAAGTACAAATGAACAAATGACTGTACTTTGGAGTATTCTCTTCAAAGCAATACTTAACACTCACTTCTAAAGTAAATCCAACCTCCTGTCTAGTGGCCTTACACTTTATATTAAAGATATAACTGATTCTACATCTTACATTTTTCTTGATTTGCCTGAAGTCTATTAAGACAATATATTAGCTAGTTCCAAGGATAATGGTATTAGAACAAATAACTGATTGCGGGTTTGGGCAGAATATTTACAAGGTGAGCATAAAACATCTGGTATTATAGTAAGGAAGTTAAAGTCTCCTCAAATGGACTCAAGTATCCATTTAAGAAGTTCTTGCTGTCCTAAGACGGGATAACTTGAATAGTGATGAGGATATTAACTGTGGTAGACTGGCACTGAGTGATCACCACTGGAGGATGCTAGTTAGCCAACTAATTATTTTATAAATTATTAATAAAGAAAATTAAGCCTTTATCTTTCTTTTCCTATATGATCTCTACCATTGGATAATAGTAGATGAGGGGGGATTTAGTTTTAAATAATCCAGCTTATAAAGAAAAATGGAAAGATGAGTATCACCATCTTGCAGCTCCTTTGTGAATTAATGGATCTAGGTCTTGAACATCCTGGCGGCTAACCTCGTAAAGGAAGTCATCCAGACACTCTGTGCTTTCAGAGGGAAGGACATGCCACTGACTATAAATCTGAATCTAATTAAGTTTCTAGATACAACTACAGATTTGTGGAAAACAGAGGACTCTAACATGTTAATTTTATCACATTCAATTAGAAAAATACAGGCCTTAAACTATAAACCAAAACCCTGGTTTCTTCAACAGATATTGCAAAGTGTGGGGGGGGAGAAGGGAAAGAAAAAAAGATGGACTGGAAATGAAAAATGACACAAAGGATGTATGTCAATTACAATGTGAGGTCCTTATATGGACACTGATTCAAAGATATTGTTAAAAATTAAAATAATGACATTTATGAGTCAACTGAAATTTAAATAGTGACTGGGCAATTAATGATTTGAAAAAAAAATTCACAAGTATAAAAATATTACTGTGGTTACAATATTTTAAAACTTAATAGAGAGCTGCATACTACATTATTTAGGAATAAAATGATACATAGGATTTGTTTCAAAATAATTCAGAAAGGTGGAGATGGATAAAGGTATAGATTCCACAAGACTGGCCATGATCTGATCATTGTTGAAGGTAACAACGGCTAGGTGGGTATCCAGAATACTAGTTTGTGCCGATTTTATAGTTTCCATAATGCAGCATTTTTTAAAAAAGAGAAGTCAATTTGGCACTACACATAAAAAAGCTAAATGACCACATTCTTTGTTTTAGAAAGTACGTTTCTAGAAATTTACCCCACAAATGTATTCATACATATGTACAAAGACATATATTACATATAAATATTTGTTAAATACTATTTATAACAACATAACATCTGATAAAACCTAATGTTACTCTATCACCACCAACAACTGTTATTCCCTGTTTTTATTTCAGACAATATATATTTTTTGTCTGCTTATTTTCTATCTTTCCTAAATAATTTTTACCAGGTCTAATCCAAGGTGATTAAAAAATGTAGTTTCCTTCCATGTCGAGTAGGGGCACATGAGTGAGTTTATTTTCCCTTAGCATTGTGAGATGATCGACATAATCTCTACTGAGAAAAATGAAAATATTGCCATCCACCTGGCACAGACACATGATTTCACATATCATTTCCAAAGTTTACAAGATGCCAGGTAATTTGGGGCCTGCTTATGGTTAGGTACCACTCAGTTTTAAGCTAATGAAAGTCTTTACAGTAACCTGAAATATATGTCTCATTGTAAATAGCAGATCTACCCGAAAACGGAGATAAATATAACTCACATCATAATTTTCCTACTTCATGTTATATGATCTATATGTTATAGCATCTGTTATATAACAGATGTTCTGTTTTGTTGTTCCCTCCAATACAAAATCTTTCCTGGAGTCATGATAAAATATACTATGGATAGGAATTGCCTGCAGTCAATTTAAGAAATGCAAAACAAAGACGTACTTAACAGAAGTCTAATATGAAAGTTTTTCAGCTTACCTGATAAAAGTACTCATAACAGTATGTAATCTGCTTATTCTACTAAATTCATTCAAAATATGTTTAAACTTTAACACAAAATCTCTAGTTTTTAAAGGGAAAATATCAAGTCTGTATTTTGGACTCTTTATAGCACTGTAAAAAGATAAAGTCCAAATTATATAAAAATTAAAATAAAATCAAAGGCTGTTTTTCATATTAGTTCCAATAGAAAGAACTCTGGCATTCTCAGGGCTTTTTTTGTTTTGTTTTAAAGGATTTTATGCTCCAGAATAGTACTTTTCTGACTTATGCAAGAAGGTGTTATGTAATATTGCAGGAACTCTCC
Organism: Talpa occidentalis; assembly: GCF_014898055.3. Classification (NCBI taxonomy): domain Eukaryota; kingdom Metazoa; phylum Chordata; class Mammalia; order Eulipotyphla; family Talpidae; genus Talpa; species Talpa occidentalis. Next base: position 17,146,424 of record NW_026555331.1, on the reverse strand, counting down.
TCCTTCTCCCCACAGATACCACTAGGGATTTCCCTCTGCTCCTCACCCTGTCCCCCTCCTTTATCACCACAACTCCTTCAGCCTTTACAGGGCTGGACAAGAGCCACAGGGATGGGAGAGGAGAGGACATGACACGCTCAGCCCATCACCATGGGATGGGCCCATCTCTATGTCTCCATACTCCCATACAGCCCTTTCTCCCTATTCCAACTTCCTTTCCTGAGGAGATAGGAAGGAATAAAGTAATGAAGAAAAATGCTCCTGCCACTCTTCCTTTCTTACCCTGAATGGTTAACCTATCACCCACCTAACATTTCTACCCTAAAATATTCTTCTATCATATGCAGGGAAAGAAAAAACTGAGGGGAAAAACATGGCAAAACTGTACTGTGACCAGTCCTTCACTTAGAAGTTTCCATTCAACCCTCTTTTTCTTACCTAGATCCCACCATTTCTTTCTTCTGTCCCTCCCAGATAGTGTCCGTAACATAGTTTAGTTCTCAATTACTGCCTGGCCAGCTGACTCCAAGAGAATCATCTAAAACTTCATCTCAGCTCATGAATAAAGGAAGCAGGGACCTCAAACCCAAAGCCAGTGTAAGTGAACAAGCAGACCATGAAGTGCAATACACAGGGATCAGTGATGGAAAGCATACCTTCCTGAGAGGGCCTCTGAGCTAACTTTTTCCAAAAAAGCTGGAAATCTACATTTTTACATATAATCTCTACTTTCAACAGTACTCTCTACAGTCAACTACTACAAAATTTTTTTGAAGACTTAATTGACAAAATAAAAGATGCCTCTGTTGCAACAGAGGAATATAGTAACACCCAAAAAAATCACTATGAACTTTAATGTATAATCCCTAGAAACTTAAGAGGTCTCAGCTTCACTTCTATGTCTTCTCTTAACCCCCAACTCTCAATTCCAGGCCAAGTTAGCTATCAGAGAGAGATAGACTCCTGGCCAACTGCAGGGAAGCAGTAAGAGAGGAACCTCCTGCTTTTATTGCCAATTTTACTTGGTTCAAGTGCTCTGACATTCCAAAAGATGGAGCTCTGAGTGCGCCTTTCTCAGAAACACTGCTGCCCACATGGCTAGGTTTGACTCTTCTATTGAGCACAGATGATATAAGTTAAAAGTGTATTTGTTAGTTAGGGAAATTTTTTTAAAGGTGTGAAGGCAGGCGCTCTCAAACTGTATCAAGAAATTTGAAGCTCACTAAGCTTGATAATTAAAAAAAGTTATGTCTACTAACATTTGGTAAGTGAAATAAAGCAAAATTACTCCAAAAACCAGAATTAGGCAAAGCCAACAAAAGCCAAAATTCACTTATCAAAACGTTGAAGTAAGTCTTCAGATTATTTTCTGCTGAAATGGATTTTGTATGAATCTACTACAGTACATACACAGAGCACACAAAGAGATAATATAAGCAACCAACAGGCTGGGGTCTCAAAATCAAAATATCTTGAGGTGCTGCTTTTGTTTGCACTCTCCTGCAAGTTGATCCCTAAGCTCCTCAAGTCAGTAAGTCTTGTTTATATTAAAAAAAAAACAAAAACCAAAAAACATGGTTTATCCAAGCAACTCCACCAGTTGGAATTTCAGTCTGACTAATGACTTCTGGAAAAGCTATTCTTTAATTATTTTGTTCATGTATCTTGCTTTTCACTCCCTGTTTCTCCAAAACTTGAAGACTGAATCTCCGTTTCATAGTAGCTCATCACATCAAATGCTCACACTTTATTTGGATTATAATCTCTTTTATAAGCAACAGAGGAACAGAGTAAGCAGAAGACTATGTGAAATAGTAGAATAGGTAGAAACACATCTGAACTGAATTACCTTTCATAAACTTAAGCCCAATTAGACCAAAGTACTTGAGGAGACAGAACGTATTAGTTATTGAAGTGGAACATCACTTTTTCAAGAATGATCCATTATAAATATTTTGGGGGGCGGGAAAGGGGAGAAATAGTTTATTTTTGTATTTTACAAAGGTAGAAAGGCACAGATTTGACACTTTCTACTGAAGTTGGTGTTTTTCATATATAATATCCTTAGAAACAGCATTGCAAGGAAAGAACAAAATGCGAATAAAATGTATATCCTGGGTGGCATAATGAGAGATGGTTCCCCCCCACCCCCATCTTTCTACTCTTTGGTTACTTCCAAGCTCTCTATAATAGGAGCAGATTATTCTTGAAGTAGTAAAATTTCTGATTTACAATAGGCTATATGTTAGATAATACAAAGCCAATCCATTGCAAGGAAAGTCAAAGTCCTTAGATCTTTTCAGTTGATGAAACTTAATGAAGTTTATAGAAATGTTCTTGAGCAAAATGATGATAATAATACTTTCACCTGTTCCCTTCCGTGCAAGTTCCATAGTCCACTGAGGTTTTGTAGTAGGTGTGCCGTCACAGCCTGCTGTGTGCTGGGGTATTAAAGCAGATCGGGAACTAGTCGGTCGATATTTAGAGAGCCCTAACATGCCAACAAGAAAAAACAGGAATTCATTCTTTTTGTTCCCCAAAAGAAAAAAGCCTGACAGGTTTTTAAAGTTACCTTAAAACACAGAAGCAGTTCAACCAGTCAAATTATAATAAAATGAATGTCACTTTTAAAACTACTGAAGATCCTATTTGATTTAATCCTTTGTCATGGTTCTATATGCCTAAGTCTGAGGACACTACACTTTCATGGGAGTAACTATGGCCTGCTAAATATATAAACTGGATGCTGTATTCTGGGGCAGAAATCATGCACTATTTTTTATTATTTATGTGGAACTATATATAGTAAAGTTTGCTCACTTCCCCAAAATTTGCTGGTAAATTTCATAATGATATTTACACAACAAATAGATGAAAACAATTTAGGGGGTATTGGAGATACTTAAAGTATGAAATGTTTTAATGGTATAATGTGAACAGCACTATAGTGGGTATCAGAGATCCAGGTTCTGATTCTAAATTATCAACAAATTAGATATATCATAAAGGCATTCTCCTATCTCAATTCCATCACTTGTTATATGGCAAAGTTCTAAGATTTGAGTCTAGTTTTGAAGTGGCTATTACTTGAGTGTGTCATCTAAGTCCTTTTATATCTCTCAGTGTTTTAATTAACAGTAATGAAAGGATTGTTTTAAGATTCCTTGTAATTATAAAAAACCAAAGAACCTATGACCTGTCAATTTTCAAATATTTTTTGGTTCATGTTCTACCTTTAGATTATTAGATACTAGGGGCCACCTTTAGATTTATTAGATACTAATAATAATATTATTTATTATTAGATACTAGGGGCCACCTTTAGATTATTAGATACTAGGGGCCTCCCTGGTGGTGCAAGGGGTTGAGAAGCAGCACTATGAGGCTTCCCATACAGGTTTGTTCCCCTGCTGGCCAGAGGGGGGAACTACATGGTGCAGCAGACCTCTCCTGACTGGCCCGCTGCTCCCCTAGCAGTGTATTTCAGCCAATTCTCCTGTTCTGTTTCCCACTCTGTCTCTGGTGAATCCTTTCACCCTGCCACCCCTACCCCACACCTCTGGCCTGTACTCCAGTTCTTATATGCATAAATAAATAAATCTTTAAAAAAAAGATTATTAGATACTAGTGAAAATAATTTAGGTCTCATTACCAATAAAGGCAAAAGTCAAACAAACAAAAAGCAGACCATGGTGATTAAAGGGAAATATGGGCAAATGGAACATGTTAAAAAAGAAAAAAAACTCAATCAAAAGTGAGAATCAGAAAAGACAACTAGCATGAAATATGAATGGAATTTTTAAATAGAAAGATAAAATATCCAGAATAAAACCAAAGTCATATTCATAGACATGCATTCATAAAAATTCATTAAAAGAATGTATTATAAACTTAATTCATCATCTCTAGGATACTGTTTACTTAATAAATCATGACATTTAAAGCATGTATTTTTTCACTAAATAAAATTACACATTTTCTCAGGATTTGAAACTCAGAATTATGCAAAAAGGCATTTTTTAAATAAGGGACGTGCCTATGAAAAAAAAAAAAGCAATTATTGATATATAATTTTCATTCAATGATTTAATGTGATGACTACAAGTTCTTTGAGAGAAAAATGTATTTTAGTCCTTTAACATAAGCAATCTTTATCATTACAGAATATTTTCACAATAGGGCCTCCTTGGTGGCACAAGTGGTTAAGCACTGCACTATAAAGTAATCTGCAGCCTCTGCAACACAAGTTCGATCCCCGGCCAGCCAAGGAGCAACCCACATGGCACAGCAGACCTTTCCTGACTCACCCACTGCTCCCCTCAGCAGTGTACTTCATTAATCTGCCTGTTCTGTTGCCCACTCTGTCTCGGGTGAATCCTCTCATCCCCCCCACATCTCTGGCTTGTACCCCAGCTCTTGTATGCATGAATAAATAAATCTTAAAAAAAAAAAAAGAATATTTTCACAATAGTTTACTTTTTTTTTTAAATTTTTTAAAAAGATTTATTTATTTATTTATACAAGGACTGGGTACAGTCAGAAGCACGGGGGGGGTGAGAGAATTCACCAGAGACATAGCAGAGAGCAGAACAGGCAGACTAACGAAATACACTGCTGCGGGGAGCAGCATGCACAGCAGGAGTGGTCTGTCGCGCCATGTGGGACCCTCGCCCGGCAGTTGGGGATCAAACCAGCGCTGCAAAGGCTGCGGGCAGATTCGCTCAACTGCTGCGCCACCGGGGAGGCCCAATAGTTTACTTTTTTATGTTGACACAAATAACATGTTTTTTTTTTTTTTTTTTAATAATAAATTTTATTTTTATATTCCTCATACAATTGCAACCCCCCCATTCTGACCCCAATCCCTCCCTTCCCGCCCCCACCCCCCAAAAAGTGTCTCTGGTTCATAGTTTTTTGTTGATTTTGATTTTCACTTTCTTTTTTTTTTAAATAATAAATTTTATTTTTATATTCCTCATACAATTGCAACCCCCCCATTCTGACCCCAATCCCTCCCTTCCCGCCCCCACCCCCCAAAAAGTGTCTCTGGTTCATAGTTTTTTGTTGATTTTGATTTTCACTTTTTTTTTTTTCAGATGTTACATTTATTTATTTTTTTGTTTATTTCAGATGTAACTTTTATTTTTTTTTTATTTTTTTTAATTAATAAATTTTATTTTTATATTCCTCATACATTGTTTTTGAACTGTTTATTTTGCTTTTCAGTATTTATTTTTATTGCGGTATCATTGGTTTAAAAATATCATTTATTGTGAGCTATGTTGTTCACTTAGGTGAGTTCATACTGACACACATAACAAGAATGGGACACTCCACTGTTGCTAGCAGCACCTCGATATGATTCAACCACTGGTGAAGGCAGCAGCAGATGTGGATGCAGCAGGTAACTGTGAGATAACTCAGTTTATGGCAACATTTAAAAAGGTAGAAATTTTTCATCCTCATTGACTTGGATGTTTCTCACTTAGGCATTTTGATTTGAGTCGCATCCACTCTTTACCATACTTGCTAGGCTGATAAGCTATATAGTTCATCAGTTCAAAACCCTAGCTACAAAGGACAACCACTCACTTGGGACTCAAAGAAAAGGAGAAAGCATTTTCCTGAGGATAGGCTGCATTATTCCATACTGGTCACTTTTATCCTTTATAACAGTCATTTGAAAATAAAGCAACACATTATAAAATAGTGATACACATGAAGTCTCCCCATACCCTTGCGAGAGAAGTACACAGATCATACCTGGAGTTGATGGTCTTTCAAGCATATTCAAATGATGAGAAATGAACGCCTGGCTATCATGGACAGTATCCATATCAATCTCCTCCTCATCTTGCGAATTTGAAAACTAAAATGCACATACACAAAAGAAAGGAAAAAAAGAACCATAAGATCACTTAATGTTTGGATCTCAGCTCTTAGGAAAGTAACGGAGAGGCCATAGGATATAACCCCAAATAATCTTACAGTAAAATTAATCTTTTTCTCAAAAAGCATTGAGAGAAAGAAAAGATTATATAGTCCAGCCTCCAAAAGAAGCTGATTAGAAATTACTAGAAATAAATTAGCTACTAAAATCTATTTTTACATCGTGGGAAGAAATAGTGAGCTGTGGTAGACTGTGCACATATAGTTCCTCCCCCAAAGAGAGAAGACATATGTGATAATGGAATTTAAATAATTGGTTGGAATGTATTAGATGGACATTTGGGCTCTTTTATGATTCAGTCTGTCCCATGTGTTCCTGCTAAGGAAAAACCACTTCAAGTACTCAAAAAGATTTACAAGAAGGTATATATCCTACACTGTTAATACAGGTTTAACCTGTATTTCTTACTCTGATTTTGAGTTTGACTTTACTGCTATCCTCATTCTTCTCCAGTATTTGACCAGGTTCTAGTGGGGACCCCAGTGGTGTATCAGCCTTCCTCTTCACTCCCTGCTGATGAGCTGATATATTACATGATGCTTCCTTGGCAAGATGATCATCTTCCTGCGGCAATATTCAAGATCAAAATTAGACTTCTGAGGACAAGTAGCTCATATCATAGTTGAAAACTAACAGCTACAGCAACCATGCAGATTACAACATGCCCAGTGCTTAAATGTTATCAGCAAAGGGCTTAAAATAAATTTCACCTTTACCTGTCTGCTGGTCTTTTTGGAGGGAGGAAGCATTTAAGTAAACTTTCAGAGCTTACCCAAAAGAGTATGTCTTTTGGGGTCATTTTTTCTTCTTATTCTGAAGATTTCTAGTATAAATTTGGAATTAACATATATGAGCAAGAATTATAAACAGCCATTTCCACATATTTATAAATATTTGGATCTCAAAGAGTTCTTTAAAGAAACTCTCTTTCCTATGGAAATTTCCTTCTTCATAATCTAAACTCAAGGATACATTTTAAATTTACAACAAATGAGTATTGCTGTATTTTTTAAAATCTGTAGATGACTATTACTAACTACTATAGAGAGAATCAGATTTTTAAGAGTGTTAAAACACCAGTAGGGAATTGCCAGGCAAGTAATCTGGTCTAAATATTGGTGAAAAATGAAGCTTGAGGTATTGGGGACATTTTGTCATCAGAAAGAAATTTCTAGAAAACCTTCTTTAAATTATTATAAAATAATTAATATGTATCTTACAGGTTTTTCTATTAAAAAATCTGGTAATTTTATAATACATAGCTGAAATATATTGGCTTTCATGAAGCCAAACACATATACGCATATATAAATTTTTAATATTTAATGCATAATCTCCTCCCAAATCTCATTTACCTGGCTTGATACTGACTGATTGAATTCAATAAGCATTTGCCAGGCATTTATATGTTTAGAATTGCACTAGTGCTAAGTATACAGAGTTGGTGGTGGGGGAGGGCAGAGTCCCTGTGTCCAGTTTACCATTAACATACATGGACAAGTTAATATGTAATAAGTTAAATATTCATTTAAATTTTCTACTACTCCACGAAGAAATTCTATGCTCAAGTACAAAAAAAATCACAGAAGGGAGTATATGGACTGGCAGCACATTATTTGTTATGTATAGTTATGTGAAGTGATAAGTACTTTATATAAAGGGCTAAATAAATGTCAGCCAGCAGCTTTTAAGATAGTACGTGACAGTGGCTTTAAAATCTTCCAATTCCAAGGAAACAATTGTCTTCTCAACATGATGCTTTATAACAAAACTGCATCTTCTGTAATACATGTGATTCTTACAGGGTTTTGAAATCCAACTAGCTGTGCGTGACTGCTTGGATTAATCGCAGCTTCTTGATTGCCTGCTATGACCTCTGGAATTATAGTAGGGTTCAAGACAGCTTTTTTCTCCTTTAGGTTAAGAACTAAACCAAGTTCTGGCAAGGGTAAGCAGGAAGGTCTACTGAGGCCAAAAAGTGTGAAGTACAAGTCCACAGCACCACACCGTAACCTCCAATCATGTGAAGTACCTAAAAAGTAAGTAATAAAGAAGTTAAAGTCAATATGTACATTTATTCATACATTTCAAGCTATTCTAGAACCTGTAAAGTGTGAAGGCGTGAAAGGATTAGGATACCTAAAGGAGAACTCTAAATTCTAAATATGATTGTTATCTTAATACAGATGCTTATAAATTGTTGCAGAAATAATAAATGTTATTCACTCATGTTAGTGAATAACATTTATTACTATCACACCATTCTTCTTACAAAGTATTAGGTATCCACTAAAAATCTAATATTCCAAAAATAGTACTTTTTTCCTGGCTTTAAATCACCCTTTTAATTCCTCCTCCTTGGTAACTACTCCACATCCATCCATTCTCTATTCATCTTGCCTGACTTCCTTCTTCAATAGTCCATTGGGATGACAGCACTCCATGAGCCTCACAAAGCCAACCACTTGAAACATATTCTCCTAACTTGAATTTATTACTTTCAGGTTTTAAATATGGTTAAGAAAGCCTACACTACTTGAAATAACATAATTCTAAATTAACTTATTATACAGGAAAATATTTTGTGAAACACCTTTTTTTTTTTTAAAGATTTATTTATTTATTTGTTTGTTTATTTATTTATTTATACAAGCACTGGGTACAGTCAGAAGCGTGGGAGGGTGAGAGAATTCACCAGAGCCAAAGCGGGGAACAGAACAGGCAGATCGACGAAATACATTGCTAAGGGGAGCAGCGGGCACGGCAGGAGAAGTCTGTCGTGACATGTGGGACCCTCGTTGGTGGCCGGGGAACGAACCGGAGCTGCAGAGGCTGCGGGCAGCTTCGCAGCACAGCACTCAACCACTGCGCCACCAGGGGAGGCCCTCTTTTTTTTTTTTTAAAGATTTATTTTATTTATATAAGAGCCGGGGTACAGCCCAGATGCACGGGAGGGTGAGAAGATTCACCAAAGACAGAGTGGGGATCAGAACAGGCAGACTGATGAAATACACTGCTGAGGCGAGCACCAGGAGAAACAGGAGAGGTCAGCTGCGCCATGTGGGTTTCTCCCTGGCCAGCTGGGAATCGAACCCACGCTGCAGAAGCTGCGGACAGCTTCACAGCACTGTGCTTAACCACCTGCGCCACCAGGGAGGCCCTGAAACACCTTTCTACTTGCACTCTTCTCCTAGGTATTTGTTGTTGCCAGAGATGGCAACAGACCTAAAGATGACTCTCTAGAAAAGTTTAAAAGTAGTTATTAAAGATTGGAGGTAAATTCTTTCCATTTTTTTTATGAGTTTCATATTTTTCATCTCTAAAAACTATCTAGTCTCTGATTACTCCTAACCTAGTAACAATGACAGGCCAGACTTCTTTCTTACTTTCCACTCTGTCCTTACTTGAGGACTCCAGAGAGATACTGCCATGAAATAAAACTGACCAGGTGAAATCTGCAATGTAGGATTAATCTCTGTGGTTTCTAGGCAGAATTTAAAAAGAACTAGGGAATTAAAAACAAGTGAAAATAAGGACTATGGGAATTCCTCTGGTTTTAAAAGCATACTATAATGTTTAAAAAGGAGAGACAAAAAGGAAAAAAGTTGCTACAGCAAATTTGGACAACATAAATATCAAGCTTGGTGGTTTTCAGCAGCAAATATTAAAGTAAATAAATTATAATCAAGTGGGGGCTTTGCTAAAGTTTATTGTAAAATATAAGTGAATATTGTATTCATTATATATAAAGAAAATCCATAATAGGAGAAATTATAATTTTACAGAGTTCATGCTATATACTACGGTGTGCTAGGCTATTTTTTTGCATTGCTGTAAAACAACTGTCATCAATCTTATTTAAGGTATTTTCAATTTTGCTACTGTGTGGTAAGGTAACAGACACATACCACTACAGAAGCAAGAGAAAGGGGCAGGAACATTTAAGGAGGATGAAATTTTTATGTCATAAAAATTATAGAGAAACTAGAAATGGGAAGAACAGCACAGAATGAAAGTAAGGATTTTACAATAGAAATTCATTTCCTCCTCTGGAATAAGTATATCTGGACATTTTAATGGCCTGATATAGTGTAAATTTTTGAAAGTACTCATTATTCTCCTCCTTCAAAACATCTTACATATGTAACGGTTGTGCAAAGGGCAGGTTATTCAATTCCATCAGGAAGAAAACTAGAGAGGTTTAGGTACCTTTACACTGGAAGAATAAACTCTGAAGATCAGTATCACCTAATTATGTCTGCTGCAAGAAACTACCCTGAACCTTTATATGTTATAAATGACATCAAAACAAAACTGGCAATTATGCATGAATTCCCTCAAAGTTTAAAAAACTTTACAAGCAAGTCTACTCTGATGAGCTAGAGTGTTGTTTTCTGAAAGCCTAGGGGTGATTAGGCAGAACAATGAAAGCTGCTAAATGTATTGAACCTCTAGAACATGGTTTATGTTAATTCTATTTCCATGTAGAAAATGAATGAATGAATAATTGAGTTTCTTAAACAAAACAGAAAATCAGAACTCCTTTACAGTTCAAGATCCTGGAATAAAACTCTTGTAACAGTTGTCACATTATTATAGTTGAATTAAGTTGAATAAAAAAAAAAAACACTTGTGCTTATTTAGTTTTGTGATCTTGGCAAGTCAGCTGCTTGGGCCCTAAAATGAAAACAATTAACTAAAATGATCTTTAACAGCTCCTTTAATCTATAATTATGTGATTATAAATCCATCAGTTCTAGTACAGACCCTTAGACATCTCCTAAATTCTGCCTCCTAGGGCCTCCCCTGGTGGCGCAGCGGTTGAGCACTGGCCTGAGAGGCTGCCCGCAGCCTCTGCAGCACCGGTTCGTTCCCCGGCCACCAGCGAGGGTCCCACCGAAAAAAGAAAAAATTCTGCCTTCAGCATTTTAAAGACCCATCTTTATTTAATCTTTTAGCTACACCTCCCACTGCTATCACTTTAATGCAAGAACTGAACCAAAAATACATGCATTCAATTGCAATTCATTAAATTTGTCTAACTTTGGAAAATTTTAAAAACAAAATTGGTTAGGAAGGAAAAAGTTACATGGGGAATTAAACTAAAGAATGGGTAAGACATCTGTGTACAGGGGTGTGTGTGTGTGTGTATTTCCTTAAAAACTTTGTAAAGATACTGCAGTAGCATCCGGAACTTAGCTTAGTGAACTACAACATACCATGCAAAGACCAAGCAATGCTGGAGGCTCAAAAGTAAAAGTCGGGGAACCTTCCTTCTGCCACATGGCCATGAAAATGATTCAGTTACCAATAGCCCCTACTTTCTGTACCTCAACTCCAAATTCCCCTAGTATGCTATAAAAATATTATTATTACTATTTATTGAATGGTATATGAATGTTTAAAAACCTGAATATAATTACTTAATTCACCTTACTGTCAAACTAATTTTTTATTTTTTTTAAAGATTTGTTTATTTATGCATACAAGAGCTGGGGTGCAGGCTAGAGGTGCAAGGGGTGAGAGGATTCACCAGAGACAAAGTGGGGAGCAGAACAGGCAGATCTACTGAAATACACTGCTAAGGGGAGCAGGGGTTCAGACAGGAGAGGTCTACTGCGCCATGTGGGTAGCTCCGTGGCTAGCTGGGGATTGAACTTGTGTTGCAGTGGCTGCAGATAGCTCCAAAGTGCTGTGACTTAACCTCTTGTGCCACCAGGGAGACCCTGATTTGTTTTTTAAATTCTGTTCCTATGCATCCTACCACAATTATTCTCTTACTGAAAAGTTTCTAAAACCAGGCAAGCAAACAAGTTTTGATTCATCAAATGTACCTGATCATATCTCAGAAGATGATGTTTTCTTAACTGCAGTGACACCCTCCCGAATATATTTTAAATGAGTTCAACAAATTTTATAATTATCTCAAATCCACTTGGAATAAGACAGACCACATGTAGATAAATCCACATTGGTCAAAGTTAATTTGTTCTTCATATGTAAATCAAATTGACCAGATAATCCAAAAGCCCCAACAGGGACTGAGAAGTAGGCAGAGTTCAGCAGAAACAATGACGTGTAAACTCATAACGTTTTTTACTGGTGAGTTTTCATTACTATTTCTTAAAACAATAACTATAGTAAGACGATAATATAGTAATGGAAATTTTTTTCTAATTTTGTTTTTTTTTAATGTTATTTGTGTCAACATAAAAAAGTAAACTATTGTGAAAGTATTCTTTTTTTTTTTTAAAGATTTATTTATTCATGCATACAATAGCTGGAGTACAGGCCAGAGATGCAGGGGGGAATGATAGGATTCACAAGAGACAAAGTGGGCAATAGAACAGGCAGATTAACGAAGAACACTGCTGAGGGGAGCAGTGGGTGAGTCAGGAGAGGTCTGCTGTGCCATGTGGGTTGCTCCCTGGCTGGCCGGGGATCAAACTTGTGCTGCAGACGCTGCGGATTGCTTCATAGAGTGGCGCTTAACCCCTTGCGCCATCAGGGAGGCCCAGTAATGGAAATATTTTTGATCAAATAATGATCAAATGCTATTTTAAGACCTTCATGACAACCACAAAGACAGATCACACATGCACATTTTTATTTCCTTAAAGGCCAAATATACCCAAATCTTAATAGTGGTGGTATAATGGAATTATGTAAATATCTCCCTTTTTGTTATTTTTATGCAGATACCCCCTATAATTATATTAATTTTACATATATAAAAAAGAAACCCTTTATAAATTAAAAAGGAAATGGACTTATTAGATCAGATTCACTCATGTATCCCTGGGTTTCAGGCTTGGAAGGGAAATGAACAATCCCTTAGATAACTTTCCATGTCTAATGTCCAATGTTCTCCAAAAACATTAAAAGAACAAAACAAAACAGCCTTCCTAATTATTCATGCTGCTCCCACTGTTCATATTGCTCCATTTATTTAAAAATTTAAAGAGCTGAGTAATAAACTGTTTATGACTATGGCCTCACTGATCTCCTTTGTTTAGATTACTGGCACAGAGAATTCCAAACCAAAGCAGCAACTTCATACTAAACACAATCAGAATTAAATAATAAACATAAATCACAGCTTTCACTTGTACAATTACAACTTTACAATGGATTTCAAATGTTTTTATAGAAACAGAAATTGTCCCATTAATCTTAAACACACTTATTTTGTCTAAGAAATCTTCCATAGACTGTAATGAGAGAATTCTTTGTATTTCATTATGTTTTCCTCAAAGTGTGTTCCATCACATTCATTAAATCAAGCATTCTTGTTGAGAATATAGTCAACAAAGTAGAGTTCACACCACTGATTAATTGTTGAATGACCATTTATAAGTTCCTGGATTTGTGTGTTCATTTCCTAGATCTAAATAACAGCCATAACATCCTTTAAGGTAACCACAGGAGAAAAAAAAAAAAAGTCTTGTGCAAAGAGCAGCAATCATTCTTCTACTAATTAAGGAAAACATTAGAAAAATAATTTGACAATATACTTATAAACTGGTTTATGTGTTGTTTTTGATACAATGAGAATAAAGGTCTTAATTTTTTTGTTTTGAAAAATGGCACTTTTTAATTTTTTGATTTTTTTTTTCTGAGAAAAGGTCATAATATTTTCAATCTTATTAAATTTCAATGAAATAGCAACTAGGGTGCCTCTACTTGGTAGTATTGCACTGTGATCTTTAAGTATACACATTTATAAGTCAATTTGGAAAAGACCAATGTTTCAATTTAAAAAATAGCAAATATTACTATGTACAAAAATGGAATTATAAACAGTACAAATATATGAGAAACAATATCTTTACTGTTAATATAAGAATATTTTTGAGCACTTAATATGAACCAGACACTGCTTTAAAATTTAACTCATTTAATTTGCAGTTTGCTGAAGTTGGTGTCACTTTCACCTCCAATTTTTATTTTTATTTTTTTTTTTTAAAGATTTATTTTTTTATTTATTTATTTATTTATTTATTTATTTATTTATTTATTTATTTATTTATTTATTTATTTATTTATTTATTTATTTATTTATACAAGCACTGGGTACAGTCAGAAGCACAGGAGGGTGAGAGAATTCACCAGAGCCAGAGCAGGGAGCAGAGCAGGCAGAAGGACCGAAGTACACTGCTGAGGGGAGCAGCGGGCGGCAGGAGAGGTCTGCGCGCCATGTGGGACCCTCCTCCGGTGGCCGGGGAGCAGCCGGGGATCGAACCGGTGCTGCAGAGGCTGCGGGCAGCTTCGCAACCCAGCGCTCAACCGCTGCGCCACCGGGGAGGCCCACACCTCCAATTTTTAAATGAAAAATCAAAGACTTAAATAAGTCATAGAGATGGTGAAAATTGAACTGAGATTTCACTCTTAGCAAATTGGTTCCAAAGCTAGTGCTCTAAGGCACTGAGTTATCCTGCCTCTTGACGTCATTCAATGCTGGAAATTACAACAGTGATGAGACTCCGTGATCTTCAAGGTGAGCAACAATGGCATGTACCACTCCTGAAAGGACACACAAAAGCTAGCTGCCTCTGGAAACTCTACTAAGCAACTAGGGAAAGGGTGAGAAGACTAATTTGTTAACCCTCTGTAACCTTTAAAAACAAAAATATCTCAAAGGTTCATATTTATAGCTCTGTAAACACATATAATTTGTAATTTTTGTATCCTCAACTGCCTTGTGGGGCAAAGTGAGTATACCTTCCAATGTTATGATACTTACCACTGCCAAAATGGCTATCATAAACATATTACTTTAAAAAAATCGAAAAATTAACCTCAATTCTCTAAATATAAAAAAAAACCTGCTATAAAGTAAAAAATACTCCAACCAAAAAAAAAAAAAAATTTTTAAAGCCACTGCTATCTTACCAGAATTCATAAGTTTCCAAAGTTGATCTACGAGGGCTTCATTGCACAGAGGAGACTCCATATTCTTGGTAAATGGTGGGTTCTTAGTCAACATATTTAGAATCTTATGTCTGAAAGATTAAAAAATTAAATTTTTGATAGTAAATAAAAACATCTAAACATTTTCATAATCTGTAGCTCCTTGTTGCTATTTTATCAAAATCTCCTTTCACAGGTCTAGCTTTGCGTTTCAGTTTTATTTGAAAAGACAAGATGGTATAGTACATCCTGAATAGTAAATGTTTTTTCTCTAAAATTCCTGGTGGGTTTGTTCTTTCTAAAATTGCCTTGGTATACAAAGAAGGCTTCCAAAACCTGACTCTATGATTCTTAATCCACCTTTTCCATTCTACTTGTAAAATATTCTACTCCTCCTTAGAAAAATGTACAATGATTGGTCAGTTAATAAAAAGTTCTTAAAATGGAGCAAAACAGAAAGCACATAAAGGCCAAAAGAAGTCCACTTTTGAGACAAAATGAATAGTGTAGTATCTTTGTAAAGAATGGAAATTAAAAGAAGCATTTTAAATATGGAGATTGCAAAGAGGTCTCTTCAAAGTAAGCAGAAGTGAGAAAAGTCAATAGGGTAACAGTTAAACTCTGCCATCAGAAATTTTTTATCTCATGTGACAGTCAATCTGAACACTTAATGAATATTCTGCAAAACAGAGCAATTAGATCAAAAGAAAATTTGGAAACAAAACAAAACACCAACCACCAATGCTATGAGTAGGAGACATCATAAGAAAAGAACAGAAAAAGGATAGTAGTAGTAAAGGGATAAAAACAAAGTCTGACTAGGTGTGAGAAATTTGAGACCTCAGAGTAGTGGAATGCTTGAATGTAACCAAGGAAGAAAGAAACTTAATTTGTAACTTAGGGGTGGGTGAGCGATTTAACCTCTTTTGGCTTCAATTTCAATTCTATAAAACTGAAAGATGTGTATTCTCATTGTCAATATCCTTGTGGGCTTTGAAATTTTAAGACTATATGGAAGACTACTAAAAAGTTTAAGAACAAAAAGTGAAATGTGGTTGCAGATGCAATTTATAGATAGGTAACATGACAGACATACTATTTTTAGGGATAAACACAATTTTAGCCCTTAAGGGAACTCATTATTCATAATAGTAGATCAATATTACAGGTAAATAACATCTTTTAAAATGCAGATGAGTTTGCTCTTTAGAGTATGTGAATATTGTTTTAATTTTAATTTACATGACGAAGAAAAATTTGTATCTGGCTGTTTTCCCAACTTCCCTAATATTGAAGTGGTAGAGCCTAACTAATAAAACTTTATGATATTTACTCAGCTCATTACAAACCCTTTACAGTCATGCCAATGAATTGTACAGGGTGCTCTGGGGATAGCTTTGAAATGATCACTAAAAGAGTAAAATTGATTAGTACATGTGTCACATTTAGCAAATAAAACATTTCTCTGAAAGCTTTTCTTTTCTTTAAAGTTTAGAGCATAGAAGAAAGGCTTTTTACAAGGAAATATAAATGACTAAGCATTCAAAACAATACTCAAAGGAGATAATGTTTAAAGGAAGACGAGTATCTTATGTTTAATTTTTCAGAGATGAAACATCAAAATTAATAATAAGCATATGTTTCAGACATCTGGAACAGACCTGAAGCACATCTTGAGAAACTCACTGTTTCGTTGTTGTTTTTTTATCATGTTCACGGCAGCAAAAACATCTTATTACTTCCCTAAATAATTGAGAATTTTCTTGGTGGACTAGTGTACTTACTTTGCCAATCACTAGCTATACGAAATGGAGTCACTCTCTCAAAGAAAAAGCATCAGATGTAAGTTTGTCCCGTGAAGAACTTATCATGACCATATACATGTTGTTTCCTTTTCTATGAATGTTAAGGATTGTTGTTTCCAATTAAAATATACCACTTAAAATAGTCTTAATGTAATTTTATATTTTTTCAAATATTCCAAAAATTCACTGAGTATATTTAAATCATTTCCATTGAAAGGGAACTCTTAATGTTCAAAATGTAAACTTCATTTTTAATGTAAGAATAACGCTCCTAGATTTAATATGTACTTAGAATGACGCATATAGAATATTCTATATACTACATGTAAAAATTAAGGCAAATTTCATGGTAATCTGTCAGGCTGATACATAGATTAACTGAAGAGCATTTATTTTGCTTAAATTCTTTTTTTTTTTAATAGAGGAATGTTGTTTTTTATTTATTTGTTTGTTTGTTTGTTTGCTTTGTTTATACATGCACTGGATACAGTCAGAAGCACGGGAGGGTGAGGGAATTCACCAGAGCCAGAGCAGGGAGCAGAGCAGGCAGAAGGACCGAAGTACACTGCTGAGGGGAGCAGCGGGCGGCAGGAGAGGTCTGCACGCCATGTGGGACCCTCCTCAGGTGGCCGGGGAGCAGCCGGGGATCGAACCCGCGCCGCGGAGGCTGCAGGCAGCTTCGCAACCCAGCGCTCAACCTCTGCACCACGGGGGAGGCCCTATTTTGCTTAAATTCTTAAGATATCTTAAATAACTGATTTGCAATCTGAAAATCTCCTGTTCAAGGAAAGCAGACAGTCTTATCACTACATTGGAAATGTCAAACAATATAAATGACTGAAAACTTTCCAAGCATTTAGAAATATTTGTTTAAAAAGTTTTTTCTACATATAACTATCAATAGAGCTAAAATCACTTTTCTTTCACATGAATTAAACATATACAGAGAGGAAAAAGAAAAAAAAATTGTAATATACAACCATCTGGTCAACATGTATGTGCACAAGGAAATATGGTCCTTATCTTTTGGAGACCAAGACAATCAAACCATAAAATCAATACTTATTAACAGGCCAGAAAGTATTTGTGTATTTGGTATATGCAAAAGCGTAGGATTTTAATAGCAACTATGACTTGAGGGACCTGGTCTAGTACAAGAAGTCAAGGTAGCCTCTTTGTATAAGTCATGTTCAAGTTGAGCTCTAAATTGATAGCACAAAGAAGTAATTATTAGTAATTAATGTTTCCCTCTCCAAACTTCAAGTTTTCATCCTATAATTCTTCAGGGCACTATTTAACTCAACCACAATCAATAACTCTAAAGCTGAGAGAAATAGAAAGGTAATGTATTTTAGAAAATGTAATGCCTATTAAGGCCATTTTTATCATTAGGAAATTTAAAATCAATCAGGGGCCATAAAAATAAAATGAAGAAGTAATGATGGAGACTCCAAGAAAAAAGGCCAGAGTTCCAAGTTAAAAAAAAAAAAAAAAAAAAACACCCAGAAAAAAAATACAAAACTGAAGACAGATGTCTCAAGACAACAAAAAAAAGCATATATAATCACTGCTGTGTAGTAACACTTCTGTTACCATTCATTGCCATTAAAAATCTTCTAAGGGGGCCTCCCTGGTGGTGCAGGGGTTAAGATGCAACCTATGAAGCTGTATGCAGCCACTGCAGCACAGGTTCGGTCCCCAGCCAGGGAGCAACCCACATGGCACAGCAGACCTCTCCTGACTCGCTCGCTGCTCCCCTCAGCAGTGTACTTTGGTCAATCTGCCTGTTCTGTTCCCCACTCTGTCTCTGGTGAATCCTCTCACCCTCCCACACCTCTGGCCTGTACCCCAGTTCTTGTACAGGAACCATTTAGAGTCTATAGTTTGTAAGTTTGAAATACAACTTGAAAATATTGCATAATATTTACAATCTGCTAAAGATGTTCTTCAAAACACAATTTCAAGATCTCAGAATTAAGCATCTTAATGCTAATTCTGTTGATGTGATTGAGAAGATAAATGTATACATGATTAACTTTATTTACAGTGTATTGATACCTTTTGTTCCAGTAGGATCTTTTTATAAAACTTCAAATATGTCAGTTAAAGAGATGAGGTTGGTTTTCTGCCTATCCTCTTTTATATGAATGTGTACTTAGCTTAGAATACAGTAATTACATAAGGACAAATATTTATAATACAAATTAGAGCACATATCAAGAACTATCAAAAGTTAACAGCAAAAATTGTACAAAGAATATTTATATAAAAAGCATCATGTAAAACACTGAAATATAAGCTGACTTAACCAAGAACTCATTGCTGCAGGCAGCCTAAAATATACTGTTGTCCAAAGATAATATCTCCACTCCATTAAGGAGCTATTAAAATCTCTGTGTCTATACCCTTGTTTCTAGTTAAAATAACTATAATTTAAGTTACTTTCCAGCTTTCAAATTCCATTTTGTGAAATCATTATAGTAAAAAAAATGAATTAAAAAATCAAGTGCCTACAGAAAATGAATTTAATCCTTTTCACATACACATAAATATTCTATTTTGCAAAAAGACAACAGAAATGAAGGAAATGAAGATTAGTGGAAGCTACAAAACTGAAAATAGCTACAATACTATGTCAGGACTGAGATTTCCTTTACTTTCCCTTGTTTTCAAAGTTGTAAAAAATATTCTAAGACACTTTTTAATCCCCAGTCCATTTAATAATTTTGAGACTTTATCTGAGATAGGACAGATGGGATACTCCAAAACCTTGCTCTTTAATTACCTTTAAAATTGACTGAATCAACCAATAGAGATTTTAAAGTTTTGGATGTACAAGTGATATTCTACATGCACTATAGATGATTACATAAGCTTTTCTTTAAGTTACAGTTGAAATCATACTTAAAATTACAGGGAATAAGCTTTGCTTATTAACAATATATTCTTAAAAGTGTCTTTCCAAAGGCTATAATAAAAAAGAATATGAATAGAAAACAATTTCCTGTATTTTAAAAATAATGAAAAAGGAATGCTCCATGTATAATCTTCTGAAATTATTCAATTTAGAAGTTACAAAAAACAAAATATTATAGCAGAACAACTAACCTTACATAGGGCACAGGGTCATTCTGAATCATATTAAGCAGCCACTGTAGTTCTTCATAACTCCTATCCACTGGGAAAAAAATATATATTTATTGTTAATTATAATGATAAGCAAAGAGTTTACATTCAGTATTTCAGGACTCGGCCTTAGCCGGATTTCCAATCGGTATTGAAGGCTGTTGGCAATCTCTTACATTTTTTTATGCAATAAACCACTCTCCAATTTTTAGAAGTGCTATGCTATAAACATGAGCAAGTGTATATTTTTCACCTGATTTGATTTCAAGCAAATCAATGGCAAATACAACATAAAGCAAATTATAATTAAGAGCCCTAAATTAGAAATGATAACTCTAAATGGGCAAAATATGTTCAAATAAAACAGTGTTTCTAAATACTCAAATCAAAGAGTAGAGAGATATGATACCCCAATGGTATCTCACTTATACTAAACAGCATGATAAACTGTTTTTGCCCAAGTGGTTGACACTATAATTTTATTCTTTTCTCTCATTTATTTTTACATAAATTTTACATTTACCAAAAACACTTGCTAAATCAGTGTCAAGAATATAAAATTAAGATATTTGTATTGTACCAAACTAAGACTGGCTTTATTTATTCAAAAAGATTTTATTATTTTTTTGCATAGAAGAACTGGGGTGTAGGCCAGAGGTGGCAGAGGCCGGAGGGATAAGAGGATTCACCAAAGACAGAGTGGGGAGCAGAACAGGCAGATTTACTACTAAGGGGAGCAGTGAGTGAAACAGGAAAGGTCTGCTGCGCCATGTGGGTTAGCTCCCTGGCTGGGGATTGAACTCAGGCCCTTGTAGTGAGCCTTCACAGTGGTAGCACTGAGATTTAACCCGTAGGCCACCAGGGAGGCCTCTAAGACTGATTTTAAATAGTAAACATTTCTTTCTAAAATGATAATGAGCATCTATTTCAAAGCATTACCTTTAGTATAATCAACAACTGCTTCCAAAGCTGCTATCCTAATATCCACAAAGTGGCCATATTCAGCATAAGATTTAAAAAGAGCTGGATCACTTGGCACATGTCCATTCTTCTGAAGTACTCGTATGGCCCTCAAACAACTGGAAAAAAGTATTGAAATACTTTTTAAAAATATACTGAATCAAACTTATTTCCCAGGCATTAGAAATAATAATTGAGAAACTGATGTGATTTGAATCTACCTTTTAATTTTATCGTATTAAATGATTGCAATGACCTTAACAACTAAAGGCATTGAAAACCTATTTTAAAAATCAAATTTTAAAACTTTTTTGGAAATTCATTTTTAGGTACCATAACAGAAACAAACTTTAGAAAAATGTATTTAGCATAATATCTAAAAGTTTTAGCAATAGTCAAAAATATTTTAATAATATTTAGTCGTTAATATATATGAAAAGTATAACTGTACATGAATCAATGAATCAACTTTTTACAGTGAAACAGGTAGAACTTTTTGGTAATCATATACAAACAAGCTGATAGAAGCCAAAAATCATCTTAAAAGAGGCCTACTAATAGAAGGATGTTTATACTAAATTCAACAGGGGATAAGATTATCCAGATATAAAAAAATGCTTATGAAGAATTTTTGATAACATGACATGTTTGATTTAACCAAGACAAAAAAATGTATACATGTCAAGTAATTAAAAATGTATATAGTTACAAGGGGATAAAACATAGTTCATTCTCTAAGATAGTAATAATTATTGTAGAATTGTATAGAATTTTAATTGTTTCTCTTTATCATAGTTCCCACTTTTCTATAATAAGAATAAAATTCTTTTATAATTATAGAAACAAGAAACAAATAAAATCATACCTGACAGTGATGGTATGTCTGTAACTTGGAAGAAGTTTTTCCATATTCAAAAACCTGGTAATTTCTTCAAGAATGAGTCGCACATCTGGATTTAAGTTATCCAAAGTTCGAACTTCATTATTCACACTGACTGCAGGCGTAACAGAGTTGGCAAGGGCATCAATCATTTCAGCACGATAATAGTTATCTGAAAACTAAGCCAAAAAAATCATCACAAGATCATAAAAATGAATGTTTTATTCAAAAATTAATGAAATAAGTGTAATTTAAAAACATAATTTATCTGAAAACATAAGCAACTTTTCTGGTAAATATTCAACTCCAGCCCTTGTGCAGAGTCACACCTTAGCAAACAAAGTAAAAGAGATTCACTAACTAGTGATACATTAGTTTAATAAACAAATACTTTGTATGTGGAAGACACTCTTCTCATAACCTAGTCAGAAGGTTCAAAAAGGAACACCAAGGTCAATGAATTCTGCTGGTAATACAGAGTTTCAAATCAGCTGTTTAGCGCTCTTCTGTCACTTACACAACATACAAGCAAGGATCACCAGATTATTTGAGGACAGTGGCAAGATAAATAAGAGAGAACAGAAAAAAGGGGAAAAAGCAACTTGAAGGAAATAGCATATGCAAGAAAAGAAAACCAGAGGGGGTGAAATCCCAAACCATTAATATTGTTCGAGGAATAAGCAAGGATATGCCTTTTAATAGCATAACATACTTTTATTGAAATATGACTGTGGTTTAAAACTCAGCTGTCCTATCAAACTTACAGATAAAACAGCATCATTCTTCAACTTCTGTATTTCTAAATAGCATGCTTAGATTGTATTTTTTAAATTTTATTAATGTTTGGTTTAGATATAGAATTTGCCCTCTGCTCATCTTCATCATGCACATGCAAGAAAACAATGAAAAAAAATATAGGTCTCAAAGGTCTGCCTAGATAACCTTGCTCTTCATTAAAAAAAGTTTGACACATGACAAAAGCAACTAAAAGTTACCATGGAATCCTGTGTCCTTAATATACCTTAGCTGAGACAGAGCATTGATTATAAATTTTACCAAAGATTAAGTCAACAATATTCAAAAATGGAAAAGTATGTCCACATATAGTGTATTCTTTTAAAGCCCTAATTTTTAAGGATTCGTTCTAGCTAAAATCACTTTGAATAGGAAAAGTTGTCTTCCTGAATTTCATTATAAATCATTTTTAAAATAAACCTTTTTTTTTTAATTGCTAAAATATTCAGTCCACTTTTCATTAATTTGACTTGTCCTACCAGTTACATGGGTCTTTGTATCTGATGTTTCTTCTGTTCCTTTTGTTGGTCTTCCTGGAATGAAGGTCTACTCAGACTGGAAAAAGCCTATAAATCTTTATAACTCACATTGAGCACCATCTCTTCTGCAACAAAATTTCCCTGATGCCCTTTTCTCTATACCCTTGGAAGTACCCTTGAGTTCCTCTAAGTTTCCAAAGGAAATTATGTATATATACCTCTATTCCAGCAGTTCTGAATGGCTCTTTACTTATTTGTCTGATTTCTCCATTAGGTGGAGGGACTGAATCAGACTGTGATAAATAGCAATTGTTCAACAGATGTTTAAAGAACAAATGCAATTCTTGAAGGCATCTACCATCTCTTATGTTTAATATGTTACACTGCCTAGAGTAGTGTTCTCAAAAATGTGATTGTTAGGTTGATAACAAATAAGGTGAATAACTTTTGAAGCACAGCACACAATAGCTATTTGCTAAATAAATAAATACACTTCATGGTTCAAAAAATAAAGTCAAATTCATCAACAAACATTATTTCAAGAGGGAACTCTTTCTGAGTATCACTTGAAAAAAGAGAAATGAAATTTGATTTTAGTCAGATTTCATCAAAACAGATTTTAGCTGGCTCCCCAAAATTTGATGCATCACTAACTGCACATTATGACTGGTAAGAGAAACATTTAAACCAATTAATCTTGGTTTTCACCTACTGGGTAGGATAACAAATCACATTTTATCTCTAGGAATTTCAAAAACCATGGATTTAACAATGATTTCACAGACTAAATATCTCTTTAAAAAACAAATATCTTTGGTCAGTTTTACAATATGAAGAAAGGTGTCTTACCTTATTTTTTCTGTTGTCATTGTACTTGATTAAGTCTAATATAAAAGTTAAAACTTCTTTGGGACAAAGGTTGTGAACATCTCTCAATAAAGCCATTGCAACTGGCATAGTCTACCAAAAAAAAATTTTTTTTGTAAGCATATAATCAACTCTACTAAAATTCACAGGTGTATTTATAGAAGAAAGGGTTACTTTTGGTATCTTGTTGGGGTCTAACTCCCTAATTCCCACCCCCACACACTGGAAACATGCCTCAAAGGTTCTAATGTAATTTTGGGTAGGAAACCAGGAGGAAGGAGAGCTGAATATGTGGATGCACACTGGGCCTTCTGTGCCTTTGTCTTCATGTGCTAGAACAAAGTATGCATAATGTGAATTATATAATTTCAGTTTTGTGACATAATGGTAAAGGTGTAAGTTTTAATGTTTATTAGGCAGACCTTTACTCAAGTCCTCCTCCATTAACTAGTGAGTTGGATGATTATGGCTAGGTGCCTAGGTGCTTACTAAGCAGGAGCCTAACTTCCTCAGTCATTTTCAGGATTAAATGACAGAGTGGCCAATGGCATGTAGCAGATAGCAGAGTTAGCCGTCAATCTGAAAAGACAGATTCTCCAGTACCATTCCTTAGCCCAGGAAAAACAGTAAATTCTCTGAAATTCCAGCTTATCTTTCCTTTTCCAAAGCTTCATACCCAACTTTTCTAAGAAGATAGAAACCTGAGTCACTGATGCTTCTCAATGGTGGTTGAGAAGCAACCATTAATCCCTCTTCCGTAAATAAATCTCAACTTGCCTAACACCCCCGACAAATCTATCATTCCACTTCTTTCAATTGCTTTCACCTGTCTCAGAAAAAAGAAATGTTCTTATCTTTTCTAAAGTAAACCTTTCCAATTATATTATCACCACTATCTTCAGAATTTGCTACATCTTTCTTTTTCTGTATTTTCTTTTCCTCAGTTGAATATTTTGTATCTCCTCTCCAATTCCTTTCTCTGTGCTGAACATGACTCGTTTTTCACCCTCCATACAAAACAACTCAAAATGTCCTTTTCTCCACCCTGTTCAGCATATTCTTTCCCATACCCTTCAATACAAAAATCATGAAATAAGCCTTATTAGTTTTCTCTACTTCACTCCTCCTCCTTCTCCAATTTAGTTTATCTAATCTGTTTTCATTATCACTAATTTACTCAACAAATTTATAAATGATTTTGAAATTGCCCACATGCTAACCACCTTCCACATTCTTTCCTTAAACAACTCTATCACACCACCGCTCTCTAAATTACCATTTACAAAATATTATGGGATAAACATAGTGTGAAACACCTCACAAACTTGATCTTAATTCTAAAGAAGACAAATTTTATAATTGAGTAAACTGAGGCTTAGAGGGTGAAGAAACCTGTCCCATTGTGCAAACTGCTAGTGAATAACAGAGCTGAGATTGAAGCAAGAGCTGTAAGCCGTACTATCTCTGACTCAGATGTGCTGTCCACACCCCAGAAGGACTGCCACCAAAAGGACTTACCCAGATCTCCATTTTAGTAACTAAGCAAAATGTTAAATTATTCTATTTATTTTAGTATTAATGCAGCTAGTGAGTTATTTGCATACAGCTCATAAAATCAATAATGAATCACTAGTTTTGGGGAAAGTTTAGAAGCAGAAAAGAATAAGGGCAAAAACTTTTATAAGAAAGTAAACAATTATTTGACTAATCCCCAAGTTAAACTGGGAAATACAGATTGTGGGATAAAACAATTATAAGAAATTTGAAAGTAAACTGTACCTTCTGTAGAAAATAACTTTGAAAGCTCATAAAGTTGTTTGTTTTCACAATGTTTGGACATGTTTTACAACAAAACATTCTAGTGAAGAGTGACTTCATGGCTGGTGGTCCTGTCCATGTGCTCACCATTGAATTTGCAATCTGTAAATAATTAGAAAATGAAGTACTCTGCATCACTACTGCATATTTTTAATTACATGAAACAGCTTTGTAAAAGTCACCAATATAATTGGATTAGTCTTCAACAATTTCACTTCCCAGAAATTTAATATATTTTAGCCTTTCATTATCATTTCCAAGAAAATATTTAATCTCAACCTCTCCAAATTCTTGCATGCATTTACAGTCATTTTCTACAAGTTAATTTCTAAATTAAAGTGTCCTTTTTATGTTTTAAGGAAATATGTTTGCAAACAGCTTCTATTCTGAGTAAGTTTGTCTTTTGTCTATTTAAGTAGATAAAATATTAACATTTTAAATTTATCCCATAGAAACTGTGTCATGTTTTCTAAGTAAGGTTTTCAATCTAGGCTAATTGAAATACAAGTCAAATACAGTACCACCACTTACCAAAAACCCTATCTAGCTATTGATACTTCTAATGCAAATAAAAAAAAGTCTGAAAAGAATAAAATTAACTTCACATAACAGTTTATAGAGTTTAAAATTTTATGGATCTGCTAAGAATTTAGCATGCAAGAATCACAGAGTTCTACAAAAGAAATGAAATTTCTTTTTGAGGGAATTTCTATTCACAACCTGAGTAAAATGGATGAATTCAACTAGCATTAAGACAAAACAAGTAAATCTAAAGCATTATAAACTGGTGATATTCAGGTTGGACAAATGGATTTAGCAGTGAGGAAGGCAAGAGTCACTACATGGGAATGAACCTATTATCAAGATGCTTTTTAAATACCTGGAAACCAGTATTTCTGGCAAATTTTTGTCTGCGTTTTTCTGGTTTTCATTTGTTATACCTTCAGTTTTTTTGCATCTAAAGAAAAATATTTAGTTTTCTTAATAAATTAACTTTTTGAGCATGTTATGTTATAGAACCTATCATTTTACATATCACTAGTACTGATTACTAAGCATAAAACCAACAGGAGATAATCACCACAGTGGGGTAATTACGATGAATTGATCTCATGTACTATAATGTACCAAGGAATTTCTTACCAAAAACATTCTTGGTTTTAAAAACATGTTTAGCAATTCAATAAAATAGTGAAAAAATTCTCTCTGGTTTTAAAATCTGACTTCTCAGTTTGACAATCATGCAATTTTAGTGCATATCTATTTTAGGCCAATACATATTTCTTTCAAATCAGTTTTGTTAAAAGCATTTGCAGAAGGTTTCAAGGGACTGGCTACTAAGTAAGGTTGGATACTATGATGAATTCCAATTCATTTTCAGAGTTTTTCTTTTCAATACGCAGTAGTCATCTTGACTTCTTGCTGCAGCACACAATCTCACCTTCGCAAGGCAGAAGCAAGCTGACATTCTTACTCGGTAGAAACACTGCTCTTGTTCTAATATGTCAGTGAGTGCAAGCCGAGATGCCGGTGTAGGGAACTTTTCCAAGGCCAAAATGGATTCCTGCTGTGCCACAACATCCCTCTCATACCGGAGCTGATACTGCCACATAAAATCGGCTTGCTCAAATTCTACTTTCCTCAATACCGACATATCTGGGTCTATCCTTATCCACAGCAAAGGGGAATCAGCACTAAAAGGAAACACAAGTTTATTTTTATTTATTTTTTCAATTCGACATATTTGAAAAATAAAAGCAAAGCATTTATTAACCAGAATCTCTTCTTTCTGTGGTGCTCAAGACTACCTGGAGTACTACTGTAATCATTTTCTAAATATGATTACATTTTTAAGGAATGTAGTCATTTCTTAAATCACACTGACAGTCAACTTGCCTGTTGTGTTCAGTGCATTTTAACATTTTCACTTTTCATCCGTATCAATTTTGCTGAAAAGATCTCCAAGGGCAAGAAGATAACTGTCACATATTCTGATTCAAAATATTGATTAAGATTTCAGATTTGTGATTATGTGGTTATGTGATTAAAAAAAAGGGGAATAAGACTAAATTTCTTCATTTCACTTCCTATAAGTTAATTACTGACTATGGTTATAAATACCACCCTTTATTGGCAATCAATCTGCGACTAAAAGATGAATTTATTAATTTTATTAAATTAATTTTCTTAAATGACTTAATACTTTCACACCTTTTTTAAATGCTGGACTCATGACCAACTTTTTCAAATGGCAAGTTCTGAAATCATAGTTTGTAAACACATCACCAACCTATCCTCACATAAAGCCCAAACAGCACAATTTAAAATTACATAAATGGTATCTAAACAGTTGTGATGATTTGGTAATAAAGTTAGCAAATAATCACTGGATAGATGTTTTATAAAAAATATACAGGCACAGGATGGATGGGGGGGGAAAGTTTGAACTGTATTTTATATAATAATGAAACTATCAACCAATAAAAATTACCACAGAAAATTTAGAATAGGGTATTTATGCTTTGCAAATACAAAATGCCCTAGAGCCTTGATCCAAAGATAAAGAAAATGAATAACACCTGGGAGACCATTAAGGCTACATTGTATAAGGACCCACTAGGCAAGTGCTTGATCACACCCTTGGGTGAGCCCATGAGAGGAGCTGAAAGCTGCCCGAGCCATAGCTGTGTCCTTCGACAATCATTCTGTGGTTACTCTTCATCTCTTCTGGGTCAGGTTAAATTTACTCTTCTGTGAGATTAATTATTATTTGTATAAGATTTGTTTATAAATTAAGGCTTCTGCCTCTCATATGTTTTAAAAGCACTAATTTCAGGATGATTACATACTTACAGATATGCTTAACAAGACAAATGAGAATACATTCTGATACTGCCTATTATATCAGATGTAAGTATATAACTACATCCTTAAATTTAAGTAACTAACTTACTCCATGGCAGAAAGATCCATGTCAACTTCTTCTCCATTCATCAGTGGAATTTTCTTCTTTTTATTCCTACATTTAAGGAAAATTATTTTTAAAAATTGTGACATTTTCAGGCCTCCCTGATGGCGCAAGGGGTTAAGTCTCAGCACTACCAAACTAAGGCCAGCCACTGCAACATGAGTTTGGTCCGCGGTTAGGGAGGGAGCTGACCCACAGTATAGGTGAAGCAGACCTATACTGTCTCGCCCACTGCTCCCCTCAGCACTGTAGTTCAGCAGATCTTCCTGTTCTGCACCTCACTCTGCCTCTGGTGAATCTCTCATCCCCCCACACCTCTGGCCTACACTCCAGTTCTTTTATGCTAAATAAATAAAAATAATGACTCTTAAAAAATATTGTGACATTTCTAATTATCAAAGAAAATAAGGACCAGTTAAAATTCAAATTAAAGATGTAATGCAACACTGAAAGATGTGCTATGGGAGAAGGGACAATAAATGTAATAGAATTTAAACTTAACAAAATTTGTCTATTTTGAAGTTGAAGGGAATGAAATAAATGACAATGAAATGTTTTACTGCTCAAAGCTTAAAAAAGCAGAAATAATTAAATGTCAACCTAAAATAGGTATGTATCCCCAAGAACAGGAAACTACTATTTTATAAAGAAAAAATAAGAGGACAACCCACTAAAGAAATCCTTATTTAAAAAAAGGAAAAAATAACCAATACTTGAAGGAGACGTGAGGAATTCTGAACCATGTGTGCTGTAGTGCTGTATATACAAGGTGCTGTCCTATGTGTAGTGAGGTGATTAAATATGTCTAGTTAACATGCAGAAGATATAAGCCAACACAAAAGCAGCTATTTCCAAGCAAATTACTTTTGAATCATAAAACCTACCAGACAATACATTAAAAAAGTTGAGTAAGAATGAATAAAAATAGAAACACAGAAAATCTTCCTGTGTTTCTTACACCAAAGAATACCCAAATGACATACCATTATTATAGAGACAACACCTAAAGAAAGGGTATGAAAAGGGCAGCAATCACATGTTCTAAATTTCAAAGGTGGACAGAAAAGGAGATTTCACTGTCAAATAATAAAGAAATTTCTCAGAAAGAATGACTATAGGGAGATTTCTGAAATCAAGATTTCCTAAGGCTGTCAAAATCAACTGACGTTCTCAACTGTTTTCCTCTGAGATGATGTAAGTATAATGTGAGTGTTAGACTTCTTCTTTCAAAATTGATATTACCATAGTCCACTAGCAAATCACAAAAATGTTCTCATCTTTCACAAAATTCACAACTTTACACAATTCATAGTACACACTAATGGCTGAGTTACAAAAGAATGGTAAAGATGAACTCAGTTCATTTAAAAAAAGATGAACTGAGCATTTTTAAAGTAAAATGGCAGTGTGTCTTTGAAAGACTTCAAGATATAAGGGCATGCTGATACAAAGAAAGGGGAGAAAGACACATAGTAGAAAGATGCTGTGGCTTTTCATGATATATGTATTTAGCTCATCCTGTATTCAATGCTAATTTCCCAGATATTTCCTGTAGTTATTAATCCAACCATATCAGTAAGAATGAACCTAAACAATTCGCCTTGAATTTTTCCTGGCTCCAAAAATTCAACTTCCATTCCACCACCCTCTGCCCCAAAAAATAAGGATTCTGGTATGTAAATTTCACATTTAATTATTTAACTCTAGGGAGAAAAATGTCATCAAGAACAGATATCAAATAAAGAAAATGCTTGATAACATTAACCTTAAGTAAAGGGGTGGGGGGGGGGGAAGCTAGTGTGTTCTCTACCTAAGAATTTAAGTATACAATAAGATTTTTATTTTGGTATTTTTATCTGTAAGATTTACAGTTTAACTATAAACTATAAACTGAACTTCATAGTCATGAATCATGCCTACCTTCTGCTTTTGGAATGGCAGGGTATATCATGCTTAAGGCTGTTTTCTTCAATTTGCAAGGTATGATTGAAGGATCCATCTAATTCCTGCACTGTCACTTTAAGCGGTCCCTTTAAAAAGAAATCATACTGTTCAAAGAGAGTACTACAAAAACACCAAAATGTATTTTCATGTGTACAGGTACAAATATCAAGATATAAAATACTGTACAAAATGTGTTTCTGGAGTCACGATAAGGCAGTTAGCGCCAAAGGGAGAATTTGGGAGACTGTATACTCTGAAATCCCCACCCCTCCTCCTTTCCCCTCAATTAACACTTGGTATTTTCTCAATTTCATTCTTTGCAAACAAATCTCACTACAAAATGTCCACTCCCCACCCTTAAGCCCTTTCTGCATTGAAATTGGGGAGAAAGCAGAACAAAAGGCTATTTTGGAAAATAGCTTACCACGTATTTCTGAGTTCCAGGAGATGTATAATCTTGCTTTATTTCCAATTCCAAAACATTTCGTTTTCTATTAAATGCAAAACTTCCATAAAATTTTACTACTCCGCTCTGGTCTCTGAAGAATTGTAAAGGAATTTTTGCACACTGAGATGAAAATGTACTAAACAAAATAATTCATTATGGTAGTAATAATTTTAAAATGCACCCCGCACCCCAACCAGTTCAAAGCTTGAGCTTACTTCATTGTAAACCAGGTGGCAAAGTATTCAAAATTCTCATAAAAAGTTTTTCCACACATTCAAACAAAATAGCTGAAGCATTAAGAATCTGTTTTCAAAGACACAAAACCAGTCCACCAGGTTATTAGTATACTGGCGTTTTTGAAAGAAAAAAATGGTCAAGTTGAACATCTCCAAACGGTCACTCAAGTTGTACCAAACACTAACCACATCCACAAGTCACCAGACCACTGCCTCTTCACAAGAAACCCTACACGTCTACCTGTGGATTATTTGCTCTTTTCACCATTAAAACTACTGCTTTACTTACATACTAAAAAGAACTTCAAAATATACCCAATTTTACAAATGTGCATGGGTATATCTTTTTTTTTAACTTTTATTTTAACATTTATCATTTTTTACATTTTTTAAGACAATATTTGCTTCCCCTCACCCCCTCAGATTTAGTCCCCATAGAATCTCCTTCCCCAAGGCACCCTGCATGGGTATATCTTAATGATTAATAGTCATCTCAGAAGAAATGATTTACAGCTTCTGGTTATTCTACTATTATTTAAAAATTTATATAGTTCTTACCTCCTTTCATTCCCAAATCTCTCTTCTTCCTTCCCCTTACACACATAACCTTATTCCCTCCCCTGCCTTGTTGAACTACTATTGAAAAGGATACACCCACTGCTTTATTAAAGGCTGGATGTCTTTGCCAGAAACATTAGAAATGGATTTCAAAAACCCAGATGTGGAAACTAACATCTGACTCCACATATGTGACTGGAACTTCTGAGATGAAGCAGTACTGGCCAAACTTAGCAGTTTATTGAAAACCTGTAAAGACAAAATTGATAATTAGCTGTACAACAATACATCCTGGGGTCAGTGCTACACTATACTCACTTTTCATTAAAACTTTATTATAGTCAATTATAGAAGACAATAATTTCATATCTTACTGCTCAGATTGTACTGGTTATGAAAACTAAGAACATGACAAAACTTGCACAGTCAGAATATAAACCATTCTTCCTATAAACATAATTGAATTTTACTGATACACTAGGTAAACGTGATTACTGTATTTAGTAAAAATTATATACAATACCTATAATGTATTGTGCTATGAGCTTGACACAGAAACTAACTTTTATTTAAGATTTGAGAACATTCATTAGGATTTATATTACCCTAAAAAGTTCACTGGATGTTTATGAACCATCTCTCATTTAAAATTACTGTTCTTCACTTTAAAGGTGAATTGAAGGATAGAAGGATTAAATAACTTTAGTGCAAATTTGAAATGCTTTAAATAATGTTATTTTTTCACTGACCTCTAAAATGTTATGGGAAAAAAATAACATTTTTAATACATGTATAAAACTACACATTAATGATACATCTGGTTTCTAGCATCTCAATTACTATATCTCAACTATACACACCAGCACTTGCTCTAAAAATATGGCAGGATTTAGCAATACCAAACACAAACATCACTTAGGTTTGCTTCTTTTTATTGAAAACATTTTAAATGATACTTCATCCTTAATATTCTAAATAATGACAAACACAAAATCATATGCATAAACAGGCTTTGCATTCATCCTCACATTCTAATTTTCTTTTTATAATATTGCACTAAATGGGTAAAGCATTGATGTCCGTTCTACATTTGAGAATACACAAACAAAAAGTACATATTAGGGCCTCCCTGGTGGTGTAGGGGTTAAAGTCTCAGTGCTATCAAGCTATAACCAGCCACTGTGGCATGAGTTAGATACCTGGCCAGGGAGCTGACCCACATGGCACAGCAGACCACTCATGTCTTGCCTGCTGCTCCCCTCAGCAGTGTATTCAGTAAATCTGCCTGTTCTTCTCCTCACTCTGTCTCTGGTGAATCCTCTCACCCCCTGCACCTCTGGCCTACACCTCGGTTCTTGTATACATAAATAAATAAAATAAATCTTTGGGGGGGAAAAAAAAGTTAAACTCCAGTTCTAAACTCAGATGCCCTGACTATAGACCAGTATACAGATTATACACATACAGAACAGATCTTGTTCTTAACTTTAATACTTACCTGTAGCATAAATTCCATACTGATCCTATTTTCAATCAATCTCATCACAAGGTGAGCTTTACACTGAAACATAGTATAGTATTCCCAGGAAAGCGTATGTGGATGCTTTATTGAAAAATGTAGATGGGATGCTGGACTAAAAAATAATCAATAAAACAAACTTTGGTATTAAATAGGCAATAAATTTCACAGCCAATTGAAGATAATAGCTCAAAAATCTCATGGGACTATCATAGCAATTGTCTTAATATGAGAACAATAAAAACTAGGAAACATCTAAAAGAAATTATGATGTTTTATGAGAGGACATAAAGAAAAAACTTGAATAAATGGAAGTACATGCTACATTCCTATATAGGAATACACAATACTGTAAATATTTCATTTCTTTCCAAATTCATCAATACAAACAAAGTAATTCCAATCAATATCATATAGTTAATGCTTGCACATACACACATAAAAAAAAGTTCAAGATGGTTACACATCTAAAACAAATGCAATTATAAAAGTACTGGAAGAAAATAAAGGACAAAATTTATTTTCATGATTTTGCGGTGGGAAAAATATGCCTAAGAAAAAGTATGAAATTTGGAAGACATGACCAGACTGACTATATAAAAATCAGAAACTCCAAAATAATGAAAGAAATTTTTGATAAATTAAGAAAAAGGTACAATCTAGTAGAAAATATTTACAGTATCTATGAACATATGTTTATAATTTTTCACTGTTTCAAATAATGCTGTAGTGAATATTATCTTAACACATGTGCAAGATTTTTGTATAGTGAAAGCCTGTCTAGGAGTAGAATTTCTAGATCATAATATTCCAGAACTGTTGAATCTGAAAATTACAGGTTTTAAAATTGTGATTAGTACCAAGAAAGTACTATACCAAATTATACTCTCCAAATCAATGTATAATAGCAGTCATTACACCTCCTTAAAAAAATGTTATACTGAAATTAAATATTATTTGTTAACTCAGTATTTGAAAAATTACTTTTATAGTTCACTTATTTTTTTCAAGTTTATTAATAACAGACTGCAATATGGAAAGGTTAAATAAATTCCAAGATAAAATAAAATATTACTAGAAAGTTCTTAAATGGAACAAAATAATTTATGTATAGCACAAGGAATGCCTACCATAATACACAAATGTGATAAATTTTTCAAAACAGAAAAGCACTAATAGGCATATGATTAAATTACATTTTGTAAATGCCATATACATGTAAATAAAAGTAAAAAGGAGGACTAGAATGCAATATACCAAATTAATAATCATGGTTATCTCTAAGGAAGGGTGGAGGGTGGAGAGGAAAGGGGTGGCATGTGAGTGCTAAAAAGAATCTTTTATTTGTTATTCCACATACTTCTCAAAGGTCTTTTGAATTTTTTTAAAGCATTTGATGCTTTTATACATAAACTTTAAAGATTAAACATATACAAAGAAGTAAATAAATAGGCAGAAGCAAGGTAAAAACAATTAGTGTTAATAATATTGACACACAATGAGAATGGTCTATTTGTTGGGAAACTGGTGTACAGTAGGCAGTCAGGAGAAGAATGTAAAAGGAATTAATATTTATTGCATGTGTACTATGTAGAAAGCTTTATCTCCAGTAATCCTCATAACCAATCTGGTTAAAATGGATCATTG
Source organism: Talpa occidentalis (assembly GCF_014898055.3). Taxonomy (NCBI): domain Eukaryota; kingdom Metazoa; phylum Chordata; class Mammalia; order Eulipotyphla; family Talpidae; genus Talpa; species Talpa occidentalis. The sequence goes on along the minus strand of NW_026555331.1, from coordinate 17,111,514 downwards.
TTGTCATTTTACACATTAAAACAAACACACACACACACAAACACACACACACACAAACACACACACAAGGGTTCTGCCATTTTCTTAAATCACAAAAATCAGTAATGATAAAAATCCAAGTTTGCCTAATCCCAAATTGCTCTGCTTTTCCAGGGAATTAATCTTGTCTCACTGACCATACTACAACAAAGAAAAGGTTATTACAGGTTATACAACCTCAAGTCTCTTAATATGTTATGATTTTAGACAATGGCAATCAATGGCCCCATCTGAGAAACTACTTTAAATGTGTATAATACACAAGATTACAAAGAAAATGAACTACAGTCTCTTGTTAAAAAATAAGAAAAGAGTAAGGGAGAAAGAGGGAAATAAAAAGGAAGAAGGAAAAAAAAGAGTAAGAAGTATCTAGATAGGTGACTATTTGGGTAAATAAGTATAAGCAGGGCCTCCCTGGTGGCGCAAAGGGTTAAGCACCACACTCTGAAACAATCCACTGCTGTACCCCAGCTCTTGTATGCATAAATAAATAAATCTTAAAAAATAATAATAAGTATAAACAGACATCATGATGCTGAAATTTATCTACTCAAACACACACACACAATCAATGGCATATAAACAAAATACCTGTTTCCATTATTTTAAAACTTTTTTAAGAAAAGTATGATATAACTGGATTAGGAAATAAACATAGAAAAATGGAAAACCTTATACTTTTTAAGTAATTTTTTTTTAAATCTATCAGGTGATAAAAACAGTACAGCATTGAGAGTAGTAATGGGAATATTGCCAGTGTCTGTGGCCTCAACATTATTTTATATTATTATATTGCTCCTTGGCCTGGTGAATCTCAACATACATACAAATGGTCCTAATAGTTACATCATGAAACAAGGTTTATATCATCTTTGAACAATAAACATACTTGTCCTTCTCTTTTCCTCCACCAAATATGGGATGTAGTAAAACTCCACCAGTTTTTAGTTCATATGCCACGATTTTGTCTAGTTCCTAAAAGATAAAAATAGGAGTCACTGAAAATGTTTCCACATATCAAATTTTATAACTGAACTATGAAAATTTCTTGTTTCATGGAATAAGAATGTAAATCTCTTAAAATAAATGAAATATAATAGAGAGTAGTTTATGATCCTATAAACAAAGCAGACCACACAGCTGGCTAAATGATAGGGCCCAAAAGCTTTCTCAACTTTGTGACTTGAGGACTGGCCAATAACCTGGCAACTAACTCTTCCTAACAGCTCTTCCCAATCTCTCTGACCAATGGTCCAAGTTTCTTTCTTCCTTCTTTCTTTCTTAAGTACGTCACAAGAAAAATACACATGGAATCCCAACTTCACAAGAAGTACTTAAGAAAACAGGAATAAAATGATGTTGGGATTCCATGTGTATTTTTTTTCCTGTGTGTATTTTTAAAAATTATCATTTTAAAACTTCTCTAGTTTTCTCTAATATGACATAGATCAAACTACAAAAAAACAAACAAACTCAAAGTAGAAGAATAGATAATACAACTGTGCTGAAAACTCTTAAGTAGCTGAAATTATATATAAGCAGCCTGAAGTAGTAGTAAGAATCATAGTGAAATGATTAAAAGCAAGGTTTGAATCCTGGCTCTGCTACTTAGTAGGTATGTAACTTTAGTCAAATAACCTTTCCATGCCTGTTTCTTCATCAGTAAAATGGGGATAATAGCAGAGTAGACTTAAGAGGATTAAGATAGCTAATATTTACAAAATGTCTACAATAGTGCCTAAAATATTTTAAGTGTTGGTTTTTTTCCCTTCTTCTTTAATAGTTTTTAATATGAAAAGTGCACTCTTCTAGCTTTAAGTGTATGAATTCTTTAATAGTTAAAATCTTTTATAGTTACCTTTTGCCTTACTTAAGTTTTGGTGTGGATGATGAAAATATCTAAACCAGAAAAAAAAGGAACAGATGGAGAGATCTATTTAATGAAAATATTAATGGCTGAAGTTTTTCTACCTGAAGAGGAAGAAGCTAAAGCATGACATGATTAAAATATAGATGCATATAACCAGAATGGGTTAAGCAAAATATGGCTTATTTTTTTCTTTTTGGTTAAATCTTTAAATAACAGGAAAAAGATGTGACAATGAGAGAGAACACATATATGCATAAAGACTAGTCAGCAAGAACAAGCACTTACTATGTACCAGGCCCCATGCACTTGAACATGCGTGATGTCTCACAATTCCCTGTCCGTAGGATTTCTAATGCCATTACTATTCTCCTTTCATAGATGAGGTTTGGAAAGATTAAACTAAGTCACAAAGTTTGTAAATGTATGAGACAAATTCAAAAGCAATCTGACTCCAGAATATACAGAGTTACATTATAAATACTACTATCAGGATGTGGATATCTCTAAAGACTAATTTGATATGTAAGGAGCTTAAACATTCTCCTCCTAAAAAAGTTTTGAGACCCACTACCACACAATAAAACTAGATAAAAGAGACCATTAGTCTTTCTCAGTAAAGTGATCTTCATGTTGTCGGAAATGTTAAGGACTTTCAAATGGCAGTAAATATTTTATAATCTTTTAAAATAAAGGACTTGGTGACTTAGAATCAGGAAAATACTCACATGTCTTACTAACTTTTATGTGGAAAATGAATTTAGCTATTTTTACCTCTTTAATCCAATGGCGGTATTCATTAACACCAAAAGTTTTTTTCATCCAAAGTCCATAAATATAGCCTGAAATTCCTTTCAGTACCCATTCATCAGACCTAAGCAAAACACAAATTTCTTTTAATCATAAAAATTCTCGATCAAAGGCCAGAGAGGGTAACAGAACAGTGCCAGGTGTACTTTTCTGCCTTCTTAAAGTTATTATCAATTATTTGATTTTTCCATTTCCTCCAGTTCTACCTTTCCATTCATTAGAACTTTCATCATATCTGGCTTTATCTCAATTAATTATGAAACTGTTTTATAGACAGCTCCCCGGCCTGCCTGTGACTATGCAGGCGTTTATTTTTCACAAAACTTTCCCTTTTGCAAAGCAGCAGCAGCAGCTCTCTGCCCACCTGTGGCTATCAGGTGTCTCCTTTTCTTTTCTCCTTTTCCTAATAAACCTGTCCTTCTCCAATGTAAAAATAATAATTAAAAAAACAGCTTTATAGTCTTATTACAAGTATAATGTATCCATGCTGTGCTCTGTTCTGGCAGTGCTGTTTGTTTCCCTCCTGCCCAACTCTGCTCACACTGTCTACTTACAAGGAATACTTACTTCCCAGAACCAGGAACGTACTATTCAATTCTCAAAGTCCTCATTCTAACTGTCAATCCCATGCATACTTATCACTGAAATTCCAAGACCCCATGTGTAATTAATTGATTTTTTAGTTTCTTAAGAGGAAACACAATTGACACCATTCTTTCATTTCTTCACTTGCATATTTATCCTTTCATTTCATTTGCTTACTCAAACATTTTGCCTGCCATGGTCTAATCATTAGTCTTTAATAAAACTATAGTAATGTTAGGAAAATTACAAATCATGAGCACTTGCTCTCTGTCTTCTCCGCTCCAATAGGAAAGGAAAAGAAACTAAGATTCATGTATTATGTACAGTACAGAATGGTCATAACTATAAACTATAATCATAAGGGAGACCATGTATTTCTTCAAATTCATCTCAAGTTAATCAAAATGAAAAGAGAAAGTGTTTTACTCGCATCTTTCAAGTAAATTAGGATAGAGCTAGGTGATAGCAAGAATATCCCTACATCTTTATCATGACTGTACAGAAATATATTTTGCTTTAAACATTACCTTGACCATTGCCAGCTATGTTGAACACTGACATCAGCATTCCAGCTATACTTTTCTACACCCAAATCCTTATATCTATAGTATTTATTCAGTTCTTTAAGATTGTTGCTATCAAAATTTTCACTTTATTTTATTATAAACTGGAGAATTAACTGAACTCATGGTAGAAAATATAGGATGAAATTTATATTACCTAAATACAGATTAGTGTCTTAAATTAATTATCCAGAAGTAGGACAAAGTTCAACATCCACTATGAAATTCTTTTTCTCAGGAACTATAAACTTTGAAATTACTCACCAAGACATTCTGGATATGAAACATCCAAAAAACTGCTGAGCCAAGGACTGAGCTAAACACCTTCTAGTCAAAGGTGTCTCATCTATAATCATGGCACTGTGTAAAAGATTTGTGCTGGAATTTAAGAGGAGACAGTTAAAACTAAGAAATAAACAATTAGTCAAAATAAAATAGTCAATTTTTTTAAAATAATGAAATTTAAGTTGGACGTAAAAAGAAAAATCACAATATTTTCCCCAAGAGCTTTCATGTTCTTTCAAAATTTAACTGACACCACCCAAGTTTTTAAGCTACCTTAAAAACTTTTGCTAAAAGCAAGAATACAAAGTTTCCCATTCATTCCACAAAAAATATAAATACTTTTGGGGGTGTGGATGGAGAATCATCATTACTCAGAAACTGACATACTAATCAGAGACCAGACCTGCTATGAAGCACTCTTCTAATATCAATAATTTTTCCCTATTAAAAAATAATCTTTTTTGGGCCTCCCCGGTGGCGCAGCGGTTGAGCGCTGGGTTACGAAGCTGCCCGCGGCCTCTGCGGTGCCGGTTCAATCCCCAGCTGCTCCCTGGCCACCGGAGGAGGGTCCCACATGGCGCGGCTGCTCCCTGGCCACTGGAGGAGGGTCCCACATGGCACGCAGACCTCTCCTGCCGCGCCCGCTGCTCCCCTCAGCAGTGCACTTCGGTCCTTCTGCCTGCTCTGCTCCCCGCTCTGGCTCTGGTGAATTCTCTCACCCTCCCGCGCTTCTGACTGTACCCAGTGCTTGTATAAATAATAAATAAATCTTTAAAAATAAAAAAAAAAAAATAATCTTTTTTTGTTATTTTTTACTTTCACATATATCACCCATCAGATCCTTGTAACAACTACACTCTGTAGAACGTGAGGGCAATACCATTCCTGTTTTGCAGATGGGAAAATTTAGGTACAAAAAAGTAAAATAAATGACATGGAGATATAAAACCTCTAAAGTTGGAACCTTTCAAGTAATGAAAGAAATAAGAAGAGAGGATAGAAAAATAAGGAAAATTAAGTTTCCCCTCTCTTTTTTTGGTACAGTATTATTTTTTGGTATATTTTTAAATAGTGCTATTTTAAAGTACTGCTAGGAAAATAATCCTACCAACGATCCATATAATCATATTTTTATTAAGTGTATGAGTTAATTTTTTTTTGAAATGCATAAGCAGGAATGACACTACAAGAAATATGTAAAATACTAGTACAGTAATTGTGGAAGAAGATAATATGAGCATTTGGGGTATTTTAAAATTTACATCTCTATGCTTTTCTAAATTTGTAAATTTTAAAAATACTATATCTTCTACAAAGGCAATCATTCTAAATTAAGGGAAAAAGTTGAAAACATATCCTTAAAACTGATTACAAAATAACCTGTCTTCACATCATTACCCTAAATTCAGGCATTTCATATTTCTGGAGACACCAACCTAAAAATGCTCATGGAAGCATAGGCAGCCACTTCAACATAAGCTTCATCAATGAATACAGTCTTAAAACAGGAGTATGGGTAACGACATGTAAGAATTTCTTCATAAAATTCAAAAACTTCATGAAGGTATGATGTGGTATGTTTAAGCAATGGAAGAAGTTGGGGTAAACAAAAATGAGTAACCTAAAAATAAAAAGCAGAAAAGATCATTAATTGAAAAACTTAACTTTAATATTGCAAATCTCCTAAATATCTCAATTATGAATAAGGTTTCACATAAGTTCCTTCCCCCTTTTATGGTAAAGTGCCCAAATCATGGCACTGAAAGAAAATGCTGGTGTGATTAGTGATGTTTACTATTTTCAAAACATTATTTGTATTTCAGAAATTAAATTCTTGATAGACTATAAATCTGGGAAATGCTTAGATCTAATGAAAATATAACTAGTTCAAATTAAAATTTATTCTACATACACACACAAAACAAGATTTAACTTTCCAAAGTTTACTGTAAAGCTACCTTTGACTCACAAATACCTAATGTCATAGTACTATCTTAATAACTAATAGTTAATATTAATCATACCATCCTAACTGCATATAAAGAACAATTACTGTAATCATCCTTTAATATATCAACTACATATTGAAAACAGCAGGGAAATGTATTGGTCATTAGGAGATAAACACTCACAAAAGAATTATTAATTCTGATTTTCATATTAGTTGACATTCCACCTTGGACACAGACAAGCAAATGTCATGTACCTTCTTATCCCATATTATGAGTCTGTGTCAAATGAATGACATCAATCAGATAAAGATCACCATTACTAGAATGACCCATTAAGGTTTTACATAGGTGATTGAATATAAGTTAATCTTTTATGAATTGACCAGATGTTTGATAAGGTAAAGAGAGGACATAACAAATAGACTCAAAGATGGGAAGAAATATGTTATGATCAGAAAAATCTATGCAAACTTCATAAGATATAACAAATACAGCTGGGAAATTAATGGCGAAAAGATTGGAAAAGAAAACTGGGCCCAAAATCTAGAATAGCCTGAAAGTCATGTAAAAGAGTTCTGATTGGGCCTCCCTGGTGGCTCAAGAGGTTAAGACGCAACCTATGAAGCTGTCTGCAGCCTCTGCAGCACAAGTTCAATCCCCGGCCAGCCAGGGAGCAACCTACATGGCGCAGCAGACCTCTCCTGCTCCCCTCAGCAGAGTACTTTGGTCAATCTGCCTGTTCTGTTACCCACTCTCTCTGGTGAATCCTCTCACCCCCCCCCACACCTCTGGCCTGTACCCCAGTTATTGTATGCATAAATAAACCAATCTTTAAAAAAATAAATAAATAAGAGTTCTGATTACTGCTGGATTGTGCAGACAAAAACATTTTTAAAAACAAAGAAGAAAAATCGTCCCACTAGCAATATAAAAGAACAGAGTAGAGACTACCACAATAATGAAGGATGATTAACTATGTGTTATTAATAGTCAGATGACAAAATGTATATTAACACTCCTCTTGACATACGAACAAAAAATAATGTTCACCAAAAAAGATTCACATTTAGACAAAGCTACATGATAGCAAATTAACTAATAATGTGGTAAAAACTATTTATTGAGATAAAAAAAAACTAAGTCACAGGTTGTTAAGTATTCAAGAAAAATACCCAATTGTCATTTACCTTTTTCCTATACCCATGGTTTGGGGTGGGAGAAAAAAATTCTTCCAAAAAACAAAGTCGGTACTACTCAAATATTGATATTAAGGTTGATTTTTTACCAAAGATGGTAAAATTCACTGCCAATCTTATCAGTGAATACACTTTAAAAAGTTTTTATAAAGATAGCAAGAGCAGAAACGGTTCACAAAATATCGTATTTGCCATGAGTGATTTCATCAAATGCATGAATTTCAGAAAAGCAATTATCAGAAGAGAACTAGTTGCTTACTAGTAGTCTAAACCTTGTTCTCTCAACTTTTGCCCACCTAGCTAAAAGAAATACTGTTGAGATATACATTGTCACAATATAAGCCTTATATTTTAAAATAAGAAAAATAAAACTAAAAATTTAAAGGACTAAAAGTAAATAAAAAGATTCATCCAAATGTTACTTTTTATATGTACAGAAGCCAAGAGGCTTACTAATCAATAAATCACATTTTAACCAGAAGTCCATGCATGGGACATCTAAACACACTATTTGGCCTATCAATTAGGATATGCTTTATGGCAGATACAGACTGGGAGGAACGTGTAAGAAGGCTTCACTGAATTTGCTGGGCAGAATGCCAGCTCTGCCTCAGCTTTTTCTCTTTTCTTCCGCATATGCTGAAGAACATTTTTAATTTTGAAATTCCAATATTTTAGAATCTAGAGATGAGACTGTTACATTCAGAAAACATATTCGGAATAAAAACACAACATTAGTAATGAACAGAATTAGTTACAGAAATCATCTATACTCTACCTAAGGTATACTCAAAGCTCTCTGGAATACTAAAATCTCTGTTAAAAAAAATCTGAAATTTAATATGACAAAATTTTGAAAGGAATTCAAGAATTCCTATCATTAAATATATCAGATAAGGAAAAGTTTTTCTTTCAGGATACTCAAAAGTAGAAAGAAGAATTAAAAAATTAGTTTTTCGGGCCTCCCCAGTGGCGCAGCGGTTGAGCGCTGGGTTGCGAGGCTGCCCGCGGCCTCTGCGGCGCCGGTTCGATCCCCGGCTGCTCCCCAGCCACCGGAGGAAGGTCCCACATGGCGCGCAGACCTCTCCTGCCGCCCGCTGCTCCCCTCAGCAGTGTACTTCGGTCCTTCTGCCTGCTCTGCTCCCTGCTCTGGCTCTGGTGAATTCTCTCACCCTCCCGCGTTTCTGACTGTACCCAGTGCATGTATAAACAAAAAACAAACAAACAAATAAATAAATAAAATAAAAACATGCCTCTATTTAAAAAAAAAAAAATTAGTTTTTCATTAATATCTTTTTTAACCAGCAGTAGGGTGGGAGGAGAGAAAGGAACAGGAAGATACAACTTACTTCATGCATATAAGGATCAACAAGTATTTCAAAAGGTCCAATGGCTAAGGAGATATTGGATGCAGCTGTTGGAATGGTAAGCATGTAATGGAAGGTCTTCTTCCTCATATCATGGGTATACACTGTCTCAACCAAATCTCCATTGGAAACAGCCACCATTGCAGCATCTACTGTAAATTCTAATTTCCATGTACATAACTCAGAGTATGAATCAACACATGGGAACCAAAATCTAGGGAAAAAGACAGTACAGAACATACCTTGAGATTTGAACATACATTTGTTTTCGCCATATACAGCCTATTTTAACATTTCTAGAATATGTACAAAAAGGAAACTTCAGCTATTTAGCTACTAAAGCCTTTTACTCAGTGTAGCTTAAAAGAACCTGAAAAGAACCTGATTAAAAATAGAGACCTAACATGGATGGAGCTGGAATGATGCTAAGTGAAACACGCCAGAGGAGAAACATAAATACCAGATGGTGTCACTTATATGTGGAATATAGAGAAACCAAAAGGTCAAACCAACCCCTGACAACAGACAATAGATATGAGACATTCAGGAAGGGAGAGCTAGAGGAGGGAGAGATGGGGGAGGGGAAAACACAACAAAGTATCGCGAAGTACCCTGGGCGCTATGGTGGTGAAGGCACTATGATGACCACACGTGATGGGAAAAAACGTATATTGTCAAACTATTAACAAAGTAAAGCAATGGCACTTCATTAATTAAAAAAAATAAAATAAATAAAAAAGAAACCTATTTCCAAACATTATTTGGCAATATTAATATATTATGTGATTTTGCCAGTTCTAACCCTATGAAAAGGCATTGAATTTTTTGTTTGCAATTTTAAAATTAAAAACTTCAACTTGTATATCTGCATTAGTTTTTAGTAGTATATATTTATAGAAACTAAAAACATGGTAATCATTTTAAAGAACACAATATTCAGAATCTATTCCACAAGTTAGGAAGATTTTTTTTTTTACAATATATGATGTACTGTATAAATTCAAACAGAGTGTTGATAAAGCTAGACATAAGGTTTCTATTCAATTTTCTATCAATTCATATCCTTATTTATTATATGCCAGAGAAGAGGAAGTTGGGATTGAAAAGGAATAATAGGGGCTCCCTGGTAGCGCAAGAGGTTAAGATACAACCTATGAGGCTATCCTCATAGCTACTGCAGCACAAGTTCGATCCCCAGCCAGGGAGCTACCTACATGGTGCAAGTAGACCCCTCCTGGCTCACCCACTGCTCCCCTCAGCAGTGTACTTCAGTCAATCTGCCTGTTCTGTTCCCCGCTCTGTCTCTGGTGAATCCTCTCACCCCCTACACCTCTGGCCTGTACCCCAGTTCTTGTTTGCATAATAAATAAATCTTAAAAAAAAAAAAAAAAAAAAGAAAGAAAGAAAAGGAATAATAAATGGAACAAGATCCAGAATTGCAGTAGTACTTTAGGGGATCAAACTTGTACTGCCCATTTTACATTAAATACATGTATTACATAACAGAGAAAAATGCAATTGAAATATATAAAAGTTAATAATCTACCTTGTGGAATTTTGATACCCACAAGAGAAAACATGAGCACCTCTCTCTGCCATACTTCCCTCCACACTGGGTACCACAAAATGAAGACCTCCTTTTGGCTGGTCCAAGGAAAAATTGATGTGTATCTTTAGGACCTTTAATTCTGCAACAGATAAATACATACAAAGATTAATACATTAAAATGCATAACTAAGTAATAATAGTATATAAATGTAAGAAAGGCAAAGATTTATTTTGAACATAACAGAATTAAAGGCTCTGGTTTACATGAAAAACCACAATACCTACCCTAGTTCAGGCTTTCACCATCTCTACATCTATACTTCACACTCAGTTGCCTGGCCCCACTGGTATCCTAACTACACTCATACCCGTCACTGCTAGCTGTGTTCTTCCAAAATATATTTCTGGTCATGCCATGCCCTCCCGATAGCGTTACTAATAGTGTTACCTTAAAAATTTCCTAAAAAAAAGTTCAAAATTTCCACATAGGACACTTAAAGACTTCCAGATCCAAACCAAAACATATTTTTCAAATTTGTTCTTATTACATTCCTCCACAGATTGCTAACCCTAGCTGACTTTGAGGAGTATGGAAAAGGAGGTGGGAAGGACTATCCACAAATTTACATTCTGCATTTTTTTATATACTATGTTTTTTGTTATGTTTGACTTCTATATAATAAATATGTTGCTTTCATAAAAGAGGTTTTTAATCCGACCCAAAACACTACAAATATAACATACAACTATCTCTAATACCTGAATACACAATGATGGTCACAATGCCTGTCTCCTAAATTGGGCAATGCCCCCACACCCCAAAAAAACTACGAAAAGAAAACAAAAACAAAGATTTTCTTCCCTATCTTGATTAATTTTTATAAAGCTTAATAAAGGCGGAAGATTATGTTTTATTATTATAATGACAGTTAACTTTATACAGAAGCCAGACACAGAAATAAGGCATGAGGGGGCCTTTCAAATGGTGCAAGGGATTAAGTTTCAGCACTATGAAGCTATCTGCAGCCACTGCAGCACAAGTTCGATCCCCAGGCTGGGAGTTGACCCACATGGCGCAGCAGACCTCTCCTATCTGGCTCTTGCTCCCCTCAGCAGTGTATTTCAGTCAGTCCGTCTGTTCTGCTCTCCACTCTGTCTCTGCTGAATCCTCTCAGCCCCCACACTTCTGGCCTATATCCTAGTTCTTCTATGCAAAAATAAATTAAAAATCTTAAAAAAAAAGAAAGAAAGAAGGCATGAGTATTTCAAAAGTATGCAAAATGGGTGCTGAACTCTATAGTTTAGTCTTGACTCTACTACTAATTAGCAACTATTTACTTTCCTTGGACTTCTGATCATTCTTTTGTAAAAGGAAGGAATTGAACCACATGATTTTTTTAGGATCCTTACTGCTATAAAATATTAAAATACTAAACTGATTTGATATTCTGTGGGTTCTCAAATCTTAACTGCATCATTCAATTTTTTTATAACTTTCACCTTAAAAACAACAGTGAAATGATCCTTTAGAGAAAAAAAAAAGAGCTTCCAACTCCTGAATTATTTCAACTGGTTAATTTACAATTTTGACATCATTAATTTTCATGTAAAATTTCCAGTCATGGGGTCTAACATAATTTCATTGTAGTCAGTAGATAGCTGGTATTTTACCATCAACGTGTTTCCATAACTCTGATGGAACCTTGATACAAAGTTCTCCATTTCCTGCATCAGGATCCACAGCACTAACGGCAGCTGCATAAGCATTAGAAAAGTAATTGAGATTTCTCCTAGGGGGAAAAAAGAGACAACTTTAACAATACATCATGTATTTCACAAAGCACTTTCTTAAATGGTTCCACCATTTATTTCTAAGCATTATATCTTCTTATATAATACTTCAGAATGCTTTTTAGTCATCATGACATACACTATTAAACTATAAATATGATGGCATATATATTCCACATGCTACCATGCTGTGAGATTATTATGATTACTACATCTCTTAATTTTGGAATTCAAAGCCACTAGTTTTTTCTGATAAAAGTGTAAAAAATATATGTAGAATTAAGGAAATATTTTTTACCAGCCTAACAAATTTTTGAATGGAAATTCAAAATGTCTAAATTAAGAGGTCTGACAGAAATTATGATGTCTAAAGTCAGGATGTGAATTATTTTTCTCAAAATGTAATTCTGCTCACCTTCACTCCCTAGTACATAGCAATGTAAGCTTAATGAAGGAGAGGAACTTTGGGCTGGTTCTGTTATATCCTATATATGCCAGAGGATTTGCAAATATTTACTTGTAGTTACTTGGCTTTATTTCTCATTGGATGAAAACCACAGAGAAGTCTTATGTCTTATCTTGAAAACATGGAAACATTTTCCTCATCTGATATTCCAACTTAACTCCATAAAACAGCTTATCTCTAAACATATATACATATTATATTTCCTCTGGGAAATCAGTTAAAGGAATATGGAAGAAACAGAAAAAAACAAAATGCAAGGAATGGCAAGAACAAGAAATCAAGATCAAAGACACGAATACTATGAGTCATATTCTTGTGCATCTTTATCTGTACCATCTGGTCATTAGAAAATTCCACAAGTAATGGTAGTGACATTTCACTAGTCTAGCAAATTTTTTATTTTTAAAGACTTTTTAATTATTTAGGCATAGCAGAACTGGGGTGTAGGCCAGAGGTATAAGGGGTGAGAGGATTTACCAGAGAGAGTATGGGGAACAGAACAGGCAGACTGACTGAAATATACTGCTGAGGGGAGCAGGGGCGAGACAGGAGAAGTCTGCTGCACCATGTGATTCAGCTCCCTGGCCCAGGATAGAACTCATGTCTAGGTGGCTGGCAATAGCTTGACAGTGCTGAGCTTTACCCCCTGAGCCACCAGGGAGGCCCTAGCCTGGCAAATTTTTAACCTAGAGAAATTTTATATATTTTACAATGATTATGGTGGAAAAAAGGTCACTAAAAGTCACTAAAGAAAACATTAAAGTTATATACTCTTAACTTGACAGAGGCCTTTCCCCACCTCTGCCATCTCTGTATCTCCACTAATGTGTTTTAAGAACAATGTATTATTATGTTTCTTAACAAATGCAAAAGATTCTGGAAGTAGCTAGGGCCACAATAACTATTTTAATATACACTTTCTGAAAATTATCATATACTACAAGTAACATTACTTTCTTTGGTATACAAGTCTATGAGGTTTAAGTTTAACACATGAATAGATTTACCTGATTACTGTCACAACCAGAATATAGAAAAGTTCTAACATCTCAAATAAGGCTTGTTCTATACAGTATGTCTTTGAAATTCATCCAGGCACCAGTAATTTGTTCCTTTCATACTTAATAGTATTCCATTATATAGATTGTACCACAGATTGTTTATTCATTCACCTACTAAAAGATAGGTTGTTTCTAGGTTGTGGTTATCACTGCTGTGAATATTTGTGTATAGGGTTTAATGTGAATATAATCTTCATTTCTGTAGTACAAACCTGCAAGAAAGGGCCTGCTGAGTCACAGGGTAAACGTATGTTCAATTTTGTACCAATTTGCCAGATTGTTTTCCAGAATGGCTATAACATATTCTGCACTCTGAATAGCAATATATGAAAGTGCCAGTTGCTCCATCTTTGCCAGCACTTAATTAAGACACCATTCTTTTTTTTTTTTTTAAGATTTATTTATTTATGCATACAAGAGTTGGGGTACAGCCCAGAGCTTGGGGTTGGGGGTGGGGCGGTGAGAGGATTCACCAGAGACAGAGCGGGGAATAGAACAAACAGACCAACTGAAATACACTGCTGAGGGGAGCAGCAGGCAAGACAGGGGAGGTCTGCCTCACCATGTGGGTTGCTCCCTGGCCAGCCGGGGATTGAACTCATGCTGTAGAGGCTGCGGATTGCTTCACAGTGTGGTGCTTAACCCCTTGCCCCACCAGGGAGGCCCCACCATTCATTTTTAAAGACTATTTTGTATGCATATAGATTGTAACTTGTTTTCAACAAAATTTAAAAACATGAAATTTGAGACTGCTTGAAGAAATTGTATCTTGCTCAATTTATCCGTAAAATTCTAAAATGAAAAATTGTTGCAGAAAAAACTCAAATTTAAACATTACATATTAAACTGATTAGTTTTTTATGGGAAATTATTCTCACTTAATCCCCTCATCTCCTGAGAAAAATTAGAGTGGGCCAAATAAAATGGTGAGTCATTATAAATGGAACTTTGGGAAGTTGGTTATGAATTAAATCTTCTGAGGGTTTGGATTCCAGTGTTTTCTATCATAACATGAATCAAATATGTTTCCTTTCAAAATAACCTCATAAAAGTGAAAAATTACAGGGTGGGATTATGTGTTTTCAATTTTCAGAATGATGAGGACTGTAAAATATTAATGTGCCCTGGCCCTATAACCACCATGGTCCCCAAAGTCTAGTCCTTCTCATTGAAACAAAGCTTAAATGTGAAAAGTGGGATAGTGAAAAAATTTTAAATTAAGGCAATGAAAACAATTTATTCTGAGAACCATTGTAACCATCCACATTTAATTAAAATAATCTGTTAGTTCTTTGTCACAGAAAGAACATGTGATTCTTAAGATATAGGTGCAGATTTTCCAAAACATGATACAAATGCTTGGAAACTTTCTATTTTAAAAAATGTTCATGGTGGAGCCTCCGTGGTGTGCAAGGGTTAAGTCTCAGCACTATGAAGCTGTCCACAGCCACTGCAGCATGAGTTTGATCCCTGGCCAAGAGCTGACCCACATGGCGCAGCAGATCTCTCCTGTCTCGCCCACTGCTCCCCTCAGCAGTGTATTTCAGTAGACCCACCTGTTTTGCTCCCCACTCGTCTCTGGTGAATCTTCTCACCACCTGGCATAAATCTTTAAAAATAATCTTTAAAATAAATCTTTAAAAAAAATGTTCATGGGGCCTCCCCAGTGGCGCAGCGGTTGAGCGCTAGGTTGCGAAGCTGCCCGCAGCCTCTGCAGCGCCGGTTCGATCCCTGGCTGCTCCCTGGCCACTGGAGGAGGGTCCCACTTGGCGCGCAGACCTCTCCTGCCGCCCGCTGCTCCCCTCAGCAGTGTACTTCGGTCCTTCTGCCTGCTCTGCTCCCTGCTCTGACTCTGGTGAATTCTCTCACCCTCCCGCGCTTCTGACTGTACCCAGTGCTTGTATAAATAAATAAATAAATCTTTAAAAAAAAATGTTCATGGAAGTATAGTATACATCAGGAAAGTACGCACAGTGTAAGTATCCCATTAGATAAATTTTCCACACTGAAAAACCTACGTGGCCAACATCCCAAACAAAAGAACTTTACCAGCCTCCCATTAAGTTTCCTGTGTGCTCTTATGATCACTAACCAAGCCTACTTCCCACCACCAAGGGCAACCTGTTATCCTGGCATCTATTTTCAATAAACAGCTTAATATATATATCTTTTTGTGTCTGGCTTCTCTTACTCAACATTAAGTTTATATGGTTCATCCACACTATTATATACAATTAATGGATATTCATTTTCATTACTGTTTAGAATTCCAACAATATGAAAACATAACATAATTTACCACTCTAACACTGGTGGGTTTTCAGGTAATTTCCACTCTTGACTATTTTGACTATTACACATGCTGCTATTTTCTTGGTGAACATCTGAACACAATTTTGTTTTGTTTTGTGAAATTTTTATTGCAATCTATTTCATTCTAATACCTAGGAGTGAGACTGTAAATCAGTGTATGCATATATTCAATTTCAACACACATTTTCACAGCAGTGTTTGAGAGTTCTAGTTACTGTACATGCTGATGAGTCAACACTCATTATCTTGCTTTTAAGTTTGATAGTTTACATACAGAAAAAAAAAAAAAAAAGCCAGCTAAGAGAAAAAAATCAGTTTCCAGAAATGGGACTAATACCAACATTAATAAGGATGACTTTTCTTCTTAAATCCTCAAAAAAATTTGATCAAAAGCATGTAAAAAGATTGCTTAAGAGAAAAATCTACCTTAACAGGTTTTGTTTAGGTGGCTTCACTGACTACAAACTCAAACTTGAGTTAACTATTCTTAAAGTAGTTGTTACAGGCTAAGGAATTTCAAGGCACTAGAAATATTGATAAAGAATAAAGAATAAAATGGCTCTACTGTTATGCATGTGCTGAACAGTCCCAATAGCATGAAGTATATGTCTAGTTCTAGGATCAGTACATGTAAGAAAACACAGGTAAACCAGAGAGTATCCAGAGAAGGGCTAAGAGAATAGTGACAAATTTGCAAAAAATTTTACATGAGGAATGGCTGAAAGTACTGAAATTCTATATCACAGAAAAGAGTAAACTTCGGGGAAAATAATATTTAATTAAGGTAAGTTTGTGAACATTATACCAAAATGGAATGCAGCTCAATGCAATGAAGAACCTTGGAGCATTCAGAAATAACAAAAGGAATCCTTTAAGATATAGTTAGCTCTTCAATTCAAGCAGAAGGTGTAGGAGGATAGGGAAAATTCCTGTTGGAAAATCTGATTAAATGAAAATTCTTAGAACCCTAATGGTAATTCTAAGTAATACTATTAAAACAACTAACATTGAGTAATCGTGATTGAGTTAAAAAAATTATCTATATTTCTTAACCATAATCGATAAGGGATCCAACCACTTATATATAGTATATATTGGGTTGTCAGAAAACTCATGATGTTTTTTCTTTGAAGAAGGGAAACATTAAAACTTATTGTGTGTGCAGAAGTGGCAATATTTATTGAGTGAAATTTTCAGACTGGTAAAAGCAACAGAAAGTATAATTAGAAAACAAAATTGAGGATCCAGAGTCTAATAACAATGTAAGAAAAATTTATAGAGAAAAGATATCCAATCATATGAAAAAACAACAATAAAGTCAGAGATATCAATGTTTAAAATACATAACTTACTGTTTTGATTCATTATGACAAACTTCCAAGGTTGGATCATTATAAATAAAAGCAGCTTCTAAGTCATTGATCCTTACTCGGTATATTCTACACTGTTTGCTGTTCAACTTGATTCTATTCAAGTTTGCAACTGTGGGAAATATCGTCAGTTCCACGAATCCCTATAAAGACAAAGAATAATAATTTCATTTTAATTAAGAGTGGTATATTTTAGAAAATATTTCTTTGATTTCTACTACTTAGACTATAGCCTCACCCCAAATTACTACAAACATTTAGGTGTTCTGCAAGTATGTTCATTTCTAACATGGCTGTCCTAGTGACTGAATGGGTGTGAATTAAGTACATTTTATTTACATATTTTATCTATTATTTTATCTTGGTGGTTCACATTCACTATCAGTGAAAATTAACCATCTGCTAGAAAAAAATTAAAAGACTCAGTACACTCAAGTAGAATTTCTAGCAGAAGAAGGGAAAAAATGATAGAACAGAAGAAAAATGAAAACTAGATTGGTGACTAAGAATATGGCCTTCCAAAGGCAGTACAAAAGTACCCACCGCAGCTAACAAGTATGAGTCTCTGTTCATAGACATCTCTTCTGTGGCCACATATAGTTCTACCATGTTAATCATGTGGGGATAATCTATCTGAAATGTGTTCCTACAACATGAGAGAAAGCTAACTATTCTTAACTCCACTGACCGCCACTCTCTTACATTAATCAAGTGGGAAAGACTGACTAAAGAAACAGAGAACATATGTTCAGTGATTTTAATATTCTGGGTTGAAAACTGTTGTACTTAAAATACAAAATATGGAAGGGCTATAAAGTGAACAGAAAATTTTTGAAAACTTATCCTATACAACATCCAACTTTTCTAGTGGGAAACCTAAAAATCATCCAGAACTCGGATACATTTTTCTTCTGTCATTTTGCCAGAAGCAGAGAAGGCAGAGAGAAGAAAGGAGACTCTTAAGTCATCCTTGATTAAAAACAGCCCCATCACCTCCCCGGTGGCGCAGCGGTTGAGCGCTGGGTTGCAAAGCTGCCCGCAGCCTCTGCAGTGCTGGTTTGATACGGGGCCACCAGGCGAGGTTCCCACATGGCACGCAGACCTCTCCTGACGCCCGCTGCTCCCCGCAGCAGTGTACTTCATCCGTCTGCCTCTTCTACAACCTGCTCTGGCTCTGGTGAATTCTCTCAACCTCCTGTGCTCTGACTGTACCCAGTGCTTGTATAAATAAATAAATAAATCTTTAAAAATAAAAAAATTAAAAAAATTAAAAACCAGCCCCATCATTTGCTAACTGTATGTCCTTAAAAATTCAGTGAGCTTTCATTCTTTCAGTTGATTTACAGAAATAAGGATTAATATATATTATCTACCTCATGGAGTTATTGAGAAGATTAAATTATTGAGAAGTTATTGAGAAGAGTTATTAAGTTATTGAGGAGTTAGTAAGAAGATTAGAAGAAAGTTTTACACAAGTACTCAATAAATGTTCATTATAATTCAATAAGTTCTGTTAACTCTGTTTCTGTATCGTCTTCACTAAAGATATCTTCATTCAGATTTCTGCTCTAAGTTACTTTGGTAACCTTTTAATGAGGCTCCCCAATTTTCATATTTTCCCTAACCAGTTTCACACAACACACCCAAAGCATCCTTCTGCAAGGGAAAAGGTAAATAATGATACGTAAGGAAATTAACAGAGAAATTTCTCAAATAAGATTAGACTTAATAAACCTTTCACAATCCTTACAAATCTAAGAACCTATGATTCTTATGGGGAAAAAAGCACCTTTTTATTTATTCATTTATTTTTAGCTTAATGTTAACATTATATACACACAGGCAAATATTTGAGAGGAAGTTTATGTTATCTTTTTTTTTTTTTTTTTTTTTTTTTTTTAAGATTTATGTACGCATACAAGAACTGGAGCACAGGCCAGAGGTGTGGGGGGTGAGAGGATTCACCAGAGACAGAGCCGGGAGCAGAACAGGCGGATTAACTGAAATTCACTGCTGAGGGGAGCACCAGGGAGAAGAGAGGTCTGCTGGGCCATGTGGGTCACCTCCCTGGCCAGGGATCGATCTCCTGCTGCAGTGGCTGCCCATAGCTTCATAGTGCTGTGTCTTAATCCCTTGAGCCACCAGGGCAGCCCTGATGTTATCACTTCTTACTTACAAATCTTACTAAGATTTGCAGTTGGTTTAATACAGGTCCCCCTGAGAGAGTAAATTAAGTACTTGGGTTGTCATGGACTTTCCCAGAATGGATTATATCAACAACCCATATTAGGGTCTGGGGTGCATTGATTTCAAACAATTGATTTAAAACTGCGCTACAAAGTAATGTCACCTAAACCAGGTCAGCCAAGAATCAGAAAAAAAAAAAAAAAAAATGCATTTCTTAGCAGCCAACAACCTAAGTCAGTGAGTGCACTAACCTTAATTAACTTTTTCGTGAAGAAATCTTACCATGGGCTTATTCTTGTTTCATGCACAATTCTAAAATGCTTAATAAGATTTTCATATTCCACAACAAATTAGAAGGATCAAAAGTTTAATCAGTAAACAGGAGAACTGAAGAGACAGCACAGACGGCAGGTTTTGGACCTTGATGTCATATAGATCTGAATTCTAATTCTTCCCATTTCTGGTAATACAGTTGTCTAGATGGGAAAGTCTCTAAGCACTATACACAGGGCGGACTTGTTTCTGCTTATAATTGTGAAGAAGATACTTACCACAACAGATTTTCGTTGGAAGTTTATGTTGTTGATGCAGACGACCTGATGGGTTGTATATCAAAAAATATAAAAGTAAAATAAATATTTCGATTAAATAAAAGCATAAGTCTATCCAACTATAAACCAGGATGATGCATTAAGCTGCTCAAACTCATACTTCAGCTTTCATTTTCAGCCCGTACAAATTTAGGTAACTCCTTGTTTTAAATGCAGCGGATCGCTTTTCATACAAAAGATTAAACAGATCTCTTCTGATCAAAATGCTTTAACGGAAAAGTTTATTTCCTGCCAGGGGCATGAGGTCCATCGCATACTACTTTCACTCAAAAGGCGCCCCCACAAACACCATTCCCACCCCGGCGAGTGAGTTCTACTGCTCGCTACATCTCCCAGCCCATCAAGTCAGTTTCCAAAGCAATCACAAAATACAATCACATGATAACGAAATCTGAAAGAGGAAGAGGAGGTGAAAAAAATACTTATAATTTATATGGTCTTGGGCTTTCAAAGCCCTTGTCCCCTTTCTTCCTGTTCATCCTGGCGGGCTCCAAACCAGTCGGCGGCATGAAGCGATCCCGCGGGGCCGTCTCCTCAGCTTCCCGGGGAGCAGTGGGGCATTACCGGCCTCCGACACCTCAGTCCTCGCTCCCCCGCGCCCCCAACAGTCACCTCCCGCGCCCTCGGCGCCCCACCCGACCCGCTGCCGCCTCAAATTCGCTCCACCGCCTCTGCTCCCCTCCACAGCCTGCGAGGAACTCCTGTCACCGAGATGCGCCTCTCTGCAACCGCTGATAACTACCGTCAGCCGCCATGTTGCCTGTCACCTCTGACCCCTGCGTCAGCGGAAGTGGGCGGTGACGGGGGCGGAGCCGGAAGCTCCTCAGCGGGTGGGGCTTGCGCAAAGGCCACTTGTGTGTTTGCCTGTCAGTACCAGCACCATGGCTGAGAATTGTTGCTATTTAGGAGCTACGACCCCAAAATTTGGTGGATGAAGCAGGGCCTGGGGGCCAGGAAATCAGGGTTGCATAAAGCCAAGAGGGCTGTCCCTCAAGTTTTCTGTGTAAGCAGATAGTATAAACTCATTGGAGCCCAGTGACTTAAACTGCAGAAGGAGTAGACCCCAGGTCATCTAACTCAACCTCCAGAATCCTCACTAGGCATTGCTGCCTCAGTGTTTATTTTAAAAATAAGCCATACACACAGATGCAGAAAAATTTATTGAAACACAAGGTAAATATTTTGATGCATGTATTTGCATTTAGTGTGCCAGAGAATAAAACGGTTGTCAGTTTCAGTGATTGAATCCTGATTAATTGTGGATTATCCATTAACTTTTTTTTTTAACTCTGAGCCAGAACTACCAAACGTCCTTGTGATAAATTCATTAGCTGAATTAAAATTTGGTCTAAGTGAAACAAGTTAGGGAAAGAAGGCTATAAAGGAACTTTATTAAGCATTCCAAAATCAGCTAGAAGTTACTTGTAGTTTCCTAGTGAGTAATACCCATATCAATATTCTCCATTATAGGATTATAAACTGTTCTATTAATAGTCTTCATATAGGATTGTAGGATCAACTCCATTTCATTTACTTCTACCAGGAAACTGGAGCAGCTAACAATCCAATTTTCATCACAGCAAACAGCTAGTTTAGGGAACAAATTAGTTCTCATCAGATGACAGCATCTAGTGACTTCCTATTTCGATGGAACTTGGAAGGTGAAGGGAAACTCAAGATAAGACATTTAAGCTAATAAATAATTCTTCTTTAGGAAACTGTTACTCATAGTTTTCCGAAAACTTTACATATACTAATGACTAGAATGTCATATTCTTACCAAAGAAATGCAATTTAAAAAAAAAAAGTAAAACTTTCTATAAATAAAATAAAACCTCATGGACTACAAAGATACATTAAACATAGGAAATAACACTTTCTTTTGTCTTTGTACTGTGCACATAATCCAGACATACATACACAATACAAAACATAATCTGTATGATATAAAAGTATCCTGCTACATTTAAAAAATGGAAAAGTGATATAAAAATGCTAAGTACAAATACATAAAAGAATCATTGTCTTAGAAATAAAAAATTTATAAAGCAACTTCAGTCCCAAAGAAAATATTTGCTCTTTTAAGAAATGGGTCTTCTTGAATTATAAACTTTAATACCATTTTGCATTGAAGATCGGCAATATTTAGTGAGTAATGCACCTATTGTTTGCTTCTCTCCACACAAATCCCTGTGGGAACAATAAAAAGGCAATCAAGTAGCATGACAACTTTAGGGAACAATAATATTCACAGTACTAGTAATTTCTATCTCTCTCTCCTAAATCCATCTTCCCAATAAATATAACAGTGTGTGTTTACAGAAGAAAAAGTGTGTGGAGCAGGTTAGTAAGTCTTCATAGAACTAGCTACATAACATGTATTATCTAATTTAACCTTCAAATTAACAGAAGGGATTAAGTCTTATTTACCCCCATATTCATAAGAGGAAACTGAGCTCAGATAGGTAGTAAAGGATAAAGCCAAATTTTGCAGGATAAAAACTGTACAGAAAACATAAATTAAGTTCTGAGGGTAGAAAAGTTTCACAAGAAAATGGGACCTTGCCAGGGACCCTGATGAGAATCACTTAAGTTCAAAAGTGAAGCTGTGCCTGCAGCTGTCCAAATGCAGGCACAGAGTTAGCAAAAAGTTGGGCTTAATCTTTGCAAATTTTTGCCAGAGAGGTCTGACAAGGCGAGATGATCAAAGAAATAAGGTATGCATAGAACTTAGAGGGACTGGCCAGGAATGCAATCTGGGTAAAGAGAAGAGGGAGCACTTAAGACATGTGACCCAGTGAAGAGGTGGTCATGTTAGTAGATTTCTGGTCCAGTAAATGGTGATTTCAGAACAAAATTGTCCTTCTGCAATTTGGCCTCTACCAAAATGTTAAGACAGGAGGAGAAAGGAGGTAGCAGTCAAAGAGTCAGTGGGTATGTAGTGTGTTCCTTTAAGAGCTACAGCTTTGCAGGAAGGAGGGAAGAGAAATGGTTTTAGAAGCCAGTAGTAAGAAAGAAAAAGGACATATATCCCATCTCCAGAATCAGCAGTTGTGGAGAGTGACAGAGAACAGAGTCACTACTTGAGAAAGTTTAAAAAACAAAAAAAAATTCCCAAGAACATTCTAAAAAAATTTGTTTCTTATAATAAATCTGAAAGCCTATGCCACTCTTTAAAAATAATCCTCAAAATTCATTTTTTAATAAATTACTTACTGAATATAAGGAGCAATATCTTCTTCTGTCCACTTCTCCCTTATAGAAAATAGACTATTAAAACGTTCCTGGTTATCCTCAGGTAAATCATCTACTTTTAGCAAAAATATGATTTCTGGTCGTGATTGTCTATCTACCAATGCTAAACCCTACAAGAAAAGAGAAGAAAGGGACAGTTAAAAAATGATCTATGCTTGAATATGTTTAAATGCTTTAAGGTATAACTCAGACTCATAAATTTATCTTTAGGTTCACCTTACCTCAAGGCATTTAAAATATCAACTACATAAAATTTACACCCACACTTACAATAGCCTTTTTCATAAAAAGAGCTCCTTTAAGCAGTGACTTGTTTTCCCTTCCGTAACCAGTCTTTGACAGCCAACAACTGATCAAGACACTAAAGGTCACTGATGTGTCATTTCTAAATCAATGGGCCATATCTTGGATTCATCTCCCTGGCTCTGTTCTCTTTAATGTTGAATACTCCTTCTTCTCTAAGATCACATCCCATTATTTTCTTCCTAACTTTATGTTGGGCCTCTAACCCTAGCCCTCTTGTTTCACTGTGACTATTCATGAAGAAACTCACCTTACTGTGTGATTTCAAACACCCCTTACTTGCTAATGGCTATAGTATCTGTATCTTCAGCTCAAATCATTTGGAGTACAAAACTTATGTATTCACACCTATCTAGGAACTTGTGTTTGTCACACAAACTTGCTATAGTTCCACTATCCTAGGAAGCCTGGAAAGCTAGGCATTCTCCTTGATTCCCTTATTTGAATTCCACCCCCATGAACTTACTAAATCCTATAAATTTGTTAAGATCACAGATTTTTCTATCCATTTCCCTGTAACTATTTCTTTAGCCAGAACTCTTTTATTAAGAATATTGGCTAATAGTTGGGTACTGAGAGAATTCTCCTTTTTCATACTCTAGCCAACCTTCTGTCCATTTGTATACCAACTTACCCATCCATCCATCGACCCATTAACGCTTCCATCCATGCATCTACCCACTCACCCCCCCCTTCCATCCATCCATGTAATTACCACCTAGTAATTAATGATAACCTGTTGAATGGTAGCAATTACTGTGGCTATTACCTTAAGCTGATCAAGTTTAGTTATCATTCCTTCAGGAACACTCTGTTGCCACACTTCTTGAAACTCAGCAAGATTGAATTTTACTGCGTTCTGAAGTAACATATGTGCGGTTGCTCTGCATATTTTATCAGCATTCAATTCAAAATATACTTCCCCTAAGGAAAAAGCATCAGATCTCTTCATTTTGTCTTCTTATAATAAAATACACTACAACAGTTTCCTTCAATGCAAGTTCACAGAACTATACACAAGTTAACTCCCACAATACAGAGTTCTAATTTTTAACATAAACAAACTTCAGAAAGGCATACCAAAAGTAACATGAAAGAATTAAAATACCCATCAGAATACATTCCAGATCTTACCTTCCTCTATATATTTCTTTCCATAACATTTAAGACAGTGTTCGATCATTTCCCTGAAAAATTGAAAGCAGACATTTAAAGTCATCAACAATCTGATGCATTATATTTTATTTTAATTTTTTTAAGATTTATTTTTTTATGTATTTATGCATAAAATAACTGGGGTGAAGGCCAAAGGTGTGGGGAGTGAGAGGATTCACCAGAGATAGAGTGGGGAGCAGGACAGGCAAATCTACTGAAACACACTGCTGAGAGGAGCAGTGGGTGAGACAGGAGAGGTCTGCTGTGTCATGTGGGTCAGGTCCCTCGCTGGGGATGGAACTCTGCAGCAGTGGCAGGCGACAGCTATATAGCTCTGTGAGACTTTAACCCCTGTGCCACCAGGGAGGCCCTGCATTATATTTTAAACCATTATATTTTAAACCATATTTTTCATTTCAGAAACTAAGATATAAATTTGAGATTTGAAATTTAAGTGAGTTTGGTTGCTAAATAATACTGAAGTAGACTGGGAAGATACTATATGCCAGGCCCCATACTAGACTTTTTTTTTTTTTTTAACTTAGGCAACTTTGGCTTACAATGTTGCTGTACATGATTGAGAGGTATAGGATCACATCTTTCAGATGTAGGCCACGACATCACATCCAACCCAAGACCTATAACCCACCCCTATAGAACATTGTGCCCCTTCCTCTTCTCTCTCTGGTATCCTAAATTCTACAGATTTCTAGGGTGTGTTATTAGGTTGTTTTTTATCTGACCCTTTGTTTTGTTTCTCTGAATACTACATACAAACAACACCATCCAATGTTTGTCTTTCTTATTCTGACTTATTGTGCTTAGCATAATCCTCTCCAGTTCCATCCATGTTGTTGTCAGTCACAAGAGTACATTTTATTATCCCATGCTAAATACTTTTATGAATTAAATGAGCACATTTAATAATATAACAACTTCAGCATAATCATTTTTTTTATCTTTATGGCAAAGTAAAAAAAAAAGGATGATGCACATTATTATTCCCCCAATGACCACAATTGCCAAGTCCTCCTTAGCTGTGTACTTTTTTTTAATTATTTAAGATATAATAATAAAAGGTCTATGCCCTGAGTTTAGCTCTAGCCTGGAAAAATAACATTCTTCCCCTTAAGGAAATCTGGAGGGACAAGAAATGAAGACACTTACTCTGGCTCCAGTGGTCCAAGCTCCTGAAGGCACACATTCAAAGGAACTTTATCAAAAGACCAAGACTCTGAATCCACAAGCTGAGTTACATGATTGAGAAGTTTCATTTCATAATCAAATTCCAGAATTCTCCAATATCCTACAAATTCCAAAAGTCATCTTTACCAAATAAATGTTAAGCAAATTACTTAGAAAACAGATTGATAAAGTAGCAGCATACTCTTGCCCACTGCAAAAAAAAAAACAGACACTAAAAGTCTAAGCTTACTTTATAAACAGTATCTTTTTATACTTTGCTCCAATTATTTCAAATTGAGTCTTGAGGAGGTTTCAAATGGCTTCCAAAGGGTAATTTACATGTAACTAACATTTTGATTTTTTGAAGTGTTTTAAGATTCAATTATTTCATAATAATATTGTCATTTTAGGTGGAAATATGGAAAACCATAGATGGCACAGTCATTTCATCAGAACATCATATAAATGAAATGAAAGTCACAGGTTCCATATCCGATAAGGCAATCTCCACTGTGGACACTGACATAGATAAATGCTCATCAGAGCTAACTTACAGAGGTATGTCTATACTCATACAGTCGAGAGACAGACTCAGAGATGCAAAGTGGATCGGCAGCAAAATAAAGACTGGACATCAAGTAACCTTTCCCTACTGCAGGGAAAGACAATGAAATGCACTTTATAATTGAAGGCACTACTGACCTCTTCGAAGAAACAAATCAAATACACATTAATCACATCTAATAATTGCTATTCTTATTCTGAAAAACTAAAGGCAATATTAAAAAATGGAATGTGTCATGTAAAATTAAGAAAACTAGGAATAATTTATGTACCCATCCCCACCAAGATTTTATCCATCCCTATAGAATGAGTGAATAATGCCAAGGGCTGCATTAAAAATCCATTATTTAAGGCATTCTTGTCCCTTTGTTTTTAAATATTAACATTTGTAATATCCCCATACAATGATTAGCAGCAGGCATTCATAATTAAAATTTTATTTCTGATGTTTAGGACTAAAATTCCTAAGTGTATATCTGTGGGACAGTAAAGAGCTGTGCTTTCACTTAGTTCTACAGTTTCATATAGTTGCTTTATTAGCAGTGCATTTTATCAACCCATGCAAATTTCTCCTTCCTAACACTTGGGTGCAGAGTTAAGCTGTTTCAGTGACAAGCATAAGTGAGCTGAAAATACATAGAAACATTTACTCAAGTATACTCCAAGTCCAGATGCTGTAAAAAAAGCTCAATTCCCCACCAGAAGCCAGCAAACATTCAAGAAGACACTGCTGGCCTTGTCCATCAGCCTGAGACCAATATGTAAACCTTTTATAGAATTTATTATATAAACTGTTCAACATATATTGAAAAATATATTAAGAGTCATCTTAAGAAATATAGTCCCATCTTGCTAACAATTTGGAAATACAATGTAGTTACTAAATTAATTTTGATTTTCAAGTTCCTAAGTTTTGCAACTTCTTCTATAACAGACTCAACATGTGACCCTGGACAAGTCAGTTTCCCTTCCTAGTCCTTAATTTTTCTCATCTGTTAAAACTAATGAAGCAGGAGAGAGAAAGGTCAAAACAAGGGAAGGAAGAACACAAAGGAATATGTTGATGGTTCATGGGTGATAATGGTGGCAGGACAACTATGGGGTCTACATCTGTACAAAAATGAACAACAACAACAACAAAATAATAATAGTGAAGCAATTAGATTACCTGGTATCTAAAAACATTTCTTGATCTAACATGGTTCTCCTATTGCCACTTACTTAACCCAAAGAAAAAGGCCCCATAAGGTGTGATTAAAGTCCTAAATCACACCCTGACTTCTTTGGGGAAGGATGAGCACTATGTACCCCAAAATGCAATTATCATCTTAGAGCCCCAAAGAAGATTAAATAAACAATATGCTATAGGATAAAGTTGTCTAAAAATTTCTCTCTCTCGTATCATGACCAATTCCATCATTATTGATAATAATAGTAAGTAATGCTACCTCCAATCTCACAGGCATTTAGAGCTTGTAACTGGGTCTTTATTTCTTCCTCACTTGCCTGAATTTGATCAAGCAAATCTTCAGTTGTATACTGAAACAGGAAAAAAAAAGTGTTAAGGTCTTTAAATGATTTTTTTTTTTTTAGATTTCTTTTGAACTTAGGAGAATAGGTATATAGAACAGATTATTAAAGTCATATTTATGTAAAAAAAAGTCATATTTATGTACTAGCTCAGTCTTTTCTTTTTAAAAGATTTATTTATTTATGCATACAAGAACTGGGGTACAGGACAGAGGTGTAGAGGGTGAGAGGTCTCACCAGAGACAGAGTGGAGAACAGAACAGGCAGATGTACTGAAATATACTGCTGAGGGGAGCAGTGGGTGAGTCAGGTAAGGTCTGCTGTGCCGTGTGGGTAGCTCCCTGGTCGGGAATTGAACTTGTGCTGCAGAGGCTGCAGATTGCTTCATAGGTTACGTCTTAACCACTTGCACCACTAGGGAGGCCCTTAGTGTCTTTTTTAAAATGTGTAATGATTATTACACCAATCAATGTATATCATAGAAGAAAATAAAGGGAGAAATCTTTATGATACTGGATTTGGCAATGGTTTCTTAGATATGACACTAAAAGCACAGGCAACAAAAGGAAAAAAATAGACAATTTAGAGATCATCAAAATGAAAATCTTTTGTACTGGAAAACATGACAAACACAAAATGACAAGTAATATATAAACCCACCTATAGGGAGTAATTAGAGTAGTCAAATTCATAGAGACAGGAACTTGCATAGTGTTGGCCAAAGGGTTGGGAGGCCAAGGGAGACTGGGAAGGTAGAGTTTACTGGGTGGTGATAGCTGAAGAACAATGTGAATGTACTTAATGCCAGAGAAAACCGTACATATAAAAATGGTTAAAAAGGTAAACGCTATGTTAAGTACATTTTATCACAATTAGAAAAATTAACCAGTGAAAAGACAACCCACAGAAGAAAATATTTGCATGTCATCTATTTGATAAGGAACTTGGATTTAGTCCATCTAAAGAACTCAGTAATAAAAAGATAATCACAACACAATTGGATATAATCCAATTAAAAAGGGGGCAAATGGGCCTCCCCGGTGGTGCAGCGATTGAGTGCTGGGTTGTGAAGCTGCCTGCAGCCTCTGCAGTGCCGGTTCGATCCCTGGCTGCTCCCTGACCACCGGAGAAGGGTCCCACATGGCGCGCAGACCTCTCCTGCCGCCCGCTGCTCCCCTCAGCAGTGTACTTCGGTCCTTCTGCCTGCTCTGCTCCCTGCTCTGGCTTTGGTGAATTCTCTCACCCTCCCGCGCTTCTGACTGTACCCAGTGCTTGTATAAATAAATAAATCAAACAAATAAATAAATAAATCTTTAAAAAAAAAAAAAAATAAAAATAAAAAGTGGGCAAAGGAATTCCTGAACAGACATTCAAAGATATATAGTTACTAATATATGAAAAGATGCTCTATATCAACAGGGAAATGTGCATCAAAATCACACTGATACCACTTCAAACCCACTAAGGTGGAGCATAAACATAATATTAAGTGTTATCAAGGATGGAGAAATTGGAACCCTCATTCGATGCAAATGTAAAATGATGTAGCCACCTTAGAAAATAGTCTGGCAGATCCTCCAAAGGCCATACTGAGCCCCCCTGTGGCCCATCAATCCCACTCTTAGGTATGTACCTAAGAGAATGAAAACACAAGTTTGTTGGGAACTTGTACATGAATGTTCACAGCCGTGCTATTCACAATAGTCAAAAAGTGCAAACTGCCCAAATGTTCATCAGTGGATGAATGGGTGAAAAAAATATGGTGTATCTATAAAATGGAGTTGTTATTTAACAATAAATAGGAAAACAGGTGTTGATCTATGCTACAACAAATGCACCATAAAAACATGATGTTAAAAATGAAAGAAGCCACTCAGAAAAGGTCACATATCATGACTCCATTTGCATGAAATGTCCAGAATAAGCAAGTTGATAGAGACAGAAAGTAGATTAGTGATTACACAAGACTAAGGTTAGGTAAGGAGAAGATAGGATTGGAAAGTGTACTAAAAGGAGACATGATTGCTTTTTGGGTTGACAAACTACTGGTGTTGATCATGGTGATGATTCTCTCACAATTCGAAAAACTGTTGAACTGTTGGATTAAAAACTGTTGAATTGTTAAATTATGAAAAGAGTGATTTGGCATATGTATTATATCTCATTAATCACAAAAAAGAGAAAGAAGTTAAATCAGTCAATGGAGAGAGAACTTTTAATACAAATATGATCTTCAGAATACCAGTAGAGATCTTTAAGTTTGAATTCCAATAAAAATTAAATTTTTTTATTGATCTATAAATATTTTTCTATACTTCCAAAAATAGTCAGTTTTGACACTGGAGTAAGAATACTTTCCATGTTCCTGATGCCTTCTCTCCCGAGTACCTAAATAAATTTTTAATTATGCATTTTACCTCTAAAAGTATACTTAATAGTTAGGAACATGAGCAGCTTTCAGTTATATAAATAAAACCATGATATCTAGGATTTGTTTTAAAACACACGCATGCACGCTCGCATGCACACACAAAGGATGGAAAGAAGCAGGGAAAAAAACAAAATGAATAAAATATTAACAAATGTTCAACTAAATGATGAAGATATAGAATTTATTATACTATTCTATCTACTTTTGGGTGTGTTTGAAGTTTTCATAATATAAACTTGAAAAATTAACAATATCTCCTCTGATCATAGTGCTATTTTTTAAATTCCCACCTTTGAGCACTTTGAATCCTTTTCTTTTTGACTGTCAGGTCCTTCATAGGTATTTTCCATCAAAAGTCTCCTTAGCTTCTTTAATTTAGGTCTACATCTTCTTAATTCCCAATAATTGTTAGAAAAACCGAAGATCTAGAAAGTATAAAATATGTATCAGCTCCCCTGTGAATATTCATTTCATACCTAAAGTGTTTAAAGACAAGATTAGCACATGTGATGTCCTTCTCATTCTGGTATAAATCAGGAGACTGAAAACAGTACCTCAGTGTAAATAATGTTACCCTGTGTTTCTTCCATCTTCAGCTGGTCTGGAGTTTTACAACCAGGAATAAAAAGCAACATATTGGAAGTGTCTGCTATTTTCAGGTCGTATGTTTTGTCTTTACTGCACACCACAGCCTGCTCGTCTTTATGACCACGAATCACAAGACTGGGAAAATGGGAAAGAAAAGACCTGGTTGACTGAGGCTGCAATGAACATATTCATTATAAACAGTTCCCAAATCCTCTAAGCTTGTGAAATTTAAAATGAAGACATGGGGGGCCTCCCTGATGGCACAAGGGGTTAAGTCCCAAAACTATCTCGCTATCACCAGCCACTGCAGCATGAGTTCGATCCCTGGCCAGGGAGATGACCCACATGGCACAGCAGACCCCTCCTCTCTCGCCCGCTGCTCCCCTCAGCAGTGCATTTCAGTGGATCACCTGTTCTGATACCCACTCTATCTCGGTGAATCCTCTCACCCCCTACAACTCTGGCCTGTACCCCAGTTCTTGTATGCATAAATAAATAAATCTTAAAAAAAAAAAAAAAAGAAATAGTTTCAGATCCAGGGTGTCCCATGCAGGTCCCAAGTGTGCAAAATACAGCTTTCAGCTGATTTCCTACAATCTGAGTATTATTTCAGAACAACTCCGTACGCATTAGATATTACCCAGTGGGATTTCAAGGAAGAATGACAGTGTTTTTGGAGTCCTTGGCATCACTGTTCACGTCTTCCAAACCTCCCTGAGGGTCTGTTTTCAGACTTGTTTGCACGGACACCAGCCTGCACGGTAAGCTGGAGCAGTGGCTCAGCAACCGGCCACCAGCCAGCCGCGCGCTCGCCCACCTCCACCCTGCCCAGAGCCAAACCCAGGCCCCTCTCTGGGTCAGCCTCCTCCACCTGCGTGGCCCCCGCTGGAGAGATGCGCAGGGGCCTCGCGCAGGCGGAGGCCGGCGGCCGCCCGGCTCACCTGTGCCCGGCCTCCAGGTGCTGGCACAGCGCGGGCTCCAGCTCCAGCAGGCAGAAGTCGCCGGCCGCCGCGCCGCTGGCCCGCGGGCCAAAGCCCAGGCAGTGCGCGGCCGGCAGCAGCTCGTCGGGGTTCAGCTTGGCGATCTCCAGCGTCGCGTCCACCTCCTCGCGCGTCCTCTTCATGGCGGCGCCGGGTCCGGGGGGCACCAACTTAGCGCGCGAGAGCCGTAGGCGCCCGGAGGCCGGAACCCCGAAACTAACTTGAGCTGTTAGACGCTGTTCCAAAAGCGCGCCAAGGCCCGGGGGCGTGCTTTCCGGGGCGGGGCCCGGCGGGCGGGGCCCCGGCCTGGGCAGCCGCTTCTCGGAGCTGGAAGCCGCCGGGGTCTGCAGGAGCTGAGCTGCAGGTGGGCAGGCGCCCGCGCGCGTCCCTTCGCTCGCACCCCCACCCCGGCCAGTTCTGCTGATACCCCCATGGCCTTGCCACCAGAACTGTGTCGTCTTCTGCCAGTGGCGGGCGCTGTGATAAGCACTTTGCAAGCAGAGTGCACTGAATCCATCGTCACAGCCCTGTAAGGTGGCCCCTTGTCATCCCATTTTGCAAAAAGAGAATGCAAGCTGCTGCTCGGTAACCGCGAGGACAGGAGGCGGGAAGTTGCACTGTTCAGGAACATCTTGCAGGGTTTTGTGCAAAATACCTTGCTTGGGGGCCTCCCTGGTGGAGCAAGGGGTTAAGACGCAGAACTATTAAGGTAACTGCAGTCACTGCAGCATGAGTTTGATCCCCCGCCAGGGAGGTGACCTGATCCCCTCAGCAGTGTATTTCAGCACATCTGCCTGTTCTGCTCCCCTGTCTGTCTCTGGTGACTCCTCTCACCCCCTGCATCTCTGGTCTGTACCTCAGCTCTTGTATGCATAAATAAATGTAAAAACAAACAAACAAGCACCTTGCTTGGACCTGGAGCCAGCCCTTGGTGAACACGACGAGCATCACACTTCTTTGGGTCCAGGGGACAATGACTTGGGCTCGGAGCATCCATTAGTTGAGTGCCTAGTCTGCACCGCTAGGCAGGTGCAGGGCTGGAACAGATAGGTGAACCCCTGGAAGGCAATAGACACCTCCACCTGGGCATAAGTGCCTGATTGGAGGGGCCTCTCCCCACATGTCTGTATCCTTTATCATATCTGTTGATGAGCTGATAATTGTAAGAGTTTTCCTGAGTTCTGTGAGCTGTTCTTGCAAATAATGAAATCCAAGGAGGAGATCATGGGAACCTCTGATTTGTAGCCACGTCAGACAGAATTTGTGGGTAACTTGGGGACCCACTATTCACAATTGTCATCGAATGAGGGGGGGCAGTCTTGGAATAGTACCATCTTAAGCTGCAGGATCTCACCCTTTGTCCAGATAGAGAGTGTCAAAAGTTAGCTAAATGGTAGTACACCTAGCAGGTGTCTTAGACTTGGTGTAGGGAAAAACCCATGCACATATGTTGACAGGAGTGTGCCAATGTGGTAATAGTGTGACTGCTAAGGAGAAACCCAGGAGGTAGACTGGGGTCTGGTGTTCCCTACTCATTGGTGGTTCCTTCATGTCTGCCCATAATAAGCTGGCAGTAGCTTTGGCTAAAGCATGGTGGGAAACGCTCACAGAAAGGCAGTGAAAAGTCCCAGTGGCTGGTGAGTTCCAGGAGCAGTGGAAAGCAGCATCACCCAGGAGATGAAATACCAGCTCAGGGGTAGCTGTACTTTTCCCCTACAATCTCTGGAAGTAAATCATGGACAACAGAATCCAAATTTTCACTCATTTACAACATATTGTAGGAAGACTAGGAAAATATTTGGGGTGAAATATGATGAGATCTAGTTTTAATGTTTGAAATGCTATGGGTGAACCAAGACAGGCCTTGAACTTAGATCTAGAACATGGACTTTGAATAAAGATCTGGCCAGAAGCTTTATATATATATATATATATATATATATATATATATATATATATATATATATATATATACATATACATATAATTTTATTTTATATATTTTTACATCATTTTTCATTTTTGCACAATGTATGCATTTTCATCTTGGTTATATTCCCCATATAATTCCCACCCAACCCCCTTATTTTGACTCTAATCCCTCCTCCCCTCCCCCCGACTCGTACTAAGTCTGGTTATAGTTGCTTGTTGATTTTGATTTTTACTTTATTACAATTAGTCTTTTTCCTGGTCCCTTATTTAGGTTTTCTAAATTCCTGCTATGAGTGAGACCATCCAGTATTTTTCTTTTTCTCTCTGGCTTATTTTGCTGAGCATGATCCCCTTCCAGCTCCATCCATGTTGGTACAAATTGCATGAGTTTATCTTTTTTGATTGCCGAGTAATATTCCACTGTGTATATGTACCAATCTTCTTGATCCAGTCATCTATTTTTGGGCATTTGGGTTGTAAAACATAAAGCTTTTAAGAGCACATGATGAGTCTTAGTTATAAAAGTGTCTGTGAATGAAATCAATCAGGGGTAGTGTGGCCTATAACTAAAAACTGGGCTAAAGGTAAAGCTTTACCAACATTTGAAGTGGAAGCCTTGAAAGAAATACTTCCTGGAGGAAAAAATTGCAAGTGGCAAAAATATAATTGTGTCCTGGAAGAAATTTATCTTGTGCTTTTTAAAAATTACTCCAGAAAAGGAAGCTCTGATGCACAGCAAGATATAATTCATTGTATGGGAAATACAGCCATTGAAATGTCAACTTTGCATCCTCTAAGTGAACTTTTTAGGCTTTCCTTATGAAAACAATAAGGATTTTTCCCCTCTAGGTGGTGGTGTTGTTTCATGTTTCACAGAGCAGCCTACTTGATTCTTTCCCATCTCCTCTGCCTTACAAAAGACAAGAGAAGGAACACCTGTCTGCGGAGTCAAGCACTAAACTGAGAAAGAAGTGAAATCTCCTGGCTTCTCCTTGGTGCCCCCTCTCTAATCTTGCATTAATGCCTCCCATTATTTAAATGTAATTGGAAACTACAGGACACAGAAGCCTGAGAAATGCAGTCTGCAGAGTCAGGAGCCTTGTGATTTAAAGTGAAGCGAGGAGAAGTCCTGGAAATTGGTAAGCAAACAGGCAGTAAAAAATTAGCACCTTACAGTCTAGTATTAGGAAATGATTTAAAATTTGTAAAGCACTTAGTCACCTAGTATAAAGCAAGCACTACACACATAAAATAGATAAAATAAAATAAGGCATTACTTCTAGCTGTTACATTTACAATATTGTTTTTATTTCAAATATTAAGATTTTTGTGGCTGACAGCCTTCAGAGTTCTGAGCTTTCTTTTGCTCTCAGTGCCTTTACTGAGGGCTCTTTCAGCCCTGTTTTTCAGAAAAACCCTCCAGGAGTATACACGTTTACAACAAAACTCAGTGATCTCGTAGGACACTTGTGATCCATAAAAAGAAAACTGGGGCTTCCCTGGTGGTGCAGGGGTTAAAGGCAGCGTGATCAAGCTATCACCAGCCACTGTAGCACTCGTAACCCCTTGATGCACCAGAGAGGCCCTACCTGGCATTTTAAATTTAGCTAAATAACATATCCTTATACAAACCTACAAATCAAGTCCCAGCTAACAAATGCAGACTGAAAAAGTTGTGCTGTATTTATAATATGCAGACCACACAAATGGTGAGTGAATCAATTTTATGCAATGATGAACCTTTATTAGTAAAGTTCTGAACCAAGAACAATTTTTCTCAATGTACAAAATAATTGCATTCCTGAACAATTCATATTAAAATTGTGCAAAAAATACTTTGTTTCCTTATGTAACCAATTAAGTGGTAGACTTAGATAACAGTAAATAGATTTTTCTTTCACATGAATCTCCTACAAAACATAAGACATTCAGTGTTTAGGACAATTTTTTTTTTTTATAGAGGCATGTTTTATTTATTTATTTGTTTGTTTGTTTGTTTTGTTTATACATGCACTGGGTACAGTCAGAAGCGCGGGAGGGTGAGAGAATTCACCAGAGCCAGAGCGGGGAGCAGAGCAGGCAGAAGGACCGAAGTACACTGCTGAGGGGAGCAGCGGGCGGCAGGAGAGGTCTGCGCGCCATGTGGGACCCTCCTCAGGTGGCCGGGGAGCAGCCGGGGATCGAACTGGCGCCGCAGAGGTCGCCGGCAGCTTCGCAACCCAGCGCTCAACCACTGCGCCACCGGGGAGGCCCTTAGGACAATTTTTTGTAAGTTATGTCCCAAGCAAACGCAAATATCTAGCAATTGTAGTTCCTGCCTGCTAAAAGTCAGTGGCATCTCCAATAATGCAACAAACCTCAACATCCATCTGAAATTTCCAAAAAGTCCTCTTGGGGGTAGTAGTCGGTTCTCTCTAGGAAAAGCAATGTCACTTAATGTCATTGCAAAAGATATCACTAGGTGGCAGCATATAACAAAAAATAGACAGTTTTGAATCGCCCTTTAGCAGCAAGAACTGCAGGGAACCAAGGTTATGACTGAGATCCAGTGAGAGTTGAGCAGATCTGGAGGGCAAGAAACATCAACTTTATTTGCAATATCACTATGAAAATATGAATCAAAAATGTTAAACACGGGTGTGTATGAGGAACACATGAAAATTTGATTTTTTTCCATCTTCTTTTTAAGGACAAGTTTTCTTCGTTAAAGATCAATGAACAGAAATAGCTAAGCCATCCATCTTCTTCCATTCACAAAGAGAGAATAATAATGGTGGGAACTGGAGAATCAAGATTCCAATTAATAGTTAAAGAACAATGGGTATCTTGAGGTAACATGAGAATTCACAGGACAGAATACCAAATTGCTTGGGAAAGTTCAGGAAGATAACACTAAGAAATGGGGTTTGAGTAAGTCTTTAAAGTCAGGCGGGAATAATACAGATATATACTAAGAGGTGACAACCATAACAGATCGCATATTATAAAGCATCATAGTTGACAATATTTTTTCATACATTTTATTCAAGTTCATCTCTCAATGCTGCTCACCCTTAACTAGCACTATACAAAGCGTGAATTATCGATAATAAGGGAGGCTGAGATGTACAGACATGGAGAGAAATCATTTATAAAAGATTATAGCAATTTGCCTCTTTCCTGTCTGCCCATAATAGTAACAATTTTGGACTTGTGCTCAATGTTTGATTTTCATTTTTATTGTATTTTACTAAAGTATTAGTATTACTGAAAACATCACACACACATACTTTGTCCTCCCTCGGAAGCTTGAGAAGCACTGGCTCCAGAGTACTACAATAGTCAAAAGGCAAGAAACAGGAGAGTGGGTGACTTCTATAAAGAGCAATCTCCTTTAATTTTATTTAATCCTTCCTTCAAATTACCCAATGGACTTGGTAGTATAATCTTGACTTTGCCAAAGCAAGACAGACAATTCAGAGAAAATAATGGTCAGCTGGAGGCAGGAATCAAGCGAAGTCTGCTGGAATTTTCACCCCTTCTAACATCCTCATGCTGATTAACAGTCAGGTCAGTGTCCTGCTCTCTCTATTATTATCATACCTATAGATCACAGTATATGCTGGAGCCAGTTGCTCCAGAGTTCCTGGTTCAGGGAGTAGTGTTCAAATGTCATCCGGAATCAGTTCACCAATTTCTTCCTAACTTAGGAGGATTGATCTTTTTATGCAGGGGAGCATGATGCACCTTATACATCAAAGGAAAGTTCAAAACAATAACAACAAACCGGTCCCATTTCCTGTGCACACACACAATCCTTCACATCAGGCAAGAAAAATACATTCTGCTTTCTTGCTCTTACTGCAGTAGAGGAAATAGGTATTTTCTTGACCTGAATTTTTTACCCACACATTAGGGAGGGGGATTTTTTAATTCTTAAACTTTATGATAAAAGTTTCTTTCAATATACCTTTTTAAAATCAGAAACTATAAGAATGCATTTTTATTTTTTAGAGAAAGAAAGTTGACCAAATTTAGATGAAAATACATCTGGAGTTAAATGGAAAAAACCCAAAATTTAAAGCACAGAATAAATGTTCAAAGAATTGTTGCAAATTCTATTCAATAAGTTAATTTAAGGAATGATGTTGTAAAATGTTGGAAAAGGTTACTGCGGTCCTCTCTAAAAACAAAATAATAAAATATAACAAGCCTGCAGAACAATGGGTATAAATACTTTTGAATAATAGAATTGATATAAAATATACAGACTGCTGGTTCTCAAGAGTTCTGTCATTTTTATTTTTATTCTGTAGATTTCTACTACATATCTGCAATTAAGAAATTATGTCTTTAAGATAATATTGAGTAAAAAAAAAACAGATCCAAATTTACTTGCTGTAGGAGTGCAGAGTCTGGAACATAGGCAAAAAAATGCAACAAGCTGTATAAAAAGTCTACACATAAATATTCCTTTACCACAACGATGCCCATTGCCCTTAGCATTACTTGGACTTTCTGCAGACCAGAGGCTGGCCCTGCATCACAGAGAAAAACAGGACATTTATTTGGCATTAGTCAAAGTTCCTGCCATAGTCCCTGCAAGCTAGACGATGCCAATACATCCCTGTTTTCAGAGGTACTCTTTTAAAAAACACAACTTTGAAACCAGAATCGCCTGGGTTTGATTGCTGTTGCAGTTATTACTTGCTTGCCTTGGACAAGTTACCCCAACTCTCCAAACCTGTTCCCTGATTAAAAAAAAAAACAACAAACAATATTTGCTTTATGATTTGTTGCAATAATTTTAAAAGGTAACGACGACCTAAAGCATCTTTAATACAGCAAATTCAAGATGTCGTAGTCACAATTATTTTCAATTTGTAAAGGAAGACACCGAGAATAACGCATATTTAGGCAGGAAATTACAGGGGTGGAGTTGGATCCCAGGTCTAAAGCCCAGGCCCGTGTACTTTATCGAATACGTCATCAGGTAAGTAAGCAATCTTGGCTGACCAGGTTGCAGATGGAAGATGTTTAATTTCTCCAAGTCCTGCAGTGACACGTGTACCCTTTGCCCAGTATTTGGCTGTTATTATTATTTATTTTTTCATTTTTTATTTTTATATTCTCCATACACTTGCAACCCCCTGATTTTGACCCCAATCCCACTTTTCCCAACCCCCCACCGGCTATTATTATTTTTATTCTCCGGCAATGTGGGACATGAGCAGTACCAAAATTTCGCCCACTGCTCTAATAACCTCTCATCCTGTCCCCAGGCCCCCAGAGCACGACCTACAAGGGTAAAGGAAACCAACCTCACCGCGCTCGACCACAGCGCACACTCAGGGCCAAGCCAGCGCCCCGCCCAGATGTTTATATTGTCCGCCGCTGGCCCCGCCCCCGCCCACGTGGGCTGGAGCCACGCCCCCAGGCCGGCGCTCCAGGGGCGGGTCGCCGGGCACCTCCGCCACCCGCAGGGATTCCCTCTCCAGCCAATCGCGTGTGAGCCCCGGGCATGCCCCTAACCAAGATGGCGAGGGCGGCCTCGGTGAGGGCAGGCTGATTCAACACCCGAGCCCGCCGCGGACAGCCCAGGCAGTGGCAGCGGCGTGGCCCGACCATGGAGGAGGGCGGCAGCGCGGGCAGCGGTGGCAGCGACGGCAGCACCAGCGGGAGCGGCGGGGCGCAGCAGCGGGAGCTGGAGCGCATGGCTGAGGTGCTGGTCACCGGGGAGCAGCTACGGTAAGGCGAGGGGCAGCGCCCGTGGGCTCGCGGGGCACTGCCAGCCGTGTCCGCAGCGGTGCCGCGCGCGCGCGCCGGGACTCGGGGCTCGCGGCTCGCGCGGGGCTCCGGGGCGGCTGTGCGCGCGGGGACAGCCCGCGCTGCGCCCCTGCTCGGCTGCTGCAGCCCCGGGCGGGTGCACCCGGCACGGGCGCGGGCTCCGCAGACCCGCGCGCGCGGGCGGGAGGTGCGCGCTGCGCCCCAGCCAGGCTGCTGCAGCCCAGAGCGCCACGGGCGCGCTGCACACCGCGCGCGCTCCTGGCTACTTCTGCCCGGGCACCTGGGCGCTGCCAGGCCTCCAGCTGACAGCCGCACCGCGTCCGCCCAGAGCACGAGGGCGCACCCGGTGTGGCCTCCCTAGCCGGCTCCTACTCCTGCGCCTTTCCTCCTGGATGCAGGCAGCAGCCCAGAGATCGCCTTCACTTGTGGTTTCCTTTTGCTGGCACGCCTTGCTTCACGCTCCCGAGCCTCAGTGCTGGCAGCTATAAAGTGGGGCTGATCGCCGCGGCTCCTTGCAGGATGCTTGGGGGCTTTTAAATGGAGAGACTATTTGGGATCACTGTACCTATCACTTAGTTGGCACAGCCTTATCGATCATAATGTGGGTCCGCAAGGGGGCGTGGAGGCACCTTGCCCGGCTGCCCAGCTGCGGTGCCAGCTCCCTCGCGCTCGCACTGTGGGCGGTCGTGTCCAGCGTCCCGGACTCCGGGGGGAATTGGGACTTGACAGGTCTCATCGCGCCCAGGACAGGCAGTGACCTACCCGCCCTCCCTTTCCCTGTCCCTTCCTGGTCCTTCTTGGATTTTTGAGAATTGTACTTAGGTCTGACCGGTTCTGCAGCTGCTCGTCTTCGTGTGGTCATAAATCACTTTGCCAGGGAAAAAACCCGGCTCTGCAGCTTTTGAGCCACAGCTTGCTTGCCGGCCCCTGGCCCGCCGGAAAGAAGAATTCCTTCGAGTTCTCGGTCTGAGTCCTCAGGCTTCTTTAGTTTGCAAATGCTGTGTTTTCGGACCTGACGGATAGAGAATCTTGTAAAGATCCCTCAAGTTTGGAAACCACGCTGCTTGCAGCACTTAGACCCAGCAAGTAAATATTGAAAGTCAGAATGAATTGAGTTTAGGCAAGTTGCACATTTCTGTTCCTTGTTGATATTTTCATGTACGGTCAAAATTAGAATAAAACTTTATCTTCCTTTATCAAGCCTATTTTCTAAATGATAAGTATTAAAATGAGGCTTTTTTGATTCAATTCTGAAACCCTCTTTTTGGTAGTTTAGCTTATTTTCTCATTATAATATTATAATATTATATTTTTAATATAATATTGTCTTTTTCAAAGTCTACTTTTCTTACTAAATTGCATGGTGCCGCTATCTCCTCCGAGATGCAACTTCATCTTCCTTTTTCCTGGGTTTCCCTCCCCCTCCTAGCACTCCACTGCACTAGGGCAGCTCTGAGGACCCTGCTTATTAGCTTGTTGAGAGGACAGAGGGCTCTTTCTCAACTCGACTTATTTAGACAGATAAGAGAGGCATTAAGTGGTTTTGAGTAAATCCAGTCTTTGCCATTTATGGGTGGGACTTTGAACAAGTTACAGACTAAGAATGGGTTAGAATCAACCTATCTCCTAGTATTGTTATGAGGATTAGATGAATTGGTGCTTAGAACAATGGTACATATTAAGTACAGTGCTGACCTTCCCTATTTTAACTCTGTGACCTTGGGCAAGTTAATTCAGTTCTCTGAGCATGTTTCTTTATCTATAAAATGGTAATGAAGAGAAGTGCTTCCTGGATTGTTGTGAGAATTTGTGCCTGGGCTTCATGTATTAATAACTCAACAAACAGTTGCTGGAATTAATTAGTATTATTGGTTTCTGTGCTTCACCACATGTGTTTTCCAAGCAAGAGCTGGCAGGAGGAACTGGGTGGTGGTTAAGTACACAGTATAGAACCAGGCTGCCTAGGTTCTTATTCTGCATCCCCGCTTATTAGTTCTGTGATTTTGGGATGATTGACTTAACTTGTCTGTGCCTCAGTTTCCATTTGTATATGTAAGGCTTAAATGAGATACTATACACAAAAGGCTTGCAAATGATCCTTATTTAATTTTATTTTGAAACATTGTAATCATTGCCTTTTTCTCTCAATTATCTCAGTGCTGTGCCTAGCACAGAGTGACTACTTAATAAATAGTTGAATGAATAATTTATGTAGTTAAATATACTGCTTTGAGTACAGAATAATATAATATTCAGAATGCAGGGATTAGGGCTTCTTGATTCCTGGATGTAACTCTTATCAAGAGTAGGATGATTGGGCCTCCCTGGTGGCTCAAAGGGTTGAGCACAGCACTGTGAAGCTGTCCACAGCCTCTGCAGCACGAGTTCTGTCCCCAGCCAGGTTGCTGACCCACATGGCTCATCAGACCTCTCCTGTCTCACCCGCTGCTTCCCTCAGCATGTATTTTCGTCAGTCTGCCTGTTCTGTTCCCCGCTCTTT
This sequence comes from Talpa occidentalis, assembly GCF_014898055.3. Lineage (NCBI taxonomy): Eukaryota > Metazoa > Chordata > Mammalia > Eulipotyphla > Talpidae > Talpa > Talpa occidentalis. The sequence continues at coordinate 17,069,313 of NW_026555331.1, read as the reverse complement.
CTCTGGTGGGTCCTCTCACCCCCTGCACCTCTGGCCTGTACCCCAGGTGGGTCCTCTCACCCCCTGCACCTCTGGCCTGTACCCCAGTAGGACGATAGCCATGCTTGTTATCATTGGCCCCAGCTGCCCTCTCCCAGGCTGATTGTGGGGACTGTGTGATAGGCAGTTCTCCAGCCATTAATTGCTTCACACATATCCACAAGTCCCCTCTGCCTTGTTTTCCTTTTCCATTACTTTCTGGGTTATTAAAGATGAGACAAGTGAAGGTGAAGAGGAAGGAGGGAGCCAAGGATTGTGATTTGAAATGTATTCCAGGCCCACCTTTGCATTCTATTTATTTATTTATTAAAGATTTATTTATCCATATAAGGAGCTGGGGAGCAGGCCAGAGGTGCAGGGGTTGAGAGAATCACCAGAGACAGAGTGGGGAACAGAACAGACAAATTGACTGACATACACTGCTGAGGGGAGCAGTGAGCAAGATAAGGGAGGTCTGCTGCACCATGTGGGTCAGCTCCCTGGCCTGGGATAGAACTCATGCTGCAGTAGCTGCGGATTGCTTCATAGTGCTGCGTCTTAACCCCTTGCACCACCAGAGAGGCCCCTGAATTCTATTTATTTACATATGTATATATTTACATTTGTATGTATGTATTATTAACTATGTTCCTTTGGGCAAACTCGTTAACCTCATTAGGTTAGCACCTTTATTGAGGAAGGGGAATAATATCCTTCCACATCACCTTTGTGGTATTGAATCAAATGGGTATAGCATAGGAAATAAATCAATAAATCAAGTAATTGTTATATTAGTTTAAGTTCGAGATTTAAGGCTTGGCTAGCTCCACAATCCTGACCCTTTGGTGAGGACAATTGTTTGCATAAGAATATTAAGTTGAGTAACAGACCTAAAAAATATTTCTGCTTCCTTTTCCAGCCTGATTGCAGGATCTTTTCCTAATCTCTTCATGCCTTCCCCTTGACATCAAAGACTTTCCTTACCCAATGTATTTCCATGTTTTTGCATCTTAAGGAAGCATGTGCATACCACTTGGTACCCGGGGATAGCAATAATCAGAAAGATGATAATAAATGTTGATGAGAAAGAAGGGAAATTGAAAACTTCATACATTGCTGGTGAAAAGGTAAAATAATAGAACCACTTTGGAAAACAGTCTGGCATGTCTTCAAAGATTAAACATGGAGTTAGCATATGACCTATCAATTTTATGCCTAAATATATGTTCAAGAGAAATGAAAACATATGTCCACATAAAGATTTTCACAAAACTATTCATTGCAGCATTTTTCAAAACAGCCCCAAGAGAAAGGACTCAAATGTTCATCTACTAATAAATGAATAAACAAAGGGTGGTATATTTATGTGAAGAAATGTTATTTGGCAATGAAAGGGAATAAAGGTTGAACCTTGAAAATCTATGAAATAAGCTAGTAAGAAAATGTCACATATGCTATGATTTTATTCACATGAAATATCCAGAATGGGCAAATTTATAGAGACAGAAATTGTGACTGACAGTGGGGAGCAGGCATAGAGGGTAATAGCTAATGGGTGTAGAGTTTCTGTCTGGAATGGTGGAAGAATTCTACAATTTTTGTGGTGATGGTTTCATATCTCTGGAAATACTTAGCTCATTGAATTGTACATTTTGAAATACACAAATTGAATGAATGAATTATGTATGTGAATTATATCTTAATAAAACTTTCCAAAATGCATTTGTATGACACATTAGAGTAATAAGAGCCCAACTATTGGGCCTCCCCGGTGGCGCAGGGGTTGAGCCCTGGGTTGCGAAGCTGCCCGCGGCCTCTGCGGCGCCGGTTCGATCCCCGGCTGCTCCCCGGCCACTGGAGGAGGGTCCCACATGGTGCGCAGACCTCTCCTGCCGCCCGCTGCTCCCCTCAGCAGTGTACTTCGGTCCTTCTGCCTGCTCTGCTTCCTGCTCTGGCTCTGGTGAATTCTCTCACCCTCTCGCGCTTCTGACTGTACCCAGTGCATGTATAAACAAACAAACAAACAAATAAATAAATAAACATGCCTCTAAAAAAAAAAAAAAAGACTCTTATTAAAAAAAAAAAAAAGAGCCCAACTGTTAAAATAAAATTTTTGCTTTCCTTTTTTTGATTGTCAAAAAAGTGCAATGATATCACAAGTTAGGTAACATTACCATACCAGATGGGACTGATATTTTGCATATATAGTTTAACAGCTTTATTCTTGATATATACCAGAAAAGGTACCATTAAGTAGTCAAGAAAATCTTCTTAGGACATTCCTCATTTCAAGATAATTAACCATATATTCAGATCCCCCATGATCTGAAAATAGAATGTTTGTATTTGGTTATGATTTTGTAGATTATTTTTTGGTTCTGGGAATCCTATTACCATTAATTTATATGTAAAATTTAGTGCTGTTTTGAGTTCTTAGTGAGGTTTGAAATCAGTGATTTTATGTTATGTGTGTGTGTGTGTGTGTGTGTCTTTTATCTTGAAATCGCCTATGTAATCTTAGCTATGGTGTTCAAATCAAGACTTTCAAAATCCACTGCATGCTTCTTCTATAGGCTGATCCCAGAGATACTTAACAAGAAAGTGGTTTGCAATAGAGTATTTAAATAGAGGCCAACAGTATCACTATTTCTTTGTGGTAATGGTAGACATGGTAGTAATGATAACACTTACAGCTTTTATTACCTGCCAAGGACTTTCTAAGTGCTTTAATATGTAAGTGCTTACTAAGTGCTCACTTTCATATATCCACACACACCCCTTTAATCTTTATCACAACTCCATGTAGAAAATACAATTTATTCTCATTCACCCTTACTTTGCAGAGGAAGAAACTGAGGAGGTGAGCATTTAGACTACCTAGTCATAGGTTATTCAGCCAGAAAGTGGTAGAGCTGAGAGCTCATGCCCTTAAGCAAGATGCTAAACTGCAATTTAATGGTTTCCCCAACTAGTAATTTAAAGGGCTGAAAAATGTAATAATGAGACAGATGTAAACAGAACCATGTGTATGAAGATATCACATTCTAGTTGTGACTTTTGCAAACAAAAAAGTAGATACATGTTTTTTTTTTTCCAATCTGTAGGGAAAAATCTAATTTATTCCTGGAAGTGTTTATGTTTTGACAAGCTACAATGGTCACTTTCTTTTAACTATCAAACTGGGTCTTCCTGGCCATGTGGTTTTGAAAACGGAATTTGAACTGTACTTGTTCTCAATTTGTGATTACTTTATGGGAAGATAAATTGCAGTTCACTATTACGCCATCTGTGAGGATGGAAGTGGGGTGGAGAGAATTAAGAATGCAATGAGGAATGTGTAATTAAGAGCGAAAAATGTTTCAAACATTTCTGTTATGCTCATCTACCTTGACTAACTATGCTAATTACAGTAGTCCTATCCAATCACTAAAGCTGGTTTCCCCAAAACAGTTTACCAGGCAATGAGTTTTAGCTAAGTTGTAGGAAATTGCAGTTCTTTGAAATTGTTTGACATATTTGTCTTTTTACTCTCACAGTACCTTTCCAGATTCTTACAGCCTTGCAATTACATTTTTCATAAAAATGTGTTCAATAAATATTGAGCTGCTTTCCTGCAAATATTAATGCAGTATGCAAATGAAACTTCAAATTCGGCTTCTTAAACCAAAGACCTGGCTACCATAAAGCAAATGGGTGATACAACAATTAAAGCATAGAGAATAGAAAAAGGGAGAAATAATTCATTATGGCAAATAAAACTAAGAAACTTTAAGGGTGGCATAGAGAATGCCATAGTGGGGATCATCTATTGGGGACCATTAATATGGAACCTTAACTCCACTTACCTTCTCTACTTAGAGAAGTGATTACTTCTCTAAAAGGAAAATACTGATATTTATGTTATGGCTCCCACTAGCTTTGGACTCAATAAACCTGAAAATAAATATACCTCAATAAAGGGGTGTAGGCAGCTTGATCTCCCTGCCTGTTATTTCTAGCTTTTATTTGGATCAAGAACTCCCTTTGTTTTATCAGGGGGTAGCTCTTAAACAGTTGGGCTTCTGTGAATTTAGTGATTAGAAAAAGACAAAGGAGGGCCTCCCTGGTGGTGCAAGGGGTTAAGCGCAGCTCTGTGAAGCTGTCTGTGCCTCTGCAGCACGAGTTCGATCCCTGGGCTGGCCAGGGAGCAACCCACGTGGTGCAGCAGACCTCTCCTTCTCATCTGCTACTCCCCTCAACAGTGTATTTCAGTCTATCTGCCTGTTCTTTTCCCACTCTGTATCTGGTGAATCCTCTCACCTCCCACACCTCTGCCTGTACCCCATTTCTGTATGCATAAATAAATAAATCTTTAAAAAAAAAAGGAAAAGGAAATGATAAATCCCTTTCCATAGTAAATCATCACACATTTCTGTATTCTTCCCATTACCTACCAAGGAGATAGGTATGTGCCAGTATGATCAACCTTAACTGAACTTAGAAGCTTATGTTAGTGATTGTTCTCATGGGTTATTAGTTATTTTGTGGAGATAGAGTGGTGGTAGAGGTCTCTAATGGGTCAGAAGGCATGCTTGCAAACAGCTGCTCTACATGGCAGTGCCAGCCAGCAGGAGCAACAGGAGCTATTTTCATCAGAGCTGGCTAAGATGATTCAATCTTGGAAGAGTTCAGAGATCACTGACTTACTCAGGGCTGCACATAGAGTCCCCTTTCTTAGCTTTTAAAATACTTTCAAGGTTGGATAGGAGAGGCAAGATGGAGAGAGAAATCCTGCCTGAGAGTGTGGACAAGAATGTCCTCTTGGATCTCCAGTTTTCAGATAACAGCTGTTGCTAGGGTGTGGCGAGAGGAGACAGACAAATGCCAGGACCTTGAGCTTGGGGAAGCCCATGACAGCTGCTGAGGAGGAGGCAGTTAACAGCTAATGTCATCAGAAAGGCTTAAAACTTTCCACTTCTACCCCTCTGAGTTTGCTTGTGCATCTGTGTTTTTGTAGTTGTTGGTGCTAGTTGGCTTACTTGTTTTTTTTTTTTAAAGATTTATTTATGCATACAAGAATTGGGGTGTAGGCCTAAGGTGTGGGGGGTGGTGAGAGGATTCCCAGAGAAAGTGGGGAGCAGAACAGGCAGATCCACTGAAATACACTGCTGAAGGCAGCAGTGGGCGAGTGAGGAGAGGTCTGCTGTGCCATGTAGGTCAGGTCCCAGGCCAGGGATTGAAACGCTGCAGTGGCTGTGGGCAGCTTCACAGTGCTGTGTCTTAACCCCTAGAGCCACCAGGGAGGCCCGGCTTAACTTGTTTTAATCCTGATGACACTGTCTGCAGCACTTGTACCTGCAGATTTTCTGATATTTACCTAATATTTATCCTTGTATTGAGATAAACTGTGCCCCAGCACTCACAATGAGTGATTTAGAGCTTCCACCTCTGTGAGGCTCTTCTTTGGTTGGTGAAACTGTTTTAGCTGCAAAGAACTGAACTCTGTGCTTTTTGGTAGATCAGGTGAGATTTAGAAGGACTGGTCCTAGCCCAGAATGCTTAGTAGCTATTCTGATTTTGACTTAAGGTATGAGAAGCAAATGAACATTCTTGCCTGAGAATGCATAGAACGTCCTTTTATAGGCTGGAGTCATTTCATTGATGGGTACCTGTATAGGTGCTTCGAACACAAAGATTATCATTAACAATTTAAATTAGAATTTTTAAAATATTTATTTATTTTTATGCATTCAAGAGCTGGGGTACAGGCCAGAGATGTGGAGGGTGAGGAGATTCACCAGAGATGGAGTGGGGAGCAGAACAGGCAGACTGACTGAAATGCACTGCTGAGGGGAGCAGCGGGAGAGTCAGGAGAGGTCTGCTGCTCCATGTGGGTTGCTCCCTGGCTGGGCATCGAACATGTGCTGCAGTGGCTGAAGTTACCTTCATAGGTTGTGTCTTAACCCCTTGCACCACCAGGGAGGCCCTAAATTAGAATCTTTTAATTTAGGCAGTATTTATTATTTTAATTATCTTTGTTGGTATATATTGTGTTGTGGATTTTCATCATTCAGTTTTCTCAGTCTTTTAAAAAAACCTACTAAAGTTTCTTGATAATAAACTTTGTTAATTTTGTCCTTTTTTTTTTAAGAGAAAAATCCTTATTTTCATCAGTTAGGTTAGTCCGTGCATTTTTATTCTGTGTAAAGTGTGACCATTTTCTAATAAGTCATGAAATTCTGGAGGAATAGACTATGAATTCTTTCTCAACAGAAAAAGCAAGGAATATTGAGAAGAATAGTATAGAGACATAATTATCTGTTGGTCTAAACCAATATGTGAAAATTCAGATTTACAAAGCAAAGATATCAAGAAGGCATCTTTTTTCCATATTAAAGAAGGATTCAGCCTGTATTTCTGTTAGGATTCTGAGTTATTGTGCTTTTTAAAATGCAATTCTCTTGCCATATACAGCAACGTGCATGGAACTAAAGGAGATAATGCTAAGTGAAATAAGTCAGAAGGAGAAAGACAAATACCAGATGGAATTTGGACAATAAAGAAAAACAAAACAAACAATCAGACAAAACTAAGCCAGAAGCAGACCCCAGAGATAAGACTATAGAATTGAGGCCACGAGACAGTCAGAGGGAGAGGGGGAAACAAAATGTGAGGGCACCTGGTGGACTGTGGTGGGGAACTGTGGGTGCCGTGGTGGGTGGTGTGGTGTGGTGTCATGCGTCAGAGGAGGTGTGATCCTGTGCCTCTGAATCACATGCCAGTTGTCTTAAAGTCACCATAGCATTTATTTTTAAATGTGTGTTTTATTGTAAAGAGAATACAAAATGACATTTTTTCCAGAGAGGTGAGAGAAGGTCTGTTTGAAATACAATAACCAAGTTTGCATATGTAATTATTTCTCTGGAAATAATACTGCATCCTTAAAATTATGACTGTACTGTTAGCGTTGTCATGTATATTGAATCCTCACCTCACCTTATTTTCCAGAACTCAGGAGAAGTGTTGCAAAGCTCAGTGAAAGGGGGAAGAGGGAAAAGATTGGATTATATATTTTGAAGCCAAAGGTATCTCAACAGCAACATGAAAGCCCCATTTGACATAGAAGAAACAAAGGCATTTGACCAGCGAGTTGGTTTTGAAGCCAGGTCTCACAGACTTTCTAGTGGGTGAATACACGGTGACAGTGCCTCTAATATTCAGGATCTGCTTAGTAATGGAAGTAAAACAGAACACTCAACAGATGACTAAAATGGCAAGCCACTGAGGTTTAATCACAAAGAGTGATTTTGGTATCACTTGGGTTTTGATATCTTTCCAAGGAACACTTCTACTCAGAGATAGTTCCAGCCAAAGCTGTGGAAATGTGATCTGTTTAAACCCCGCTGCTTTAGAAATAATTAAGATGCATACTTGCTGGGAAAGTTGTAACAAGTCCTTTACTTGCATAACTCAACTGGGAAAGATATATGTTTCAATATATTTTATCCATTTCCCCCCTCCTTTCTCCATAAATGGGAAATAAGAGGTACTGTTAGTTATCAAGAAGCCAGGTTTCCCTCCACTGTTTTTTTGTTTTGTTTTGTTTTGTTTGCATAGAAGAAATGGGGTATAGGCCAGAGGTGCAGGGGTAACAGGATTCACCAGAGACAGAGTGGGGAGCAGAGCAGGTGTATCTACTGAAATACACTGCTGAGGGGAGCAGCAGATGAGACAGGAGAGGTCTGCTGCACCATGTGGGTCAGCTCCCTATCCGGGGATTGAACTCAGGCTGTCAAGGTGACAGCGCTAAGACTCAATCCCCAGGCCGCCAGGGAGGCCCTTATCCACTGTTTATAAGATAGAAGTAAGTTTCTATCTTACTTGTGATAGAAGTAAGTGTGATCGAGAGTTTGACATTGATGTTGTCCCACACTTTACCATCAAGATAACTAATAACATTACATCTAAGTAAAAGTGCTTTTATTCCTGGATAACACCCAGTGAGTTTAGTCTTTTGTTCTTCCAAATGGGTGTCATGTGTACAAAAACAGCCAACCTTTGGTATCAAGTACTGACGAGGAACTGTGATATAAAAGGCCTGATTTTTCGTAGTCCTGTGTTGACAACAAAGTGAGAGGTTCCAGCTCAACCCATTGAGGAGCACCCATGAAATCTAAGAAGCCGGGCATGGAGCCAACACATTTGTCTACATGCTCGCCATTTGCTGACTTCGCATTCTCGAGGGCTGAAAGCCAAGAAGAGCAGTCTGATTACTCAGGACTTTATTATAATTCACAGCTACGGCTTTCAAGCAAAGGTGCCTTGCTTAGGGCCAGGAATTCCTTAGAAACCACTGCTTTGGTGCAGCAGGATTTGTTGGGCCATTTTGTTATCAGGGGTCAAATCGGTGTGCTTATTTATATGCTCAATTAACCAGAGGGAATTTCTTCAATTATCTTCCTGTTAGTTCCACTTTGGGTGGTTATTTTGCTGCTAGATAATTTCATTTGTAAAAGGGGAACACAGAAGGACAGGAAGTTGTTTTGGCTATTTGTCAGCAGTTCTAGAAGAATATTTAGGGAAGGGTTTGAAAAATGTAAGAACTTGGGATTTATATGGACATTTTCAGTTATTCTGTGTTGTCCTTATTCAGTCTACAGTCTAAGGTTTTCTGGTTGTAGCCAGAATGCTTGAGGATGTTTGGGGGAATCTCTCCAGATCCTGGAGACTCAGAACCTCTTTTTCCTCCCTAACTCTCCTACCCTATTAATGCTCCCTTGAGCTTCTTCCAGAGAAGCTTCTAGTGGTCAAGACATAATGTCTTCTTCATGAGCTTCTAAAATGCATGGGCAGTGATGGAACGGTCACCTCAAGCATAGCAGTAATACTTACAGAATCTTGTAGGTGTTTGCAAATCATTGCCATCTTTACTGGCGGTTTGCGTGAAAGGGAATTGATGCCATGTATCCTAGCAGTCCCTAGAAGAACATCAGCCTAAAATAAAATATGCCAGTTTGTTTATCTTGTAGTAAAAATATTCTTAATCGAGCATAACCAAGTTATTTAATTACCTTCTCTGGCCATGTCTGAGAGATAGACCTTCGCAGAGAATATACTATAGAGTATTTATCCAAGAAAACATTCATTTAAAATGACAGGTTGTTAGCTATTCAGACACTTATTCAAAGATTAAATCTGAGAAATTTAATTAGCCCTTTCAAGCTGCATATAGTAGATGCAGACATTTCAGTGTTAGGTCATGAAGCCTTGAGAAGTGTATCTTATCTTGACCTGAAATGCCTTTCATGGCAGAAGGATTGTTAAAGTGAAGTGTATTTCTCAAGGCGCAGATGTTTTCTTCCCCAATGACGCCTATGTCCAGTTTGATATTCTTCCGGAAAAGGGACGGGGGATTTCAGGCCTGTCTCCCTTTTGCCATCAGAGTTTAAGGAATGGGAGATGCAAGCATTGTCTTTCTTCAAGGGGCAACGAGCTTTCATTGCTTCCTATATCAATGACTTAAAAGAGTGGGTGCTTTTCCCACTCTGAACCTCATGGGCCCCTGTGCAGACTTCTAGCAAGGCATCTGAGCCCTTGTGCATGTTTGACTCCCTGGTATGGCTCAAGGGGTGTTTTATGGTGCAGGATTAAGGAACACTTTTACTGGGGACCCACAAATGCACAGGGCCAGCCAGAAGACACACAAAGCCCCCATCCTCTCGTCCCACGAGAGCCAGGCTTGTGTCTGAAACCGTCCTCCACGGGCATGTTTCTGTTCCACAGTCAGGACCCTGCACCTGTACTTGACCTTCCTCTGGTGCAAGCGTGAGGATGTCCTCATGTCTGAGGGGCACATGTTGTGCACTTTGGCACCAGAGAGACTGGACTGGGAAAGGCCAGGTGCATGGCACCGGTGGGGGGGGGGGGACACCCGAGCAGCTTCTTTTGAAGTCGCAGCCCAGACTGCTGGGGAAAGGTCAGGCTGCCTGTCGCAGCCAACTCACTATTGGCAAATGAAGCTGGGTCTCTGAGGTCTTGTCCCCAAATCCTGGGTGTTCTTCCCTAGCTGGCAGGTCTGTGCACTCCCCAGGGTGAGCTATGGCACCTTATTCATTTGTAGGTCCAGAGCCTCCAAGCATCCAATCTGGGAAGAAGCCTACTATTCTTGCAACTCCCACAGGATTTTGGTATTCTTTGAAGTTTTGAAATGTGGACTTTAAACTTTATCTTATAAATGAGGGTTTGTTAGTTCAAAGGTGAAACAAGGTTATAGTCTTTAACCTCTGGCTCGGTTTATAACTGCTTAACACTGAGCTGCCTCTATTCCCCTGTAAGTAATAGCAATAATAGAATAATAGTAACATAATAATAACCAGTATTTATGGAACTCTTACTGTGTGCCGGCTAGTGTGATAAACGTTTCACACCAATTGTGTTATTTGACACTCGAGTCGGTGTCTAGTTCCATTTTAGAGATGGGGACCCAGAGACTTAGGGAGATTACAAAGCAATGCTCCTAGCTCTTACAGGTTGAGGACACAGCTAGGCTAAACCCTAAGACATGGCAGCCTGGAGACCATACGATGTTCCAGCTACCATGGATAAAGAGCCTAGAGCTTTGAATTTCAATTTCCTCTGAATATTTGTGTCTGTCTTTGACAAAAATTAAACTTCTACTGCATAATTATATAATAATTGCTATATGATAATTATTAATTAACATACTAATATAACAATTGTTACATCATCAACAATATTAATTATAGAAGGTATAATAACAATGTTACATAACGATTTCATCAGCTACATCTTAAAAATGATGATTGGCAACAGCATTTGAAAATTATATGTTTAAATGTACAATTGTACATTTGAAAATTAAGAAATATTTGACACTATAAAATCTGTGATTAGTTATGTGAATAATTAGCTATTTACACTACTACATATGCCTAATTACCATAAAGAAGCATGCTGATGAATATAATAGATAAATATATGTATTACGAAATATGTCAGATTAACTCTGGTGTGTTTTACTGGAAGATAATAGTAAATAATCTTTGGTCATGAGTTGTTGATTAACTAAAAATGTTAGCTTTTCTGGAATATGAGTCTAAGGCTCTGAAAGGAGTTATTGCTGCTTTTCTAGGACATGAAACTAAGAAAATGCGTATTCTCAAATTTCTATTTGACACCTAGGGAATAGATTATTCAGTAGAATCTGATGCAAGAAACATTTGAAAATATTCCAAATCTCCTTGGTTCATTGTAGATTAAGAGCTTTTCAAGGTATTGCTCAGTTTCTGTTTAGAGCTGAAATAAAGTTTTTTAGTTAACTGCAGAGCCTTTGACTCGTTCTTCTCAGATAGTGTAAGTTGAAATACCAAGAAAAGCACTGGGAATTTAGTTTAAAACCTTCTTGCTTCCTTTGTAGGAATGGATCGGGTAATAATTTTATGATTATAACAGAATTTTTCACACCATATCTGAAGCTGGGATGGAAAATAGATTATGTGTTTTAGGTATTCCTTTTAGGATTATAAGAAAGCAAATCTCTAAGGTTTGGGGAATCTTGGATGCAAGGCAGAGGAAGTATAAACATCATCTAAGTTGTTGGGGACATTTGGGTGTAATGCTAGAATTTTTAAGTATCCTGAGGATAACAGTTGCTTTAGGAGAAGAAAATCAGGAATATTTTAAAGGGCATTTATGCCATCTCGGCATGAGTTCCTAAGTAAATGAGCTCTCTTTAGATCTGGGGGCTCTAACTAATCAAGGTTAAGTTGTCAGTTTTCTCTTCTATAAAATGGGAAGAGTTGGGCCTCCCTGGTGGTGCAAGGGGTTAAGACACACCCTCTGAAGCTATTTGCAGCCTCTGTAGCACGATTTTGATCCCTGGCCAGGGAGCTACCCACATGGCACAGCAGACCTCTCCTGACTCGCCCACTGCTCCCCTCAGCAGTGTATTTCAGTCAATCCACCTGTTCTGCTCCCCACTCTGTCTCTGGTGAATTTTCTCACCCCCACACCTCTGGCCTGTACCCCATTCTTGTATGCATAAATAAATAAATCTTTAAAAAAATGGGAAGAATAAATAATATGTTTGAAATGACATGTGTGTAAAGCTTAAGAATTGGGCCTAACTTGTGGGGAACACTCATTGCTATTGTTATTAACAATAGGAAATAGATAAAGATGACTCAGAGTTAACATTCCTGTCATTGGCAATTGGAGTGACTTTTGCTTTGTAAACCTTTTTGTAATATATCACAAATCTGTTTTGAAACAACCACAATATGCTCCCCCATGAATCATTGCCTAATTTTCTAGCCTGTTTCCAGATCTTGCAGTCTTCGTCACCTACATGTTTTTAAAAATCTCTGGGAACTTCTTGCCTATCTGATGTTAAATCTTTTTAACTGTCACCAGCTTCCTTAGGAGACTTGAGCATATTTGCAGAGGTGCACAGCTCCTGCATTTTCTAAGCTTCCTTCTTCAGCCTTCTCTAGAATTTGTAAGAGCTTCTTTATCTTTTCCGTAAAATCCTCTCTTGCTTAACTTAGCCAGAATTGGTTTCTGTTTCTAGTAATCCTGATGGATACACAACATACCAGGAATGATGTATATAAATACCCCATGGCAAAAATCACAAATTTACTGCACTTTTTTTTTCTTGCTAAAAGCACAGTTTGAGATATTTGTATTAAAATATTGCCTCCTGCAAAGTGTAAATAAAGGCTAATCCTGCTTGGCTATAAAATAATCATTTTTTTAAAGATGTATTTATTTATGCATACAAGAACTGGGGTACAGGCCAGAGGTACGGGGGGCAAAAGGATTCACCAGAGACAGAGTGGGGAACTGAACAGGAGGATTGACTGAAATACATTGCTGAGGGGAGCAGCAGGTGAGTCAGGAGAGGTCTGCTGTGCCATGTGGGTAGCTCCCTGGTGGGTGATCGAACTTGTGCTGCGGTGGCTGCGAATGGCTTCATAGGTTGCGTCTTAACCCCTTGCACCACCAGGGAGGCCCTAGAATAATCATTTTATGATGAAAATAACCATTTTATGAACTCTCACACTTGTATGAGCTTTAATATGTAAAAGTGTTGGCTTTCTGACCACATTTGTTACATGTTCTTCTATTTTTGTAATTCTCATGGGCATCACCACCATTCTAGGAATAGAGTAGAATATAAATAAATGCCTGTTGATGGATCTCTTATGGAAAATGAAAATTGCTTTTAGTTTCCAAGTAATAAAATTTCATTCTTCCCTTTCCTCCCTTAAAAATAGGAAAAATAAGTTTCAGAAACGGAAGTTCTCTAAACTTTGCAATTTACATTGGGAGTAACCGGCAGAGAATGTTTTATTTAATTGGTTTCATTTCGTGGTTTACAGTTTTAGATCTGTTCATGGACAAAGACACTTAGGCAATTCTATCATGAGCCAAATAACATTTTTTTTTTTTGGTCTTTTTATATTTTAGTCTATCACTTCAGTGTGGTGTTAAAATTGCTGAAAATTTAGGTACAAACATAAAATCCCATTTAGAGTTAACTGATTATGCAATTGCAGGTAAGAAGACACGGAAACATTAATATTTTTAGCTTTCACTGCTGCTCTTAGGAAGATATGATAATTTCGACCTCATGGATTCACAAGTATTAGTTGATAGCTCAAATGCCTTCAGGAAAAATGGGAGTAAATCATAGTGTGAGCCGCTGGTCTATAGGACAGAACATTTGGCTGGGTGAAATGAAAATATGACTAAATTCCATTATTCTGTTAATAATTTTTCTTTACTTTATCTCAGTTCCATGATAAGTATTTGTGATGGAAATTATGAACCACTAACATTTAAACATTTTAGGGATTTTTTTAAATGATTTATTTATTTATGTATACAGGAGCTGGGATATAGGCCAAAGGTGCAGGGGGGTGAGAGGATTCACCAGAGCCAGAGTGGGGAACAGAACAGGTGGATCTACTGAAATACACTGCTGAGGGGAGCAGCAGGTGAGACAAGAGAGGTCTGCTGCGCCATGTGGGTCAGCTCCCTGGCCAGGGATCAAATTCATGCTGCAGTGGCTGGTGATAGCTTCATAGTGCTGAGCCTTAACCCCTTGCACCACCAGGGGGGCACCCATTTTAGGGATTTTGTAGGTATCATTCTATGGAACTTTAGCTTGTGAGCTAAGAGGAAACTGAATGATAATGTTGATTTCCACATAGAGGTGAGGTGCTTTACATGAGGTTATGTCACACGTTCTTAAGTCTCCAGTGCTTGGCAAAAAATGGGTATATAGTTGACATGGAATAAAAATGTACTCATGGAATAAAAATATACTAAGTGACCAAATAAATGCAATTCAGAGGGCCTCCCCGGTGGCGCAGTGGTTGAGCGCTGGGTTGCGAACCTGCCCGCAGCCTCTGCGGTGCCAGTTCGATCCCCGGCTGCTCCCCAGCCACCGGAGGAGGGTCCCACATGGCGCGCAGACCTCTCCTGCCGCCCGCTGCTCCCCTCAGCAGTGTACTTTGGTCCTTCTGCCTGCTCTGCTCCCGGCTCTGGCTCTGGTGAATTCTCTCACCCTCCCGCGCTTCTGACTGTACCCAGTGCTTGTATAAACAAAGCAAACAAACAAACAAATAAATAAATAAACATGCCTCTATAAAAAAAATAAAAAAAAAATGCAATTCAGAGAGAAAGTGACTTGGCCACAGACACACAGTTACTAAGTGGAGGCAAAGCTCAGAATTTAGGATTTTTTAATTTCAAATCCCAATCAGCTTAGTAATGCTGATGCAATGGGAGGAGTTTTCAATGATAAGAGCTAAGATTAAGACATAAATTTGAAATCTTAAGATATATATCTCTTAAATTGAATGGATTATTTTATAGCTAAGGTGAACCTCTGTAGTTTTGATTACATACAAGTGGAGCTTTTAAAAATATATATTTGAGGGCCTCCCCGGTGGCGCAGCGGTTGAGCGCTGGGTTGCGAAGCTGCCCGCGGCCTCTGCAGCGCCGGTTCAATCCCCGGCTGCTCCCCGGCCACCGGAGGGGGGTCCCACATGGCGCGCAGACCTCTCCTGCCGCCCGCTGCTCCCCTCAGCAGTGTACTTTGGTCCTTCTGCCTGCTCTGCTCCCCGCTCTGGCTCTGGTGAATTCTCTCACCCTACCGCACTTCTGACTGTACCCAGTGCATGTATAAACAAAACAAACAAACAAACAAACAAATAAATAAATAAAACATGCCTCTATAAAAAAAAAAAATAAAAAAAAAAATAAAAAAAAAATAAAAATATATATATGAAATTGGAGAGGAAATCTTGATAATACTTTGGAGTTACAACTTAATCATCACATTTCAGTGTTTTTAGACATGAAAGAATCTTTACACTTGGGGATGTAAGGAAAGGAAAGGAAGTTGACTAATCTGCATACCCCTCTCTGTCTCGCTTACTCCTGTACACCCAGTGCCAGACACAGTGCTTGATGCACAGTAGGTGTGCAATTCACCTTTGCTGGCTGAGCAACACTGAGAAAACGAAAGTATTTGTTCCACGTTACACCTAAGGGGAAGTCTTACTAACTGGGTTAATCAGACCATGGTGACAGCAAACCACCTCATGATATAAATAAAGGTTGTTGGAAGTTAGTCTGGTGGGACCTGAGTGATAATCTAATCCAGCCCTTTCACTCATGTTCACTTGGCCATCTGACCTGGTGCCAAAGCAGGGATGGAACTGCCTGTCTTGTTCCTCCCTACCCCCTACTTTATTGTTAACTGAAATTATATATGTGGAGTCAAGACTTTCTCCTTCTCTGATGACTCTGTGGCCCCAAGGTAAAGCAGGTGGAGCTGAGACTGGACACAAGGCTCATAACTCAGTCCCTGGGCTCCTTTCTTCTCAGTCCTGCAGGCATTTGCACAAGCCTAGTTCATCCAAACCCTGCATATCTCTGCATTTCTGATTAGTTGTTCCCAGAGAGACTAATATGTCTCCATCTTTAACTCAACGTTGAAACTGGCCAATCCTCACTGGCCCCTTTAAAGTGTCTAGCTTTCTCACATCCCAGCTCTAAATTAACTAGGGGTGGAGTTGGTCAGGTTGTATTCTATCGAATGCCTTGAGGAGGAACACGCTTAACCCCAAAGCACCCCTGCTTCTTCTGAAGGGGAGAAAGGAGGAAGTGAAATGCACTCCACCCTGTTAGATTGCCCACGTGCAACTTCTGTCTTCTTCAAGTCAGTGACAATTAGAAAGGGGAAAAACGCATAATCTGTGAGAATCTCCTATGTTCCAGGCATGTTAGCTCTTGAGAACGAAAGGTAAACCATCAGAATACATCACTACAGTAGTACCTATGTGTGATTGTGAAATTAATAAGTTCATATTAGGGGAAATCTCTGCTCAAGAGATAACTTCCAAGGAGCTCACAGCCAGGGATTCCAGTCAGCTAGCACCAGAGATAGAAATGGGGGTAAATTGATGTTACAAACAGCATCAAAATTTCTTCAATAGAAGGATGTGCAAGGTAGAATGGAGCTTAGATTGGAAGTGACTGCCTGGGGCAAGAGATAATGAAACTTCCTTGAGCAGGTGATAGCTGAACTGGGTTTTACAGAAGAGAGGTGCATTATAGGCAGAGAAAATAGTGAGTAAAAACACGTGAACATGTGAAGTCATCACATGTCCAAATGTTCCTGCAGTCCCTTGATTTGCAAATGTTTCTGCTTGCCCATCCGTATGTGTAAAAATCTGTTAAGCATAGATTCCCCCTGCTGAGCATATTAATTTCACAGTTACACACAGGTATTACTGTATCATTGCATTTTATCTGTCATAATACATACAAAATAGAAGGAAAAAAATCCTTATAAAGGTGAGATGAAATGTAGACATTCCAGTATTTTCTAGCTACAATCGAAGGATGGTCTTGGACCGTTCATTTATAGATCACTTTTTAAAAAAGATTTATTTGTTCATACAAGATTTGGGGTGTAGGCCAGAAGTGCAGTGGGTGAGAGGATTCACCAGAGACAGCAACTTCAGAGAGCAGAACAGGTGGATTGACTGAAATACACTGCTGAGGGGAACAGCGGGGGAGCCAGGAGACGTCTGCTGCGCCATGTCAGTCACCTCCTTGGCCAGGGATTGAATTCTTGCTGCAGTAACTGCAAACTGCTTCTTAGAGCTGACACTTAACCCCTTGCTCCACCAGGGAGGCCCCTATAGATCACTCTTTAAAATGCCATAAGGGAGGTGAGGTCTTTCACATTTGCTGTTGTAGCTCCCATGTCATGCAGAGTGTCTAGTACTACTGGATTTACCTAATATGTATTTGTTGGATTGAGTTGATTTGGTAATACTGGGCACTTAGCCTATAGCCATGAGCTTCTCAGCTTAGATTTGCCCAAGACTAAGCAGGGCACCAGAGCTTTGAGTTCAATCTCTGACTCTCACTGTTTGACTTAGGGTGGGGGAGTCCCTCCTGTGATTTCTCTGTCTCATGAGGGCATTTGAGCTGTTCAACAGGGCCAGTGACATTTCTGCCCATCACATGGTGCTTATGGTGATTGACGAATAAAAGTGATATTGTTGTGAAGCACTTGGCTCTGATGAAAGGCCTATCAAAATGGTAAATAGCCCTTATATAAGCTGGCAGAGAGAATGAGGACCATTCTTCCTCCTGCTGTAGCTCTTTCTGGTAATGGTAACTACATCAAAAGCATATTTTTCTGTTTGCCTTCTGAATCCAGCGGTCTGTGATGCTGTAGACATAGAACTGTCCTTTTCACATGACAGCAGACAAAACAAGGCTTGTCTCAATGTTTTGCAATTAATAGATGAATTTGAACAAGATTTAAGGACATATATGTGAAAACTTTTTTCAAAAGTGCAGTTAATATTTTTGTAGAGATCAATTAAGATTATATACTTTTAGGTATAAATAGAGCACAGATTTATCCAGCAATTTCCCAAGAAACCTGGATATATCCTTTCTCCTCTTTTCCTCCAAGAATAATTTTCTTATACATATGTCTGCTGATACTTTTATGTCTTGTTAATCAGCCCACAAATATTTATTGGCATTCTAGAGCTTTTATATTATATAGCTTTTGTACTGGCCAAGATAAGAAGGAGTAGACAGCAACAGCATGACTCTTCTTCTTAGGCAGATGACTTTTAAGGTAGAGTAAAAAAAAAAAAAAAATTGCAGAGAACCATGGAGAACTGAAGCAACAGTTTTAGGAAGGAGAACTCCCTGTGACTTGAAAAGAAACAGATAACTTCATGTGGGACCAGCAGAGCAGGACATGGTGAAACAGAAGTACATTTTACCAAAGTTGAAGAAGAACAGAATTCCCAGCAATGGAGATAACATGAACAAGGCACAGAAATGCACACACACAGGGTCTCCCTGGTGGCGCAAGGGGTTAAGCACCACACTGTGAGGCAATCCGCGGCTTCTGCAGCACGAGTTCGATCCCCAGCCGGCCAGGGAGCAACCCACATGGCGCAGCAGACCTCTCCTGGCTTGCCCACTGCTCCCTCAGCAGTGTACTTCAGTCATTCTGCCTGTTCTGTTCCCCACTCTGTCTCTGGTGAATCCTCTCACCCCCCCACCCCTCGCATCTCTAGCCTGTACCCCAACTCTTGTATACATAAATAAATAAATTGAAAAAAAAAAAGAAATGCACACACAGAGGATGTGTGCCTACTGTATTGGAGCAAAGCCTGGAACAGGTCAACATGATTGATAAGGGGAAAGGCAAACTGAGGGAAGCTCACAGGGGGCTTTTATTGCTGCAAGAAGACTCAGGCCTGTGGCATGTCAAAATGAAAAGGGAGCCTCTGTGTGTCCTTAGGAGAGGTGAATCAGGCAGCAAGTATGCACTGGAAGAGCAGCGTTCCAGAGATCAAATGAGGATCTGATGTGAAAGTGATCATGGAAAGAAAAGAGCAGAACAGTGAATGTAGGAAGATCAAGTAATATATTCCCAAGTGGCAACAACAGAACTTGATGACAACTTAAACATAGAGATTGAAAAAAATCGAGTACAGGAAATATTTTACTGAGCTCTTGTTGAGACTATGTGGAATTTTGGGAATACAAAAATGGACCAAATCCTAATTTCTGTCTTTAAAGCATTTTTAATCTAAGATCTCTTACCTGCATGGCTGGAATATGTGGGGAATCGTTCATGAAAGTCAGATGTTTGGGAAGAAGAATGTGTGCAGTAGAGAGTGGTTATGAGAGAGAATGTATATGTTTGTGGGTGGAGGTGGGACAGAGGTGGAGGGAACAGAAACACTGAAATAATGAGTTGTGTCTTCCATGTTTGAGTATGTTGAGTTTGGAGGACAATGCCAGGTCTTGAGATTGCCAAGTATGGATACACCTGACCGCATGGTGCTTCTAGATGGGGGTTAAAAGAAGGATCAGAGTGGGCCTCCCTGGGGCGCAAGGGGATACGTCTCAGTACTATGAAACTATCCTCAGCCACTGCAGCACGAGCTTGATCCCCAGCCAGGGAGCTGACCCACATGGCGCAGCAGACCTCTCCTGACTTGCCTGCTGCTCCCCTCAGCAGTGTATTTCAGTAGATCTGCCTGTTCTGCTCCCCACTCTGTCTCTGGTGAATCCTCTCACCACCCACCTCCAGCACGTCTGGCCTGTACCCCAGTTCTTGTATGCATAAATAAATAAAATCTTGTTGAACCAGCGCTGCAGAGGCTGCGGGCAGCTTTGCAGCCCAGCAATCAACCGCTGTGCCACCAGGGGAAGCCCCCTATTTGCAATTTGATGTCAGCATGTATTTAGGAAAATAACATCAGCCATGAGGATTGTCCCTGAATCGCCACTGTAGTGGATCTCTCTGAAGTTGTTGTCAAGTTCTCCATTTTCAGTTTGCTTGGCTTAAATCTTCAATCAATCCAAACCAAAAAAAAAAAAAGAAGGATCAGAGGCATTGATGATTACTATGGAATCACTATGTAGTGCTAAAGAGGAGTTTGGAAGTTACCATGGGGTATAAAATTAAAGACCACAAAGAAGAAAATATCACTATCCAAGTGCAAACAGTGCTTTATTATCTGGATTTTATCTTTCATTGCTGATTTCTTTTTTCCAAGGGATTAAAAAAAAAGTTTGATATAGCCTTTATACCTCCTGTATACCTGGGGGAACTAGCATGATGTGGCTTCAGCCACCATCTTAATATAGCTTAACTAATACAGTAGGACTTGGGTGGAGAAAGCTAAGGAGGTTGTCAGGGAAGGCAGAGTAGAAAAAGATAGGCAAATTATGTTCAGACTTCTCATTGAAAAGAGATAAGGAAATTAGACCTTTCTAGTACATACTCTTAAAAAAGTTTACATGTAAATATCTTTTTTGGGGGGGGGGTTAATAGCAATCTCCAGCCAGTTTTCAGAGCACCCTCCCATGAAATCAACCTCTTGATAAAAAGACACATTTCAGGTTGGCAGAATTCTGTGCCCCTGGAGCCCCATCTTTGGAACTTCTCAAGAAGTTCCAAACTCACAAGCTGAGTTGTTTAATGATCTCATAGAACCATTCTCTTTCAGTCCTGAGAATAGATCATGTCAGTTAAACATTTGTGTTCAGTTTTGAAGGCAATCCTGTAGATAGGACCCAGAATTTAGCCTTTCCTGGACAAGTGATAAGAGGGCATTTCTTTGGAAACAAAAGAAAAACAAAGGTTAAAGTTTGAGGCACAACACAAATCCTCAGGGCATTCAGTAGAGAAGATTTTTAAATGTTAGGCTCAAAGTATCTTGAGATGTGAAAGCAGGAAGTGGTTTCCCAATTTGCAATTTTTTTTTTTAAATAGATGAGTGGGTGGGTGATTGGATAAGAGGGAAGAAGTCATTTATTATTCCTTTATTCAGTAATTTAACGATTACTAAATCGCTGTGGACTGCCATGGACTGACCCCTGGGCTATTTGAGGCATTCTCACCTTGTACTTGGCAGTTGTCTGCTGCTGTTCTCACAGTGCAGGTCACAGGAGTGATCCCTATTTGCAAATTTTTTAAAAAAGATTTATTTATTTATTTATTTATTTATTTATTTATACAAGCACTGGGTACAGTCAGAAGCGTGGGGGGGTTGGTGGTGGTGAGAGAGAATTCACCAGAGTCAGAGCTGGGAACAGAACAGGCAGACTGACAAAATACACTGCTGAGGGGAGCAGCAGGCACTGCAGAAGAGGTCTGCGCACCATGTGGGACCCTCGCTGGCTGCTGGGAATCGAACCGGCACTGCACAGGCTGCGGGCAGCTATGCAGCCCAGCGCTCAACCGCTGCGCCACCAGGGGAGGCCCCCTACTTGCAATTTGATGTCAGCAGGTATTTAGGAAAATAACATCAGCCATGAGGCTTTTTCCTGAATCGCCATTGTAGTGGATCTCTCTGAAGTTGTTGTCAAGTTCTCCATTTTCAGTTTACTTGGCTTAAATCTTCAATCAATCCAAACCAAAAAGATTGGGAGAAAAACTGGAAATATTGGCTTGTAAAATTATAGCCAAATAATAGAAAAATTCATGACCCAGTCTAGTTCATAGCTAGAAAGTAAAAAGCCTCAAAAATGAGTAAGAGGACTAGATTCTAATGTGCACAAAAGGATGTTACCAAAACACACTTTTTTTTCTCTCTTTGCCCCAATTTTACTAAATACTATAAAATTATTTGTTCATAAATTAAATGTGGTTCCTATAAATATAACCTATTTTTTTTTTTTAAAGATCCATTTATTTATGCCTACAAGAACTGGCCAGCAGTGCAGGGGGGGTGAGAGGATTCACCAGAGATAGAGCGGGGAACAGAACAGAACAGACCAAAGTACACTGCTGAGAGGAGCAGCGGGCGAGTAAGGAGGAGGTCTGCTGTGCCATGTGGGATGCTCCCTGGCCAACCAGGAGTCGAACTCATGCTGCAGTGGCTGTGAATAGCTTCATAGGTTGCGTCTTAACGCCTTGCTCCACCGGGACGCCCCTAAACATGACCTATTTAAAAAAAAGATTTATTTATACATGCAAGAACTAGGGTGTAGGTCAGAGGTGCTGGTGAGGGGCTGAGAGGATTCACCAGAGACAGAGTAGGGAGCAGAACAGGCGGATCTACTGAAATACACTGCTGAGGGGAGCATCAGGGCAAGACAGGAGAGGTCTTCTGTGCCATGTGGGTAGCTCCCTGGCCAGGGCTCTAACTCCTGCTGCAGTGGCTGAGAATAGCTTCATAGTGCTTTGCCTGAACCTCTTGCCCACCAAGGAGGCCCCTCCCCTCTAGTTTAATCAGTTCCATGTAGTACTGATTTCTTGATACAAGACTTTTATCTTTCTATGAATTCTGATGCTCACCTCCTGACCTTCAGCTCATGTATTCAGGAAATGCAGAGTCAACATAACATTAATTTAAGTCAGAGTTCAACAGATCAATATGAAACTCAAAATGTAGTGACACATTAAGAAAACAAATGGAATTTATTCTCATGTAAGGGTATGTTTTTTTTTTTTTTTTTTATAGAGGCATGTTTTTTTTTATTTATTTGTTTGTTTATTTGTTTTGTTTATACATGCACTGGGTACAGTCAGAAGCGTGGGAGGGTGAGAGAATTCACCAGAGCCAGAGCGGGGAGCAGAGCAGGCAGAAGGTCAGGTAAGGGTATGTTATTACACATACTATAAGTAGGACTAACTACTCATCCAATGTGCTACCAGACTTTACTCATTGGTGTGTGATTCATTGTACAAAGTTTCACCTATTGTACAATACCAAACCTATTGGGTTTGGTTTGGGTTATATGTTCAGGGAGATTTAGGAAACTGGATGATGTGGTCATTGAAACAAGTGAAATAAATTAAAAATAAATTTAAAAAAGGAAAAGAGAAAGACTGGTGAGAGAGAGATTTCTTTTTTATGGAAAAAGAGTTTTAGAAATAACCATAATAACTTAGGAAGGACTATAAAATATATGATTCTAGGAACATAATCATATTTAATATTTAATGAATGTTTAATATTAATGTTTAATTTTATTTGTTCAGTAGCTATGGTCACCAACATTTTTTTTTTTAAAAAAGATTTATTTATTTATTTATACAAGCACTGGGTACAGTCAGAGCACAGGAAGGTGAGAGAATTCACCAGAGCCAGAGCAGGGAACAGAACAGGCCAACTGACGAAGTACACTGCTGAGGGGAGCAGCGGGCGGCAGGAGAGGTCTGTGTGCCATGTGGGACCCTCACCCCACAGCCGGGGATTGAACTGGTGCTGCAGAGGCTGCGGGCAGCTTTGCAACCCAGCGCTCAACTGCTGCGCCACCGGGGAGGCCCACCAACATATTGTTTTGATGCCATTCAAATCATTTTTTTTTCTGTTATCAAAGTAACACATAACCCTCTTCTTTGTTTTAATTTACATCCCTTTATTAAAATGCATGTTTCATCATTGTCTAAATCCGAACCTCTTATTCTGGGCTGCTTTCACTTTTTGCCTATGACTCCTCCTCAAAACAAACAAATTGAGAACTTGAATGGCTATTGAATTAAGTGGCAATGAAATCAAATTAAGTATTTGTCCCTTCAAGGTGAAATCAATGGGAAAGTTACCAGTTTAAGAAATGAGATTGATTTGCAAGGCATATTAGGTTTTCTCAAGGCACAAACCAGGTAGTTGACTTATCAGCTACCCCAAGGCAGATGTGATTGTAATGCAAATCACAATCCTCTCACCCCCCCATACTTCTGGCCTGTATCCAGTTATTGTATGCATAAATAAATAAAGCTTAAAAAACAAAGCACAATGGACAGCTCACAAATTCACAGAACTCAAGTGACATTTACTTCTTGGTACCTACAGTGAGTATCCTGTTGGCTTTGCTTCTTGCCATCTTACACACTATAAAGCAAATGTTGGGATTGAAAGCTAGGGGAGACAGGTGCAGTAGCATGGTGCTATTAAATTGAGAAAAGTCTTTCAAAGGCCCTATAGAATCTTAATGCCTTCTGAAGAGTCCACTTCTAGCCTCCCTACCTTGCCTGTGGCAGCCTAATTAACTGTGACTTTTTAGCTGTTGCCAAGTGCCACTACAAGAACAAATGACAGCTGCCAGGAGAATGTGGCTAAATGCTGACAAGATCTTTAGTTATCTGGCTATCTTTAGAAGACACTGTCTTTGGTTTAATGAGTGCTGTGTTTCAAAAGTAGCCACAGGTGTTTGGAGCCATGCTAGACATTTGGGGCTCTAAACAGAGTCTGGCAGATTTTTAGATTGTTTATATAGTCAGGGCTTCAATACCCACCCATCTACCATAGCAAAATAGGAAGAAAATGGAGTCTTTGTTGTGCTTATACTGGAGGAGCTATGAAAAATATTATTTTGCCAGTACTACTCTGCTAATAAAATTAGCTACAGCCATTCATAAATATTCTTATACTGAGGTTGGATACAGTCTTTTAAGTGTGGAGTCTTGGTAAGTAAGACATTTATGTTCTAGGTGTGATGTGTGGTTTTACCAATTGTAAACTTTTTTCTCAAAAAAAAAAAAAAAGATTTATTTATTTATTTATTTATGCATGCATGCATGCATGCATGCATGCATGTATATAGGAAGTGGGGTAAGGCCAGAGGTGCGGGAGGTGAGAGGATTCACTAGAAACAGAGTAGGGAACAGAACAGGTGGATTGACTGAAATACACTGCTGAGGGGAGCAGCGGGTGAGACAGGAGAGGTCTGCTGTGCCATGTGGGTAGCTCCCTGGCAGGCGCAGTATTGCACTTGTGCTGCATACAGCTTCACAATGCTGTGCTTAACCCCTTGTGCCACCAGGGAGGCCCCCAGTTGTAAACTCTTGATGAACAATTCCAACCAGCAGAGTAAACTTCCTTTTTGTCATCAGTACTCAGGGGACAATCACCTCCTCTGCACCCCAATCACCACCGCATCCCAATCACCTTACATAGTTGTTTACAGAGTCAAATGAGATGAAGTATGTGGCAGTAATTTATGAGTCATATTATGTTCGGTGCATGGCATGTGATTTTGTTAATATGTGTGGCCTCATTGTGACTCAGAGATATAGACAGCTGGAGAGTCTAGCCTAGTCTGTCACACTTGACATGATTCCTTTTTGATTGTTGACAGTGGCTTCTTGCTTCTGCTTTCACCTCTCTTCTTTCTGAGGCTCAGTTTGAGTGACGTGAGATCCACATAAGTGTGGGTCTATATATATATATATATATATATATATATATATATATATGAGATTATGTGGACTAAAGCCTCATTAAATGCAAGCAAACATATACTGACTTACGCACTTGATGTCTTCACTGGTGCACATGTGCTTTGAAAATGTAACTATTAATGTATTGAGTATCTGCAAGGATCAGAGTAACTACATTGAAAAGGGGAAATGTAGGGCCTCCCCTGGTGGTGCAGCAGTTGAATACTGGGCTGCGAGGCTGCCCGCAGCCTTTGTAGCACCGGTTCGTTCCCCGGCCGCTGACGAGGGTCCCACAAAAAAATAAATAAATAAATAAAAAATAAAAATAAAAAGGGGAAATGAAAACTTTTAAAATTTTTTTATGGTTTTTACATTGTTGTTCTTTTTTGTGCAATGTTTGGTTTCTCGAAACCCTCAGGTGTAATCCCCATAATACTCCCACCACCAAATCACCCGTGAACCTTCACCATAGACTCCCTTCCCTGCTGTATGTCTCGGATTTATAGTTTGCCAGCTAGTTTTGTCTCCCCCCCACCCCCGATATCCAGATTACCAGTAGTCTCTTCTCACTTGCTGTCTCTGACAGTTGTGTCTACTACTTTCCTGAGTAGTAAATACAGGAGGCCCTTATTTACTACAAGGTCTTCTGTATTTACTTTCCTGAGGGGGTTATCAGTTAGGTGAAATAACACTTTATCATAGAGTCCTTGAGAAACCTCTTTTTATACAAGTCATAACTGAAATACAGACTTATAGGTTCTATGAGTTTCTCCCATGGTTCCATTTGCATTCTGTTAGTCATTAGATAAAAATCACAATGCCAAGTGTATTTAGTCTGTACACTGGGTATAAGATGGCCTGGACATTTGGTTATAAGTGTATTGAGTACCTATAAGTGTCAGTTAACCAACACCCCACATGCTTATTTAAGAGAGTGGTTTTGGATGTTCCTCCAAACCTTCTTGTGACCGCTTTTGTGTCCTGGTTTGTGTGTGTGTGTGTGTGTGTGTGTGTGTGTGTTCCCATCACACACAAAGATTCTCAACATTCCTTTTCTGGTGTGTGTTCCTTACCTTTTCCCCACAATAGAGCTGCTTCTGTTCCATTGCCTCACAGCACTTTGGTTAATACAGCATGTTTGGCTTGGGTTCCTTGTCATTGGGATTGACCAGACACTTGGGCCATCCCCAACTTCCCCAGTCGGTGGTTGAGTCAGTCACAGCTTCCCATCACCCTCTGACCAGATCCTGATAGGGAGCAGAGTGTGAACTAAAGCTCAGACTCCTGCTGTGAAGAATAGTATGTGCTTCTGCTGAAGGAAGAAGTGTAATCAGCGCTTTAACAACGCGGGGGCTCGGGACCCTGACCTCCACTCATTTGAAAGTCTGAGTATAACTTATAATCACCCCTCCTTATAGGCAGCTTCCATATCCTGGAACTGACATCTGGGACTGGTTGAATTCATGAATGTGGAATAAGCAGATGGAAGAAAATCCATAAATAAGCATACCTGTGCAATTCAACCCCAGTTGTGCAAGGGTCCATTGTATTTAATTAAAAAAAAAAAAGATGTATTTTTACTTATACATAAAAGAACTGGGGTATAGGTCTGAGGTGCAGGGTGTGAGCGAATTCAACCAGAGACAGAGTGGGGAGCAGAACAGGCAGACTGACTGAAATACACTGCTGAGGGGAGCAGCAGGCGAGACAGGAGAGGTCTGCTGTGCCATATGGGTCAGCATCCTGGCTTGGGGTTGGGGATCGAATTCATGCTGCAGTGGCTGGCCATAGCTTGATAGCACTGACTTTAACTCCTGCGCCACCAGGGAGGCCGTGTATTTAACATTTTTACCCAGGGAAACTCTAAGATCAGTCTCCCCAAAATGGGCCAGAATTTTCTTGGCTTTTAAGATTTTCATAGCAATAGCTTTTACATTAAGATTCTCCCTTCTTATAACAACCACACAGAAAACGGAGTCTGGAGGTAGAAATACCTGTACCTGAATGTCAAGACTGAAGAACCTGGTGGGGGAAGAGAACCTATTACTGCCTCTCATACCCATGGAAGAGAATGGAACCCCAGTATGGAAGAAACCTGTCCCAAGTCCCAAACTGGAAATCTTTGACAAACTTAACACATGCCATGAGCAAATAACACAGAAGACCTTCTCTGGGAGAAAAGGATCAACCAAAATTAAGGATGGAACCCTTAAATCTTAATGCAGTACCCAAAAGTTAGCTTTGCCAGTGTTTTCTCCTACCGATAAAATTTAAATAGGAATGTAATATCTCTTGGGCCTCCCTGGTGGTGCAAGGGTTTAAGATGCAACCTATGAAGCTGCCCGCAGCCACTGCAGCACAAGTTCAATCCCTAGCCAGAGAGATACCCACATGGCGCATCAGACCTCTCCTGATTCGCCTGTTGCTCCCCTCAGCAGTGTGTTTCAGTCTGCCTATTCTGTTCCCCACTCTGTTTCTGGTGAAGGCTCCCACCCCCTGCAATTCTGGTCTGTACCCCAATTCTTGTATGTATAAATAAATAAATCTTAAAAAAAAAAGAAATGTAATCTCTCTTACCTCTATTCCCATTAGATTTCTACAGAAAGAGAAAGATAGATCAGAGTCCAATGTGGTAAAACAACATGGGAAAATTCTTTACCATGCTGTTTAGACTTGCCAGAATACCTGGCTCTCTTCCTCTGCAACGGTCCCTGGAAACAGGCAGCCTCCAGCCTTTTGATGTCTGCCTGATTTGCCTCCCACCATTCTGGGTTCTTCTGAGGCTGGACAACAAACAAATTAACATCAGAAAGATTCGTAGGAGACCCATTTAAACAACATACATGGCTCTAAATTACTAAGGTAAATGGGACAAATTTTGGGGTTTGTATCCTGTAAGGAGGCTAGAGTATTAAGGACAGAGGAAGGATGATATCATATGACAAAACCTTGTCTCTAGATGTTTTCCCTCCTTTAAGATAAGTTTGTCTGATAAAAAGGTTCTTTCTGGATATGTCACAAAAGTGCAGGTAATCCTCAATCCCTAATTATAACCTTCACTCTTTAGGTAATAGTAATAGTTTCTTTCTGGACCTGGCACTATACACCAAGGTAACAGGTATTGGAAAATGCTTACTCTGGGCATTTTGACAAAAGGCTGTCTGATCCTTTTGGGGGACACCTATTCCACTGAAACACAAGGGTGGTCTGCAGACTCCTTCCTAATAAGAGAAAGGCAATGGCAAAAACACTCCAAAGAAGTCTCCTGGTTATGATCCACCTGGGTTGCAGGGAACCATCAAAAGCCCAAAACTAGAGATTTAACCTTTGTTTCCACACTGTGTTCAACCTTATTTCCACCTAGAAACTCAAACCTTTTTATTAACCGAGTATCATTTATCATTAGCCTTGTCCCAGACACTTTGGGAAATAAGAAAGAAAAATGAGATAATTCTTTCCTGATAGAATTCATAGTATGGTTGAAGAGCGTATGTATGCAAGTGAGAATAAAGAAATATCAAATAATATATGAGTAAATATGATCACCGCCTAAAATTATCATAGAGGAATCAGAGCGATTAGATCCTATCTGTTTGGAGATGAGTGGAGACATAGAAAGTTGAGTCAAGCTAGACTTTAGAGCGTGGATGTGGGGAAATCGGGAGCATATCCTGGGAGAGGGATAGCATACATTTAGGGACAGAAGCCAGAAAGATGATGCATTTGGTTAAAACAGAGGAAAAGAGGAAATAGTGGAAAAGAAAAATGTTATTGGAGAGATTCAGCATGGAGACCTTGACTGGGGTGTGTGTGTGTGTGTGTGTGTGTGTGTGTGTGCGCACACACATGTGTGCACTCTCATATGTGCAAGTTCAGTGATGTGGTCCTTGAACTACAGAAACATCTGCCCTTGGTAGTGCTTTCTCTATACCTCGAATCCAGTGGGGGCGCTGTAAAAGTATGTTGTCTGAGAAATCTTATACAAGCACCTTAACTGAAAGCAGCCTACACCATAGCCACAGATTTCCCTGATAGTGTTGGGAACTTTTGAAATATTTTTAAACCCCCAGAAACCTCACTTATTCTCATGTTAATAGACCCACACACCCAGAGCCTATCGCACGTTGGAAGTCTGGCAGCTTCTGTCCAGGGAGCTGAAAATAGAGGATTGTAACTCTAGCCAGTGTTTGTACATGCTTAGCGCAAGATTCACTTTGATATGTTCGTCCTTGTTTGGAAGCCCAAAGGAAATGAAATTTGCTGTTTTGTGCTTCCTGGCCTTGTGGTTTGTGGTAGATCTTTTCAGTACAAAATGTGCCTCAAACAGTTTGTTCTATTTTGATCTTGTCAGTGAGGATTTACCCTGGAGGCTCATCAGAGTGTCTATAAAAACAGAAGTTAGAATTGGAAAAGATAAATCTAGTCAGCTTCCTCATTTCCAGACTGGGAAACTGAGGTCCTAATTTGGTAAGAGACTGCACCTCCCTGCCTCCCAGACCTCATTACCTAGACAGAAACTGCTCTGCTATAGTTTTGAGGGTTCTGCCTCTTCCAGGACACCATGAGCATCTGGCTTGTGAAGGTGACTGCTAGGACAATTGTCAAGTCCTCTTTCTGAGTCCTGCTTCCTCTTTGGGTTTCCTTCCCAGATCCTGGGACTACTCTTTCCCCATTCTCTTGAATTCAAAACACCTTCCTACTTGAAACTTCCTCCTAGTCAAAATGGGAACATTAGCACTTGCTGCCTGACTGATTACATTTATTATGCGTGAGCTTGTCACTTGTTCCTCAGCCAAAGACCTGTCTATAAAACAAGATTGCTGTGCCCTTTTATTGAACTGGAATTGTCATGCATCTAAGCAAGGCTCAGTGACTATTTAAAGGAAGTCAAAGTGATCCCTAAAGATCACACCGTAAGTTTGACTCTGGAATGAATTCATGCATCAGTCTTTTTAGAGCTTCCGCTTGGTGTGGGCTGTAGGTTCTTGATTCCTAGGGAGGACATGCCAGTGCCTGGAAGCATGTCGGGTCCCGGAGACCCTGTCCCACTGCCAGGCCACAGCTCTGCTGGGACCAGAGCTCAGCTAATGAGCTCCTTTCCTTCCTGCCTCCATCATCACCTGCCCTTTTTTTTATTGTTGCTTTTCTCTCATCCCAGCCCACTGAACTCTCCCAGGTTTGCTCCCTAAGGAGCAACATCAGCCTCACCAATGCACGTGTTAGAGATGCAAATTCTGGGGTCCACCCATACCTGCTCTATTAGATACTTAGGAGGTGGGCCCCAGTTCTCTAGAGGATCTTAATGCAGGTTCTGTCTGAAGGACACTGCTCTCACCTTCTCCTATTTGACCCTCTCCTTTCGCCTTTGGTTCACCTGGCATGTATTTTTCATAATTCACAGAGGAGAAGGTGTACTGAACAATATTTTAGTTATTTCATGATTTTTTTTTTGTATGTAACTTTTCCACATATTTTTTCTTTGTCTAAAATTGGCCCTGACAGAGGAGCTAAATAATCACTTCTCCAAAGAAGACATACAGATGGCCAACAGGCACATGGAAAAATGTTCATCGTTTAATTTGCATTTCCAGGAAATGTAAATTAAAACTACCTTATACCTGAATAATGGCCCATTAAATAAAACAAGCAAACAGAAAGAACAAATGTTGGTACCGGTGTGGAAAAAAAGGAACCCTCATAGTTGTTGATGGAAAAGTATATTGGTCCAGCCCCTACAGACAAAAAGTATAGAGGTTTCTCAAAATACTAAAAATACTAGACCTACCATATGATCAAACAATCACTCTCTTGGGTTTTTACCTGAAGAGTAGGGAAAAGCTACTTTGAAAGATTGTTTACACTCATGTTCATTGTGGCTCTGTTTACAATAGCCAAGCTATGGGAACAACTTAAGTGCCCAACAGATGAATAGATAAAGATGTGCTTATATAGATACAATGGAATATGACTCAGCTATAAAAAGACATGAGCTTGCCATTTGCAATAACATGGATGCAACTAGAGTGGATTCTGCCAAGTGAAATAACTCAGAGAGAGACTACCAGATGATTTCACTCATTTGGAATATAAAGTAACAAAGGAAAGGAAAAGACAAAACTAAATCAACACAAGCCCTAGAAATCTAAATGCAGAATTGAGGAGGTGGGGAACCAAGGAGGAGCTTTTCAGTTCTTTGGTGGTGTGTATGGTGATGCACACCTGAAGAGTTGTGAACCTATTTCTCTAAATCACATACAGTGTTGCAAACCAGTGTTACCTCAAAATAAAGTTATGGAAAAATAAACAAATAAATAAAATTGACTCTGAGACTGTTGTCAGGGATGAAGTTTTCAGTTTCCAACATTAATTGTTGATCTAGAAGGCAGTGCCTTTCTTAAGAGTGAGTTAGGACTGGGAGTTACCAGTTCTGTCCGGCTGCCGCAGACAATTCAAACCCGCTTGCTCATCAGTGGGTCACTCCTGCTGGACTGACAACAGCCTGTTCCCACAGTGGACTTCAACAGATAGTCTTTTCAGAGCCCAGAGGCCAAAGTGGCAGTTCCAGTAAGAGAATGTGGGCAGGTCACCTAACTTCTAAGTCTCAGCTTTCCCATTGTGAACTGGTGATGTCAGGAAGGACTTGAACTAGGTGGCCCACTAGACAAGGTTCTTCCCAGTTGATACAATTCAGTGATTTTAGTTATCCGTTGGTTTGATACCATAGAAGGTTCTAGCAAAGCTGACAGTGAGCAAGACCTCTGTTTTCAGAGAACGACCAGCCCTCTCTCATACCTGCAGTTCCCTCTGCTTTTACCTGTCCCTGCTTCTATGTGACTCACTTTCTAAGGCCTTAACAAAGATAGTCTAGTCTCTTCAGCAGTTACCAGCCCCCCGCCAATTGTTGTTGATTCACTCCCAGAGACGTGAACAAATGTAGTGTGAATTCCTACCTCCATACTGGAAAACAGTGGGAGGCAACCGAGGACGGTATTTGTCCTAGAAAAGTAACTGAAATGCATACTTAGTGGCGTCTTGATGGTGCTTCTGACAAAATCTGACTTGAAATATATTACATAGTAATAATAACAATAGCAGTCAGAGGTGATATTTATTGCAAACTTACCATATGCTAAGTCTCTCATCCTCACAGTGTGAGATAGATTTTTTTATAATATTTAAAAATTCCCCATTTTACAGATGACAAAGGCAGGGCACTGAGACTTGTCCAAAGTTACACAGCCAGTAATGGATGGGACTTGTATTGAACCAGTGGGTCTGGCTCCCTGGCTCTATAACCAGTGAATGATGAGAATGAGGTCATCAGGAAGTTATTGTAATTCACTAATTCATGCCACTGAGATCCCCCTCTTACCTGGAACTATTCTTTCTCAGCCCTCACTGGAATATTCAGGTGGCAGCCTGATCCTGGAGTAGAAAGGCAGAGGAAGAGGTGCAGTGTTTATACCCCCATTTGAAAACCACCGTTCTGAGTGAAGAACAAAGCCCTGTGTTTTTGAAGGACAGAGTCAGGGTGCAGTGTCCTCCCATTATAGAGGGGCTGGCGGTCAGGGGCCTAGGGCTGGAGGCAGCTGCCAAGCAGCAAGAATCTGTCCAATCCCTCTTCAAGTCGGAAAGGAACCTTCACTCAGTAACCCCCTGTGTGCCTGTGAGTCACAGTCTTCAGCAGTTTACATGAACCATTCTGGATATTTCTTCACCTGGAGGATGGCAATTAGAGGTTTGATCCTCCTGGGTGTGGCATGTAAACAAACAATAGCCTGTTTGGAAAAGAAAATCTTGACATTCTCAGAAAGGTGCTCCGCAGGTGGGAAGAACACTTGCTTCTGACTCAGTGGCAGAATTGATCCCGACTGGAGGTGCTGATGGCACCCCCTTTGTTTCTCCACAGCATTAGAGGAGTCCAGGCAGAGAGACATTTCAGTAAAAATCTCAGGGCTAATGTGACGAGAAGCTGACTTAGAAGCTTTCCTGTGTGGCCCTATATTTACCTGTTATCTCAAGAATGAGAGGGATTTAAAAGGGCCTCCTGAACTTTTATGCACACATCATTAGACAGTGTTTGTTATGTGCCCCGCAGGAACTGATACTAACTCTTAGGGATGGTGAGACTCAGCAGGCCCATTTCCTGTCCCCGCCTCCAGGAGTGATATCGTAATCATACATTATGTGCTCCATGCAAACATTAACCAGGTAATGATTTCTTTTGTAGGCACTTCTCTGAGCCCCATTTGTACTTATATAGCCATATCTATGGGATGTATAAATTGCATAAATTCTCCTCTTGACCTTGTCACTTTCCCAAAGCGAAAATTTTTTCTGCTTTTTAACTTAGATGAGTACCAAATAGTCAGAGGACAGGTGCTCCTGCCGTTTAAAGTTTGATGGTATGGAAAGCTGTCTAATCATAGAAATCTGGGTTCAAGTCCTAGCTCTACTCTTTGTTAAAGAGATGAGTTATGCAGATCAGTTTAATTTTTCTGAGCTCACTTCCTTATCTGCCGTTTGGGTATGACAGTGCTGATTCAGAGATATTGTTAGACTGAGTTCTGCCAGTGTATGAATCTATAAGGTATTATTATTTTTATTTCTTCTAATACAACCTCATCATGATTCCAAAGATAGTACAAGAACTATGCTTCCTTCCTGGGTGTGTATACCATCTCTCTGTTCATGGCAGTAATGCGACACACAGCATTCTCGGAACTTTGCTGCCTTTCTACTGAGGACTTAGGGCCTAGATGGTCTTTGATTAGAGTTGATGGCTCTGACTTTGTTTCTGATTCACAAAATCATTGCTTATCACCCTGCCGTAAGGAGGGTTCATGGTGGAACATTTGGCGTTTCCATTACCACTGGTGATGGTGGTGACTATAGCTTTCCATGTGTGTGTGTGTGTTTGTGTGTGTGTGTGTGTGTGTGGTCTGAGGCCAATTCTTTCTGGCTTTCCAGAAACAAATGTGTTCTGTTTGCATCGACCAGTTCTATACTCTTTTTTTCCTATTATTGTCTGTATTTGTTATGTTGTTCTTATCAGGCTGAGAGAATTCAAATACCTTCTGGAAGTAAAACTACATGAGATGTATATTGTGATCTTATTTCACATAGAAATACACAGAGAGAGCCATACATGTGTTCCTAATAACAGGTTTTACAAAAATACATATACATAAGCAACTCTTGATATTGGGCTCCTTTGGAAAGGGGTGGGGGGACTGGGGAGCAAGGAAAATGTCGAACATGTTCCAAAGTAGATACAATAGTAGAACCAATTCCTCTACAATAGTAGAGTAGATACAATAGTAGAACCATGTCCTAGCCTGAACAATCAGTCTACCACCAAGCATCATTTACACATATAAAATTATTATCTACCATGAGCAAGAGTTATTTTGGTAACTAAAAATCTTAATTGTAAAATAAATCCTAACTTTAAGAGGATATGCGGTGTGTTAAGTTTCATGTGTTCCTGTCTTTTTTTTTCACCCTTTATCCTTTCATTTATTTTTAAAGATTTATTTATGAATACAATTTATTTATTATTTATGCATATTTATTTATGCTGGGGTACAGGCCAGAGATGGGGGGGGGTGAAGGGATTCACCAGAGACAGAGCGGGGAGCAGAACAGGCAGACTGACTGAAATACAGTGCTGAGGGGGGCAGCGGGTGAGACAGGAGAGGTCTGCTGTGCCATGAGGGTAGCTCCCTGGCCGGCCGGGGATTGAAGCAGATTGCCTCCTAGTCCAGTGCTTAACCCCTTGTGCGACCAGGGAGGCCCTCCCTTCATCCTTTTAGACTGAGGACATTTCAAAGATCAATGATTAAGAATGATTTTCTCAGAGTTCTCTGATCCATAAGGACAAATGTTGGCTATTGTTGAACATCTGGAAAGGACAATAGCTTTGGCATGAAGCACATCTAAGCCAGTGCCACAGCCCAAATCACCAGGCTCACCCATCAGCCTGGCTTGCCGTGTTTTTTAATTAAGCTGTTTACTTTGGCTGAGATTTATGATGCTGTTTTTCAGTGAGAAAATGTAGTTTCCGTCTCTCCTTTGTTCCCTGGATCCACAACCCACTGCAGTTCTTTGCAAGCTATTTTTTGAAAAACATTTTCTACATTTCTTATCAGATGGATGGTAATTTTGTAGAAATTATTAACACCCTGCACTCAGGGTGTTTGTTCTCCTGAGGCTGGGAGAGGAAATTGTCTGATGCAATTTTGGCAGCTGGTTAGCTAGGCAGGAATAGAACATTACCAAATCACCTTGACTAAAGCTTGTGAACCAAGCTGTCTGAGAAGAATGATGGGAAGATGGTTTTTGTATTTAAATTCCTTAGCCAGTGGGAAGGAAAATGCAACAGCAGTAAAGAGGGTTTGACTCCCAGGGGTTCAGGGTGGTTGGGACAAGGTGCGTCAGAAGACTGTTCTGCCCTTTGCCACTTGAAAACTGAGTGCATATTTTGCACAAATTGATTTTTCACATCAGGGAAGATCTGTCCCCTGTGCTTGATGCAATTGTTGCAAAAATAAATAAGGGCCTCCCTGGTGGTGCAGGGGTTAAGTCTCAGGACTGTCAAGCTATTGCCAGCCACTGGGACCTGAGTTCAATCCCTGGCCGGGAAGCTGACCCACATGAGGCAGCAGACCTCCCCTGTCTCTCCTGCTGCTCCCCTCAGCAGTGTATTTCAATAGATCCCCTTGTTCTGCTTCCCACCCTGTCTCTGGTGAATCCTCTCACCCCTCCCACCTCTGGCCTACACCCCAGCTCTTGTATGCATAAATAAATAAAAATAAATCTTTTAAAAAAATAAACAAGCAACTCTGCCTTGTATCCCACCTCATAAACCTGTAATACAGTGGGGTGGGTACTTTACTGGTGACTAAACTATTTTTTTAAAAGATTTATTTATTTATGCACACAGGTGCTGGGGTACAGGCCAGAGATGCAGGGGGTGAGAGGATTCACCAGAGACAGAGTGGGGAGCAGAACAGGCAGATCTACTGAAATATAATGCTGAGGGGAGCAGTGGGTGAGACAGGAGAGGTCTGCTGCACCATGTGGGTTGCTCCCTGCCTGGCCAGGGATCGAACTCTTGCTGCAGAGGCTGCGGATTGCTTCATAGTGCGGTGCTTAACCCCTTGCGCCACCAGGGAGACCCTGGTGACTAAACTATTGTGGGAGGACAGAGGACAGGAGGCTGCTGTCTGGCTCCAGCAGGCTGTGAAAATGTTCAGAGGAAGTGCCTTTCCAGCTGAAGAGGAAGTGGAGTCTTTCAGAGTGTTGAAAGCAGAAGGAGGGAGCATTCTAAGCAGAGGGGTCCCTGTCTGGAGTTGAAGCAGGAAGGGTGAAGGCTTGCTCAGGGGATGGGGAAGAATTCAGTGTGCATGTACCTGGGAGGTGAGAGTAAGTGAGGAAGCCCGGGAGCAAGCCTGGGTGGGTGGGTGGTCTCAGGAGGAGGAGCACTCTAGAACCTGCGTTGATGAGGTTCTTCTGGATCTAGGGAATAGAAACTTACGTGGCCACATGATGTTGTGGTTATTACTGAGGTGTGCTTAGCTTGGAAGAAGAACTGGAAAACTCTAAAGAACCAAGGTGCACCAGGATGTGTTGCCATCTCGCCTTCGGGTTTCAGGAGCTGTTTCTCCTGCCCTCTCAGCCTCTCTGTGCTGGTCTGTCAACCCCACCCCACCCCCATCCCATTACTCCCCCCACTCCTGGTTGGGGTCTTCTAGTCCTGAGGTGTTTTTACCGTTGGCTTAGGAATTCATGTAGCTAGTTTGGGCCATATGGAGGGTGTAAATGGGAGAACCCAATGAGAGCACCAGGATGAACCCTGGACCTGGGGCCCTACCTTTTTTTTTTTTTTAAATTAATTAATTAATTTATTTATACAAGCACTGGGCACAGTCAGAAGCGTGGTAGGGTGAGAGGATTCACTAGAGCCAGAGCAGGGAGCAGAACAGGCAGACTGACAAAACATACTGCTGAGGGGAGCAGTGGGCATGGGAGGAGAGGTCTGCGCGCCATGTGGGACCCTCGCTAGCGGCCAGGGATCGAACCGGTGCTGCAGAGGCTGCGGGCAGCTTCGCAGCCCAGCGCTCAACCGCTGCACCACCAGGGGAGACCCGGCCCTACCTTTTTGAACACATGCACACCTCACACTGCTTGGTTTTACACAGTGACGTCTGGGTTAGTCTCCACTTGAAGACAAGGTCTCATGGCACAAATAGAGAACTTTAGCTCTAGGTTGGATCTTGGAGGGACCCATTCTGCTTGGCTTAGCTAATTGCTGTCCCTTAGACTGGGCAGAATCTCATTTTCGCTCTTACTGAACTGCCTGGGCTGTGTTCTACACATAGGGTCAAAGTGTTGCACAGCAGCAAACTGACTGAGCTTTTTTTTAAGATTTTTTTATTTATGCATACAAGAGCTGGGGTATAGGCTACACTGCTGAGGGGAGCAGCAGGTGAGACAGGAGAGGTCTGCTGTGCCATGTGGGTCAGCTCCCTGGCCGGGGATGGAACTTTGCTGCAGTGACTGCAAATTGCTTCATAGTGCTGAGACTTAACCCCTTCGGCCACCAGGGAGGCCCAGACTGAGCTTTTGAATCCTGCCTGGGGTGGGTTAGGTGTGAAGACAGTTTTCAATCAAAAGACATGTTGAGGATGGTAAACGACATGACTGATCTGACCAGCCAAAATGCTGTGTTAAAGTGGCTGTTAGCCCCTAGCTCAACACTTTGTGACTTCTTTCCAGAGAATGCTATTCCTCAAGGGATTCACAAAATTTCCTCCTTTTTTTTCCCCAAAAAGACATTGAAATATTGCTTTCTATCCCCTTCTAGGAGACTTGCATGCTACTAGTATGATAAAAGTTGTGAAACTTGTATAGGGTAAGTCTAGTTCAAGTAAAAAAAAAAAGGCCTTTTTGTGTGTGTGTGTGTGTGTGTGTGTGTGTATGTGGGACCCTCGCCGGTGGCCGGGATTCGAACTGGCGCTGCACAGGCTGCAGGCAGCCTCGCAACCCAGCGCTCATGCGCTGCACCACCAGGGGAGGCCCAAA
Organism: Talpa occidentalis; assembly: GCF_014898055.3. NCBI lineage: Eukaryota > Metazoa > Chordata > Mammalia > Eulipotyphla > Talpidae > Talpa > Talpa occidentalis. Next base: position 17,030,969 of record NW_026555331.1, on the reverse strand, counting down.
AAAAAATGCTTTTTTAAAGCACACACACACTGGGGATTAATACTTTGGAATTGACTACCATAGAAGTGGAAATGTAAATAGTTTAAAAAAATACTTAGATTCGGGCTGACAAGCTAGCGCCGGTTCGATTGCTCCCTGACTCCCACAGTCTCCTGCGCCCGCTGCTAGCAGAATTCTCTCACCCTCCCGCGCTCTGCCTGTACCCAGTGCTTGTATAAATAAATAAATAAATCTTAAAAAAAAAAAAAAAAATACTTAGATTCTATGACAATAGGTGTTTACTAAGTTGCGCTGTAGGAGCTCGGCTGTACAAGGAGAAGCCTCCCTACCTCTTTGAAAATGGTGTTATTTCTGTTAATGCTCTTGTGCCTTCATTTGTTCACTGAATATTTGGTTAAGTACCTACTAGGCAGGCAAAACACTTGGTTATGTTTTGCAGTGTGGACACTCTTATCTCTTTATTGGGATAATTCTTCTGGAATACCCACTTCAATGCTCATTTTTAGGGTTACCTATTTCTGATTATAAAAGAAAAAAGATAGTAGCATGATTATTGAATATATTTTACCTCTCATAATATGTCAAAAATAGCAAGTTCTCGGCTAGCTTTAGGATCCAAAGTTACTTCCTCTCCATCATTATTCTGCTCGGGGGATTTTTAAACATGGAAATGTACCAGGGCCCTAGTGGGATGGAAGGGTTGGCATTTAGCGCTTCTCCCTCCATTGCAGGTGGGTCCCGGTAGGAATCCACATGCTCAAGAATTAGCACCGAGCTCAGGGTTCATGAAAGGATAGTCACTGAAAGGCTCTGTTCTGTAGTATTTAAAGATAAACATTACCAAATAATTATTTTTTTTTTTTAAGTTGGAAAGGTTACAGGAGCTCAAACTCTTCCCTTGGCTCATAACATATTCCTCCTCCACCAAATTATATGGTAGCTTGTTCCACATTTCAATTTCTAAATGAATTGGTCTTCATTCTTCCTGGGTTCGTGACAGACATCATGTCTAAGAATTAATGTTTCACATCCTGCCGCTTCCAGCATGTTCAACAAATTACTCAGTGTCATTGTCACTGAATTAATTAGAGGGATTCATGGGATGACTTTCACTCATGTGAATGTGTTCTTTTTAATTAGGGTTCATTTATTTTGTATTAATAATTACATATCTACATGGTATCCTTTGTGGTTTTAACATTACCGACCTCAGGAAGTTGTTATGAGGATTGATGCCAACAAAGAAGTTAAAACTGCAATACTTGGGAAGGTCTCAACTGCTCTCTTTATTCTCGTGAGTGAGCTTGCTGACAGTGGGGCCAGGTAAGCAGGGGGGACCACATCCCTGTCTTTCCAGTGAGGACTCTGGCGATCAGATATTCAGTGGTCTGGAATTACTGCTGCTGTCAGGACGAGAGCCAGCTCTTCATATTCTGAGTCCTGTCTTCCCAACTGTCCTCATCATTGACATTTTAGGGACTGGTATTTCAACCTGTGGATGGGGCTGCAAGCCTTCAGACCAAGCCGTCAGCATGTGTGGAAATGTGTAGTACAGCACAGCGTGTAGTAGGAACTCAGTTAAGACTTCATTTCTTTCTATGCATTTACAGCTGTTAGACTTCTCAGTCTCTCCTCCTCTGTTTCCCCACTGAGCCACCCCAACTGAGCCCTTCATGGCAGACTCCTCAGGAGACTCCAGTTTCAAGCAGTTGGTGGTTATTTTAGGCAGATCAGCAGCCATAACAAAGTACCACAGACTGGCTGGTTTAAATAACAGAAATTGACTTTTTCACAGTCCTGGAGATGATTAAGGAGTTGGTGGGGTTGGTTTTTTCTGAGGCCTCGCCCCAGGGCTTGTAAATAACCTTCTTCTCCCTGTCTTTTCACACAGTCCCTTCTTACAAGAATGCTACTCATTTGAGTTAGCTTCCATCTTCATGATCTCAATTTAATTCACTTTTAAAGACCCGGTCTCCAAATACAGTCTTGAGTATGAGGAATATGGGGCTCCACATGTCGATCTTAGGGAACATAGTTCAGCCCCTAGCAGTGGTCTAGCAAGGAAGGGCATCTGAGCCTGGACGCTCCAGCCCAGTGTGTGCTCAGCACCTAATGGCAACCCAGACCCATTCAATGCCTTCAGTGCATTCTGCTCAAAAAGCACACCAGAGGGGGATAAGTTTGTGATTTAGGATGAGGAGGAAAGAGAATGAGACCTGTTATGTGCCAGGCAATATGGTGGTGCTGAATACACATTATACCCCCAAATCTCAACACCACCAAGGACTTGGTAGGCCTAATTCCTCCATTTACTGAGGAAGAAAGGGACATGAAGTCGCTTGCCCAGGTCACATCACTGTTGGGTGCTTTATGCCCATTTCTCACCAATATTAAGTTGATAAGGAGGTGGAGCCATGTTGGCAAAGTAGGGAGAAAGCAAACCTTGTGATCACCCAATTCAAGCCCTTCACCAAGAAGTAAAAAGTAAATGCAAGACTGATGATACAAATCCAAGGTTGGGAAGCAAGAGCAGCTTCTTCACATGTCTCTTCTCCACATGCCTCTTCCAAGTTTTGTCCCCCCGATCCTTTCTAGCTTCCCTATGACCCTCCCTTCCTTACGTGGGTCAGGGAACATGGAAACCCTCCTGTCTATGGAGATTACACAGTTACAGTAATAATGACTTCTCATGAAACTGATGTTAACATTAAGTGAGTTAGTCTTTGAAAAATGCTCACCAAAGGATTAATCATTGTTCGTATAAAAACAAGGCCTACAGAGGGCCCCCCTGGTGGCTCAAGGGGTTAAGACGCAACCTATGAAGCTGTCCACAGCCACTGCAGCACAAGTGCGATCCTTGGCCAGGGAGCTACCCACATGGCACAGCAGACCTCTCCTGACTCTCCCGCTGCTGCCCTCAGCAGTGCATTTCAGTCCATCTGCCTGTTCTGTTCCCCACTCTGTCACAACTCTGGCCTGTACCCAAGTTCTTGTATGTATAAATAAATAAATCTTTAAAAAAAAAGAAAAAAGAAAAACAAGGCCTACAGAGCCAAGTGTCTCTCTGTATTTTCCAAAACTGTGTGTCTCTAATGGGCAGGTAGTAGAACCTCACTCGTATTTATTATGTGAATAAATGAATGTAAATATGGTGGACCCTGGGCTACCTGTGATGAGGAGAAACTACCCTGTTGCAGCAGATTTCTTGTTTTTTTGGTTGGTTGGTTGAAGCCCTAATCCTGATGGAGAAATAGAAGAGGGGGGAGTGAGCCAGTGCAATGGGAAAGAGCTTTTCTCACCCTCCTGAGAGGTAGGAGAGCTCTAGGGAGCCGAGGCTGGTTTTCTCACCCATTTTTCCTGTGTCATCTCTAGATTGGATGGGAGAATCACCTCCTGGATTCTGACAGTACGGAAATCAACCATTGTTAAAGATATTTGGTGGACACTAATGCATTTAGAGCTCCCATTCTGATACTCTTCTCTAGCAATGGTTTAATCATTTGTGTTGTCATGAAAAATCTGAAAGTGATTGCTCAATTTTCTTTTCAGGCTCAGGCTGCATGAAGAGAAGGTTATTAAAGATAGAAGACATCATCTCAAGACCTACCCAAACTGTTTTGTCGCAAAAGAACTGATTGACTGGTTGATTGAGCACAAAGAGGCTTCTGACAGAGAGACTGCAATTAAACTCATGCAGAAATTAGCAGACCGGGGCATTATTCATCATGGTGAGTGAGGTGGCACAGTCAAGGTACCCTGAGAGGAACAAAGAACTACATCTTCTTTTTTTTTTTTTTTTAAGATTTATTTATGCACACAAGAGGTGGGGTACAGATCAGAAGTGCAGGGTTGGGGGTGAGAGGATTCACCAGAGACAGAGTGGGGAGCAGAACAGGTGGATTGACTGAAATTCACTGCTGAGGGGAGCAACGGGTGAGCCAGGAGAGGTCTGATGCATCTTGTGGGTCAGCTCCCTGGCTGGGGATTGAACTCGTGCCATGCTGCAGTGGCTGCGGATAGCTTCATAGTGCTGCAACTTAACCCCTTGTGACACCAGGGAGACCCCCAGAACTACTTCTATTCCAGTACTGAATCTACCCATTTAAGAAATAACACATTTTACTTTATATGTCCCCTGTGTACCTCTGCCCAGTTATATTTCCTTCTTCCCTCCAAGAGACATTTTATTTCCATGGACTTTCTGCACATGCCTCTACCATCAAAGTATCTTCCTATTTTAATGTTTTAAGCTGTTAAAGAGATGCACGTTTATTCTTTTGCACCTTGACCAGCTCACTGAGCTTCATCCATGTAGATAGTGTGTATCTCCAGTTTGTCCATTTTCACTACCGTGTCCTGTGCCATGTGTAATTACACCAACATATCCTTATCCATTCTCCTCCTGATGGACATTTACATTGCTTCTAATTTTTTGCTGTTACACTGAGTGGTTCAGTAAATATTCTTGAACTTGTCCCCTTTAAATCTCTAACCTTGCCTGAGACTTTTTCCTTGCTGTTATTCTCTTGGGCAGCAATGTCCTTCCTTCTCGTTTTTGACTAATTTCTACTCATTCTTCAAAGCCCATTTATGTGCCACCTCCTCAGAGAAGCTTCCATATCCCAAAGTTAAGTGACTTGGATACTAGTGCTCCTCCTTTGGACTCTCAAACAGTCTCATCTCACCTTTTTCATGGCTTTATTACACCATGGTTTACTTACATGTTGACATTCCTCTTAATCTTTTTTTTTTTTTTTTTAATTTTTTTTTTCTATAGAGGCATGTTTTATTTATTTATTTGCTTGTTTGTTTGTTTTGTTTATACAAGCACTGGGTACAGTCAGAAGCGCAGGAGGGTGAGAGAATTCACCAGAGCCAGAGCGGGGAGCAGAGCAGGCAGAAGGACCGAAGGACACTGCTGCGGGGAGCAGCGGGCGGCAGGAGAGGTCTGCGCGCCATGTGGGACCCTCCTCCGGTGGCCAGGGAGCAGCCGGGGATCGAACCGGCGCTGCAGAGGCCCCGGGGAGCTTCGCAACCCAGCGCTCAACCACTGCGCCACCAGGGAGGCCCTCCTCTTAATCTTTATGGACTGCACTTTCCTTGAGAGTGAGGCCTACTGCAATAGCATGCTCAAAAACAAATTGTGGAATGGGCCTCCCCAGTGATGCAGTGGGTTGAGCGCAGTGCTTTGGAGCTGTCCACAGCCTCTTCAGCTCAGGTTCAATTCCCAGCCGGCCAGAGAGATACCCACATGGCACAGCAGACTTCTCCCGTCTTGCCCGCTGCTCCTCTAGCAGAGTTTTCAGTTGTCTGTCTGTTCTGTTCCTTGCTCTATCTCTGGTGATTTCTCTCATCCTCCAGTGCCTCTGGCCTGTACCCCAGTTCTTGTATAAATAATCTTTTTTTTTTTAAAAAAAAAAGAAAGAAATTGTGGAATAATTGATAAATTGAATTTTGTGATCCTTTTCATGGATAGTAATAATGATGGTAATGATGGTGTTAAAAATTCTGAGCACTTATTCTGCTCCAGGTACTGGAACAGATGTTACACTTTACATGCACTCAATCATATCGTAGATATTTGTGTACTTAGAAAATTAGTTAGTAAAACAATTCTCAGTTAGCATCTTATTTCATTTGAGTCATTAAATGTTTTTTTTTTCTCATTTGCCTCTTGTTGTATATTGTGTTTCAGTGTGTGATGAGCATAAGGAATTCAAGGATGTCAAGCTCTTCTACCGCTTTAGAAAGGATGATGGCACCTTCCCGTTGGACAACGAAGTGAAGGCCTTCATGCGAGGCCAGAGGCTTTATGAGAAGTATGTTGCATGTGACATTCCCTGTTGACGGAACTGAGGCTATTTGAATCTTTTATCATTTTGACTTCAGCCTGGCTCTTCCATGTGGGATGGTTACATAACTGTTCCTTTTACTATGAGAAAACTCTCTCATCGTTTGCTTTTCTCTTTTCCAGAAATTAAATTGATATCATAAGATCACCGGTATTCAAATAATGCTTTCCATATTTAAGTCAGCTTGCAAAACTTGACGTGATCTTTGCAGTGATGCTGCAGCCCTTTCTCTTCATAAAATATTGTTATTGGATAACTTGGAGGTTTAGTCTTGTCAGTGGCTGGAGAAGCAGTGTCAAGTACAGGGGAAGTTCACGTTCAGCTTAAGAGATGAGTGGTGAAAGAACTTCAGATAACAGAATGTGTAACAGGAATAATCTCTCAGCACTTTGGAAACATGAATATAATGTAACTCAGGAGTATTTGGTTGGTAGATCTTTGGTTTTTCCTTTCATTCATCACTTTTTAAGAAAACTGAACATTGGATGATAACATTATATAGGTTTCAGGTGTCCAGGGTTGTACATCATCATCCATTTATACTATATCATCTGCATATACTCTATCATGCTTGCCACCAAATATCTAGTTTCCATCCGTTGGGTTGGTAGATCTTGAATCTCCCCAGTGCTCTGTCTCTGAGCTGATCTTCTATTTCTGTGTTCTCTTTCTCATTCCACCGTACTTGCTTATTTTTTTCTTCCCAGTGTAACCAGTAGAAAAAGGAGTGCAGGAGTACTGGCAACTCTCTCCTCAATTCCAGCTGCCTCCCAAGGTTGCATGGAGTTGGAAATATGTCTTAATCACATAGCACCTACTCTACGATGGGTGGGTTGGGGCATGGAGGAGGGGTGCCCAGATCATCAGATTAAGGAGTATGATGACTAAGAGCAAGATTGGGTTTGAGGTCTACTTGTCACCTTCCCTTTGTAGACCCCGCTTAATTTTGCACAAGCTCAATTGCCCCAGACATACTGTCATTACAGCAATAGCTGTGATAGTAACAGTAATAGCCATTACTGTTACATTCTCCCAAACAGTAGAGTTTTTAGTTTTCAAATAAAGCTAGTAAACAGGATAAATATCTGTAACTTAAAAGAACAGCATTGAATCTGGACATACTTCTTTCAGATGATAAAGGATATTTTGGTTGCACGTTCCAGACTACAGAATTTTATTTTATTCTAGAAGTTCACAAAATTGATATCTATAAGAAAAATGTTGAGCTTAGGATTATCAAATGCTTTATATACTGAAACAGAGTTAGCTATATAAAAGAGGATGTAGATTTGAACTACACTTTTGACTTGCCTTACTAAAACAAATAATTGAAACATACATTTTAAGCTGACCTGGATTTCATCTTCAAGTGTAGAGACTTTGCAATTCAAATTGAACCTCAGCCTTATCATGGAGTTAAATCCCTCCTAGATTTGCTTCATAGAGAATTTAGTTTAGTTTTTTACTCCAAAGGCCTTGGTTTTCTCAACAGCAGGAGCTTCTGTCTCGAGCAACTGGTAGTCTATTCTGCTTAGGATGATAAACCTGATTGAAGAATTGGTTTAAAGATCTGTGTGTGTTCCCATTGCTTCCTTTATATTTTCTCTTCTTTAAGGATTGAAGAGAAATAGAAGGCAGAGACTGTATCCAAAGGGGAAAAGCCCTGTTGCGTGTTTTATCTTATCAGAAGTTCCTCCCCATGTGCCTGTCCCTAGGATCTTTTTTCCTGTTCCTCCCGCTGCCTGGCACAATAAATATTTGTTGAACGAACAAAGGACTCTGCATGCTGTGATTGCTCTGGACTGCTTGCTGAGCTTGTACCATGAAAGGGACTGGAGAGAACTTGCTTTTAATGACAAGCAGCAGTATGCAGAGTTTACCTTGTCTTGCCTTTTTGGAATTTACAAAGCAGTTTATACATGAACAGCTTTGATAGTCTGTACAATTCTGTGCACAGATTTAGCCACAGTTAGTTCCATCATAGAGATGGGGCACATGAGCTCAAGAGAGGTTCAGTGGTTGATGTAACCCTAAACCATGAAGCTAGAGTTCCAGAAAAAATGTCTCTAAGTATTTGGCTCCTTTTGTTCCACTTTTAGTTGAGAAGTGGTTTTCACACTGAGATCCTGAGTTCTGCAAATTGTCTCAAAGGTTGTGTCATAAATAGGTGTTAATTGTTTTTTAAACTTCAATAAAAAATACCTTCTAATACTATTATATATGCTGCTTTCGTAGTTTGCTGTGTTGCCCTGTTAGTTAGTGGCTTCAGAGAACCTTGAAATAATTGTTTCCTGCCTTCTTAGCTTATTTGCAGTGTCCAAAGATTGCAGTGAAAATGGATTAAAAGTTGGTGCCTTTTGCATCTGCTTATCAGAATGACATGGAATGATCTTAATAGTGTATCACTAATGTCAGGAACTGCTAAGAGTCTTGAGATTTAACTGACTTGGAACAAGTTTGTCTGCCACCTTGTCATGGTGCTTGGCAGAAGGCACGAGACCCCTGGCTTTGGGCCAAAGGACAGTAATAGCTGTGATAGTAACAGTAATAGAGTATCATCATTTTCTGGAACTAGTTCCCGAAACCTTTGTTCCCACAGTACAGCACAATGAGGACCAGATCACACCTACCTGGGCTGGGCTTTCATATTTCATAGGAACCCCAGGCTTGAGTAACCTGAATCTTTTGTAATGGTCTTGAAGCAAGCATGGGTTCTGACTCAGAGGAAAACATTGTCTCTATTGTACTGGACAGTAAACAAATCTGCCCTTTTGCTCCAGAGCAAGATACTGCCTTTATCTTCCAAGTCTGTTCATGATACAAACTTTCTTGGGAAGAAAGAATATAAGCTGTTAGTGTTTGAAAACTTGAGGTGAGAGTTCCTTGGAAAATTGTTTCCCAACAACTAAATAAAAATACACAAATTTGTTGAAGTTGGTAGCCGATCATTGGGGAAGCCATGATTATCTTTACCACTCCTGGTTTCTAGATTTTTGTGTTAATCAAAACTACCTTTCAGGTTTTTATTTACTGTTTAACTTCTAGAAGTAAATATTGCATTGCAAGTGTGAACTTACAAAAATGGAATTTTCTGTAAGATTTTGAGAAAAGAGATTGGTTGTTTGAGGTATTTTTAAACTGTGCTATTTTTAAAAGACCATCATTCCTTTTCACAGGGCATTTAGTGACAACTTTAGAACAAAATGCACTTGGTTTCACTGGATGTACAGCTCTAAGTAGAATCAGGGATTTTTTGACCTAGAACTATATCCCTGGTGGATGCTCCTGATTATCTCTTCTTTCTTTCTGTCTTTCTTTCCTTCCTTCCATTTGAGACCAAACAACTGAGTTCTTTTTCCCATCTGATACCTGAACAAGCCCAGGAAAGACACTGGAAGCAAAAGGTCAACCCACATTCTTGGGTCAAAGAATGGAGGAGAGAACCGGTGCTCTAGACCCTTCTCCCTGAAGTGGGGAGAAGCAGGTACTTGTGTGGGGGAGTACTGAGGAGGGGAGAGTCTAGAGGATCGTGTCAGCAGGATTTCAGAGAAATAGGAGCTGGTGGTGTTCCAGGAACTGCATTCATGCCCCTTTTTCTTCCAGTTTGGTCTTGACTGGAGCTGTCCTGTCTCTGGTGGGCATGCTCTTTACTATGATAATGATATTGTGGCTTAACCTTTATCTTCTGCATGCATCTTGGTCTCAGCTTGTCAGCCTGGTTTTCTGTGATTTAGTCTGCAAAAAAAGATGAACAGGAACGGAACAAGGATGAAGAACTTCTGGTTACCTGCCCTCCTGCTTGCCTGCCTGCCTGCCTTTCTCTCTTCTTCCCTGCCCTCCCTCCCTCCCAACCTCCCTCTCTCCGTCCTTACCATTTATGTTTTCTTTTTCTTTTTTTATAGCAGGCTATGCAAAGTTGTATTATTTGCCTGATGGGCTATTCAGATGTTTAATAATTTTCCCATTGGGGTCCTGGACTGAAGAGACTCATATAAAACAAACTCATTGTCTTATTTTAAATACTAACAAAAATTTATGCTGCCATTATTTCCAAATAACTTCTCTTTCTGAACACTGCCTTCTGAATTATAAGTGTGGTTTAAAGTGTACAAGAGAGTTACCTGCATGTTACAAACAACTGGCCCTGGTTTATCTCACTTTTTTTTTTTTGCTTTTTTTTGTTTGTTTGCTTGCTTGTTTTCTATTTTTATTGTAGTAACGTCAGCCAGTAGAAGAAGGGCCAGCTCAGAAAATAGCCTTATGGCTATTTGGTTCAGTTAGCTGAACTCAACCTTCTTTCCTGGCAACAGAACTAGTCAGTGTCTACGCCTAAGGACTGGGAAATTGGGTGGTGAATGCATCTGGGGACACAGCGCTATTGTACACACACAAAAAAGGAGAGGCAACCACTTCACATTGATCAAGATGGCAGTTAAACAAACCAAAAAAAAAAAAAGAAAATAAAAAGCGCTGGTGAGGATGTAGAGAAATCAGAGTCTTTATACATTGCCAAGGGAATGATGCACCTGCTGTAAAAAGGGGTAGGATGGTTCCTCAAAAATTACACATATAATTATCTTAGGATCTAGCAATTCCACTTCTGGATATGTGCTCAAAAGAATCACAAGTCGGGGGGCCTACCCTGGTGGTGCAGCGGTTGAGCACTGGGCTGCGAAGCTGCCCGCAGCCTCTGCAGTGCCGGTTCGATCTCCGGCCGCCTGCAAGGGTTCCACAAAACGCGCAGACCTCTCCTACCACACCCGCTGCTCCCCTTAGCAGTATACTTCATCAGTCTGCCTGTTCTGTTCTCTGCTCTGGCTCTGGTGAATTCTCTTACCCTCCCGTGCTTCTGACTTTACCCAGTGCTTGTATAAATAAATAAATAAATCTTTAAAAAAAAAATCACAAGCAGGGGTCTGAATAGATATTCATTCACCCATGTTCAAAATAGCATTACTCATATAACTGAAAGATTAAAGTAACCTAGATCATTTGATGGATGCATAATAAACAAAATGTGGTGTACATATGCAATGGAATATTATGCAGCCCTAAAAAGAAAGGAAGGTCTAACATGCTACAACATGGATGAAAACATACTGTGTAAGCCTGTCACAACTGGACAAATCTCATATGATTTCATGTCCATGATATACCTAGAGTATTCAAATTCATAGAAGTAAAAAAACAGGTTGCCGGGGGCTCAGCTAACTGACTCAGCTACCTGAACCAAATGAGGGCAGAGGGAGAAATGCGGGTATAGTGGGTACAGACTTTCACTTTGGGAAAATGGACAAGTTCTGGAGGTGAATGGTGGTGATAACACAATACGAATATGCATTATGCTACTGAACTGCATTCTAAAACTTGGTTTAAATGCTACAATGTTGTATGTATATTTTATTTTTTTTTCCCAAAGATTCATTTTATTTTTATGCATACAAGAGCTTGGGCACAGGCCACAGGCACGGGGGTGGGGGATGGGGCGAGAGGACTCACCAGAGACAGAAGCGGGAACAGAACAGGCAGACTGACCAAAACACACTGCTGAGGGGAGCAGCGGGCGAGCCAGGACAGGTCTGCTGTGCCATGTGGTAGCTCCCTGGCCAAGAATCAAACTCGTGATGCAGTGGCTGCGGTCAGCTTCATAGGCTGCGTCTCAACCCCTTGTGCCACCAGGGAGGCCCTGTATGTATATTTATCACAATAAAATGAATGAATGAATGAATGAATGAATGAATGAATGAATAAGAAAAATCTAAAAGTCATAAGAGAAAAATAGGAGTGGGGTCAGTCTTACCAGAACACTGGCAAGTGTGAGCAAGACAAAAGCAGGGTGATAGCTATACCAGGCCAGATGCTTTGGATCACAGGAATTAGAAAGTGAGCCTGGGAATGGTGAAAGCAGCAAACAAAGGCAATGAGTTAAATGCTTTTGGTTTGGCAAATTGGGAAATTGAGACTTGCTTACACTACTAACACATCCAGAAAGCCTGGGGAGCATTTCAAACCCTGGTTTCTGGCTCCAGAGCCCATGATCTTAACTACTTTTCTGTCTGCAACTTCTACTTCCCAAAACCTCTACAGTTTTTATCCAAGGCTGTAAGCTCCACCACCTGCCCTGGCCTCTAGGAGGCTGACCTTTGGGCATCACTAGAAAATGGTAAATGATAGGCAGGTTAAGAGATTTTTCTAAGGGGCTAAGGAAAGTGTTCCTTACATCATATCACAAGTCCTTGGGTCTGGTTTTGGAAATGACATTATTCATACCATTTCTATCATGCTGTCTTCTATATAATATATGGCAATAATAGTAAAACCGTGTTGACATGCAAAACAGACTGCAGGCCAGCTGTGCTTGTCAAAAGTCCTCAGTCCTAGATCATCATCTACAGATTTCTAGCTTGGCTTGATTATTTAGAAATGACTTGATTGAAAGATAAGCACATTGCTGCTTTAACCATGAAGCAGATTTATTGACAGTCGAGATCAAATCTATTGGTTACTTCTGCCAAGTTTCCCTGATTCTGTGTAATTGCAGGGTTATGAACTCAGCATCTGTAACACTGATTTTGCCAATCATTCTCTAGTTACTTTTCAACTTGGTCAAATGGAAAAACCATTTAAAATTTCTGGAGTGAGAGAGGCATACATCAGTGTTCTTCCACTTGCTGAGACTTTTAATCTTTCTGAGCCTCTTTTCATCTGTAAAATAGGAAGAAAACGCATAATTCACATACATTTTTATTTTCATTTATTTATTTATTTATTTATTTTATTTTTTAAAAAAGATTTATTTATTTATTTTATACAAGAACCGGGGTACAGGCCAGATGCGTGAGAAGGTGAGAGGATTCACCAGAGACAGAGTGGGGAACAGAACAGGCAGACTGACCAAATACACTTCTGAGGGGAGCAGCGGGCGTGACAGGAGAGGTCTGCTGAGCCATGTGGGACCCTCGCCGGCTGGCCAGGATCAAACTGGCACTGCAGGCTGCGGACAGCTTCACTGTGCGGTACTCAACCACCTGTGCCACCAGGGGAGGCCCATTGTTTTGAGGACAAAATGAAATAAAGTTCAGTAGCCTCCCAACTAATGTTGGACATGTTGCAGTTCACCTATAAAAGGAAAATACATACATTCCAAAGTATCCTGGTATTACTCAAGTTGTGGAAAAACCCATGCCTTTATATACTAGAATTATATTCTACATGGGCGATGCCCAGCTTGTATCAGGACATCCCCATTTATCCTCCAGATCCATTCTCAACCTGCCTGGTGTTCCAGGGGGCTCACTGATATGGATCCATCAGCAGGCACTTTGCCTTTGACTGTCAGTGGAGGAAGTAGTTGAAGGGAGGAGGGTGAGAGGAAGTGTTTATTCCTCTGCTCCCTCCCCTCTCTTGAATGCCACAGTTCTAGTCAAACAACCTTCTTGCACCTACTCCCTTTGGCTCTGGAAACTGCTCTCACCATAATCCTCAGGCCTGAGAGGTTAAGGGTCACTGCAGTCTGCCAAACTAGGAGTTTCACAATCCCTTTTAGTTTCCTTTAATCCTTTCCATAGCCTTTGTAATTCTTTTTTAATTATAAATTTTATGAGCCCATTTGCCTGTCCTTTTTGTAGTTTCCTGCTAGAAACCTGACTGGTAGAGCCTGGGAACTGAAATGTGTTGTCAACTATTTCCTTGAGGGAGCAGGTAGACACCATCACCCACACTCTATCAGTGGAAAATCCACCTGCTCCTCGGTTCCTTTTTTTTTTTTTTCCTATGTGTGTTTCATGGATTGGTTGGAAATGGCACAAGGAAGTCTCCATGAATACTCTTGTTTGAGTAGGTAGGATGGTTGGATTATAATGAATTATTTTGGCTCCTTACGCTCTGCTCCTCTCTCAATCACCCTGTGTTCTTGGTACAAAAGTCATCTCCCCAAGGTGACAGTGCTTGACAATCAGCTCTTGTGGTCATGGACTTTGAGGCCACACTCAACTTTAGAACCTCATTATCCAGGATGTAGCATGTGCCAGTTAAATGTTTGTTGAAAAGATGAATAGATAAATGAATGAATGACATTATTATTTAGGAAAGAAGTACGTGGGCACACTCTTTCTCTCTATCTTAACATATGGAATGGAAAGTAGTAGGTTTTGCTATTCTAAGATCACTGTTCATATTTATTCATTGTGGTTCAGATCATCATTCAACGGATAAGAACAGCAATCACAGCTGTGATATTAACACTTCTGGGCTGCAGACATCATTCTAAGTATTTTTCATGCATTACTTCATTTAGTTCTTCCAACACCTCTAAGAAGGAGAAATTTTCACAATCAGTTTACAGGTGAGGAAAGCAAATTTGAGATGAGTTAAGTAACATGCTTTCAGCCTGCAGTTTCTAAAGAGCAATGCTGGTCAAAAGTCCCTCCCAGCTGACTCTTCCTTTCTCTACAATTGGCATTAAAAATTAAAAACATGAAATTCCTTGAATGAATCTGAACAAATTGAATTCCATCTCCCATGTGCTTTGAATCCAGCAACTCTTCCCTCTGGAAGAGATTAAGAACTCAGAGCCTTTTCTAGAGGAAACAGCACTCGTTTGTTTTTAGTGCTGAGATTCTAGAGTAAATGGATCAGGGGGCTGGGGCTGGGTGGGGCAAAGCCTAACATTCTGTAACAAAGGGGAAACAGAACACACACAGAGTACAAGAAGGGCCAGATCCTTCAGACCCAAGTGACACAGATGGGAGGAAGCAAACTAAAAGTGGATCTTCTAGGATAGACCAGCAGCTGGGAGGTTTTTGTTTTTGTTTTTTTTTTTAAGATTTATTTATTTATGCATACAAGAACTGGGGTACAGGCCAGAGGTGTTGGGGATGAGAGGATTCACCAGAGAGAGTGGGGAGCAGAACAGGCAGATTGACTGAAATACACTGCCTGTGTATTTCAGGGGAGCAGCGGGCGAGACAGGAGAGGACTGTGTGCCATGTGTATGTGGCCATGTGTGTACACTAGCCAACTAGTATATGTGAAGTAGTAACTCATTGTGATTTTAATTGGCAGTTTCCTAAAGACTAATGTGACTTCGATCCCCTGGCTGGGGATCGAACTCATGATGCAGTGGCTACGGATAGCTTCATAGGTTGCGTCTTAACCCCTTGCACCATCAAGGAGGCCCAGCTGGGAGTTTTTAAGGGAGCAGCGGGGTTTTTTTTCCATTACTAGAGGCTTTGTATAGATAGATAGAGCCTCCCTGGTCTTTAAAGGTAGAGATGCCTTGGTCTTTAAAAGTAGAGATGTTTTTCAAGAGGTGTAGTTGCTATGCTGTTGATCTTACTTTGTTTGCTGAATGCAAACTTCCCTATTTAATTACAGTCTCTTCACACAGAGTTGGGGCGTGAAAGCAAGGGCATTATTCCACCAGATGGAAAAAGAACTCAATTGACAGAATGCATTTATTAACTTCAGAGTCCCTAATGAGAGTCTTTCAGAACAGGAAGGCAGCAAGTCCAGATAACATTTTTCACTTGGTTAAAGTTCTACTTCAGTAAAGAATTTACTATCAAGTTAAATTTAGTGAAATTTTGTAATATATATATATATAAAGTACACTAATTGTCCACAATGCAACTCAACACATTTTCAGAAACAAAATTAACTTTTTCCATCAAAATATAAAATTTTTCTGGAATATAAAATTTCCCCTTGTGAATAAATTGCTTTTCCTTTTCTATGTTTCACTTTACCATGTTAATGCTCTTTCCCCTCCCCAGTTTTCTGGCCAATTTGGACTCTTTGTCCAAACCCTGCAAAAGTCAGTTCTTGGGAGCAGGGAGGGATATATTATATTACACGTGTATCACTTGTTCACAGCTGCCTTGTGCCAGTTGATATGCCAGATGCCCTATACGGATTCGCTCTCATTTTTATAACCCTGTTAAGGTACATGTTATTATCCTCATTACCTATAAGAAGAAACTGTGCATCATTTTTTGACTATAGTGAATAATGTAGCCATAGACAATTGTGTGCAAGCTTTTCTGTGGACGTGTGTTTTCATTTCTTCTAGGCAGATATGTAGAGATAGAATGGACAGGTCATATGATAGTTAATGTTAAATGGTTTGGGGGACTAAGAGATTTTTCTGCATTTTACCTTCCAATTAACAGTGTATGAGGCTCCTACTGTCTCCACATTCTTGCCATTACTGGTTATTATCTCACATTTTGATTCTAGCCAACTAGTGTATGTGAAGTGGTAACTCATTGTGGTTTTAATTGGCAGTTTCTAAAGACTAATGTGACTTAGCCTCTTTCTCTGTGCTTACTGGCTATTTGTAAATTTTCTTTGGTCAGTTTTAAAATTGGATTATATGGCTTTTTCTTATTGAGCTTTAAGTTCTTTATATGTTCTGGATGTAAAGCTGTTACCAGATATATAATTTTCAAACGTTTTCTCCCTTTTTGTAAGTTGTCATTTTACTTTCTTCCTGGTGTCCTTAAAGCATCAGTGTTAAATTTGGATATAGTCCTGCTTATCAATTTTTTTCATTTTGTCACTGTGGTTTTAGTGTCCTATCTAAGGATACTTTGCCAAATCCAAGGTCATGAAGATTCACCCTTATGTTTTCTTCTAAAAAAATGTATTAGCTCTTATATTTAAGACTTTAATATATTCTGAGTAATATTTTGTGTATGATGTAAAGTAAGAGACCAGTTTCATTTTTTGTGTGTGGTTCTCCTGTTCCATTTGTTGAAGTGACCTTCGTATCTGGTCTGGCATCCTTGTCAAAAGCCAATTGACCACAAATGTATAGAAAAAGAGGAGTTTTTTTTTTTTTTAAATAATAAATTTTATTTTTATATTCCCCCATACATTTGCAAACCCCCCATTCTGACCCCAATCCCTCCCCTCCCGCCCCACCCTCCAAAAGTGTCTCTGGTTCATAGTTTTTTGTTGATTTTGATTTTCACTTTCTTATAGTTATTCATTTTCCTGGTCCCTTATTTAAGTTTTCTAGATTCCTGCTATGAGTGAGACCATCCGGTATTTTTCTTTTTCTTTTTGGCTTATTTCGCTGAGCATGATCCCTTCCAGCGCCATCCATGTTGCTGCATATTGCATGTGTTTATCTTTTTTGAATGCTGAGTAATATTCCATGGTATATATGTACCACATCTTCTTGATCCAGTCATCTATTTTGGGGCATTTGGGCTGTTTCCAAAGCTTAGCTATTGTAAATAGTGCTGCTATAAACATAGGGGTGCAGGTGTTCTTTGGAATGGATGTTTCTGTGTCCTTTGGGTAAATACCTAGGAGTGGAATTGCTGGATCCTATGGAAGCTCTATGTTTAGTAGGTCCAGAAATCTCCACACAGATCTCCATAGTGGTTGGACCAGTTTGCACTCCCACCAACAGTGCAGGAGAGTTCCTTTTTCTCCACAACCTCGCCAACATTTGCTGTTGCTAGTTTTTTTAATATGTGCCATTCTCACTGGTGTGAGATGGTATCTCATGGTAGTTTTGATTTGCATTTCCCTGATGACAAGTGATGTTGAACATTTTTTCATATGTCTGTTGGCCATTTGCATTTCCTCTTCAGAGAAGTTTCTTTTTAGCTCTTCTGCCCATTTTTTGACTGGATTATTTTCTTTGTTGTTGCTGAGTCTCATCAGCTCTTTGCAGATTTTTGTGATCAGTCCTTTATCATTAGTGTTGTGTGCAAAAATGTTCTCCCAGTTGGTGGGGTTTCTCTTTGTTTTTGTTATTGTCTCTTTTGCTGTGCAGAAGCTCTTTAATTTGATGAAGTCCCAGCTGTTGATCTTTGCCTTCACTATCACTGCTTTGGGTGATGTGTCTGTAAAGATGTCTTTGATGTGCAAATCATGTAGTGTTTCACCTATATTTCCTTCTATGTATTTTATGGTTTCAGATCTTATGTCTGGTTCTTTAATCCATTTTGAGTTGATTTTTGTGTATGGTGTGAGGTAGTGGTCAAGCTTTATTCTTTTGCATGTAGCAACCCAGTTTTCCCAGCACCATTTATTGAACAAACTTCTTTGCTCCATTGCATAGTCTTTGCTCCTTTGTCAAAGATTAGTTGACCATAAATCTGTGGGTTTATTTCTGGATTTTCTATTCGATTCCATTGGTCTGTATGTCTGTTCTTGTTCCAATACCATGCAGTTTTGATGAGTATGGCTTTGTAGTATAGTTTGAAGTCTGGGAGAAAAAGAGGAGTTTTTATGAGTGTATAGTGTAAGCGCCTGTTTGTACAGTGGATTGTACAGTAGAAGACACTTGCTTTTTCATATCACTTCCACAGTTATCCCAGTGTCACATGCCCCATTAACCTGCAGACAGGTAGCCCCAGGCCTCCCTGGTGGTGCAAGGGGTTAAGGCACAGCCTATGAGTATGATTTCCATCCCTGGCTGGCCAGCAGTGTATTTCAGTCCATCCGCCTGTTCTGTTCCCCACTCTGTCTCTGGTGAACCTTCTCACCCCCAATACCTCTGTCTCTGGAGACACTAGGAGCCTCATAAATAAATAAATCTTAAAAAAAAAAAGTAGCCCCTATTTGACATGGTGCTCAGTTTTTCTTTTTGAACTTTTCTTTTTATTTATTTTTTACATCATTGTTCATTTTTAAACAATATTAGCTTCCCCCCACCCCCTCATCTGTAGTCCCCATAGAGTTTCCTTCCCCAATGCACCTGTGCACCATCACCTCAGCCCTCTGTGCTCCTCCCTCCCTCCCTCTGATCCCTCTGCTCAGTTTTTCTTTTCTTTTTCTTAAGAGTTTTATTTATTTATGCATACAAGAACCTGGGTTATAAGCCAGAGGTGTTAGGGGTAAGAGGATTCACCAGAGACAGAGTGGGGAGCAGAACAGGCAGATAGATTGAAATACACTGCTAAGGGGAACAGCGGGTGAATCAGGAGGGGTCTGCTGCACCATGTGGGTCAGCTCCCTAGCCGGGGATTGAATTTGTGCAGCAGTGGCTGGAATAGCTTCATAATGCTGCGTCTTAACTCCTTGCTCCATGAGAGAGGCTTCTGCTCAGTTTTTCCTCTATATCTCTCTTACGTCTTTTAAATATCTTGATTTTTACTGTTATTGTCTTCAGTTTTTTGTCATTACTTCATCTTCTCCCTCCTAAACATCTGCCTTTACCCTCCCCTCTGTGTTCATTTTTGGCAGAAAATTCTTCTATTTTCTAATAATTAAGGAAGCTTTCAAAATAAATTAAAATCATTCCCTTCAAAAGAACTTTTATAATATGTTTTAGAACCCAGCCTCCCTGGACAATTGTTTGAAAACCCTCACAGAGATTGGAATTGTCTTGAATTCAGTGTGAGAGTGCTTGCTTTGTCTCTGCCTTGTGTAATTTTTCAGTTATGAAACCACAGTTGTGCGTAGCTATTTAGGATGTGGCCTTGGAATCAGTACTCGGCTTCTCTCTAAAGCGGTCTTGATTTCTGAACATGTTTAGTACAACACTAAAAACCATGGGGAATGTGAAAATTATAACTTAGGTTGCAGATTATCAGTGCCTTCAGGACATAAAAGTAGGACTGAAAAGTTCTCACTTTTAGATAAAGGGATTTTATCCTTCAAAGACAGCATTCTGCATTCCTGTTGCTTGAAGTATTCTTCTTATTCTTCAGTTAGTTAAGCCCAAGTTTTTGTTGAGCACCTAAAACCCCTCCACCCCACTCTCCAGTGTCAGCATTCTAAATAAATTAAAAATATTTAAGGCGTGCTGTCTGCCCTCCTGGAGCTTCTAGTTTAATTGATGGGGTAAAATAATGCATTAAAAATCGAGAGAATATGTACAAAGTGAAGGTACACTTGTAAATTCAGTCAAGGGAGAGATCTATATGGGTCTATTGTTGGGACACTTTCAAAGAGGGATCAGTATTTATTTATTTTTTAAATTAATATTTTATATAATTCTTACATCATTTTTCATTTTTGCACAATGTATGCATTTTCATTTTGGTTATATTCCCCATACAATTGCACCCCCCCTTGTTTTGATCCTACTCCCTCCTGCCCACCCCCCATAGTGTGTCTCTAGTTTATAGTTGCTTGTTGATTTTGATTTTTACTTTGTATTAATTATTCTTTTTCCTGGTCACTTAGTTAGGTTTTCTAAATTCCTGCTATGAGTGAGACCATCCAGTATTTTTCTTTTTCTTTCTGGCATATTTCGCTGAGCACGAGGGATCAGTATTTAAAGCAAGGCTTTAAAGTAGAGCCCCACTGCCTTGTGTGCCCCTTTGTGCATTTGAGGACCAAGCACCTTTTTCCTTTCCTCCAGGCTGGCACAGTCTCTCCCCCCCACCCCCATAGAACTGCTCACGAGGAGTTAGGGCTGCAGTTTAACCATGTCTGTCCTGGAAGTCAGGTTCCCTTGTGCAGTGAACAACCTTTATGACTGTACATGAATGACCTCTGCTTTTTACGAATACTCTGGATTTCTCCAGGGAAAGGAAGGGAGGGCAAATGTAAGGAAACAGCATGAGGAATGAATAAAGATGAGAATGAGTATGTTCTGTTCTGTGTAGAAATGGAGATGAGTAAAAGAAGGTAGAAAAGATTTTTTGGCAAAGAGTTTAAGTGTTTTTTCTTCCCATCCTTTGCAGTATGTAATATTTTCCTAATAAATATTAATCAAATAGCTTCCTGTTTGCTGGTTATAAACCTGTTAGGAAAAGTGTGTCCATTTGTCGGTTCTGTAGATAATAGCAGAGTTCTTAGAAATGCCAATGCTTGCTAATACTTTCATGTTAATCACACAAGTCTATTCAAACTGTGTTGGAAGTGTACATCTATATATATAACATATATCGGGGGGCTGCTTTATTATACTGGTTATTAATATTAGCATTTTGTCAGGAATAAGTCATCTGATTAAACATAAGCTTAACCTTAACATAACTTCTTGATTAAAATATTTCCCCCATGTAGTACATTCCCTTTTGGGAATAATTTGAATAATAGAAAATTCTTTTAAGAAGAAAAGATGCATCGTTCATAAGTTACCCTCAGGGGCAAGTAACACTTAATATTCAGGGAATGAATTCTTAATATTTAATAGTTATCAAGTATATAGACTTATAGTTTGTTCTTAAAATATCATTATATTAACACTTGACTTTTTTTTTTTCTTTCTAAAACCTTCTTTAAATTCTAAAGCATCATTTGACTCCCTAGCTTGTACACTTCTCTTGCATTCACACATGTTCCCACGTTATATAGACGCTTCTCAGTGCCTTTGAATTTTTTTCAATGTACAAGGAGATCACTATCAGTTTATTTCTATTCCTGTACTGGCCCCTAAATGTAGCAGTTCCTTCTATTGTAATGTTGCCTTCCCCCTGGGTTAAAATGAGTCTGGGAAATCTGACTCAGATATATATCCAGGAAAGGTGGAAATCAGCTTTCGTACACAATCAAAAGCTACATACACAATCAAAAGTGAGTACTTGCTGGAGGCAAGTATTGCTCATACTTGACACCTTATAAGGTGTGTGGCTTTAGTCATGATTGTGGGCCAGCATATGACAATTTAGCGAAAAATGAATTTGATCTATAAAATACAAGTTTTGAAGCATCATATACATTTCTGATTTTTAATCAAAATGGAATTTTTATTCTTGTCTGAAGAAATACACAGTCTTAATTCATTTTGCCATAAAGAGCTTGAATGTATTAATAATGGCTCCGTCATCATCATCCTCATGGCTGCATGTATTCAGTGTTCATGGTATACTAGGCACCAGAATTGAAGCATTTCACGCATTATCACACTTCAGCTGCATGCCAGCTCCCCAAGGAGCACTGTCATCATTCCCAATTTACACTTGGGGAGCAGAATCATACAACTAACACGTGCAGAGCTGGGATGTGACACTGCAGTCTAATGAGGTCTTTAGATCTCATGCTTTTAAACCTACCCTATACTTTCAGTAAAATAAAAAATACTACCTAAATAAAGAAAACATAACACATAACTGTGACTGAGCTATACATATTGCCATTGCCTTTTAGCTAAGTAAATAAAGTGCTATGGAATCTAGTCTACCAAAAGGTCCCAAAATATTTTCATATTTTACAACATGTGCATGTTGTTCTTTCCATGGAGAGGTGACACATGTGTCCCTCCCCCTTGGGTCTGATGGTTTTAACAAGTGTAATCCTGGGCAGTTGACATTTTGTGACTTCTGAGCCTAGCCATTAAGAAGTCCTCACATGGTTGGTTGATTTGTGACAAGCATGCCAAGATAATTTTAATGGAGAAAGAATAGTCTTTTTAACACAGATGGTGCAGCGAGAACTAGATAGCTGCATGCAGAAAAAAGGGTTCAATCATCAAGTCATGCCTTATAGAAAAGCTAACTCAAAATGGATCGTAGAACTAAATGTAATAACTAAAGCTATAAAATTCATAGAAGAAAATAAAGGAGAAAATCATCCTAGACTTCGTGTAGGCAGTTGTTTCTAAAACGTAACACCAAAAGGATCAGCAATAAAAGCGAAAAATGGATCAATTAGACTATATTAAAATTGAAAACTCTAGGCTATAAACAATACCAAGAAAGTGGAGGGAAAAAAAAAAACAGAAAACACCTCCTTAGGTGGCTTTGAGGGTGTTTTTTTCTTTTTTAATTTAAAAACAAAGTAAAAAAAAAAACCCATAGAATGAGAATAAATATTTGCAACTCATATGTTTGATAAAGAACTTGCATCCAGAATATATGACGAATACTTACAATTCAATAATTAAGGATCTGAACTCATATTTCTATGATATACAAATGGACAGCAAGCCCATGAAAACATTCTCAGTCTCATCAATCATCAGGGAAATGCAAATCAAACCACTTTAAGATGCTACTTAACATCCTCTAGGGTGACGCTAATAAAAGGAACAGATGATAACAAATGCTGATGATTGGAACTTTCATGCTTTATTGGTGGGAATGTAAACAGTACAACCCTTTGGGAAATAATAGTCTGGCAGTTTCTCAAAATGTTAAATGGTGTTACCACATAACTAGCAATTCTACTCCTAGGTTTACATCCAAGAGAAATGAAAACATGTCCATACAAAAACGTTTTGTTATATGAATGTTTAAAACTGCATTATTTATTTATTTAACTTTTTAAAAAGATTTATTTATGCATACAGAAATGGGGTGTATAACAGAGGTATGGGGGAGGGTGAAAGGATTCAATAGAGAGAGTGGGGAGCAGAACAGGCAGATCTACTGAAATACACTGCTGAGGGGAGCAGCGGGTGAGTCAGGAGAGGTCTGCTGCACCATGTGGGTAGCTTCCTGACCGGGGACCAAACTCATGCTGCAGTGGCTGGTGATAGCTTTGTAGCTCTGTCTTTAACCCCTGTGCCACCAGGGAGGTCCAAAGCCACATTATTTATAATAACTTAAAATGACATTAACACAAATGTCCATTCATCAATAAATGGATAAACAAAGGGAGTTATATCCTTACAAAGGAATATTATTTGGCAATAAAAAAGAAATGAAATACTATTTCATTGCTGTATGTACCTTGAAAGATTAAGCAAAATGAAAGAGTCACCATGAATCACTGATTATATGATTCTGTCTAGGGCAATTTCATAGATGTAGATAATGATAGGTGGTCATCTCGGGTTGGAGTAATGGGGAAAAGGGAAATGATTGTTAATGGGTGTAGGGTTTCCTTTTGGGGTGATGAGAATATTCTAACTTGGGTTGTAATGATGGTTGTCCAACTCTGTGTGTGTATGAGACGTTCAATCCTAACAGCCTCTGCCTGCAGCTGTATGAGTAACCTCAAGGAAGAGCAATAAATGAACTGGCCAAGTGAGCCCCAGGCAGCCCACACAATACATAATTAAATGGTGGTTTTGGATTAGCTTGTTCTATAGCAAGAGATAATTGGAGCAAGTAGCAGTAAGGCAACTTCTTCTTTAATGGTATGACTACATATTAATATGAAGATCAAATCCCATAAAAGGCTTTGTCTTTGAAGAAGGGCACCTAGGTGGGAACATTGTTATTTCAAGGGGAAATGAAGTGAGGAAGAGCTCAGGGTGTGGGGCATGTTTTAAATAGCAGGCTGAACCAAATCCAGGCAGGTTTCCAACTGGTCTCTTTTCTAAAGTTCACACTGGCAGAAGTAGTGAACTAGCCACTTGTCCAGAAAACTCCCAGCTACTTAGCAGGAGCTCTGGAGGGCTGGCAAGTCATGTTTCTGGTTATAAGATATGACACAAGTAGCTTCCAACAACTTGTCCCCACCACAGCCTGAGAGACAAGCTGCTAAGCAAGAAGGGGACTTAGAATCTGGACTCCAGTCTCTGCTCGTAATCTATAGAGTGTCAGGAATGTCTGTATTGTTGTAAATATGACAGTTGTCCTTTCCACATTCTGGAAGGCCCTGGTCATTATTATATTAAATATAATTCTTATTGTCCATTCCAACTCAGCTGTTACTAATCCTGAAAAAGCAGCCAAGCAGTTGTTTGTACAGAAGAGGACTGCCTTAGGGAGCAGTCTAAAGGAGATTTAAAAATGAGTTCTACTGTGTGCACAATAAGAAGGCTGTTTGTGGCTCTGTTCATCTGCTAATAGCTTTTATAAGTACCTTTAATATAAAAGCATACATTTATTTACTTAGAATGTTCATGCATTTTTTTTCCCCCTAATGATTTTTTGTTTAAAGATTCATTTATTTATGCATACAAGAGCTAGGGTACAGGCCAGACGTGTGGGGGGGTGGGGGTGAGAGGATTCACCAGAGACAGAGTGGGGAACAGAACAGGCAGATTGACTGAAGTACACTGCTGAGGGGAGCAGCGGGCGAGTCAGGAGAGGTCTGCTGCACCAGGTGGGTTGCTCCCCGACTGGCCATGGGGATCAAACTCATGGTACAGAGGCAGCAGAAGCTTCATAGGTTGCGTCCTAACCCCTTGTGCCACCAGGGAGGCCCCTCCCCTAACAATTTTTGATGATAATAGCAATCCAGTAAAGAAAATAGAGTAGGTATTAATCTTCCTTATTTGACATGAGTTTGGGGACAATGTAGCAGTGAAAAATGATGTGATTTGTCTGTGACAGAGCTGTGTCTGCCTACTTCCCAATCTTGTGCCCCTTCCATGGCTTCCAAATAGTAGGACTCTGAGAATTCTGCTGGGGAGAGTGAGGGGAGCTCAAAGGAGTCTCCATAGTCATCAGTTTGTAGCTATTAGATACGCATTCCTCCTGCCCTGATGCAGGCTGGTGATTAGTTTAGTGTAGCACATTGTATATGCATTGTCTTTTCTATGGTAAAGTCCGTTTCACCCATACTCCCATAGGATCCTCAACCAGCTGGGTGAAGCTATAATTATAATGGAGAAAAGGGGGGCTAGAAAGAGGACAAGTGACTTGTCTAAATAGACATAGTCTCCAGGGTCCCTACCCCCATGTTCTTCCACAGCAGGATGGGTCTCTAAGACTAAAAGCATTGAAATGAAATCATATGAATGGACATTCAAGGACACAGGTTTAGTTACCCCACATGAAATGACTTATAAACATGTGTAAAGTGCTTATTAGCATTTGCTTGACCTCGAGCTAGCCTCCTTCCCAAAGTATTCAGTGTTGTAATTTATTTATTCTTATTTGGATGAGAATTTTCATAGGAATGAAGGAGATGTTGAATTGCTATGAGCCCTAAGGTTCTTCCTGCTCTAGAAGTGACATAGTACAATTTGGATTGTATATGGTTGTTTGAGAAGAAATAGAAGGTTTTTTTTTTTTTTTATTTTTTTTTAAATAATAAATTTTATTTTTATATTCCCCATACAATTGCAACCCCCCCATTCTGACCCCAATCCCTCCCCTCCCGCCCTTCACCCCCAAAAAGTGTCTCTGGTTCATGGTTTTTTGTTGATCTTGATTTTCGCTTTCTTATAGTTATTCATTTTTCTGGTCCCTTATTTAAGTTTTCTAGATTCCTGCTATGAGTGAGACCATCCGGTATTTTTCTTTTTCTTTTTGGCTTATTTCGCTGAGCATGAACCCTTCCAGCGCCATCCATGTTGCTGCAAATTGCATGTATTTATCTTTTTTGAATGCTGAGTAATATTCCATGGTATATATGGACCACATCTTCTTGATCCAGTCATCTATTTTGGGGCATTTGGGCTGTTTCCAAAGCTTAGCTATTGTAAATAGTGCTGCTATAAACATAGGGGTGCAGGTGTTCTTTGGAATGGATGTTTCTGTGTCCTTTGGGTAAATACCTAGGAGTGGAATTGCTGGATCCTATGGAAGCTCTATGTTTAGTAGGTCCAGAAATCTCCACACAGCTCTCCATAGTGGTTGGACCAGTTTGCACTCCCACCAACAGTGCAGAAGAGTTCCTTTTTCTCCACACCCTCGCCAACACTTGTTGTTGCTAGTTTTTTTAATATGTGCCATTCTCAGTGGTGTAAGATTCATCTCATGGTAGTTTTGATTTGCATTTCCCTGATTACAAGTGATGTTGAACATTTTTTCATATGCCTGTTGGCCATTTGCATTTCCTCTTCAGAGAAGTTTCTTTTTAGCTCTTCTGCCCATTTTTTGACTGGATTATTTTCTTTGTTGTTGTTGAGTCTCATCAGCTCTTTGCAGATTTTTGTGATCAGTCCTTTATCATTAGTGTTGTGTGCAAAAATGTTCTCCCAGTTGGTGGGGTTTCTCTTTGTTTTTGTTATTGTCTCTTTTGCTGTACAGAAGCTCTTTAATTTGATGTAGTCCAGCTGTTTATCTTTGCCTTCACTATCACTGCTTTGGGTGATGTGTCTGTAAAGATGTCTTTGATGTGCAAATCACGTAGTGTTTCGCCTATATTTCCTTCTATGTATTCTTATGTCTAGTTCTTTAATCCATTTTGAGTTGATTTTTGTGTATGGTGTGAGGTAGTGGTCAAGCTTCATTCTTTTGCATGTAGCAACCCAGTTTTCCCAGCACCATTTATTGAACAAACTTTCTTTGCTCCAATGCATAGTCTTTGCTCCTTTGTCAAGATTAGTTGACCATAAATCTGTGGGTTTATTTCTGGATTTTCTATTCGATTCCATTGGTCTGTGTGTCTGTTCTTGTTCCAATACCATGCAGTTTTGATGATTATGGCTTTGTAGTAGAGTTTGAAGTCTGGGAGTGTGATACCTCCATTCCCTTCTTTTTTTTTCAGGAGAGCTTTGGCTATTCGGGGTTTTTGTGATTCCATATGAATTTCATCAATAATTGTTCTATTTCTTTGAAGAATGACATTGAAATTTTGATTGGAATAGCATTGAATCTGTAGATTGCTTTTGGTAGGATGGCCATTTTAATAATGTTTATTCTTCCAATCCATGAGCAGGGGATGTCTTTCCATTTCTTTGTGTCTTCTTCTAGAAATAGAAGGTTTTTAAAAGAGAGAAATAAACTTCATGTAGAAGATAAGTATCCAGAATACTTTTAAAGAAGAGATGATACAATGATCGTGACATTTTAGGAGGATCTGTTTTTCACTAAAAAAAAGCCTTATGGACAACTTGAAACTGTAATATTGGAGCTTATAATTGAATAGGGGAGGTAGTCTTTAATCTGACAATCACAAAAACAGTACCAAAAAATTGATAATAACCCCTTGCATCTCAAGGGGTTCCAGTATTTTTAAGTCCAGGGAAATGAGGAAGATGAAATTCCAGCACAAAGGTAACTGAGAAAGAGAACAACAGACGGACAGAGGGAAACCAGTGCAGGATGATGTTCCTCTAGTTCAGAGAGGTGGCCACTAACATCACATGCTATTAATGTCGCCTAAAATGAGGACTTGCCAATTGCCTGTCATATGTAGCTATGTAGGAGAACATTTATGGCCCTAGTGGAAGCTATTTCAGAAGCATGGTGAGGCTAGAAGCCCAAAGAATTAATTAACTGAGGAATGCTTGGGATGGTGGTGTGAGAAACAAGACACATGAAGGTAGGGGAATTGTAAAAGGAATGACTTAAATAGTTGTCCTAGTCAAATTGCTTTAAAAATACCATAGGCTGGATGATTTAAACAATAAACAGTTATTCTTTACTGTCTGGACCCTGGAAAGTTCAGGACCCAGGCAAGGGTAGACCTGGTATCTGTGAGAGAAAAATCACTTGCTTTGCAGACTCTTCCTACTCTTTCATCACAGAGAAACAAGGAGGAAGCAAGTTTTCTGGTCAATTCTTTTGTTGTTCTTAAAAGGCTGTAATCTCATTTGGGGGACTCCACCCACATAATCTGATTAATTTATTTTCAAATACCACCATGTTTGGGATTGGCACTTCAATATGAGGACTTGCAGCCCTTACCAATTGATTGGAAAATGGAATAATGGCTTCAGGAATAAAATCCTAGCTTTTTTAAAAGATAGGGTGGAGCTTGGTCAGGAAATTGCAACTCCTATTCAAGAGGGCTAAATGGACTGCTGTCCGCGATCACTGTAGTGTTGGATTGCATTTCCAGTTTCTTTCTAATTACCAGAAGAAATTGTATAATGCTCACTTCTTTTTTTTTTAGTTTTTTTTTTAATTTATGCATATAAGAACTAGGGTATAGGCCAGAGGTATGGGGGGTTAGAAGATTCACCAGAGACAGAGTGGGGAGAAAAACAGGTGGATCTACTGAAATACCCTGCTGAGGGGATATAGGAGAGGTCTGCTGCACCATGTGGGTCAGCTCCCTGGCTGGGGATCAAACTCATGTAGCAGCGGCTGGAGATAGCTTGATAGCGCTGAGATCCCTGCACCACCAGGGAGACCCTATAATGCTCACTTCTGAAGCAGGTGCCTCTCAGAAATTATGTTTGTGGCAGCCATGGCTGCCACATCTGTCTAGCAACTTCTCTGTGATCCTTCACAGAAGCCTGTGATGTAGGGTTTCAACTGAGCTGTTTCCCTTTTGTTTATTTTTTCTCCCTTTCTTCCAGGCTGATGAGCCCTGAAAGCACACTCCTGCAACCCAGGGAAGAGGAAGGTGTCAAATATGAGCGCACATTCATGGCATCTGAGTTCCTGGATTGGCTGGTCCAGGAGGGTGAGGCTACCACAAGGAAAGAGGCAGAGCAGCTGTGCCAGCGGCTTATGGAGCATGGCATCATCCAGCATGGTGAGTGCATGGCCAGCTTTTGCTGCCATAGCAAACTGGCTGCATGACAGAGGGCACCCAGGGACCCTAAACTATTAAAGGGTACACGCTCCGAAGGGATCCAGCCATCCATGAGCACAAAGACAAAGGAAGCTGATTCCTACTGTGAAAGATCTTTAATAGAATTGGCATGCATTGAGAAAGAAAAAAGGCTATTTCTAGTAACAATTTTCCAACAAAATCCCCCAAATTACCTAACTCCTCATGGGCAAATGCCCAGCCACGCAGAGTTGGCCAGAAGCAGATCCACTGAGACTCCAAAGCTTGCCACAAGTCAAAGACGCCTTCTGGCAGGGACCCACAAAAGGATCTTAGGTACATCAGACTGTTGGGGTAAAAGGAGAGATTCAGAATTCAAAATGTACCAAATAATCCACTCTGAAGTCAGGACAACTGCTGCCATTGTGTCTCTCACCAACGTGTGTCTTTCAAGTGTCTCCTTCCTAATCCATGGGTACAAGTCAAAGCCAGAGAAGCAAGAGCCCCTGAGCCTACATGTTCCGTGTTCTATAGTTTTACCTGACTGTTAAGCTTAGCTCCTAGTTCCCAGTAGTGCCCCCGCTTTGGAAGTCTGGCTCATGGCACACTGTGACCGTGGCCAAGGTGGATGTGTGTAAGTGGTAGGGGGAAATGGCACATATTAGAGCATATTTTGCAAAATATTACTTCAGTTAGGGATATATTGTATAAACATGGGCTTATTCATGTGTATGTTGATTTGCTACATTAAAACTGTTACTGTGTGCTGGGGTCAGTACCTCCAATCTCGAAGCTTTTGTGAAAGTGGCATTAAAGCCGTTCAGTATTTTCTGGGTGTTTTCTCCAATGTGATGTGACTATAATGACTTAATATGTCTCCTGCTGGGTCCAGTTCTGAGGCTGAGAAGGTGGATAAAAAAGCAGAGTGTCACTGGGGTCCATGGGCTTAAACAGCTTTGTGTCTTGTTGGGACTAATAAATGGATTCAGGAGCAATTGAGGAAACAGTAGAAGATGAAAAGCATGTTTCATTTATTTGTTTTATAGTATGTCCCAGATGCTGTTCTAATCATTTTCAAATAATTTATTAAACCTTTAAGGCAGATGTTTTTTGTTAAATTTTATTTTATTGTGGGAAGAGCACATAATACAAGATCAACTTTCTTAACAAATGTCTGAGTGTATGATATAGTATTGTTCACTGTAAGGCAGGTATTCTTATCATTTCCATTTTACAGGTAAAGAAACAGGCACCAGTAGGTTAAATGATTTGTCCGAAGTCACCCAGGTAGTATGTCTGAATGGCTATTGCTGCTGATTAGAGTCAGAGCTGGGTGGAGTGGCTGGGACTTTGCATATCAATAAATATTGTGTATGGTTAATTAGAATTAGTTGTGTCTTCTTTGCTCCAGACAGAAAGTCAGGCAATACCGAGTTCTAGAAAAAAACTAGTCTCAAATTATGATCTACTATGCATGTCAGCTTAGAGAGAAGGCTGAGGCTGCCATGAATTGTTTCCAAATGATTTCCAAAGAGTGAGTAATTATACTTCAATTACAGTGTAATTTTGTAGTGCTATAAACATAAATGCCATAAAGCACATTGTAAAGGATAAAACAGGGATTATTGGTAGCAAATCTCAGCTGCTGAAGTGTACTTTCCATGGTTTGGGGAGGACTGAATATTCTCTATGTAGACGTGGGGAGACTGGGCCTCCCTAGTGGTTGCAGGGGTTAAAGTCTCAGCATTATGACGCTATCTCCAGCCACTATAGCATGAGTTCAATCCCCGGCCAGGGAGCTGACCTACATGGCGCAGCAGACCTCTCCTGTCTCGCCCACTGCTCCCCTCAGCAGTGTATTTCAGTAGATCCACCTGTTCTGCTGCCCACTCTGTCTCTGCTGAATCCTTTCACCCCCTGCACCTCTGGTTACACCCCAGTTCTTGCATGCATGCATAAGTAAAAAAAAAAATCTTAAAAAAAAAAAGTGGGGAAACCAAAGGTGCCCCAGTTGCCCAGCACAGCAGCTCATTGCTACATCACAGGTTCTGAACTTGAGTGATGCCAATGTGGCCATATGCGTGTGCATATTAGAGCTGATGATAAATACCAGTTAGTGTCTCCAGCAAAGCTCCAAATTGCCCACATATTAATTTCCTAGTTTTAACATTTAAGAAAGTCAGCTCACAGGCTTCATGCAGGTTTCTGGACAAAGGTGATTCCCAAAATGGAAACCAACTAACTTAAGACATCCTCACTAACATCATTGTGAACAGTAAATGATGCTCTATAATCAGGACAGGGCTTATTAGATAAGTAATATACTTGCACACATCCAAGTGTATACTTAAATGTACATATTTATATAAACGTTATGTGATGACCAAGTACATAAATATCGCTTTTTCATGGATGGGACTAAATGTTTTATAGATTTTAATAGGTTGCATATTTAATCCACACATACTTCACATACATGAATTATAGATTATATCTCTAATCACATTAATCCTCATGGCAATTCTATGGTATTGGTATTATTATAACAATTTTACAGTGAGGAAATCCAAAATTTAATGTCTTAAAGATATTTTCCTCTGCTTGTGTTGTAGAGCAACCCCGATACAAAACGGGGTGCCTGACTGTGGGTCCTCACCCGCGCGCTTAAAAGGACTTATCAATGCTCTACTGCAGGCACACGTGAAAGGTTTTTATATCCAACCTGGCTGCCCAACTCCACCCTCAGGTCCCAGCCACCTTCCCTTTGGTGGTGATGGGATTTGTCTTTCCCAATGTCTTGATGGCTTTAGTCTGGAGTGGGGGTGGGGTCCACAAAGCCTGTATGGGATTAACTCAGGACATCATTTCCCCCTAACACTTGCAACGTTAACTAGTAGCTACTAGGTGTTTGCACCTTGAAAAGTTTTCTTGGTAGATGTATCTATAGCTGGGTGCAGCTGTTTGCAGGGGAGACAAACAGGATTTAGCTCTTTCACTTACTGTCAACATCACAGTGCTCCCAATCTTCAGGTTTTTAAATTTATGACATTAGGGCCACATTTTATACCTCTGAGATTTTTTCTTTTGAGATCCTATGGCCACCCATATGTGCAAAAGGGACTCAACATAGGGCCTCCCCTGGTGGCGCAGCGGTTGAGCGCTGGGCTGCGAGGCTGCCCATAGCCTCTGCAGCGCCGGTTCGTTCCCCAGCCGCCAGCGAGGGTCCCACCAAAAAAAAAGGGGGGGGGACTCAACATAGCATTGGTCTCATGGCTAAGAGTTCTTATAATGAAAGGACACAGAGAAGGATCTGCAAGAGAAAAAGATACATCAGGTGTAATCTAGATAAATCCAGGGCAGGCATCCTGTTCTCCCCCCCACCCGAGAGCACACAGACCTGGCTCTTTCCTCCGCAGAGACCCGCTGTAAAGCATGTACGACATCTCTGTCCAGGGAATCCCTCTTGAGACTCAGAGTGCAAGGATTTTATTGGGCAGTTTGGGTGAGGGATCTACTTGGCCAGGCATAATGGCCTGCTTTCCAGAAGGAAAGCATGTGTCCCCATAAATCAGTTTATACAAACCGTCTAGGCAGAATTCAGCACTCCAGGTGGGCAACTCTGCCCTATCAGTAACTTAGGGAAGCTTTCAAAAGTCAAGTTCCTGGTAACCCTAGGCCAATATCTGGAACAGACCCTCCTTTATCTGGGCTGCATGGTCACTTTCCTGCACTGTTAGAGACTGAAATGATAGCAGTTGGCAAAAGCTTTTAGCACAGCTTCTACCTCCTATGGCCCTCATGTGCCAGCTATTACATAAGATCTGATCAACTCTGGGCTATAGTTAAAATTTATGGAGCCTCCATTCTGTGCCAGTCCCTATTCTAATCACTCTACTCATTGACTCAGTTATTCCTTTCAGTGACTCCACGAGTTAGGGTTCATAATTATTCTCATTTTCTGAGAGGAGGTTAAGTAACTTGCAGAAGACAAGAGCTCATAAATGGTAGATTCAAGTCTCAAATCAAGGTAATCTGGCTCTTCAACCCTAAAAAAGATTGGAGGCTAACTGGAATCCCACCTCGACCAGAAAAAGTATTCTCAATTTATTGTATCAGCTCACATAGTCTGGCAGCTATTGCAACTATATAAATTGTGAGTCCTTAAAATATATGATTTCCTTTCTTCAACAGTGACCAGGTATCTTGAGGTTTTGTGTAACTGCTGCAATTGTGATGACCCCTCAGCTGCTTTTGCTGTTCTCCAGCTTTCTTATCCTTAAACGGAGGGAGCGAGAAACCAAAGAATCATGGGGGTAAATTGCTCACAGCTGCAGCAGCTGACCCTGCCTAATCAGGCTACTACTGCTGTGTCCAGGCATATAATTTCCTCTTTTAAAGATTTAGTTGGAGTACGTCGATAATTTCAACACTTCATCAATCCCTATTTTTCTTTTGTTTTAAAAATATATTGGTATAATGTTTTGCTTTACACAAAGCAGTTTTACATATATTATCTTTTTATTTATTTATTTTTTTATTTTTATTTATTTATTTTTTTTTTGTTGACGGTAATTGTGATTATCGCATCCTCCAACAGAAGACGGGAGACAGTTGCTGAGACATTCACTCTGACAATCACAGAGAGAGAACTCAGAATCTGCTGCAAAGGAGGCTACATGCCAGATCCAGACAGGAATTAGCCCATCTTTCCAGTAATTAAGATCCTTGGCAGAGTTGAGCCTAGGCCTGGAATAGCCTAACTGAAGAAATAAAGATAGAAGTGTTGAGAAAGAAGAAAAGAATGTAGGAAGGAAGAAAAAAGGGCACTGATGTTTGAAGGGATGGGCAAGTTTGTAAATTGTCCATGATCATTTGATATTAACTAAAAAGTATTTTGTCACATGTCAACATGATAAGAAGACTTTCTTTAAGACTATTGCAATAGGGGTATTGCAATAGGTTAGAGGTACAACAATGACAAGTGTGGCTTTATAGTCAAGGAACAGGGTGAAGGGTCAGTGTAAGGAAAATTATTAATAGGAGACGTCAGGGAAAGGGTGGAGAGTGTTCTTGCAAAATCAACAGAATTCTTACCAAAGGAAGGCCAAGGTTTTTATGTCAAAGATAGAGGATTAAGGAGTTGATAAATATCAGGAGTCATCAGATATCAAGGGTGGAGGGATCCTCACTAAGCTGATTTAGCAGGATTCTTTGCTGAGACTGGGCTGGGCAGACCCCTTGACCTTAACCTTAGTTAAAGGCCAAGATGACAACCTAGTTGAAAAGAGGACTCAGAGGAAGGACACTTATATCAGAACAAGGAGAGTTTATGTCAAAGGCAACCTACCCTTGCCTGCCTATTTGCCCAACCTCTTCATCATGATTCCCCTACTAACATTCTCTTACCTTTTGCATTTGCTAACTTCTTGCCACCAACAAAAATGCAGATTATTTTTCCCCTTTACAGATGGTACCCAGTATCTTAATCATTCTTTACTCTTATCTAAAATGTAAGTACTTTGGGGATAGAGAATATGCTTTTCTCCATCTCTGTATTCCCAGTGACTTGACATTTATATATTAACTTCTGAATAAAAAAATATTCCATGAATGACAGTAATAACCACTTATGAGGACTTGCCATTTGCTGGCACAAGGCTGGGTATTTATACCAGCTAGTGTTCTTTGAATATAAGCATCCCCAATTATCAGTTGCTTCAAATCTATGGCAGAACTAGCTGACAATTAAGAGAAACATTGAAAAACCAGCTGCCTGAAGAAGAACTTGAGCAGTGAGAGATCCTAGTGGCCAGGAACTAGTGACTCAAGGAATTGTTAGGGGGAAATGATGTCCTGAGTTAATCCCATACAGGCTTTGTGGACCCCACCCCCACTCCAGACTAAAGCCATCAAGACACTGGGAAAGGCAAATGCCATCACCACCAAAGGGAGGTGGCTGGGACCTGAGGGTGGAGTTGGGCAGCCAGGTTGGATATAAAAACCAAACACGTAGGCCTTGGGGGGCTCGCTATCGCTCGCTTCCTGGCTTCACGGCTCCTGGCTGGCGGCCAGCTCTCAGAGTGCCATTTTGGGATTCCTGATCGGCGGATCGGGTAGGACTCATTTAAAACTTTGTCTCCCACTTTTCTCCCTGAGCTGTACATTTCCTCATTTCCCCTTCCCTTGTAAATAAACCTTTTATTAACCTTTCGCATGTGCCTGCAGTAGAGCATTGATAAGTCCTCTAAGCGTGCGGGTGAGGACCCACAGTCAGGCACCCCGTTTTGTATCGGGGTTACTCTACAACAGAATAATCCCTCCTCGACACCTTAGCAGGATAAATCAGCTCTGATTATTTTCTCCCCATTCAGTTACTCTCTTCAGAAGTGTCATTCCATCAAGAAAAAATATTGTATTTCTTAATGTTCTGAGTGCTGGGAAGTTGAAGACGATAGACTGTTCTTCACTGCTATTAACTAATTCATTTAATCCTCCTAAAGATAGTTGGGTCGAATTGGGTCTTATGCCCACTCCCTGATCCTGGATGAAAGGACCCTTTGATTGACAGACTTACCAAGTGGGGGAGAAGTATCATTCCATCAAGGAAAAAAATTATATTTCTTAATGTTCTGAGTGCTGGGAAGATGAAGACGGTAGACTGTTCTCCACTGCTTAGTAACTATTTCATTTAATCCTCCTAAATGACCAATGAAGTTGGTAACATTATCCCTGTTGTTTTACATGAGGACATTGAAACATTTGCAACTGGTATGGTCATTCCTAGCTTCTGCCTGTTGAACTCTGAATAGAAAAAGTAAAGATTGGCAAGAGTATTTTCTTAATCTACTTTCAATGTTAATATCTTTATCAGCAGCCATAATCAAATACATTTTTTTTTTCACTTTCTGAATTTAGAATTTCTGGGGATTTTTCCACTCTGATCTGCTTTGGCTCTGTCTTACTTTTTACTGGAACTGAATCTAAAGCAGGAGGAAAATGGGCACAGCCAGAATTCTTTTGCAATATAAACATACGGTAACAAGGTTACTTGCTGAAGTCAAGGACTGACACGCTGGCACATAATACAGCATTGATTTTGTTTAAAGGAAAACAGCCCTAAATTTTCAATAGTGTGAAAAGAACCAACGATGCCTTATTTTATGTAATCTCCCCAAACATGAGGGTTCTGCACTTTTGTGAATCCTGTCAAAGCTATAAATATTTCTTTGCTTCCTTGACTCTAGTTTCACTTTTGTCAAATGTTCAGAAATGAATCCTGTAGATACAGACCACGTTTGACTCAGTTGGGCTCCTACTACCCACTCCCACCAAGGTCCCCAACAGCTTGTTGCCAGTGTCCCCTGCAGTACTGGCCCTCAGTTTGCCTACATATGAAGCTTTTACAACAGCACAAAGACATCTAAAACACAAGCACACCGTTTCTGGGCAGTTGGATTGCACAGAAAGTGGCAATCTCATATGAAGTGGGCAGCTTGGCCTGATGTGGTCATTTAAGTGCTCAGCTAGATTCCAGTGGTCATTATTAGCGGCCCGTGTAGGCCAAGGTCTCAGGCTTATTGGAAGAGCATATGAGGATCTCTTTGGTGGAATGGACAGTTCAAACTGTTGACCTGCTATGCGCCTCCCCTCTTCACCCGCTTAAGAAGCACTGTGGGGTTCAGTCTCGGTTACTGCCAGATGTGACCTTGACCAGAGCCTTCACAGCGGAGTTGGAGGTGGGAGTGAGCAGAAAGCTGAGAGGCTGTGCTTTAAGGAGTGAACTGTTTTTCTTTCTCATCACAGACAGACCTTTGTTGTGTCTCTGTTGATCTTTTTTTTTTTTAAAGATTTATTTATGCATAGAAGAACTGGGGTACAAGCCAGGTGCGGGGGTGAGAGGATTCACCAGAGACAGAGTGGGGAGCAGAACAGGCGGATCCACTGAAATACACTGCTGAGGGATCAGTGGGCGAGTCAGAAGAGGTCTGCTGCGCCATGTTTGTAGCTCCCTGACCGGGGATCGAACTCTTGCTGCAGTGGCTGCGGACAGCTTCACAGTGCTGCCTCTTAATCCCTTTTGCCATCAGGGAGGCCCTGCTATGACTCTGTTGATCTTGAGTGAGTTTCTGTGCAGCCTCCCCCGCCCTCCACAGCGGAGAGACTGGGGCTTCGGGTAGAGATTCTTGTCTGAGACCCAGGTTCCCTGGTGCAGTTGCAAGTAATTATCCTCACAGCCATTTCATCCTTGCCATACTGCTGTCTCTCATGGTTCTTCCTCTAGAAATTCTCCCAATAGTAACTTCTTGGTTCTTGCTTCTTAGCCACTCACTTTGAGTCAGTATCTCTTAGCTGATACTCCTGACTTCGAGGATATATCTGGGTTGTTCTTTGGAAAAGCTCCTTCTTTTGACTGCCCTCCTCCCTGTTCCTTCTTCCCTCTTTAGCCAGGAATGGATAAACAAGCTAAAATAAACAAGTGCTATGGAGTGATTATAAACCTGACTGTATGTAAACTCTGATCACTGTAACTCTGGAACAGTATTAAGTTAAAATTGAAGCAATTACACAAACACACACACCCTGATACCATTGGGAAAAAAATTGCATTTATCGATCTAACTTGGAGTGTGGTCTTTTTGTAAAATTATGTTAATTCCAAATCCAGAAAATTGAAAGGGCCCTGGCATGTTATCTAGCTTTTTCCAAAAAAGGTCCTCTTCACTTTCTTTGTCCAGTGAAGACATCTGGCACAGCTGAGAGCCTGCTCCCACACTTTTCTCCTTCCATCCAAGGAAGGCCTGCATACCAGAGTCTGTATTTTTTTCATTTTATCTTAGCTACTCCCTCAGCTGTTGCCCAATTTCAGTCTAACTGGAAATTGCCAGAGCCCTCCTGTTGATGGCCAACGATGTTGGCTTTGCCACTGGGTTACTTCTGTCGGTGAAGTCCCCTGCAACAGTTGCTGGACCATAGCCTCAAAGGGGGATTGCTAGTGAGTGGAATCTGGACATACTTCTGCATTAAATAAAGGACAAGGGGGAAGGAAGAGAGTATAAGGAAAAAAATGACAGCCATAACAACAATTCTTGATTCAGAAGCTCAAGACAAAGGTTATTTTTTTTAATAACAAATGGTTGTCAAAGTGCTACACTTTTAAAGGATTGTCTTGGGGGATCAATCTCTAGATCAATCCTGTTTCCAATAGAAATATGTTGTCAGCCACAGAGGCAATCCAGATTATTTAACTTCAATTTTTTTAAAGATGTATTTATTCATGCATACAAGAACTGGGGTATAAGCCAGAGGTGCTGAGGGTGAGAGGGTTCACCAGAGACAGAGTGGGGAACAGAACAGGCAGATTGACTGAAATACACTGCTGAGGGGGGTGCGGGCGAGACAGGAGAGGTCTGCTGCCCCATGTGGTTAGCACCATGGCCAGCCAGGGATCAAACCATATCTTAACAGTGCTGTGCTTAACCCCTTGTGCCACCAGGGAGGCCCATTAACTTCAAATATATAGTAGCTTCAAAAAGAAAAGTAGAACAGGTAAAATTAATCTTAATATATTTTAACCATATTCAAAATATTATCATTTCAACAAGTTAACATTATGAAAACATCAACAGCTGTTTTGTACTCTTCATTCACGTTCAACCATTAGCACTTAGAGTTTATCTTACATTTCCAGCTCATTTCCAGAATCTGACAAGCAGCATTTCAAGTACTTGGCAGCCTCATGTGGCTGGTGGCTGCCTTCTTGAAGAACACAGCTCTGGACCTTTCTGAAACCAACACAGGGCAGGTGGTATCCTGGTGAGGGTGCATTTCATGTTTTAATCCCTTACCTCAGACCTTTATAATCGTACAGCACAGAGTTTGTGTGGGGAGTGTACCTTGCTATCTAAACTTTGCTGCGCCAGTTCTGGACACTTAAATAAAACTGGGAGCCAGCCAAATAAGGGTTTGGAATAGTGACGACTAACAATTCTCCCCTTCCCACTACAGCCAAGGGTTCTTTCTCTGTTCTTACTGTATCTTTAATTGAAGTAACATTGTATTGTAACATTATATGAGTTTCAGTCATGCATCATTGAAAATCAACATGGGCATCTCTCCATTAATTTTACCACTAAAAATCTAATTCTGTTCTGTGAGTCAGAAATAGTTGGTTACCATCAATGAATTAGGCCCATTCTTGGCAATTCTCTTTTTGCTGAGTGGGTGGCCTAAAATGCAGAGAACTTTCTTCAACTCCCAGTAGCTCTTTATGGGATCCTTTGGATTTTTGCTGGCAGCAGAGCAATATTATACATGGTACATTGGCATTAATACAACTCTGTCTTCTACAGAACTACCCGTCTCCTTATATATATTTATTTCACTTGCTTTGGATAAAAGGAGTTATTGTAGTTTCTGTTACTTAGATGGGAAGTTGGGGCCGGTAGTGCCCATAAACAATTGTGTCTCACGGGGAATCAGAGCCTGGTTACTGTAAGGCTTGTCTTCTGCCTGCTTGACTTCCTGTCTAGTTAGACTCCTGACTTGTGAGACAAGCAAAGTGTGGTCGGAAGTCCTGGGCTAATAATGAGGTGGATACAGTCTCCTCCACTCTCTCTGCTGTGACATTCTTAGTGTGCACTGCTCCTCATGCCTGCGTTCTGGACAGGAGGAAGATAGAATGCCAAACAGATAAATTGCCAAAGAGACTCATCTAGAGAGGAGTCATCTAGCAGTGCTTTGCTTTTTATTTGGAAAGGTTGGTTCTTTCAGGGATTTCTGCCTACATCACTTGCGCCAGAACTGTGTCACAGGGTCACCCCTTGCTGGAAGTGAATCTAAAGCCTTTAGCTGGGCACACTGCCACCCTGTACAAATTATACAAGAGGAAAAAAGGTTGAATGGGTTTTGGACCACAGCTAGCATTGTCAGCTACAGGGACAAATGTCTTTTTCATTAAGTAATTATGTGAGCTTCCAGGAGCAGTTTTCTTCCTGTGTCCATACACAGAGATGCCTTGTAGCTTTAAGCTGGATTTAAATGAGGTGGGTTACCAATGTCAATATCTTAAGTTTTGTTTTTTAAAGATTTATTTTACCTACTTGTGCATACAAGAACCAGGGTCTTGGCCAGAGGTGTGGGAGTTGGGGGTGAGAGGATTCACCAGAGACAGAGTGGGGAGCATAACAGGTGGATCTACTGAAATACACTGCTGAGGGGAGCAGCATCAGAGACAGGAGAGGTCTCCTGTGCCATGTGGGTCAGTTCCCGGGCCAGGGATCAAACTCATGCCTCAGTGGCTGGCGATAGCTGAGATTTCAACCCCTGCACCACCAGGGAGGACCTCAATGCCTTATTAGTTCTGACCCAGGTGCCATGGCTATATCAACATTAGGGGGTGCTAGGTAAAAGGTGTATGAGACTGTCTGTACAATCTGTGCAGTTTTTCTATAGCTACAAACATGCAGAATATAAAATTTACTGGAAAAATATGTAGGAAAGGTTTTTCCTATATCTCTTTTTTTAAGAGAAGGTGAGTACAAATAAAAATAACATGGAAAATAGATGGAGGCAGTTTTTAAAAAAAAAGACTCTATCTTGCTACTGATTTCTTTCTTTTCTAAACATCTGCTTCTCTCCGTTCTAGGGTCCTAGTCTATTCAATCTTGTAATGCATACCTGACAATTACTGCACAGGACAGCAGCAGGGTAATGCACTTACCTTCCAGGATAGTGAGATTGAGATTTTGGTGAACTTTTACACCCAGTGTTCTGGGTAAGATTTTATTTTGATACCTGCTGTATTGTATAGGATGTCCTTTGTGTTGCTGATCCTGCAGAATTTATCTGGTTACTGAGGGATGCCTCTTTGTCCTCCAGACCACTTAGAGTTGCTACACCCTTTCCCTACACAGGTGAAGTCTGAAAAGGCTCAGACCTCACATAGATGTGCCATGGTGCTGGCTGCCTGCGCCCTCAGTGGGAAGCCCGTATATGGCTGTCATGAATTGAGAGTCTCCATGGACCAGAAACTCTAACAGACCTTTTGCCCTTGTTATTTCATTGTTCATTCAATTCATTTTGCAGAGGAATAAAATTGAAGGTCAACGTAGTTAAGGACCTTTGTAAATAGTGAAGCTGGTGTTCAATCCAGGGCCATCTGAGGCCAGAGTGCTGTTTCCTGTGCTGTCGTTATGGTCTTTGTATAAGCAATGCTAAAGTAATAAACATTTTTGTCCTGGTGAAGAATTTTGTGGAAAATGTGCCCAGCCAAATTGCTTTCTGTAACCTGGAGACAGGAATAAATGAGGGAAAAGCAAACTCTGATCTTGTGTTTATAAGCTCATCGGCCTGGTCCTTTCGCACGATTGCCTCTTTGGATGAGACAGTTTAAGTGATTAAGGGGCGGGGTTCTAGTTAATCTGTCAGTGTTTCTGCCTCATATTATCTAGTTAATAACCAGGGGATGGTGGATAAATTTGCCTTGTGTAATCCTTACCTTTAAAATGGGAACAACTCTCTAACAGTGCAGGTATGAGAATGAAATGATATAATCAGTCAGTGCACTTAGCCTGGCCTGGCATGTCACTCAGTCAATGTCACCTGGTACTAATGTCATCACCAACATCATCCTCCTCCAATGCCTTAGTTGGTAGAGCTTCATATGACTTTATGGTCTTATTCATTGGTCATCTTAAGCATCGTCTTACACATGCTCGATGCTGAATCTATACTGTCAAGGAAATCAACACCAAAGTGCTTTAATTAGTCCTTGAATGTATGTCAACAATTTCAAAAGATCTAGAATAGAGTTACAGATTTATTTCACTGAATTGTATCTAGGGTCTTCCATTTGCCAAAATAAATTTGGTTTTAGCCTTTTCTGCACCTGTATACAATCTAGTCTCCGATAAACAATTTCATCTCTGAAAAGCGTACCCACTAACAATAGAGGTGCTAGTCTCTGGAATGCTCCCAGCTATTATTTAATGATGCAGAGAGAAGAATAAACCCTACTCTTGCCTTCTCTCTGCTTATTACCTTTCCATTTCTGCAGCAAGACAAAAACAGCAGGCACCTGTACCATCACAATGTTCTATTTTCATTTCCTCTTTTCTGCTATCTGCTCTAAACCCTTTTTTTCCTTCTTTTTTCTATCCCTTCTGCTCCCCTCAATCAATTAAGTAAATTTAATTGGGTTCTAACTTTGTGAATGTGAAATGTTTCGTGTTAGTAACATCAGTTAATAGGACTTTATTTTCTAAAATCAATTTCCTGCTCTCATGGCCTCTTCTTAATGTTGTCAGGGCTCAGGAAGTCATTATTTCAGTTCTCTGACTCACACTGTTACTGCCTCTTGAAGTGCTTTGTATCCCAAGCACCTAACCCTGGCTTAAGTGGCACAGGCACTTAGACACAATCACTAATGTTCTTAAACCAAGGACTTTTGCTGCTTTACGGAACAGGGCTCTTAAAAACTACTGCATCTCTTTAGCTTTGAGGTGGGTCCAGATATTTTTTGAAAATAGCTTTCATCTTCTCTTATCGTTAAGTCTCAACTCATGTTCTCCACCAAACTCACAATGAAAAAGCATGATAATGATTTTTTTTTTAGTCTTGACAGCTTTTGTAATATGCAACACAAAATGACATCAAATAATTGAAATCCGTAGGCCTGTGATCTGGCAGGAGCAGAAGCCAATAGAGTCTCAGTCATCCCCAGACATGGGAAACAACTCAAAGATTTATGTTGTTGGCAGAGAAGTTGCAGCAGTTTCACATGCAGAATATGTTTGCTTTTTGTTTGTTCTCGTTTTTTAAAGATTTATTTATTTATGCATATAAGAATTGGGGTGTAGGCTGGAGATGCAGGGGGTGAGAGGATTCACCAGAGACAGAGTGGGGAGCAGAACAGGTAGATCTACTGAAATACACTGCTAAGGGGAGCAGCGGGCGAGACAGGAGAGGTCTGCTGTGCTGTGTGGGTCACCTTCCTGGCCAGGGATCTAATTTGTGCTGCAGTAGCTGCAGATAGCTTCATAGCACTATGTCTTACCCCCTTGCACCACCAGGGAGGCCCCTATATTTGCTTTTTGAAACATTGAGTCCAAGGATTACATCTGCCACCTATTTATCCTTCAAGTTTGTCAGTGCTCTTAAAGTTTGTGAGTGTATGTGCACCTTTTAGGAAGAGATCTAGGGGTCAGTAGGAGATAAGAAAGAGCCAGAGGAAGTGAGTGAGAGGTGGGATGGAATGCCATGTTGCATCAATGGCCCACAAAAAGCCCTGCCCTGCTCATTGTAGGCAGATAAAGAGGTGAGCACACACCTCTGCTGTGGAATGCAGTGATGAGGAGGATGCTGATCCCACAGCAACTGAGCATCTGTCTTTAAGGCTTAAAGACATTTTAGCTTGGACACCAGTGGTGGCCTCCTGAGCCTCATCCTTGCTGATCTTCTTCCTCCTTGTGTTAGTTCTTATCCCCTCTTGTTTTACTTTATTTAAGCCCTCTTTCATATTCTACTAAAGTGCTCATGTGATCCCAAATCAAAGGCTGCTCCTTAAAAATTTTTGATGATGTGCCCTCCAGGGACTAGTGGATACACATTCCCTGCCCTCCAACTGTCCTTCCCTTCGCTGCAGAATTCAGTTCACTTATCTCTTGATGCCTGTTGGGTGATGTCACTTGAGAGCTGACATTTCAGGGATGGATGAAAGTACATGACCTTCCTCCCACCAGCCAGATAAGCAGCCTGCAATGTATTTTATATCCAGCTGAACTTGCAGGGATTACACCGTGTATGAGTGCAGCATAAGTCCATTTTTTCCCCTTTGAGATGATTGGCTTTTTAATTTTTCTTTGTTTGCTAATATTCCAATCCAATCATTTATAAAGGAAAAATGTATAGCTACATTGTCTACAAAAAGAATGTGTCTGTTCCTTGTCACTTTATTAATTTGGTAGACAACATGACATTTCCCTCCTGCTGTCTGAAAAGTAAGGGCATTCAGTGAATAAAGATCTGTTTCTTTTTACCAAATATCAGCAACATCATGAGCGATAGAGCCTCTTGTATTTATATTGATTCAGCTTTTTTGGCATGTTTCTCCTTCTATTTTGTCTCCCTATTAATACCAAGCCAAATCCTAGAGAATCTAAAAAGGGATGACTTGGAAAGTCCCAGAAATTTATTAATTAGATGTGTAAAAAAAAAGTCAACATCCATTATAGCTGTTGATAAGAGTACAACTAGAACTTTAGATATTGAACATAGTCTTTAAGCCTTGCCTCTTCTTCCTCTTTAGAAATTAATATTCTCAAGGAGCAAAGAAGGAAATTTTTTAAATTATCTATGTCACAATATATAATATAAAGATCTTATATAGCATTGGAGTCTGAAAAGGGCAGATTTGGAGCTAATCTGGTGTCTCAAGATTTAGAGACACCAATCACTATCCTTTGACTTTCTCAGTCTAGTTATTTCTCCAAATTTTCTTTGTCATAACTCACTCTTTAATTACTTGCTTTCCTTTAACTTATGAGATTTAAATATCTTCCAATGGGGTACTTGCTAAACTTGACCTGGAGAGCTGGTTAAGACTTCACATCTGTCATGAGTGTATCCTACATGGACTGTTTACCCTCTTAGCTATACATGGTCTAGATCAGAAGAGACAAAATATTGGAGAGTGGGTGTGAATTAGTTGTAAATTAGTTGGGTAAAAATTAAACTCTGGGTTTGTAGCTAAAGCCTGGGGAGACATATGATTAAATCAGCAACCAGATTGCCACTTGAATGAAAAATATTTTAAAGTGCTTTTA
This sequence comes from Talpa occidentalis, assembly GCF_014898055.3. Lineage (NCBI taxonomy): Eukaryota > Metazoa > Chordata > Mammalia > Eulipotyphla > Talpidae > Talpa > Talpa occidentalis. The sequence goes on along the minus strand of NW_026555331.1, from coordinate 16,986,100 downwards.
TCTGTTATGGAATTTGTTTGGCTTCAGAATGCTTTTGTGATTTATTGATACGAAAGCCAATATTTTGTGTAGTTCCCTGTACAAATAGAAAACAGTAGGTGATTATAAAAGTATACAGAGCTAGATATTTTCAAGTTATAATTTATTACTGGGTTTTTTTTTAACAGCTTTATCAAGATGTAGCTTCCATTCCGTGCCATAACGTTCATTCATTTTAAAGTATATGATTTGGTATTTGGTGTGTTCTCAGGTGTGTGCAATCAACCCCACAGTCAATTTTAGACCCCTTTCCTCACCTCAAAAAGGAACCCCATATTTAAAGCTAACTCTTCTCTAACTTCCTAGACCCCACCAGCCCCTAATAACCATCCATCTATTCTGTCTACACATTTCCTTGTTCCAGGTATGTCACATGAATGAAATAATTATATGGCTTCTGCATTCTTTCTTGTTTTTTTACAACTCTGTGAGTCTGCAGTTATTTCAAAATAGCTGAAAAATGAATGGACATTTTGTGATGGAGCAAGCCCTGGGCAGGGTACTTGGGGTGAGCTTAGGCAAAGTCCTCCCAGAGGGGAAAAAAAAAAAGTTCCCCCAGAGGAATGAATCAGCTAATTTTTAAAGTGCATGACACATGAAAAGATTCTGGACCATTTGTGGGTGGACAGATGGAAGCTCATGAGGCATCAGGATGACTAAACTCTTTCTTGAGACTTTTGCCCCTGTTGGCTGGGCTGGCAGCAGCTCTCGAAGGTCAGGGTGCCAGACATCATCATGTCTTGTGTCTCCCCAGTGTCCAACAAGCACCCATTTGTGGACAGCAATCTTCTCTACCAGTTCAGAATGAACTTCCGTCGGAGGCGAAGGCTGATGGAGCTGCTCAATGAGAAATCTCCCTCATCCCAGGAGACGCACGACAGCCCCTTCTGCCTGCGGAAGCAGGGCCATGACAATCGGAAATCTACCAGCTTTATGTCCGGTATGTGAGTTCCGCTGTTTGTTCCTGTGTTTTTGTCTTCTGAGAGATGGCATAATGATAACTCGCCTTTGTGAAATTCTGTTCTCTAGTAAATCTTTTTTTATGACCAAAAAGTATGTTTTAAAAAAAAAAGTAGGACCTCCCTGGTGGCTCAGGGATTAAAGTCTCAGCTCTAGCAAACTATCTCTAGCCACTGCAGCATGAGTTCGATCCCCGGCCAGGGAACTGACCCACATGTCTCTCCCCTACTCCCCTCAGCAGTGTATTTCAGTCGATCCACCTGTTCTGCTCCCCATTCTGTCTCTGGTGAATCCTTTCATCCCCCGTACCTCTGGCCTATACCCCAGTTCTTGTATGCTTAAATAAATAAAATAAATCTTTAAAAAATAATTTTCTTTTTTTTAAAAGCAGCCACCAAGTTGTTGCTGTTTCTGGGCAGTTAACTCCATGACAAAGAGGATCCAATCAGATTATTGAAGCCACTACCTTGCATACACTTTCAAAGCTTGCATATGTGCTCTGTATTTTAAACTCTTTCTATCATGGCTCCGAGTGATTAATGATTTCATGTTAAACCAGGAGGTATTTACTATCACTGCTATTTGTTAAGTGTCTAGCCAGCACTTAATTTACATCCTAGCAGGGATTGCTCAGCACAGGCTTTGTAGTTCTTGAAATAACGTTTTATGTAACTAGAATTTTACATACATTACATGATCTACTCCTGCACTAATCCTATGAGAGTTCTTTGTTCCCCTCTAACAGTTGGGGAGCTAAGGCTCAGTGATCTGGAGAGATGGAGAGAGGTTGTGCTGTCAGTGAGTGACAGGACTACAGTGCCCATCCTTGCTTTTCTGACCTGGGTCGGAGTGCTTTTCCTGGCACATGTGACTGTGCCCACAGCTAAGAACCCTGTGCTCTAGGAAGCCAAAGCCAGCACCCTTAGTGACTGTGTGTTCTGCCCGCACAGTCAGCCCCAGCAAGGAGATCAAGATCGTGTCTGCAGTGAGGAGGAGCAGCATGAGCAGCTGTGGCAGCAGTGGCTACTTCAGCAGCAGCCCCACCCTCAGCAGCAGCCCCCCTGTGCTCTGCAACCCTAAGTCTGGTGAGTGGGGACTCTGGCCTGACTCTGAGTGTGGGAACTTGGGCAGTTGTGCAGGCTGGCTTCCCTGGAAAGCGCATTCTAAGACAGAGGGAGACTAGCGTGTGGAAAGCTGGATAGAGCATGGTCTTGGGGTCAGCCACTGTTGAATGAACACGAAGGAAGTAGGGTCAGGCAGAGAGAGAAACAGGCGGTGATACAGTCTCAGTGAAGGCTACAGCCCCCTTCAGAACTGTAATGACTTAGGGTATGGCCAGGCCTCCATGTCCAAATGTTGACCAGTAATTAGGTGTTAGCTGCTTGGGGGAAGTCATGACCTTGGACAAGGTAGGTCTGTTCAGACTTGATTCCTAAAGACAACCAAGAGTCCCTGCCATTATTACTCCCAGCTTCTGAAGCCTCTCCATCTGAAGGAGGCTTAGAGCAGCACATTGATGCTCTCAACATTGGGGGAGATGGTACTTCTTCAAACCACAATGGAGGAAAAGATCTATGAGGTTCCAGCATCCCTAAGGAAGAAGCACCCCCAAGGAAGGATCTATGCAAATCCAACTAGAATCGATTCTCAGAGACTTGTGACCTTTGCATTTCAGAGAAAAATTTAGGAGCAAGGACCATTGATAAACCTGTATATTGAAACAATCCTTCCTTAACCCAATCTGTTCTTCAACCCTTCTGGAACCTACAACCCATTGATACCCCTACCTTCCCTCTCTCCCTTACCCATGAAGAAATGCCCCGCTCCATTTGTTTAGGGCCCTGTCCAACCTCAGTTCAGTGTCAAAAAGACTTGGTTCATTTTGTGTCCCCATCACCAGATGTTGGGGATACAAAAGATGACAAGTTATGACCACTTCCCTTGTGAACATACCATTTCTTTGGAGAAAAAGAAAATCCTATGAGTTACTGCAGATAAGGAATGGCCATTGCTGTTCTAGAGCTTTAAGAGGCAAATCTGTCATCTAATGCTTTTGTATAGACAGTTGGGTATTTTTCTTAATTTTTTTTTTTTTGGTCCTTTTGGGTGATTAGCTCCAAGGATAGAGTCATAAAAATCTACAAGAGAGTGAATGGGGAGCTGAGAAGGGTTTGCACCTTGACATTGACTCTGTTTTGCAGTGTTAAAGAGACCTGTCACGTCAGAGGAACTCCTGACACCTGGGGCTCCCTATGCTAGGAAGACATTCACGGTAGGCTCCCTGTTGGTTTTCCTCCTGGGCTTCTCCTTGTCTGCCATGTCCACATGTCCAGGGGTCAGCGTGTAGCTGAGAGAAGGAAACGAAAACCTTTTCCTCACTTCCTTTTTGTTTTCAGTACAGTTATAGTAATACACTTTCTTAGGCACTAAAGTGTATTAGGACCTGATGTGGTTTTTTTTATTATTATTAATATATATTATGTATTATTAATATAACATTTTCATTCCTTTTGATGTGTCCTTAGAAAGATTTACATTTTTCTCTTGTCCTAATATTTTAAGGAAAGTGGTCATACAATAATGCTGATAATTCCTTCAGCATTATGGTTAATTTTAAAAATCATTTGTAAGATATTAGGGGAGTCTTAAGATAAGAGAAGGCAAACAATTGGCTAGAGTATTCTATAAGGAAAATGCTTTTCCATTCTCATCAGTTATAGTTTTTATTTTATTTTTTTTAGATTAAGGTAACGTTGGTTTAGAACATTACACAGGGTCCAGGTGTACATACTTAAATAGCCACATCTGCATGTGCTACATTATGCTTGTCACCAGAAGTCTGGCTTTTATCTATCACCATACAATCGATAAGTGCTTTTGACATTGTTACCGTGGCTTGAGTTAGATAAGTCCCTGATCTGAGAGTGGTGCATGCGTGCAAGCAGCTCCCCCACCAACCCCTTCTCGAAGGTTCCCCAGCGTCCTCCACTGCTGGCCCCACTGGCTTCTTTCCAACAGAATCCACGTGCTTGCATAACAACATCTCACCTACTCACGCTCCTTCCTCCTGCCTCCTGTCTCCTCCTCTCAGTGTCCTCACGTCTGCCTTGAGGTCCTCTTTCAAACTCTTCTCTTTTAGTCTGTGTGGGTTGTGGATACCTTTCATTCCTTGCAAACATTTGTCAAGGGCTCCTTCACCTTCTGAGAATTGTAGAGTTAAAATAGAATAGATTCAGGGCCTCCCTGGTGGCGCAAGGGGTTAAGATGCAACCTATGAAGCTATCCACAGCCACTGCAGCATGAGTTCAATGCCTGGCCAGGGAGCTACCCACATGGAGCAGCAGACCTCTCCTGACTTGCCCACTGCTCCCCTCAGCAGTGTATTTCACTTGATCTGCCTGTTCGGTTCCCCACTCTGTCTCTGGTGAATCCTCTCACCTCCCTGCACCTCTGGCCTGTACCCCGGTTCTTGTATGCATAAATAAATAAATCTTTAAAAAAAAATAGACTAGATCCAGTCATAGCACTGGGAATCTATCCATACATATTTTTTAAAAGATTTATTTTTATTTATTTATACAAGAACCGGGGTACAGACCAGATGCACTGGAAGGTGAGAGTATTCACCAGAGACAGAGTGGGGAACAGAACAGGCAGACTGACGAAATACACTGCTGAGGGGAGCAGCGGGCAAGACAGGAGAGGTCTGCCGCACCATGCGGGACACTTGCCAGCCGGCCGGGATCAAATCGGCATTGCAGAGGCTGCAGACAGCTTCACAGCGCTGCGCTCAACTGCCTGCGCCACCAGGGGAGGCCCTCCATACATATTTTTTTTAATAACTTTTTTAATAAAGGTACCATTGGTTTACCACACTGTGTATAATTCAGAAATACAGGTTCCCACCTCTTCAGATATATGTTACCACCCCACACCCACCTCCATAATCCTCCACCACAGCCCATTGAACACCTCTCCTTGCTGCTCCTCACCTCTCCCACTCTGGTATACTGCCTCAATTCTGCAATGAGATTTCTAGAGTTTGTTTTGATTTAGTTTTGTCTTCTCCTTTGTTTTGTTTCTTTATGTTCTAGATATGAGTGAAACCATCCACTATTTGTCTTGTTTTGTTTCTGCTTGAATATTTTTTTTTAAATTAAATGCCTGCATTACTGGTGATTGTCGGTGAATATGTCTCGTCTGTATTTCATTGGGGGGGGGGGGCTGTTAAAGATGTGCCTGGGAGCTTCCTAGAGACTGTCACTGCCGTTTCTAATCAAGAGTTGGTAGGAAAAGGCACCCTTGGGTTCCAAGAAACTTTTTGACCAGCATCTTCTTGTAAATTGTGAATAGTATGTACTTTCTTTTCTTAGTAGAGGAAACTGTATTTCAGGAAAGACCAGACTCTTTATATTTCCCATCATTAGTAATTTAAATCATTACCTTAGGCTTAGGTGATGCCACAAGATCACCAACACTTGGTATCATTGGATCCAGGGAGAAGGAACATACTAGAAATGGAAAATACATCTGGGGAGAAATTTTCAGCCATGTTTTTATGATCTGAGGCAATCTGCCATTTACTAATTCAGTAGTGACCGCCCCCTCCCCCCCCCCCCTGAAGTTTCTTTCTGCCAAACAGGTGTTTCTTCACCACATTCCTGCATAGAGAGCTTGGAGCCCAGTGCTTTTTTCCCACTGAAATGGAGAGGAGATATGGGGTGGCGTGCACTTAATCCTGGGCTGGTTCTTGCTCTTGGAAGGACAGGCAACTTGCCAGGAACTGTCTGCTGATGGCGAATTGTGGTTTTCCTCTCCAGATCGTGGGTGATGCTGTCGGCTGGGGCTTCGTGGTGCGAGGAAGCAAGCCATGCCACATCCAGGCTGTGGACCCCAGTGGCCCTGCCGCTGCGGCGGGAATGAAGGTACCGCTCACAAAGCTAGTGCTGGATACCTCCTGCTCTTTGTTCGCTGCCATCTGTACTTTCTCTCCCTAAGTGCTTTGATTCCATGTTTATCAAGTTTTCTTTTCCCTTTCTGAATGGGGTTGACATGCAGCCAAAAACTATGATGCTGCACCTTGGAGAAAAAGTTGACCTTGCCCTCTGCCTGGGCCTCCTGGGTCTCCAGTCCCCATCCCATTGGTTTCTCACATTTCTCTCCTTCACCAAGAGTGAGTTTGAATGAAATTTTCATTTATCTTAAATCTTATATACTAGCTCTACTGCTTCTGTTCTCCACAAAGCATTTTCCTATGGGATTCATAGAGCCAGTAAAATATGCTGATCATAGAAATGACAAATGGTAAAAAAATAGAAAATAAAAGTCATGGAATTTGTCAGCAGAAACATGGATCTCACTTTGGTTCTGTTAGTTACTAGCCTTAGACATTGACAAGTTCATCATATCTCAGGTCTGTGTCTCCCTCTCTGAAATCATAACCATAATATTTCCTTCTGCTGTTTTGTGGCTTAAATATGTTGAAACACTTGATAAAGTTTAAAGAAGTATATAAACATCAAAAAAATTGAATCCTATAAGAATTTTAAAATATTTTTTATGCTTTTTTAGTATGAAAGCAATACATAGACAGTCAAGATAATTTGGAAAATAACAGGCAAGCAGAAAAAAGAAATTAAGGGCCTCCCTGCTGATGCAAGGGGTTAAGTCTCAGCACTATGAAGATATCCGCAGCCACTGCAGCACGAATTCAATCCCCGGCCAGGGAGCTGACCCACATGGCGCAGCAGACCTCTCCTGTCTCGCCCGCTGCTCCCCTCAGCAGTGTATTTTAGTCAGTCTGCCTGTTCTGCTCCCCGCTGTCTCTGGTGAATCCTCTCACCCCCACACCCCACCTCTGGCCTATACCCCAGTTCTTGTATCCATAACTAAATAACTCTTTAAAAAAGAAAGAAATTAAAATTGCCTGTAACCTTTCCTAATTGATAAGCACCATGTACATTGTAAAGCAGATTTGTTGAAGTATAGTTGACTTACGATAAAGCACAGCACTGGTAACATTTCTATTTCTATTCTTCTGACTTCTTGTATGTATAGCTTTTAATTATACAGAAGCCTAATATAAGAGGCTGAAGAGAACATCACTTTTCTGCTTCAATACACCTTTATCTGGCATAGCTTTGCCCTCTCATCTGTAAAACCTTTCAGAGGACATTATCTAGGACCGCGGGAGCAAGCAGAGTCTTGAAAGCTAGAGATCCTTTTCCCTATGTTTTCATCCTCTCCCATCCGTCCCTTTCTAGAGCAGCAGGCAGCAGTAGGCATGACCTGGAAGTCCACTGTGCTGTTCTCCAGCACTTGCTCTCTGGCATTGCCTGGCTTACTAGAAAAGAAAGGTGGGCAGCAGAGACCGATCCAGGGAGCAGAGAGTACAGGTTACTGCCAGGCTGGCACCATGTGCTGGTGTGATCAGCGGTTGAGCCTGCCCGTGATTTCCACAGTGTTCATGCAGGCAAGGATTGGCTCCCAGATTCTGTCTCTGGGCAAGTTACAGACCTCGTCCCTTCCTGCCTCCTTGGCAGCCAGCACAGCACCGAGGAAACTCGGAGCAAGAGCGCTGGCCGGGACCGTAAAGGGCAAGCACTTGTATTGCTGCCGAGGCTGAACTTTTCATTTTCTAATGGAACTTTTGGCTGTGGGAAGGGCTTGATATTTTATTTCCACAGTAAATTACCTAGTATAAATTATTTTTGGCAGGGTGCTTTAATTCTTAGCAGGCATTCTCTCACATGGGACTTTGACTTAAAGCACATTTCCTTTGGGAAAGCAGTGGAGTTACACGGCTGCTGAAGACCTTGTTTTGCTTGGCCAAGTGTGTTTGATTGATTTCAGTCCATCTTTCCTGATGAACACACATGACTGAACTAGGACTTGTCAGTTGATTAACTCATTAGCTACTTAATGTCTATGCCCTGATAGATGGGGAACCTATGTATTTTTTTTTTGTTTGTTTCAATAACATAGACTTAATCCTTTCTAAGCCTCATAGTCCTAATTTCTCAGGGTGCATAGGATGGTTTTCATATGTTGTAGAGCAACAAAGAATTCAGAAAACATCATTTCCAAATTGTATTATACAGCTCTCTGGTCAAGCCAAGCATCCTGTCCTGAGGTTCTATGATCAAAGCAATCTTAGCCCACTGCACACTTGATTTCCCCTCCTGAAAATTCACAAAGCACATTAGCATATTAAACATTCTGGCAAATCCTGCAGGGAACAAAATCCTGTTTAGACTGTCTAACACAACATTTTATCATTTAATAGAAATGGAATGGAATCTTCAGATCATTAAGATGTGGCCCTAAAACTATTCTCAGAAATTACTTTTGGTCACAAGCTACATCAGAATGGATACACAGAGACATCTTTTGAATTGTACTGTTGGTTAAATAAAAATGACAGGGATTATCATGTCCTACCATATAGTTTACCTGTGGGTATTCATGTGACTCATAGTTATTTTCTTATAGAAAACATTGAATGTTTCATTCTTACAGGAAACATTTCTTTTCATATAATTTTACCACATGTAAATGCTGCAGACTAACTTCACTTACATAAAGTCATGTGTTTAATCCAGTCCCAGAGGGTCTTTGAAGGAGGACCCTCCGAGAGGATGCCCAGCCTGGACAGTGACTGACCTGCTTGGTCTGCATGGTAGAAATTGTCCAAAATTCTAGCCAGCAGCCTCTTCCTAGCACCTGGGACTGGCAAGAGCTGACCCAGACAATGCAAGGTGCTCGCTCTGCCTGCCTTTATCTCTCGAGGGAATCCAGGGCTCTGTCCTCAAGCAACGGCCTTGGGTTTCTCCTGCTTCCAAAGATAGATAAGATCTTGCAGCTGCGTTTTTTGTGACCTTTCTCTCCAGTGGGACTTTTTATACTTTTACTGTGGCTGCCTCATTTCACTGCCCTATTTGATAACTCAGGAATTTAACTAAGGTTCTCATGTTTACCATTCGTCTCAATTTTACCTCTTTATTATAGTTTTTTGGTTTTTTTAACCTCTGGATGTTTTAGAATGTGGGCCATCACTATCTGGACAAGACAGACCCCAAACTGAAGAGACTCAGTCTCCTTTTCCCTCTGCTAATACTTCTAGACCTTTCCAGATCCAAAGGAGAGTTCTCTGTGTGATTTAAATGGAACCCTAGTCCATAATGAGAGGAGACTCTTGTACCTGTATTCAAATGTACTTCTAAAAAGTCTGGAAGAACTCCAGAGAAAATGTGTCCTCAGGCCCGTGATCAGGTCTGCACAGTTTGTTCTGGATCAGAGTGGAGAGATCTGAGACCTTTGTGCCTGGGCCACCTCTGTAGAGCTGACTTAGGCTGCTGGGGGCTGCATCAGGCAGCTGAGTTGCAGGCTGAGATTGCTCAGGTGCATACCACTGAAAATATACCCATGTAGGGCAGGGGGGTAGGTGTGTTGGTCAAAGATTAGACTTTTACATGACCTCAAGTTTATTTGAAAATTTTATTTTTACTACAGTTTACTTTTCATTTTCCCTTCCACTAACCTTCCTATATTCTGCTGGTTCCCAGAGACCAAAAAGAGAACAATTGTTATAACAGAGACTCCAGACTATACCCTTAATTCTCATTTTGTCTGAGTCAAGATTAACCAGAAAAAAAAAAGAGAGAGAAAGAGAGAGAACAATTAATTATACTTTTTCTATTAAGTTGCATTAGTTCACACTGTCTTGCCCTGTGGCGCCAGAAAACTGCAGTTACAGCCTTATTAAAATGTTCACTTGATCCAGCATCTTTGAATTTGGAATCGTTCTTATTTTTGAAGGTTCTTTTACTTAAAATCTGTCAACTACTGGCTTAAAGGACCTTTCCTAGTGTTACAACTTTAGAATGGAGAATAAACCATGCGAATCATCAAAAGTTTAGTCAACCATGCAATGCATTTTCATTTAGAAGAGGTTGTCTCCTTACATTTTCCTTTTGTCAACTTTTTTACTCATCCTTCAGGAATTCCATGCTGGTACCTTCTGGTTCATTTCAGTGTGAAGGGGAAAGGAAGAAAGACAACAAGGAATTATATTGTATTAAGTTATTTTCTGTATGCCTTACCCTATACCATGCCAGGTACTTTCTGTACATAAGTGCATTAAATATCAATATCTAAATACTAAAATCCTGGAGGAAGAAACTGTTCCAGGAAGAATATTTCTATTTGTTATCACTTTTCTTGAATTTTGAAAAGGAAAAAGTTCCTTTCCCAAAATATTGTACAGGCTACAGTCTAATGAATATTACTAAGGTATGTTTCTTTTTACAACTTTTATCACATTTTTTTTTTAAATGCGTCAAGTCTAAATCCATTTCTGGATCACATTATCTATTGTAACTTTATTTTACATGATGCTCTAGAAGCTATCATCCACTATAGTCAGGGTAGAAGTTTTACATTTTACAAATCCATCATAATGATACTTATATCTGGCCCTCAAGTAAATCTGGCTTGGTGACTCTGGCACTTTCAGTCTCCCAGGTGGCTCACCTTTGTGATGAGAACAACTTCTAGATGCCTTCTATGGCCTGCAGAACCCATGATTTGGGCCCTGCTGGCCATCATATTATCCCAATTTTTCAGAGAAACCATCCTCAAATACCTTGTATGTTTTCTGCCTGTCTTACTGCAGTTAATCTTAGTCACATTATCCTATCTTATATTTTCAAGACATAATATTTGCCAGAATCTGATAATAGTACTTACACGTTTATTATCTGTCTCTAATAGCTGCATAAATGTAGGGGTTTGTCTGTCTTTACTACATTCCCAGCACAAGCAAATTCCTGACATTTAGTAAGTGCTGAAAGCAAGTCTGTTGACCAATCCAGTAAACTGTGGTGTTTCTCTAGTGAATTCATGTATTGAGCTTGTGCATAGTGTTTCCATACTTCCCTACATATCATCTATTTTTTAAAATTTATTTTATTTATTTATGCATACAAGACTGGGGTATAAGCCACAAGTGCAGGGGTGAGAGGATTCACCAGAGACAGAGTGGATAGTAGAACAGGTGGATCTACTGAAACCCGCTGCTGAGGGGAGCAGCGGGCGAGACGGGAGAGGTCTGCTGCACCGTGTGGGTTAGCTCCCTGGCTGGTGATCAAACTCACGCCACAGTGACTGGCAGGAGCTTGATAGTGCTGAAACTTAACCCCTGTGCCGCCACATTGTCTTTTATTGTACTCACAACTCCTGGAGTAGATGGGTAGTATTCTTTGCAAATAAGGTATCCCTTTCCCAAGGTCATCTGGCTTGTAAATACCAGAACTAGACTGGATTCTCTGTCCCAAAGCCCTAATAATGTTTCCTATTGCATAAACCCATGAGGCAGATCCCAATAAATTATATATCCTATTAAAACTTCAAACCCCTCATAAACTGCTCAGGGGTACCTGACCTTTCATATCTTTTGCAGGGAGCATTTGTATTCTATTCAAAACAGATTGCTAGAGTGGTCACATTCTCACTTGAGTTGATTTGAAGAAGATCAAATAAATAATTTTTATTCTCGGCACCAGCCCCTCAGTTAGGTCAGGTCTAGATCTTGCAGGGTCATCCAAGGGAAAAATGCAAAATATTCATTTGTGTTAGTTTAATTAAACGTGTCAGAGTGAACCACTCAGTTGTCAGACTGAAGGAATTTGAACCTGACTTACAGCTGAGGAACAAAAGATAGACATGCTTTTTTCTAGAAAGTTTATTTTTTCGGGTGGGAATAATTAAACCCTGTGAGAAAGGGTATTCAAGTTTTCATGCAATCTCGTGCCAACTCTCAAAGGGACCTCCAGTCTCCTGGCTTCTTTTTTGTTTCCTGCTGTGATGAATTGATGGATGTGGACGGACTGGTCTCTTTTCTCAGTTTGTTGTTTGTTTCTTTGCATGTTTATATAGAAACAGAACTCTCTGAGTCAGAGTAAGAAATTAGTGGTCATTTTATTCTTTTTTCCCCCTCCTCTCAAAAATTCCTATTTTCGTAGAGGAAAAAAAGTCCAAGTCTGCTTTTGGGTCTTTTCCTCGCCATGGCAACAAACCTGTATATTTCATGGAATTTTCCTTTTGAACCAAGATGTCAAGTTGGGTAAACCATTTGAGGTTCCTATTAATTTAGCCAAGACAATTTGGGCACTGACATGGCAAATTGTGGGCTGGTCATCCATACAGATAAAAAGTGCATTTGGCGATGTTTGAAAATTTTTCCTTTCCTGTTGATTTCAGCAAAGTCTTCTGTGGGGCTAACGGGTGTATTTTTGCACTGTGTTATGCCTTCCTGGAGGAGAGCTGTTATTTATCAGTCTGCAAAACGTAGCTTTTAGCTTGCTATCAGACATGGCTGGGAGGGTAGGTCCTGGCCAGGATGACAGGCCCCTTCTCAGGACCTCCTCTCAGATCCCTTGCTCTGTGCCCCTCCTGGGCAGGAAGTCATTCCTCACGCCAGGCTCTGACAGCCCTGGGGAAGACGGTCCTCTGTTCGGTATTTACTGACCCCTGCCATCGGTCAGACATTATGTTAGGCATTCCTGGGATATGCAGTCTGGAGAAGGAGAGAAACCTGACTCAGATAATTCTGCTCTTGAAGATATAATCAGAAACCTAGATTTGAGCTAAAAAGTAAAGGGCTGATGGTTCTAATTGTGTATGATGATGTGAGCACAGCAAGCACTTCTCTGAGGAAAGAATGCTTGAGCTGAAAGCTAAAGAATGGATAGAGGGCCTCCCTGGTGGCACAAGGGGTTAAGCACCACACTATGAAGCAATCCACAGCCTCTGCAGCACGAGTTCGATCCCTGGCCAGCCAGGGAGCAACCCACATGGCAAAGCCGACCTCTCCTGTCTCGCCTGCTGCTCCCCTCAGCAGTGTATTTCAGTAGATCTGCCTGTTCTGCTCTCCACTCTGTCCCTGGTGAATCTTCTCACCACCCCCTCCAAAACCCCCACACCTCTGGCCCCAGTTCTTGTATGCATAAATAAATAAAATAAATCTTAAAAAATGAATGGAAATCAGTGAAGCCTAAGTCAAATAAGCCTGAGTGTGTCTGTGCATTTTGTGTGTGCACAGGCGTATATTGTGTATGGCTGCATGTGTGTTCACGTGTGTAAGTCTGTACACACACACAGATTTATCCATATAGAAGAGACCCAGGATGGAAGCAGTTGCCTTGGTTGAAAAGAATGAAAGCTTGAGTTCTGGAAGGTGAGGAACAATGAATTAGTACAGTATTTCTCAACCTGTTTTATATTATATTTCTATTATTGGTCCTGTAAGTAGACTTTTGAAAGACTTTTTCCTTCCTCATGAAATATCAATACCATAGATATACTATATGCCCATTTTTGTTTATATATATATATACACATGTATATACATTATACATAAAAATATTTTTTTAACTTCAGGAAGCTAGGACACCTCCAATGAGAATGCATGAGTCAGGGGAGGAAAGCTTAAAAACATTAAATTATGTTTTAAATTGAACCATAATTTTCATGTGACAATGCAGTTTTGCAGTATATAGCTTGCTGAGTTTTGTGAATTATATACACCTGTGTAACCACCAGTCAGAACATATCCAAGCGCTACAGAAAAGTTTCCTCAGGCCTCTTTCCCTACCACTCCCATCCCACCAGAGGCAACCACTATTATGATTTCTGTTTACAGAAATTAGTTGGGGGTTTCAGAGTGAGTCTGACAGAATCCTGGCTGCACTTTGCAGGCCTCTGTGATGTTTGGCAAGCCATTTCGTTTTTCTGGCCTTTCTCTCTATTCTGCGAGGACACTCGTGGCTTTTTCCTCACAGGGTCGCCGCAGAGATTGCCCTTGCTGCCTCCACCAGGTGTGAACATGTGGCGCAGGTGTCCAAGAGGCAACAAGCAGTGTCCAGCTTGTAGAAGGCAGGATTTCTTCAGTCTTGGAAATCCTTCTCCAGTTTTCTACCTCCCATGCTTCCAATCCAAGTAGCCCTTTGCCTTGTGATGCAAGAATTCTGCCCACACCTCCATGTTACCTCCGTTTCTTCTTCTAAGCTCGTCTGAAAAGCCACAGCTGGGTTTTGAGGACACTGGTCCTTTCTGATTGATGGCATTTAGGAACCTTGTCTCCCCCACTTTCAGTAATCTCCCAGAAATATCTCTGATGTCTCCTGGCCCCTCATCCTCCTTCCTTGCACCTTGCATCACATTCCTTTCATCTTGTGGCCCACCCCATGGTAACTGAGTGCTCCAACTTCTCATCTGTGCCTGATGCCCGGTCATAGGCTGCAGAGTCCAGATTTAGGTATCAGACAGCAGATGTTTGGGCCCCAGCCTCAGCCCTTCTATAGGAACAGGTTAACTAAGTAAACTTGAATCCTCAAACTCTTCACCTTTGAAATGGCTCTTAAAATAGGGTTAAATGAAATGTCTAGCAAAGTAGCCAGCTCATGAGAAGCAATACATATCTGTAGATCCCATTTATTGTATCACTTGTTATGATTACTGTATTATTCTGAGTTATTCTTGCTTAAAGTTCATATTTACAAACATGTACCTAAATGGTTGTTGAAATAGGATATCGTGGGGAGCAGGGTCTTTGTAGTAATGTGTCTGCTGCTCTGCAGCCTGCTGTTGTAATTCTGTCACTTTCCTAGAAATGCTAAACCTCCATCTTTCATCTTGTAGTGGCAGTGAGAATTGTTCCATGGCTTAACTGAGGATGAATTAGAACATGCATATGAGCTACCAAGTCTGTGCCCATTATAGTTCTGAGATTCCTCAGAACCAGATAACCCTAAGACTGCCTCAGGTATAACATAGGCATCCCCTCCTACAAGCCCTGAAGGAAATTCAAAGCTATCCTAACCAAGGCTAGACTTCTCTTTCCAAAGCCAGACTCTTTTATCTATGACCAATCCACGTACCTTCGGAAGTAAAGATAAACATGATAGTGTTGACATAGTATCCACTGGTGTGTGGCTTACAGAAGATTCTACAATTTGAGGCCATATGTCAGTAACAGTCAGGTTCCTTCAAGAGTGACTGAGCCTCCCCGGTGGCACAAGGGGTTAAGCACCTCACTAAGAAGCAATAGCAGCCTCTGAAGCACGAGTTTGATCCCCAGCCGGCCAGGAAGCTACCCACATGGCGCAGCAGACCTCTCCTGCTTCGCCTGCTGCTCCCCTCAGCAGTGTGTTTCAGTCAGTCTGCCTGTTCTGCTCCCCACTCTGTCTCTGGTGAATCCTGTCACCCCCCTGCATCTCTGGCCTGTACCCAGGGTCTTGTATGCATAAATAAATAAATCTTTAAAAAATAATAAGAGTGACTTAAACTCCTTTAAAACAGTGGTCAAGACTACTGCTTCTTTGTCATGCAAAATCCATTAGATTTGCATTCCAACCTTCATAAAGGAAGAAGAGAAGCAGGAGGACATGCTCTTCCTTGAGATATATATATATATATTTTTTTTTTTTAAGATTTATTTGTTATTTATACAAGAACCGGGGTACAGGCCAGATGCGTGGGAGGGTGAGAGGATTCACCAGAGACAGAGCAGGAAACAGAACAAGCAGAATGACCAAAATACACTGCCGAGGGGAGCAGCAGGCGAGACAGGGGAGGTCTGCCGCACCATGTGGGTTGCTCCGAGGCCGGCGGGGATCAAACCGGCACCGCAGAGGCTGCAACAGCTTCAAGGCACTGCGCTCAACTGCCTGCGCCACCAGGGAGGTCCATGCTCTTCCTTCAAAGACACTTCCTGGAAGTTGGGCAGTCCTTCTGTTTCAAAACATAACCACACATGGCTACAATTTGATAAAAGGGAATCTGGGAAATATCAAGTTTATTCTGGGTGGTTGTTATGGGTGGAATTTTGTCCCTCCCAAAAAAGATATATTGATGTCCTAATCCCAAACCGCTGAATGAGAATGTGACCTTATTTGGAAATGGATCTTGACAGAGGTAATCAAGTTAAGATGATGTCACTAGCTTAGCCCCAATCCAGTGTTATTAGTGTCCTATAAAAAAGGGCAAATTGAAATCTGAGACAGGCGTGCAGAGAAGAAAGACAATTTGAAGACACGCATGGAGAACATAGCCATACGACTAGTGCAACTATAACCCAAGGATTACCGAACATTGCCTGCACATATCCAAGGCTAGGGGTGCAAGGAAAGACTCTTCTGTGGAGCCATTAGAGGGCGTGACCCTGCTGACACTTCATTTTGTACTTCTAGCCTCCAGAACAGTGACACAATAACACGTAGTTATTTGGGAGTGATTGCGTGTCTGTTAATAAAGACATGAGAACAATGGAAACGCAGAATAACAAAGGATGGGGGGACAACCTATAGTTTCTGACACTGACCAGATAAAGCTGTGCAGACATCCTTAAGCAAGCATTTATTGAGTGTCTAGTGTAGAGGGTGCCCCACTGCAGCCCCTGGGGATCCTGTGGTAAGCAAACCAGGGAGGCCTCTATCCTCACATAGCTTCAGGTCCAAAGATAAAATATATATAACCGGGCCTCCCTGATGGCGCAGCGGTTGAACACTGGGTTGTGAAGCTGCCCGCAGCCTCTGCAGTGCCGGTTCAATCGCTGGCCGCTGGGTGAGGGTCCCACATGGCGTGCAGACCTTTCCTGCCGTGCACGCTGCTCCCCTCAGCAGTGTATTTCATCAGTCTGCCTGTTCTGCTCCCCGCTCTAGCTCTAGTGAATTCTCTCACCCTCCCGTGCTTCTGACTGTACCCAGTGCTTGTATAAATAAATAAATAAATTTTTGAAAAAAATATATATGACCTAGTCACAAGAAATATTTAATGGCATACCATGATTTATATGTTCATCGGGGATATTACTAGATACAAAAACTGGGATTTCAGATACCAATTTTTGTAGATTTGCACATTTCATTCATTTTCAAGTTCCATGCCAAAAACAATAAAGTCATGTTCTGAGCCGGTCGTTTTGCCTTTAATTGCAGGGACATTTAATTCACTCATCGTTTTTTTTTTCCTGCCAGATGAAACCAAATATTGGTGGTATTACAGTTTTAGCTGTGGTTTTCTGAGCAGAGCCTGTGAGAGGAGTGAAATGATGGAGCCAAGTGGGAAAGCATTCATTTGGCAGAGGGTCAGATCGCTGGAACGGGAATTGTGGAAGCTGAGTTGATTGAATGCTTTGTTTTGCACATTCCTGTTCCTCCTCCAGTCTCTGCCATCTCAGTAAATATCATTGCCATCCACTCAGTGCCTTGCGCCAGAAACCTAGAAGTCAGGCTTACTTTTCTCTCTCCAGTTCAAGATACTTCTAAAATGTAGTTTGGCTTCATCTGTTTTTATTTCTCCCAATCCAAACCACTATCTTCTTTCATTGGGATGACTGGCTCTAACTGGTCTTCTTATATCTATTCTTGTAGTCTTATAATCCACTCCCTGCCTACCAGTCAGAAACATTGGGGTCTTCCTCTCCCCTTCTTGGGATCCTTGTATTTAAGATAAAATCTAAAATCCTTCCCATCCTCCTCAGGCCTAGTGATTGACCTCTTCCAAATCTTAACTCCCTGCTGGTCTCCTCCTTGCTCACCTCCATTATCACATTTTAGTTCTTTCTTCAAACCAGGATGTATTAAAACATAGTTTTTCCATTTACCATTTTTGGAAACACCACCTACACTTTCCGTAGTTTTAATAGAGAGCTAGTGCAAACAGTTCAAAGGGAAATTAAAACAATATTAGTTGAGTGATATTATTTAGGAAAAGTGAGATTTGTAGGGGTCATTCAGAACTTTAGATAAAGTTGAGATGAAATCAGATATGCCTGCATCTACATCCTGAGCTTGGAACCATTTTTGTACATGTGTGTAACTGATTCTATCAAAGGGAGATAAAGGCAGAAATGCCCTTGATATCATGGGCTTAGATGATCTGTGACAGACACATAATACTTTGGTATTATTTGGGCCGACTTTGCTTGGTCTTCATTGCACTGCTATGTCCTCTTAGACCATAATACATAATACTGATGGATGGCATTCTTGCCAGGTAAGAAATTTAAATCACCTTAAAAGTGAAAGGACTGAGCTCTGAAAACCGGAAAGAATATGTCTTTATCTCTGAACTTGCTGTGTCCCAAGGATTTGAGCAGCCAAAATCTGTGGATTTTTGGGATGTCATGAGACATTTGGCATTTCAGCTGGACACCTGAATGAATATTTTCTGCTGGAAGGAAACCCAAAAGCATGAACCATAGTGTCTCATGATACCAAGTGTAAATTCTGATGACATGATTATAGATAGCCTTAAGCAAAGTATTGGGCATCATGAGATGCCTTATTTCACTGAGTATCTGGCTTTTCCTTATTCTGGGTTTTGTGTGACACTGGTTCAAGTTTTTATTCTGGCTGAGTTCATTCCTTAGACTTGTGTCTCTTTGCTCTAAGACTTCTTTTTCTGGGGCCTCCCCTGGTGGCACAGCGATTGAGCGCTGGGCTGCGAAGCTGCCTGCAGCCTCTGCAGCACCGCCGGTTTGATCCCCGGCCGCTGGCGAGTGTCCCACATGGCGCGACAGACCTCTCCTGCAGCCCGCTGCTCCCCTCAACAGTGTACTTCATCAGTCTGCCTGTTCTGCTCCCCGCTCTGGCTCTGGTGAATTCTCTCACCCTCCCGCACTTCTGACTGTGCTTTATACAGTGCTTGTATAAATAAATAAAGAAATCTTAAAAAAAAAAAAAAGACTTCTTTTCCTGCCCCATCTGTCCTGCAGCTCCTGTGAAAATACATATTCCTTCCATCAGTTCCCCTGTGGACCAGGCTAGTCCTCTACAGAAGCCATCCAGATTGGCAGGGACCCAAGGGTACTGTGAATTCACCCCACAGGATCTCTCTGGCCCAGTGTGAATATTGCTTGTCTTTCAGTATCATCTTCACACAAAAATTAACTCAAAATTTTGGGTGTGGTGTAAGAGAATGGTGTGATTTCATTTTTCCACATGTGGCTGACCAGTTTTCCCAGTTTCATTTGTTGAAGAGACTTTCCTTTCTCTGTTGTGTATACTTGGCTCCTTTGTCATAGATAAATGCATGTATAAAGTGTGGGTTATTTCTGGGCTTTCAATTTGATTCCACTGGTCTTTGTGTCTGTTTTTATTCCAATACCATAATGTTTTGATTACCCTGATCTTGTAACATTACCCTGGTCTTGAAGTCTTGGAGTATGATACCTCCAACCTCCTTCTTTTTTGTCAAAATTGCTTGGCTGCTCAGGGTCTTTTGTGGTTCCATATGAATTTCAATAATATTTGCTTTATTTTTTTGAAGAAGTCCAATGGAATTTTGATAGGGTCTGTACTGAATATGTAAATTGCTTTGGGGAAGATGGACATTTTGACTGTGTTAATTCTTCCCACCCATGATCATTGAATATCTTTCCACTTCTTTTAGCAATGGCTTGTAGCTTTCACTGAGTTGGTCTTTTACCGCTTCTGTTCAGTTTATTCTTAGGTATTTAATACTTTTTTGATACTAGTGTAAAAGGTACTGTTTTCTTAATTTCATTTTCATCTAGTTCATTATTTGCGGATAGGGGCGTGATTGTTTAATAATAATTAACAGTAATAATAGTGCCTTGCTTTTTTTGTCAAATGTGTGTCAGAGAATATTACATCTCTCATTGTATTCTCACAAATCCCTGAAATAGGGTTGAGTAATAACTATTAACTCTACTTTACATGTTAGGAAGAAAATCAAGACCCAAGTAAGTTGTTCAAAGCCAAGTAAAGAGTAAATTCCAACCCTGCCTATGCCACAATTTCCATTGGGGCTACTAGGCTTGCATGTAATCCTCTTGTTTAAAACAAGCATAAGCAAGAACACAAAGATTGTTGAATGAATGCCCAGACTAGTGTTTCTTAACCCTCACTGTATATCAGAATCACTCTTGAAAACTACACAGAGCTGCAGACTCTGTTGATCAGGAGGGCGATGTAGACAGTGGCATTCATTGGAAACTTCCTAGTGATCAGTCGGTAGTGACGACTCCCATCCCAAGACCTCTTCAAATCTGGATGTGATGCTACAGAATGCCTTCATGGTTTTGAGTGAGGGGCTGTTCTGATTCTTCACATTCAATCCTCTGATTCAAACAGAAGGCAGCATTCCAAGGTTTGTTTTCGAAACGCATTACAAAAATGTCTGGATGGTCTAGTTTTTTTTTTGTTTGTTTGTTTTTAGATTTATTTATTTATTTATTCAAGCACTGGGTACAGTCAGAAGCGCAGGAGGATGAGAGAATTCACCAGAGCGAGGAACAGAACAGGCAGACTGACAAAATACACTGCTGAGGGGAGCAGCGGGCGTGGCAGGAGAGGTCTGCGCACCATGTGGGACCCTCATGGGGCGGCCGGGGATCGAACCGGCACTGCAGAGGCTGCGGGCAGCTTCACAACCGCTGCACCACCAGGGAGGCTTTGGATGGTCTACTTTTGGCATTGAGGTGTTTCATGTCATGTATCAGGTATGAATACATTAGCTCCAAAGTCATGCAGAACAAAACTAGCAGAGAAGCAGCCCCCACACCTCTGAAGCACTGTCTTCAAGCTCATGTTGCTTGCACTTGCATCTCAGCCCCTTCGAATCCTCGCAGCTGTGCCATTCGAGAAACCCTCCTCCACTGACTGCCAGTGTGAAACACAGCACTCCTGATATGTCCCGAATTTTGAGATGGAATTTCAGGGTGGGGTTTAAGCTCCATTTAACAGGAAACCTGCCAGTGAACAGCTGTGGTCTTTTACGCCAGGAAGATTCCACAGTGTCCCATCTCTTTGAGCAGCAAAGGTTTTTTCTTTTGTTGTTGTTGTTGTTTATTTTGTTTTAAGAAAAGAAAAATATACCACCCATTGTCCCAAGGAAAGTTAAAGGTGGGTGGAAGTCAATCTCTTAGGAATTCAAATATACTTTGGATCTTAAAACAAGGATAGCTGAGGAGGAAATTTTCTTTTTTTCCTCCTTCATACTCAAACTTGTAACTACCTATACTTGGCAGAAGTTTGTGCTGACTGATGAAAAGTTCCCAGAGTGAGGTTTTAAGTGGGGCGGGAAATACAGTGATCTGTGCAGGGTGCAGAACTCTGCTGCACTCCAGAGTAGAAAGCTGCCTTTGTCACAGCCAAACTGTGCGCGAGCAGCTGTTTCACCACCTCAGGACCACAGTGCCCTGACTATACTGTATTCTGGGCGTGGTGACTGCCTGCATGTACCCACAGCTGGGTTGATGTGATTAAATTCCTGCTCGCAGAGCCAGAGTAATCAGGACTGGGCACAGACGCCTCTTTGTAGGCTCAGAGGTGCATGACTGTCCCCTCCCGTGGCTAGACTAGGGAACAGGGGGACTTCTGGGCACCCTTGTCTGTGTCAGGGGAGTCCTCAGCTGTGGCCCATATGTGGGGCATGACTCACATGTCTCAGACTTGGTGGACAGTAAAGTCATTTTTTTTTTAAAGATTTATTGCATACAAGAGCTGGGGTACAGGCCAGAGATGTGGGCGGGTGAGAGGATTCACCAGAGACAGAGTGGGGAACAGAACAGGCAGACTGACAGAAGTACACTGCTGAGGGGAGCAATGGGCGAGTCAGGAGAGGTCTGCTGTGCCATGTGGGTTGCTTCCTGGCCGGCCAGGGATTGCTTCATAATGCGGTGCTTAACCCTTTGTGCCACCAGGGAGGCCCCAGTAAAGTCATTTTCTTCAAGGGTTTCCAATCTTATGGAAATAGGATATATACAGAGAGGAATAAGTAGATAAAAGAAGCTGACCTACAGGAGAGACTACTTAATGTAACTTAATGCCTGGTATGTTCTAGAGGGATTGTAGGAAGAAGGAACTATCTTTGGTTGGGTTTTATGAATATGTATTATCTCCTCCAGTCTTTCTACAACCCTTGAGCTAAATATTAGCTATTAATATATTGTATTGAATTGTATTGTATTGTCTGGCTAATCTTGGCAAACTAGCTTATCAATCCTGCCAGAGTTCAGGTATTTCTCTAGGGGTTGGAGGGAATACCCTTCTTCAAATCCATATGGCCTTCTGGGACAAGCAGAGTATATGACCCAGGTGACACCTTGAGCCAGCCTACTGATGGCTCCTAGATGCCCGCGGTGGGAGATTGAACTTGGGACCTTCAGCCTAGCCAGTGTGGACCTCTTTTGACCCTTCACATAAGTTCTGGAACTGAACCAGCTCTGAGGAGCCTGATTGGCACCGCTTCCCTTGCCACAGGTTGTTCAATCCTGAATCTAGCCCCAGGTCCTGGTGGAATAGGAATGGGTTCTACTGCAGAAACCAGAGATGCCGCTTCCTCCACTCAGGGCAATCAGCTCTCATTAGCCTTGGCAAAGAACATGATGGTGGGAATTTTACAGGGACTACACCTGAGAGGAGAAAGCATACATTGTACAAAAATGAACAATGGTGTAAAATATATATATATATATATATATGCGTATGTATACGTGTGTATATATATATATACTTTTTTTTATTAAAAAAAGAAAAAAAAAAGAATATCTATGGTTGCTTAGTCCAGATCTTGTCACAGCCCAAAGAGGTTGCTCCATGCTTTGACCAACCTATAACCCTTTCACTTTTTCCACCAAACCCCCCTCCCACCCCCACGGAGAGGGTCGCCTGTGTGTCTCTGTAAAGCACACACTTTGTTCTTAGCCCAAGTCAAAGCAGCACTACCTTCAAAGGAGGATAAGGGAACTAGACTTGGTTCTCTCTTAGAGGTTCAATAGTATCAACTCCCACACACCACCCTTATGAATGAAATAATATAGGAAGAATGCATCATGCATTGCATTTGTGAAAACAAAGTTATGATGCAATTATTTGCTTGATGAGTAACCTTGTGTGTACTGAATTTCATTGAGTAATCTATCTTTTAAAATCTTTGTCATATTAATTTTACATTTTAGCATAATCCAGGATGTTTCTGTAGTTAATAATAAGCATTCAAAAGTCAAATAGCTAACTGGGTAAAAGTTTCTTGAGGGGAAAAGAATTTGGGGTCAGGGAGGAAATGTGACCTTATGGAGCCTCTTTCCTCTTCTCTGTAAGCTCCTGGGGGAGTTGTCATATGTGCTGAGACTGTGTCTCTTCTGTTGGAAGCCCCAATTCTCCCAACTAGGGGAATTCTAAGGAACTTCCTGTGTCCACACTAAATTGGTTTTGTACTTGGGTTAGGGGGGACATGATAACTTGTATATCTCTGTAGTATCAAGGTGCCAGGTGACAAATCCCATTCCTTCCAGTACAAAGGAAAAATCCTGTGATAACATGCATTTGTTGCTTCTCTGCAGGTTCCAAACACTTCTCCTAAGTTAGGAAAACCACCAGCTTGAGAGCTTAGGACAAGCAGCCATTGGAAGTGTTCCTAGTGATGTCACGAGCTGCCTGTGGGAAGGAGATAGGAGCCTCCAGGGTGGGCCCCAAAGCCTCAGTTCAGCTGAATCCACATCTCTAGAGGGAATCCCCAGGAAGGCGATGTTTCTTCTTAATTTGGGGATATAAGTTCTATGAACTGAACCAGTGTTCCCCTTGGCTCCCCTATAAATGCACCACAAACCTCCCCCTGGTTTGGGCCACACATCTTAGGAGAATGGACCATAAGCCAACCCAGGTCTGAAGCAGAACTTTGTAGGTTTGAACTAGATGGGAGGAAAGAGCTGATTCTGTTTAAAACCAGCAGATGCTTTCATTTCTCAATTTGAAACAGAAGCTCTTCAGTGTTGTTGTTGTTATTTTATTTTGAAAGAAAGTCTTTCTTCCATATGGTTTGACTTCCCTTCAAGGCTAATTGCCCAGCCTGTGCTTTGGGGACACCACACAGCCAGATCGCAAGCCTCCAATGTAGACAGTGCAGAGAAAAGCTGTAATTCTCCCAAGAGAATCCTGTTTGTCCAAGAGCTGGACCCCTGCCACCTCCTACACCAGTCACTCTTCAGCCAGTTGCATATTTGGTGGAGAGATTTATGGGTCTGAGCATACAGCTGCGAGTTTTCTTTTCATTTCTTCCATCCCCCACCCCTAAGAACAGTGTTCTGCTGTCAGGGCTGTTATGCACTAAACACAAACACACAACTTGTTTACTACAGCTGTGGCCCAAACTCCTAAGTAGTGCCCTTGCTGAATGTGAATGTTTTTATAAACATAATGCTTTCTTAGCAATCTAAGGGACCTGGTCTATAGCTGTAACTAGCTAATCTTGACTCAGCTTATGTGTTTATAATATTTTGGTGAAAGACCATCCAGGAGTCTAGTTAGCCTGCGTGATTGCTTTAGTTCTGAAACAATTTAGATGTACACATAATTTATGCACATCTCTTATTGGCGGGTCCTTAAGTGAATTCCACTGCTCTGTTTAAAATTTTGTGTTGTTGCAGTGACTTCTGCATTCTCTAGCCTTATAGGGTCTCTTAGATTGAGAAAAATACTCTTTATCACCTTTAATTTTCATTTTTGTTCTAGATAAATTACTCCAAATCAGAATCTATTTTCATTTCCTATACCAGAGCCCCAAATGGCTTTCCTGGATGTGTACCCATGTGCTGGTTTGTCTCTATCTCAGCAGTCTGCCTTCGCTAAGCTTAACGGGAGAGATTGTGCAGAAAGAAAGAATGACGGAAGAGAAAAGCCAATATTTATTTAACATTCACTTGTATTAAACAAGGGACTTAGTACATAATCAAGTTTGATCCTCATAAATAAACTTGATCTCCATTTTAGAGATGAATAAAGTATAAATGAAAGAAAGTGCAACTTCCCAAAGTCACATTATGAGTAAATTGCAAAAGTGAGAATCAAAAATAAGTTTTGTTGTATAGGAGATGTATGCACAACTCAAATAATTGCAAGTTATTTATGCACAACTCAAATAATTGCAAAGTGTAATAATGGTGTAACCACGGCCCAGGAATTCTAAGACCATAGATTAGTTGTCTACTTTTGAAACTCATGTGACAATATTAGTCATATTGTCATCACAGTATTGGGGACATATCTAGGGTAGACTTGTTGGATCATAGGTTTTACATATGTGTTACATATGACTAGCATGATCGTCTGTCTAAGTGTTCTATCCTTTATTGAAAGTAGAGTAGAATAATCTCTAACAATTACTATTGGATTGTTTATTTATCCCTTGAATCCATGAATTTTGCTTTATGTATTTTGGATCTTTCTTGTTAGACTTGGTATAAATATATTTGTTAGGTCTCTGTATTTGCAACTTTTATATTCTCTTGGTGTGTTGAAACTTCCAACTTTATAAAATGTCTCTCATCTGCACTGCTGCCTTGTCCTAAGTCAAATGCCCATCTGTAGTCAGTTTCTGCATTTCTAGTTCTGTCATATTGGCCTGTCTGCTTGTACCAATACTATACTGCATTCATGGAATATACCTTAATAATATATCTTTCAGCTTTTGTTATTTATATGTATATAAGCCACATGAGTACATGAGAAATTCTCATTTACTATCTTTCATTTGTATTGTTCTAAACTTCCATTCATATCTGAAAATAATGCCTCCTTTGCAGATTTAATGAAAGCAAACTCCTGGCCTAGTTCTTGGCATATAAGTAATCAGTAAACTAAAGTTGTTAATAGTAAATATGTTGTTGAATCATTAATAAACAGAAGTGAATTTTTCCCCCCTGGGAGCTTTAAAAGAAAGTGATACTTTAAGGTGATACTTTAAGGTTCCTAATGTAATATTTTTCCAGGTAATTTATCAACTGAAGAACTAATGCTTGCATGTTCAAAACAACTCAGTTCATTGGGTACAGAGCTGGGTACATAGATAAGAGTAGAATTGCTCCAGTCTTCTAGACTAGTGCTTTCTCCATCACTCTGCACTCAACTTGCCTTTGGGGAAATCTTCACTGGAGTGGGCAGAAAGGAAAGGAAAAAATGAGGGTATTCCTGGAGATCCACTTCTTAAAAAATCAATTTTTACTATGTATAAGCCAAGCTCCATGGCAGTAAAGAGCGCCTCTTGTGGCTCATGGAGACACCATGCTGACTAGATCAACTGGCCCCAATATTCTTACCCACCTACAGAAGACAGATGGCTTGTTAGATCTTCTGCTCTCCTGTTTCTATTGTAAAGCAAAAAATTGCAACAACCCAAAAGGAATGTACAAAGAATTGGTGATACCAGATTGGGTAATATAATCACTCTCACAAATGGTGGTGTTAAAAAGAGTTTGCAGCCTGAATTACACACAGCATCCATACCAAGGATAACTGTATATCCTTTATTCCTATTGTGTCTTTCTTCCTAGAATCGTTAAAATCTTCATCCAGAGTCATTAATCTTCACTCTAGCACAAGACAGTTGCTGCCTGAGCGAAAGGGTATTTCTTCCTTCTCCTCCAGGTTTCAAATAAACATGGTTATTTGAAATGCAGATGGCATATACCCCTGCCAGGTCTAGCCCATATGTAAAGATTAGCCTGAGTTATTCTTATTCTTATTATTCCTCATTATTTTCTTCCCTGATAATGATGATGATAGTGTCAAGTGAGTATCATTCCATTTTCAAGGACAGTGGAAGGAAAAATCAAATACAGCATTCTTAAGAAATTCACTGAGTATGAGAGGGGCTGAGATACTAGGTTGAGGTGTCCATTCCTATGGTGTAGGGCCAATTTGGGGTGAGCTTATTGTCTATTATTCAGGAGGCAGGGCATCTTAGATTTAAGTATGAGTCAAAGTCCTGGCTCTGCCACTTACTTTTTCCATGAACTGGAGCCAGTTACTTTGTTTCTCTGAATCTGTCCCTTCTTCTGTGAAAAGGGAAGAAGAAGAATAGTATAGGTCTTATTGGATTGTGGGAGTTTTAAATGTGATTGCACATTCAAAGAACTTTGAGTAAGTGTTAGGTGTTGCTATTAGCTCTTTAAAGCTCTGTTTATGCTGACGGGTAGGTTGTGGACTAAGAAATGGTCTGCGTGTGTGGACCAAATAGCTAGGTTTTCATGGGCATGTATATAGAAAAGAGAAGTAGCAAATCAGCCATAAAAATAAAGTCGAGCCTCCCTGGTGGCGCAAAAGGTTAAGACCAGCATTATGAAGCAATCTGCAGCCTCTGCAGCACGAGTTCGATCCCCGGCTGGCCAGGGAGCAACCCACATGGTGAAGCAGACCTCTCCTGTCTTGCCCGCTGCTCCCCTCAGCAGTGTACTTTGGTCAGTCTGCCTGTTCTGTTCCCCACTCTGTCTCTGGTGAATCCTTTCACCCCCTGTACCTCTGGCCTGTACCCCAGCTCTTGTATGCATAAATAAATAAATCTTTTTTTTTTAAAAAAAAAGCACTTTATTAAATACTTATGTTGTTGCTTTCAGTCTCTAATTTCAGATTATGAAAGTCATGTCATATGATTTGGAGCAAGGTTTATAGAAATGAAAACAATCAAAATATAACTCTTCTTTCTAAACTCCAAACTTTAGCATCTTTATATCTTTTAACCTACTTAGGACATTCATTGCTGTGGTTTACCCTCCGCCTTCTCTTTTTTTTTATACTCTATGAAAAAACCACAAACCTCATTCTAAGCAGGTCTGATGATAGTATATATTTTCCACATCAAAACTGAAAGTTGGCAGGCTCACATGTGACTTTAAAAGTGGTGTGTGTGGTCTAAGACGGCAACAGGTTTTGTTATTTTTAGTTTTGGGTCTTCAGAAACTTGAATATTCTTTCCCATAATACTTCTAAATGTGAGCATTTTATGCATTGCTATTATTAAGTTGAAAGTCTAAGAGATAGCAAAATTTAGCTATAAAAATGAAATAGACAATATAGGCAAGTGATAATTACAATAAAGCAGAGATGTCAACTTCTCTTGCACTTGAGGCTGTTATTGCTCATGGTCATAGAATGCATTGTTATCATACTAAGAGGTATGGGATAAACATTTAAACTAACTTTATTTTTAAAGATTTATTTATTTATGCATACAAGAACTGGGATATAAGCCAAAGTTGCAGGGGGTGAGAGGATCACCAGAGAGAGTGGGGAGCAAAATAGGCAGATGTACTGAAATACACTGCTGAGGGGATCAGCGGGTGAGGCAGGAGTGGTCTGCTGCACCATGTGGGTCAGCTCCCTGGCCCTGGCCAGCTGGGGATCAATTCCTGCTGCAGTGGCTGGTGATAGCCTGGTAGTGCTGTTTTTAACCCCTGTGCCACCAGGGAGGCCCTAACTTTTTTTTTTAATTTAGTTATTTTTGAAAACAAGAGCTGGGTGTGGTCCAGAATTGGGGGGTGGTGGTGACAGGATTCACCAGAGACAGAGTGGGGAGCAAAATAGGCAGATCTACTGAATTACACTGCTGAGGGGAGCAGCAGGCAAGACAGGAGAGGTCTGCTGCGCCATGTGCGTCAGCTCCCTGGCCGGGGATTGAGCTCTTGCTGCAGTGGCCACAGATAGCTTCATAGTGCTGAGACTTAGCCCCTTGAGCCACTAGGGAGACTCCACATTTAAACTAACTCTTAATTAAAAAATTTTGGCAGAATTTTTATAGCACTGTTTCTCCATTTATAGCTAAATCAGAATCCCCTGATATGCTCAATGAAAATACAGATTCTTGGGATCCAGCCTGAGAGTCTGATTTGGTAGATGTTGGGTGACATCTGAGAATTCACATTTTCAACAGGCTCCCAAAGGTGACTCATATTTGCATTACAGTTTGAGAGTTGCTTTTTATATTTGGGTGTGCTTTTCACATAAGCAACTGAACAGTGAAATGGTTTAAATAATGTTGACCGAATGCATAGCTGAAACTTTCAGCTTGCAACTAGCAACAAAAAGCATCCTCATTGGGCCTCCCATATGAAGCAGCACTATGAAGCTATCCACAGCCACTGTAGCACAAGTTCGATTCCCGGCCAGGGAGCTACCCACAAGGTGCAGCAGACCTCTCCTGTCTCACGCACTGCTCCCCTCAGCAGTGTATTTCTGTCAATCAGCCTGTTCTGCTCCCCACTCTGTCTCTGGTGAATCCTCTCACCACTCACTTCTCACCTCTGTCCTACACTCCAGTTCTTGTATGCATAAATAAATAGATCTTTAAAAAAAAAAAAGGCATCCTCATTAGCGGTGAATTGCTCATCCATAAGTAGTATTCAAGCTGTATAGGTTGTAAGCTTGGCGAGGATTTGTACTAAAGTGTTCAGCTTTTAATGGGGCTTCGTCTAAATGATGTCTGGAATACATGTGAGTGTGTTAGTTAAGAATGTAAGTATTGCTTGTTATTTCATATCTTGGCTCTGCTTTCTGTATCATTTGATTAAAAGGACTTCCATATCCCATCAACCAGGACTTAGCTCCTCCTGATTATTTTCTGCATTTATCTTTCTTCTCCTTATGACTCTTTCTTTCTCAGAAACTTTATCTCTCATGGTCTCTGTCTTGCTAAATATTCTATTAGTGTCAAGGGAAAGAAGCAGCCTCACCTCCAATTCTTTTCTCCTTCAAGATCAGCAAGAGAGAAAAATGAGAGAAGCCACAGTAGCATTCATATGAATGCAGCTATTGCACGGAGGCAAGGGTCTTGGTGAATGTAGATTTCTATGGCAGTGCAAAGACATTTAGGCAGTCACAGGTATAGTGTTTCTCCTCAGCTCACTCCCACTTCAGATGAAACAATTGAGTAATTGCGATGGAACTCTATTATACAAGAACGAATGTGCAATTGCACAATCCCGTGGGCACTTAGCCTGGAGGGGTATGTGCATCTGCCAGGACTGGTGCAGGGAGAGGAATAAGACACGAGATTATTTAGTTAGTTTGGCTTCTTATCAGGAGAAGACTGGCATTCAACCTAGGTTTTCATCCCAACCTGACCACACCCTGAAATGTGCTCAGTCCTGCCTCCCTCTTCCTGCTAACCCTTACCACACCAACTTTGGTGTTAGGGGTTTTCTTCCCTGCCATCTTGCTCAGAGTTGTCACTCATCTAGGCTTAATATGACCTGTGAAGATTTTGTTTTTCTTTTCCATTAAGGAGAGTATCTTGTACATCCCTGATTGCTAAGGTTAAGGCGCTAATTTGCAGAGACGAGTTTAGAACAATTACACAGGGTCACAATTGATCCCTTTTCTGTGCACTGGGAAAATGATAGAATTGTGGCAAAATCTGCAAACACATATCAGCTAAACATAATTATAAGCAGAAGAAGAGCATCACAACCTCACTTGATTGTCATTCCCTTATAATGAGTGGCATCTTGGTCTCCCCACTCTAGGTAGAAGGTGATGTGTACCTAAGCTCAGTCCACCCAGAAGTGGTTACGTGTTCTCAGTGTTTGTGTGCATGTGTGTGTATGTGTGCACACCCGTTTTTTCACACAGCAGAGAAATGATTTCCCCCAGGCTGTGTGCCTCCTGTGGTTACTCATAATGTGTGTGGATTCACAGAACACAATGTACCATAGATGCTAATCCCAAGCCCATTAGGCCTGAATACTTTACCTAGTAATACCTGCCTCTTTCGATCAGTTTGCACATTTTTAGTAACAGGAGATTGGAACTGCAGGCACCACAGCAGATGCTGGGACCACTTAAAGAGAGATGACGTCTTGCCTAACAGCTTGACTCTAAAAATACTACCTTGACTGTAAGCCTGATAAGTGTTTTCAAGGCTTCCCCACCACCCCCCCGCATTCAAGGAAAAAGTCCTTAAACAGATATCTAAGTACATATTATTGAGGATTTTAAGTGACACAAGTAGCAAACTTAACCTTCACAGAGGAAAAACCTTATGAAGTTGGAAGTACCTAAAAATCATTGGCATCCTAAGATATTTGAGTGGACCAAGACTGCTTAATTAATAGTTAAAGCAAAGAGAAAAAACATTTATCTTCCATTATTGTATGCATTCCCCAGAACTTGGACATACACACACACACACACACACACACACATATATATATATATATATGAATGTATTTATAAATTTGTATTATGGTATTATGTAGGCTTGTGGTATGCTACAGAGCTTAAATGTGACCTTGAATAAATAATCAAACCTTTCAGATTTTAATTTGTCCATAAAAACTATTGAATATCATGGATTGACAATGACAGAAACCAGATATCATAAGGAAAAATAGAAATTCACTGGTAGGTGTTGGCAACCATCCAGGCCAGGTAGGTTCATTGTCCATTCTCACAGATGGAAAGAGAATTTTGGAGCCTTCGGTATCTTTTGACAGGTCTTTAATGCTGAATCAGGGGACAGACCAGCCGGCGGGGGGCAGCAACTGAGCCCCCTAGCCACAGAGAGACACCACCCTGAGTGCCCGAGCTGAGGAGACCCTTTTATCCCTCTCTGCTTCTCGACTCAGGTGTCTGCATTTCACCTTACATTGGAACAAGACAGTACTCACCAGTACTTCAGTACTTCAGTACTCACTGAAGGGTTAAAACATAATTTTTAAAAATATATTGGATGGTGCTAAATGAAAATGTCTTACTAAAAATACCTCCATTTAGAGCAAATACATTTTGAAAGGCTCCTGTGCTACCTGCAGTCACATTCCATCTTGTTATACAAGAACTCTATCTTAGTGCTATCAAGATATTCCCAGCCACTGAGGCATGAGTTCAATCCCCAGCCAGGAAGCTGACTGACCCACATGGCTCAGCAGACCTCTCCTGTCTCACCGCTGCTCCCCTCAGCAGTGTATTTCAGTAGATCCACCTGTTCTGCTCCCTGCTCTGTCTCTGGTGAATCCTCTCACCCCCTGCACCTCTGGCCTGTACCCCAGCTCTTATATGCATAAATAAAAATAAATCATTTTAAAAAAGAAAAAAAGGGAAAAAGTTATGTTTCAATTTACAATGAAGGAGAGTCTGATGAAAATAGGAAGAGGGAGAATCAAACCAAGAGCAGAAATGGAGAAAGAGGAGGGAAATAAAAAGACAAAGGAGTCAGCATGTCTGTGTTCCCTCTGGCGGTTCTGAGGAGAGGACCAGCTTCCTTGCCTTTCTCAGGTTCTAGAGACTAGCTGCGTTCCTCGACTCCTGGCCCCTTCACATCATTTTGCTTCTGTTGTCAAATCTACTTCTACCTTTGAGTTGCTTGTCTCCCTCTTATAGCAATCTTTGTGGTTACATTGGGCCCACCTGGATAATCCAGGATACCCTACTGTAGGGCTTGGAGGAACACAGTGCAGGTTTGCTGTGATCCCAGCAGACAGCGTAAGGGAGGAGAGTCCTGGAGCCCTCAGTGGCTTTTGCAGGCTTTTGTTGGGATTTACTGGGCAGGGATTCTGGGGGGCCAGGAGGCTGGCAGGCCTCCCAGCCCCCAGCAAGTCTTTACTCTTTCTGGGCTCTCCGGCTTTCTCTTGCGTTCTCTCTGCATCTCTGCTCTTCCGTTCGTTCTCTGCTTCTCTGTGGCTTCTTCTGACGTCCCTGAGACGCCACCTTAAAAGCCTAGTCTTAGCCCAGGTGAATCCCATCTACATAGCCCACGCCCTACTCCAGGTGCCCGCCATCAGGCATGCATTCTGGACCACAGGGTTCCATCATCTATCCTAATGGTGGGAGGGCAGAAAAGCCTGATACTTTTTACCTTACCCTGCACCTTCCTATGTAAAACCAGCGGATTAGCAACCCACCCATCTGCATCCTTAATTCCTTACTACCACGCAAACTAACATGTTCAAGGGTGCTGGGGATTAGGACATAGACATCCTTGGGGATTGATAATATTATGCAATTTACCACTTCTATTGCCAGTCATTGCACGTATTTAAATTCTATTTAGTTCTTTTTACTACTTGGATGCACTTTATCACTGGCAGCTGGAGATCTGTGTGTCTCCATTTTTCTATTTGGGGACACAAACAAATCCCTCCTGTCCAAAGTCCACTTCAGCCACACACTACAGGTATACCATCTGTTAATGCATGTCAGTTAAATGAAAAGTATCCAGTGACTGATGCCACTACCAATGTCAAAAAAAATTACCTCCATTTGGGGGGCAGTAGCTGTGGGTCAGCATCAACCTAGCAGTGACATGTCTAGAGGGACCACGCGTTATCGAATCATGCTTTTAATGTATTGTGATTCTCCTCCCAAGGTTAGTTAACACTCAATTAGGATCAAAGCTGAGCTCTGTTGACCTCGTCCATTTTCATTAGTGTTGGGAAGGGGAAAAATGTATGGAATTTATCATCTCAATGGAATACCTTTGCAAGTGTCTGGATTGATGTTATTTTGGTGTCGTTAATAGAGGCATTATTAATAATTATGCAGGAAGGGAGCCATCCTGGTGGTGTAGGAGTTAAGTCTCAGCACTATCACCACTAAGCTGAGTTCGATCCCTGGCCAGGGAGCTAATCCACAGGGCGCAGCAGACCTCTCCTGTCTCACTCGCTCCCCTCAGCAGTGTATTTCAGTAGATCTGCCTGTTCTTTTTCCCACTGTCTCTGGTAAGTCCTTTCATCCCCTGCACCTCTGACCTACACCCCAGTTGTTTTATGCATAAATAAATCTTAAAAAATAAGGGATGGGGCTGGAATAACAGGGCTATCGAGTCCCCCTGGATGTTGAGTCCAAATGAATATTAACAGCACGAGCACTGCGAGTGTGAAATTGAATGGTACCAATGAAGTTCAGAGCATTTTAGCAGAAGCTTCATGTACAGGTCACCTTAATTTTTACAATCTTATAAGGAAGGTAGGGTTAAGCTTAAGTTACTAAATTGCTGTGCTAGCGTTTATACTCAATTTTGTGAAACACTAAAACATATGCTTTTCTCCATCATTATGCCCTCCACGGAAAAAGTGGGAGCTGTTGAAAGGGAGTCGTCACCTGGTGTGGGTGGGTATGTTAAAAATGAAGTTACCTGCAAAGATATTCACCATCTTGATCAGAGGTGTGTGAAGAAGCAGGACCATAACGGACCCTCCACTCCTCTCTCCGGCAGGTGTGCCAGTTCGTGGTCTCGGTCAATGGGCTCAATGTACTGCACGTGGACTACCGGACCGTGAGCAATCTGATTCTGACCGGCCCACGGACAATTGTCATGGAGGTGATGGAGGAGCTGGAGTGCTGAGCAGGCGCACCCCGGCCCCCCGACCCCCTGAATGGCCGGGGCAGCACAGAGCAATGCAAGGTGAAGACCTCCTCCCACTGGCCGCCTGTGGACAGACAGACAAGTGTTTTCTCTGCACATCCACATCTGAGTCTGAGTTGATACACTGTTTGAAGGTGGAAGACCCGGGTAATGCATTTTTCAAAAAGAAAAAGAAAAACACGACTTATGTCAGTGTAGAAAAAAAATGGAGAAACAGAATTTTCTTGCAAGGTAGAATCGCCTTACTTGACTTCTCTTGGTAGTTCGCCTTGTTTTTTTTTTTTTTTTTTTTTTTTTTTTTTTCCAATCTTAGTGCACAGAAAATTGTTGAAAAACCTCTCTAGCTCAAACAGCCGCATGCTACAATCTCCTTAGGAGTCTACAGACTAGTTATCACAGACTTCGAGGTGGCTTCTCACCAAGATTAGCTGTTTATAAGAGACTACAGAGTTCACCAAGCTTCAAATTAAAGCAACATCCAAAATGTTATATGTTAAGGAAGATCTTACGAAGGTTTTAAAGCCTTCAACTGCTTAAAAGCCATCAAAAAAATTACTTTCTTAATTCCTGTCTTTCGTATCAACTTTTAAAATATTTTCAATGATGGTATTACTTAAAAAACAAAAACTTTCTGATGATGTGGGTAGGGTAGATAGGGAGAAAATATTTGAAATGGTTTGTTCTGTTTTCTCTTTCTGGGTCTACATTATTTGGTTTCATCAATCACCGGGAGCAGCTTTCCAGAATTAATCTGAGTTAAATGTCAAATCAGAGAAGGTTGTACATACACATGTAAATTCAAAGTCAAGCCTTCTGGCAAGATTTCACTTTGAAGTTGGCCCTTTTGAAGTGAAGTATTCTAGAACTTGGCCCATATGTGACAAAACTTGAAACTCTAAATTGCCTAATTGGCCTGAATTTTTACTAGCTGTCTAGTGTACCATGTTCTAATTACATGAAATGCTGCTTATTTGGTGGGAATTTTTCCCCCCGAATCACTCTCTTATGTTGTGACTTTTCAGCTCACTTGTCTATATGCATATATGCATTTTTGTTTGTTTGTTTTTTGGTCTAGTAAAGAATGCATTTGGGGATGTGGTTTGTAGAGAAAATTCCTCAAAGTGCCAAATCAGGGTATCAGAGAACGCAAAATCCCTTATAATTTAAATAATGCATTCTGACTTATATCATGTGTTAAAAGAACATATGAATGTTGTACCTCAGCCATTTTTGTGATAGGTTATCATGTTGGTACTGGTAGAATGGACATACCATGCTAAAGATGTGACGTATATGTTTGGGTGATCCAGCCTTTCTGATCTGTAGTTTTAGTCAGAGACTAGGATTCTGAAATAATCGAGACCGCCCAATGTTACATTTGAAAAGAGCATCGCCTCTGTATGTATGTGTGTTTATACTGTTTTCCAGGCTCTGTGCTATGACATTTAACATATAGGATATTGTTAATCCTCAACACAAGCCTGAGGGGTCAGTATTATCACCCTCATTTTTCAGATATGGAGATAAAATCTGAGCAAGTTTGCAAATGGCCTCTAAGTTCACACCCCTGCAAGAATTACTCCATGACAGAACCCGGATTCAAACACGGGTTTATGTCATGCTAAAGCCCATGTTACTCCACCTCTGCCCCTGCCCATTTAGGGACCTCCTGTGGAGGCTTTTGCTGTACCAGATGCTCTGCTAAAACTACATGTTACTTCTCCTTTATAACCTGTAGGGTCCTATGCTCATTGTGCCCATTTCCAAGTTAAAGACCCTGACTCCTGAAGAACTTGTACTCGAGGCCAAGCAAGTAGTAAGTGGGAAACCTCACCATTCAGCATTTTAAGTTATTTTTTGAAACATCTTTAAAAGATGAGTCTTAAATGCTTTCTGTCCCCAGGTATTCATTCATTGACAAAAGAAGAGAAGACACACTTCTGGGGAGTGTTATCTTCCCACATGCTCCTTGTACATTTTACTCACATCCTAATATCCCTTCTTGGGGACCCTGGCATAATACCCCTTTGGCAATCTGAGCACCAGAGAGCGCCTGTCTGTCTGTTCCACACAGCTCCATGCCTGTGAGAGTTCTTTGACCTAGAGAGTATGTTGATATCTTTGATCAAATGAATATTGAGGTGGAGGAAGGAAGGAAAGAAGAAAGGAAGGGAGAAAAGGAGAAAGGGAGTGGAAAGAGAAGTGATAGGGGGAGAGAGAGAGGAGAGGAAGGAAGAAGTGGAGGGATGAATTATTTGCTCCTTGGCTGCCATTACCCTCAGGCCCCTTGCCAGAGAATTCTACTTAAGGTCCAGAGCATGTGGCCTTAGCGACCCCTCCAGCCTACCTCTGACACTGTCAAACTATAACTGAAATGAGTGCTCCCTATAATCATCACACGTATACTTTAAGTATCTTACATTTTAATTATCAACTATACTTCAATAAAGCTGAGGGGGAAAAATGAAAGACCTTCTCCTGCTCCCCAAGGAGACCCATCTAGCTCCCCCAGCCTTTGCATTTGCAGTTTCTCCTCCCTGCAATATCCTTCTTTGCCGGAAATGCCCCCCACCCCCACCCCCAGAAATCTTTGCCAACTCCCTAGCTCTAGGATTGATGCCCCTTCTTTAAGTTCTCATGGATGGACCCTGATGCACCAGTTCTCTGGGGTCGGCCATAGCACCACAGACACTTGCTCTGAGACTGTGCTGTCCACACCCATCTCCATAACTGCATCTGCACAACAGACACTGTCGGTGCCCTGTGAACCACAGCAGCCCTTCACCTAGAAGTTCCTGACAGAGTAGTAGGGGTCCACTACCCCATTGCTCTTCCAGGAACCGCCCCCAAAATGTGCTATACCAACACTGGTTTTTTGCTGGGGATCCCAGGGGTGAACAGTCCGGGTAGAATTCTGCCTGGAGGATCCTCTTCACTCCACATATTTCTGTGGTCAATTAGCAGGTCAGCTGGGGGTTGACTTGGGATGATTTCAAACAGGGGTCCCCCAAGAGTGCTTGGAAGATTATTGCTGTAGCAATTTGTTGGCAAAATCACAAAACTAGCCCACAACCAAGAGGTGGGGAAACAAGACTCCTTTTTTATAGGAGGAGCTACAAAGAATGTGTGGCCATTTTTAATCTACGTACTCACTGTTTTTTGAATAAATGACCAAGAAATAGCCTGGTTATGAAAAGACTTCAGCTATCTAGATGCGAGTTACTGACCAACCTCTGGGTAGCAGCCTAGTGTGAAGTTGTGAATGAAGCCTTGTGCTTCTTGACAACTCCAAAGTCAAAATCTTAAAATAGAGGCTAACAGAGTACAGAGCTGTCTTCTTCCCCTCTGGATGGTGAGGACACTTCAGGTAACCCAAACTCTCCAGGGACCTGTTGTCGAGCAGAGCAGTGCATAGTGTTTTGTGTTTTTTTTTTTTTTTTGGGTGGGGGGTGCGGTAAAAATAGACTGTGGACTTTTGTGGACTCATTACATGCAGGTGATGGCCTGACCCTGTGAAGGTCAAGGGCAGATGATCTAATTGATTCAAGACTTGGGTGGTTAAGTCACATCACATACAAGAATAAGTATTTTGTGTAATATTTCAACAGTTGCTTCAACTATTAAAAATATTCTCTCTTAAATGTAGCACCAAGATGTAGTCTACATTAGCAATAAGCAATATTTCTAAGAGCTTTTATTTCATGTCTGTGTCTGTGTGTGTCTGTGTATTGTATGTGAGGTTTAACTCACTGAGAATCTCTGCAATGGCTTGCTTTGTTTTCACAGAGCATACTTTTGAATTTTTAGG
The DNA here is from genome assembly GCF_014898055.3 of Talpa occidentalis. Taxonomy (NCBI): domain Eukaryota; kingdom Metazoa; phylum Chordata; class Mammalia; order Eulipotyphla; family Talpidae; genus Talpa; species Talpa occidentalis. Next base: position 16,948,134 of record NW_026555331.1, on the reverse strand, counting down.
TGTTTGTGTAAGTTTTAGTGATGGAAATGGGAGTAGGTTTTGTTTCTTCATTAGCATAGTATGTGATATCAGTGCAAATTTAAAAGCCATGTTTGCTAATTCTGCTGTAGAGGAAAAAATGCAATTGACTTTTGGGTTGGTATTATTATCTGATGTTTTGCTAGTAATCTCTATAAAATAATTGTATAAACTGATAAAGGGACTAGTTGAGAAATGGATAACTTGAAGATATCCATGTTTGAGTAGATTAGATGTGATCAACTTCACACTATCCTATAAAATTCATCGGAGTAGTAATTGATTTAAAAATCACTGTTTTCAATTCAAAATAGTTTCACATTTCCAAATACTTCTTTCTTTTGAATATATGTGAGAATAATCTGCTTTTAGGATCTGTTTTAACTAATGATATTAGTTATTCTCTCCTATTGAAGGTTGATCCTGTTTCATTTTGATTGTAAATGATCAAGTAAGTCTAGAACATTTCAGTTTTATTGACTGTTTAGTCTATTGATGCCATTGACCGTGGTTTTACTCATTTAAGATAGACTTTCTAGTGTAATGTTTTTCTTCAGTTCAATACCAAAAAGACAAATCTGCAGTGTGCCAAAATGAAGTTCATCAAAGTTAGCATATAGTATTGTCATCTGCACTAATATATGTGTTTAATATGTTTGTTTTTAAATTCTGTTGAAATTTATTTTCTCCCCTTCTTAAAAATTGTAGCCAGTGCTTAAAATTATCATGTGAAAATAGATCATAGAGCATGAAATAAATGTTAAAAATGTAAAACAATGACTTTAGGATTTCAGCTTTCCTAACTTTTAGAACAAATTAGCCATTTTTTGATCCTGAAAGGGTTGTATTGTGAAGATGATCTACCGACCTGAGAAAACACTCAAAACTCCTCTAATTCTCTAATGTAGCCCAAAGTGCCATTTGTAAAACTATGGATGTTTTCTCAACCTCTTTTGCTTGAAAACAAAAGTGCATTAAAAGTTTTTTCTTTATTGTGTTTGATTTGGGATCATTTTTCTGTACTCATTCCAGTATTGACGAGAGTTAGGAAATAGTCTACTTGCAAAATCCTGTGTGGTTGTTTACCACACTGGGAAAACTTTTCTTTTTAACTAATTAAGAAATCAATTACATATTTCAATATTTGCAGAGGGCAAGATAAAGCCTGGGCATTAGTGGTTATTCACACTATATTCAATATTAACCAAAAGAACTTGATGTTTTCTCTCATTTATTAACTCATTCCTTCAAGAAACCTCACTGACTTTCCACATGTAGCTGGAAACTACATGTAGTTTCTAGAAAATTAAAACTGGATAGGCACAACCCTGGCTGGATCCAGGTCAGCTTTCAAGGAAGTCACCTTTCAGCCTGCCTCCTAGAAGTCTTCCCTCCATAGAAAAGGGGGAATATGAAACCATCTTGTTGAAGCAGATGGTTTAACACCACAAACCACCATCCAATCCAAAAACCTGAAAACCGACAACTTATATTTAGTTGTATTCTTCCCAATCCTGTTCCCCACTTTCCCTTACCCAAGCTAATGACAATGGTGAATGTTACATTTACCATTCTCTTGTTCTTTTTGATCTTAATATTGATTGGGTTTTTTCAATGGATTTTATTAAAAGAGCAAGTTATACATACTCATGAAACTTACTTTTTTAATTTCATTATTGTATTAGTAAGATTTTCTAGATTTTTATGTATAGTTGTAATTTTTCACAACTTCATAAATTTCCAGAGCACAAATTGTCTTTTGTCTTGTCAGTGGGAAGTTGCCTTGTGACCATGGTTATTGTCTTCACAAATGGTGTTACTATGAACATTCTCATGCCATCTCCTGGGGTTGTGTGAAGGGGCATCACTGGGATCCACTGAGGGGAATTGCTGAGTCATGAGAAATGTGAGTGCTCATCTTATACGGTCATATCTAACACACTTCTGCAGTGGCTGAACTTTGCAATGTACATGCATCTGAAATATAAACATGAAATATGTTGATCACTATCTTCTTTAACATGAGGTATTTTGAGATCTTTTAATATCTGTCAAATAATTGTCTTTTTTTTTTTTTTTTTTGTGGGACCCCCCGCTGGTGGCCGGGGAACAAACTGGTGCTGCAGAGGCTGCAGGCAGCATCGCAGCCCAGGGCTCAACTGCTGCGCCACCAGGGGAGGCCCAAATAATTGTCTTTTTGACCAATGATATTGAGAGTCCTAATTTTCTGTTAAGTTCATAAAATTGAAAGCACAGAAAATAAAAGAAGCATTTGTGTTCCTAACTTAATATATTAATGTCTTCATAATGCCCCTAATGCCTTAGCTTACACCAACTCTGTGATCTTAGTGAGGGAAGGATTATTGGAAGTCAGTATAAAATATTCAAGAACATTCAAGAAATAATATATCAAGCACAAGTACGACAGGTCTTTGTCCTTATGAAGTTTACATATTCTTGAGGCACACAGACAGTAAAGTTATATAAATAAAATAGTTCACTTTAGATAGGGGTTAAATGCTAAGAGTAAACAAAACCAAATAGGATAATAGACCAGGATTTCATTGAGATGATCAGTGAAAACAGAATTGCCATGTTACTCAACTCCAGTGAGTCACCATTCACATTACACTCTATGTCTACAGCACCCCCTCTGGTATGCAATGCAACAGCCCGGAGCAAAAGCCTCTGTGAACCCGAGTTTTTGAAAATGCACATTGAAGTGCAAAATGGAATTGAGCCAACCTTGGTGAAATCTGGAGTACTGCAGGCTAAAGATACGGAAGTTCTAAATGCACCAAGGCAGAAAAGATTGACGATATGAACTCTGGAGACATACAGACACAGATTCAAATTCCAGCTCTAGCACTTTGAAACACATCCAGTTACTAATCATGCTCTAAGTGTCAGTTTCCTTATCTGTAAATTAAGGTTAACACTACTTACTACTCTGAGGGTTAAATGAGATAATGCAGGGCCTCCCCTGGTGGCGCAACGGTTGAGCGCTGGGCTGCAAGGCTGCCCGCAGCCTCTGCAGTGCTGGTTCAATCCCCGGCTGGCTGGCAAGTCCCACATGGTGCGCAGACCTCTCCTGCCGTGCCTGCTGCTCCCCTCAGAAGGCACGAAGAACAGCAGTGTTCTTCGTCATTCTGCCTATTCTGCTCTGTGCTCTGGCTCTGGTGAATTCTCTCACCCTCCCACGCTTCTGACTGTACCCAGTGCTTGTATATGCTTGTATAAATAAATAAACAAATAAACAAACAAACAAACAAATAAATAAATCAATCAAAGAGAAGTTTAATAATAACATTTATACCTCCTGTATACATGGGAGACACCCAGCCTAACTAACACACCCGTGAGGTTTTTAAACACCATCTTAGGGCCTCCCTGGTGGCACAAGGGGTTAGGACACAACCTATGAAGCTATCTGCAGCCCCTGAAGCACGAGTTCGATCCCCAGCCAGCGAGCTGAGCTACATGGCGCAGCAGACCTCTCCTGTCTCCAGTCAGTCTGCCTGTTCTGTTCCCCACTCTGACTCTGGTAAATGCTCTCACCCGCCACACCTCTGGCCTATACCCCAGATATAGGGGATATAAATAAAGATTTATAAATAAATCTTTAAAAAAAATAAACACCATCTTAAATGCTTAGCCAACAAAGGGGACTTGGTGGGTGGGAGGAGTTGTGAGAGGGGATTGATGCAAAGAAAGAGAAGGTCAGTTAAGGAGCTAACTGTAGACACAGTAAGGCACACTACACAAAGGAATGCGGGTTAATTTCTGCCTTCTCTATTGACAAGAAGAGGAGATTAGGTCTTCCCTATACATGCCCTTACAAAAGTTTATATGTAAATATCTTTTTTCAAAAGTCGCCTCCACTCAACCTTCAGAGACCCTCTCATGAAATTAATCCATTGCCAAAAAGACATATTTGGGGGTGGCAGATTTTTTTTTACAGTATATTGGAGACCTAGTCTTGATTATTAAGGAGGTTCCTTTTCTGAGCACACCTTGATTGAGACATCATTCTATTTGTCTTTTGTGGGCAATTTCCTAAGTCTACAGGTTTAAAGGTTTCATGCTGGAACTATGTAAACAAAACCACCACACTGAGCTTCTGTTAGCATAAGGTCTGAGGGCAGGGAGAGGAAGCAGAGGTTACTGCTGGCCGTGGGCATCTTATGAACACCCTGAGCAAATAAAGGAGTGCTATGAAAGGAACTTGGCCAATGCATGTTGTGTTCTTACATCCAGGAGTGGACAACTCTTCTCTTTGAATGTCATCCTGCCTATGTGACCTTCTCTCTTTGCCTACTGGGACTCCATGTCTTATTCTAAATGACTTTTGCTCCCTTGTAGTTAAATATTAAACTCATTTCTTCTAAAGTCTGAAATGCCTGGATCCACAAAAGCTGATTCATAATACAAACTTAGAGGGTAAGTAGTGACGCCTACTGAGATCCAGCCCAAGTGGACAGACGTAGGGTACATAGAACAGCGAGGAGCGGAAAGGAAGCGAGAAAAAGGACATTTTCTCTGTTAGCTCAACTTTAAAGCGTGTCTGTGAGTATAGCCAAACTAGAAGAAAGGCCCAGATTTTGAAAGATCTGGATGTTTCTGCCAGGGTAAAAGGTGTAGAAGTAGAATATTTTCCCTCAGTCTTGACCTGGGAAACCCACGGACCATGGGAACATCAAGGTTAGTTAATTATTAAGCAGGGAGGCTCTCAGGTCTGCTGTATAACAGAAAAAGAGAGAAACAAGTGTAGCAAGCTCTAAGCAGGAGTAGAGTCTGCCAACATCAGACCAGCCAGTCTGTTAGCTAAATCAGATGTGAGGACTGTTACTGGTGATTTCCTTGTTCGAAATGCACTGGGAGAAGGTAGTATAAAGCTTTTTTTAAAATCCATTTTTTTTTATTTCCCCAACCACCTACTTTGCATTCCTTCTTGTTTAGACAACAGGCTTCCTATCTTGCCAGAATTCCCATCTTATTACATAAATGGAAACAAATGTATAGAACTAGAAACTTTTTTTTTTTTAATTTGTAGAGACCTTTTAATTTGCTGGTTTACTCTGTCATTTTCCTGCTAGAGAAACAGTCTTAAGGAAAAAAATAGTAGCTAGTTAATTATAGTTACTCATTACACTCTCTATATATACGAGCTACTCCAATAAGTATTATCTAATAGATGATCTCATTTAATCCTCGAAGACAAAACCCCATGAAGTAGGTTCTAATAAAATCCTCATTTTATAGGCAATGAACCCAGTTGTCTAGGAAGGTAAACCTGGGAACATGAGGTCACACAGTGGCCAGATGGTGAGGCTGGGCTTGGAACTCAGTCACTGACTTCTGGTCTCTGCCTTCCGTGACTATCCACTTTGCCCAAGAGCACAAAGTCACATATGCACACAGTGGCAGAGAATCATCTAGAGCCAGAACTTGCTCCTTGAGAACACCCCATTTTTTTTATGCTATGGAAGACCATACCACCCCTTTCTAATATTCTGGGGTTCCTTCCTCTTCCCCACTGGCTGCCATGACGAGCTTGCTCCCCTCAGACATACATCAGGGATCCCCCAGTGCTTTCCTCTTTGTTCTCAACATCTCTGCCTATCATTTTCTTCATTCTGAAGATATCCTTGCTCCAAAATTAGAGATGTGGCGACTATTTCTCCAGCTTCTTTCTTAGATGTTCTTCTGGAAGCAAGCACCCAAATGCTTTTGTTTTCATGCATTTGTTTTATTTCATTCATTCAGTAATAATAGATGTGTCCTATTGCTTTGTTAGCCACTAATCCTGACAGGTGGGTGATCACAAAGTAACTAATAAAATAAGCAGCACACAGTAACCTCTTAGTTAATGTAAATAGAAGCCTTCCGGATGACTTCCTCTTATTTCCTGTTTCCTTTCTTAGATGACGTGTGAGAAAAACACTCCACCCACCTTTTCATTCATTCCTGGAAGCAGGCTGTGAATCTTCAGGTTTTCCAGCTTTTCTAGTAAGGTCAGCCTGACATCTGCTGGTGCATAGGAGACCTTCAGTCTGCGCTTAGAGCTTAGAGGAAAAGAAAGGAAATAGCTAATAGCAAGACCTAGGAGACGCAAAGGGACCTCCTACTTTTAGAAGGACAGTTATCAGAATCAAGGTAAATCCTCAGAATTCCAGCACCTAGAAAGAGTGACAACAGTGATAGTTATTGAGTGCCTATTATACACTATACACGTTAAGTGGTTTTCAAACATTACTAAGTGCTTTTATTAATTTAATGTACATTGGCCCAAACAACCACTTTAAATACAAAGTAACCACTTTTTAATGATCTCATATGGTTTCACTAATTGAATTTTAATTTTTGATCTTCCTCCCCTACAGTCTCTTCACACAGAACAAGTAAATTACAGTGCAAGAGGTCTGTGATACACATGCATGCATGCAAGTACACACACACACACACACACACACACACAAATTTGAAGGAAAGGAAACTGTCATTTTAATGCAAACTATGCGTGCTATTGCTATCTTTTAAGTCCTGACAAAACCTTTATCCTTGGATTTGTTGTGGTTTTCTTTTTTTTTTTTCAAGATTTATTTATTTATGCATACAAGAACTGGGGTGTACGCCAGAGGTGTAGGGGGTGAGAGGATTCACCAGAGAGAGTGGGGAGCAGGACAGGTGGATGAACTGAAATACACTGCTGAGGGGAGCAGCAGGCAAGACAGGAGAGTCTGCTGCACCATGCGGGTCAGCTCCTTGGCAGGCCAGGATTGAACTTGTGCTACAGTGACTGGCAGTAGCTTGATAGCGCTGTATTTAACCTCTGCGCCACCAGGGAGGGCATTGTTGTGGTTTTCTTATATGAATTACAAATCTGGAAGAGTGTGTAAGACTTTTCACTTAGAAATAGGAACATGTCGTTGAGATCTTGAAGTTTCCCTCAATATCTGAGCTAACTTAGATTATAGTGTAGAGTTTTGTTAGGAGAAAAAATGGCTATTCATAGCCCAGCTTCATTAGTGTCCAGAACAAGAAAATCTCAGTGAATATGCATATGTATGACTGTTTAACACAGCACACAAAATTGCTAAGGGCCTTCCTGACCGCAGCTCCACCCTGATGGAGGATGAGCACAGCGGTCCGAGTCCCTCTTAGGCCGTTTCAACCACTGGAAGACGTGCTTTTTCTTACTCCTTGGAAATGGTTTCTGTTCCCCATCAACAGTGCTATGGATGCCTTTGCATGATGTCAACATCTTAATATGAAAAAGAGCAAGTCCAGAAACAAAGCACCCATTGGTTTGTCTGGCCAGTTGGAGTGGATCAGACAATCAGAGAGCTCAGGGAGGGAATAGACCACCCCTTGAATGAACAGAGGACGCCTCTCATGTGCCCGCTGGAGGTTACCACCTTGTAACCCTTGCACCCTAAAGGAATTCTATTGCAAAAAATAAAAATAGTGCTTGCCCAGCTCTTCATTCAATGCTCTCCTTTCTTGATGATGTTTCTTTATAGTAAGTGTCTAGACTCTAGACAAAGTTCAAGTAAACCTTCCTTTTATAAATGTTGTGCTGTTCGAGTTTGAATCAAGGTAATCTCTGACTTTTTGTTCCCTTAACCACCAACTGACTTTCCCTCTCTCTTGCTCTTTCCTTCCCCATTTTGACTTAAAATCTGTTGTTTCTCCTTATCAGTTTCTAGCAGCCTCTTCTAGCACTTAATGAAGGCAGAACCTATTCTGGAACCTATTCTGGGATGTAGGACAAGCATATAAACATGAGTGTGGGGGCAAAGTTATATAATGGGAGGAGCACAGGAGACCCATGTGGAGAGACTGTATCTGTTGTTTCCACATAGGATGGCAATCAGGGAACAGGGCCAAAGACCAGCACCGAGGACCCAAAGGGCATATCGGGAGGCAAGGGCCAGTGCTTGTGATAGGATCTGAAGTAAGGGATGGAGCCAAAGGCATAATCTAGGCAGAATATACATTATTAGGACACAGAACAATAGACAGACAAAAAGCACCACATCTTTTCTTGGGAGCAGCATCTTCCTGAACTTCCTTCGAGTCTCTATCAGCCAGGTGATGCCGGGTCATTGGTGGGAGAGAGTGGAGTCTCATGTGATGAAGAGGGATGTCTTCAAATGACAAAACTTTGCCTCTAGATGGCTGATCTACCTTAAAATAGATTCTCCCATAAAAGGGTTATTTCTGGGGGTCCCCTGGTGGCACAAGGGCTAAGTCTTAGCACTGTGAAGCTATCCACAGCCACTGCAGCACGAGTTCAATCCCTGCCAGGGAGCTGACCCATATGGTGCAGCAGACCTCTCCTGTCTCGCCCGCTGCTCCCCTCAGCAGTGTATTTCAGTGGATCAGTGGATCCACCTGCTCTTCTCCCCACTCCGTCTCTGGTGAGTCCTCTCACCACCCCCCCCCCACCAACACCTCTGGCCTAGACCCCCACTCTTGTATGCATAAATAAATAAATCTTTAAAAATATATTAAATGGGTTATTTCTGAAGATGCCCCTAAATCTAGGTAATCTTCAATACTTAAGATTATGTAGTAGTTTCTTCTGAGACTCACAGGCACCAATTGACATTAGTTCCAATGACTAAGGTGACACTCATTGGCGAAGGTTTACTCTGGACATCTTGGGAAAAGTCTATCTGAACACTTTTGGGGAATCAGATCATACAATCACCCCAAGTTAAATTAAGCAGGCTTATCATTATACCCTTATAACTGTCAGCTTCTTGTGAACTCTCATTATGCAGTTGTTTGGTCTTATCCTTGACGACCCTAGCTTACTCCTCTCAGCAGTCCTCACAATCCTATCATGTAACTCCATAACAAGAGGGTTCAACTTCAAGTATGTGAGCTAAAGACAATACCAGGGAGCTATTTTAATCTTCTAACTTGGGTGGTTGCCCTGTGGAATGTGCAATGCATAAGAAGTAAAATAAATTTCTACAACCTTTATCTTGTTTAATCCTTACAACACCTGATAACACCTTTACGAAGGTTAAATTAAGTGAGACAGCCCATAGGAAGAGCTTATTGTCAGTGGGGCATATATCCATGCTTCATATCTTTTTTTAAAAGATTTATTTATGCAGAAAAGAACTGGGGTGTGAGGTGTGGAGAGTGAGAGGACTCACCAGAGACAGCGTGGGGAGCAGAACAGGTGGATCTACTGAATTACACTGCTGAGGGAAGCAGTGGGCGAGACAGGAGAGGTCTGCTGCAACATGTGGGCCACCTCCCTGGCCAGGGATTGAACTCAGTGTGCATGATAGGTGATAGCATGATAGCGCTGAGACTTAACCCCTATGCCACTGGGGAGGCCCTTCATATCACTTTACTTATTACAGTAAGTCTATAATGTCACTGCAGTTTTATTTTCAGTACGCACCAACTGGGAAATAAATGTGGTTATGGTAGACTGACTGGAGAGTGCTCACCAATCCTGCATCCTCTTCCTCTGCACATAGGAATGGAAAATGGCATTTTCCATTGTTCAAGATGCATGTTCCCCCTTGCATCAGAGTGAAACAGTATAACTTAATTCTGGCCAAAAGTATGTGGGTAGTAGTGATATCCACTGTTTCCAAGACCATAAAATCCTGTGAAATCTTACACAGGCTCTCTCTCCCATCATGGGGTTATAAAAGAAGGATTCTGCTATAATAATGGAAGCTCATGAGCAAGGGAGCCTGGATCCTGAGTCATCTGTGGAGGAGAGCATTCTGACTCACTTCAGGCTATGATGTGAGTAGAAAATAAATTTTTATTATTTAAACCTAGGCGATCTGGAGCTTTATTTGCTCTTGCATGATGTTACCCAAAATTAATATAAGGGTGTTGAAGAAATGGATAACAAATATTATTTAACTTAGTTATCTGGAAACAAATAACTCATTGCCAAATAAGGCAGAAGTAAATATTCACACATGAAACAAATTTGCAGGTCTGTGTGTGAAGCCTTTGGAAAGTTCCAGGGCATCGTTATGCCAGAAAATTAAGTCCCAGGTTTTCAATGACAATGATAGCACAGCTGGGATAGACTGGACAGAGCTGATTTCAGATCCAATACTTCTGTTGACTATATCCTTCATGAGTTTGGGCTGAACCAGTGTTACCTTCTGCAAGAGTAAATGATAAGGTGCCTCCCCTGGTGGCGCAGCGGTTGAGCACTGAGCTGCGAAGCTGCCCGCAGCCTCCGCAGCACCAGTTAGATCCCTGGCCACCGGTGAGGGTCCCACATGGCGCACAGACCTATCCTGCCGGACCTGCTGCTCCCCTCAGCAGTGTGTTTCGTCAGTCTGCCTGTTCTGCTCCCCGCTCAGGTTCTGGTGAGTTCTCTCACACTCCTGAGCTTCTGACTAAACACAGTGCTTGTGTAAATGAATAAATAAATCTTTAAAAAAAAAAAAAAAGAGTAAATGATAAGTTACAAGAGCTCAGAGGCCAAATTAGATTGAATGCTTTGCTAGCCAAGGGCTTTTATACATGAAGGAAAAGAGAGAACCAAAGTGGAAGCAGCAGCACTGGAAGTACAAAATGTAATATGTGCCATAAGCAGGAAAATGAAGTAAGAGACCAAAATCCAAAAGAGGGGAACGTGGCAGCTGCACAGTGACAGCACCAGGAACAGCAGCTCAAACTGGAAACTAGAACATAGGAGGGTGTCAGAAACGGTTTAACTTGATGTTGGCGAAGAGAGAAGCCCTGCTGGAGAGGACTCAGAATTGTAGACTTAAGGCAAGAGCACAGCAGGAAATTCCCCCAAATTTCCTATAAAAACCAGCCAATAATTCTGTGTCATGATAATGAAATACAGACACATAAATAAATATATAAAGATTAACTCTATTATCACTAATAGTGGTCAGATTTGGGGTTCATGTTTATTCCAGAAAGATTAGCCACATCATCTCCAATTTTTCTTTTTTTTCTTTAGATTTATTTATTTATGCATACAAAAGCTGGGGTGCAGGCTAGAGGTGTGTGGGGGGTGAGAGGATTCACCAGAGACAGAGCAGGGAACAGAACAGGCAGATCGACCGAACTACACTGCTGAGTGAAGTAGCAGGTGAGTCAGGACAGGTCTGCTGTGCCATGTGTGTTGCTCTCTGGCCGGCTGGGGATCGAACTCGTGCTGCAGAGGCTGCGCACAGCTTTATAGGTTGTGTCTTAACCCCTTGTGCCACCAGGGAGGCCCTCTATGTTTTCATTTTACCAGTGACATATAGTTAAACAACTCACTCGGGCCTCCTTGGGGGCTCAAGGGGTTAAGTCTCAGCACTATGAAGCTATCTGCAGCCACTGCAGCACGAGTTCTATCCACAGCCAGAGAACTAACCCACATGGCACAGCAGACCCCTCCTGTCTCCCCGCTGCTCCCCTCAGCAGTGTATTTCAGTCAATCCCCCTGTTCTGCTCCCCACTCTGTCTCTGGTGAGTCCTCTCACTCTCCACATCTCTGACCTACACTCAGCTCTTGGATGCATAAATAAATAAATCTTAAAAAAAAAAAAATCAGGTATCTGCCAAAGAGCTCCAGCAGGTAGAAGCAAGCAGATTTAGAGGGTGTCTTATAGAAAGATTTCCTGATTAATTAGGAAATAGTGGTCAATCAGTCAAAAAGCTTTTTAGTTGCAAGTGACAGAAACTAGTTTGAACTCACTTAAGAGGGAAAAAAGAGACCATATTGCTTTATTTAACTATATTGCAACAGGAGCAATGGTTATGTAATTTGTCATCTACCTGGAACACCTCAGAGAATGAAAGGTGGAGCTTAGTGATGTATCTGGGTGTAAACTGGGACAGCCACAGGCAAACTGGGATGTCTGCTGGTTCTAGTGTTAGGAAATCAGAATGAAAAAACCTAAAAGGCTGTCAAGGATCTCTCTCTCTCTCTCTCTCTCTCTCTCTCTCTCTCTCTCTCTCTCTGTGTGTGTGTGTGTGTGTGTCTCTCTGTGTCTCTGTCTCTGTCTCTTTTTCTACTTCTCTTGTGAGTTTTATCTCTCTGTGTGTGTCTCTGTCTCTCCCTGTCTCTCTCTCTCTTTCTTTTCTCTTTCTACTTCTCTTGTGAGGGTTTTATTCACATAAGCTTATACAGCAGGGGAGACACCACCAGAAGGTCCAGGTTTAAATTCTTACAGCTTGTAATCAGAGGGAAAAGGACGCTTTTCCATTGATTCAAGTATGGAATATCCTGCCCCAGGATTCCAAGTAGTCTCTCTGTGTCCATCACCATCCCTGGACCATCTCGTGAACAAGGGGATAGAGTCTTACCACTGCTTTACCTTGAACTCCCTTTCTATGTCAGAGACATAAGAGAACTATGGACCAAGGGTTTGAAGCAACATTTCCCTCAAGAGCAGAGCTATTATTCCAAGAGATAAAAATCATACATGTCCACTCTGACAGCCACAGCCTAGGCAGTGAGACCTAGGGCAAGTTAGTTAATTAGGCAGCTTCGGGGACAGCACAGGCAGGGACTTTGGGACAGTTTAAGAGCCTTCTGAGATAAGGACAATAAATTCCAAGAAGTGCTAACCAAACATACTCCAGCGATGAGGTCAGGAATCCAGAAGGGCTAGTGAGGGCCATGAATTTTAAGGCTAATAAGGAGAGTAAATTTCAAGAGATCTTGGACAGGGGCAGTGAAAGAAAGGCTAAGATAAGAGCTTTAAAAATGGGCACATCTCCCCGGAGGAGTATAACCACTAGGAGAGAGAGAGCCAATCAGAGAGTAGGATGACCAGATGTTCCAGTAGAGAAAAAAAGATTGGAAATCGCAAACATTGATGATGAAACCTGGAAAAGAGGGAGACACTACCTTCTACCCCTCTGGGGTGACTATCCACCAAGGATCTCTCGATGGCTAAATATCCCCTAGACACGGGCCCCTAACAGCTTCTTTGCCCCTTCCAGGTGCAGCATGCCTAGGAGTCCTTGCTTTCTTCCTTTAAATAAACTGTTCTTTACGTTCTTGAACAAAGTTTGCTTCTCTCTGCTTACTTACCTAAAAAGCCTGTGAATTCCTTTTTATGGCTTTGTGGGACAAGAATAAGTGGTGGTTCAAGGGCTAAATTAAGAGCATACACTGGCTTCAGCAGTATAGAAACACAAAAACACAACTGTTAGATAAAACACAGGTTATGTGAAAAAACTGTCTGCAGACTGGAGTTACTTGGGTTATTAGTTAAACCATGAACTCCACAACCCTGGAAACACTTTGCAATTCACTTTAACAAGGTGGGTTGCTCTATGCCTTTCCAGTCTGGTGCATCATTGTCCATTCAAGACCTGTGAGGCCTCAGGGGTCAGTTCCTATGAGCCACTATCTAGCACCTTTCCAAGGAAGTGTTGGTGACGGTGACATTGAAGAGAAAAAGATAGATCTGGATTCTTTGGTGTTATTTTATTTTGCCCCAAATCTCATTGGGGAGCCATAAAGTCACCTGGAGTTTTATTTTATTATTATTTTAAAGATTTATTTATTTATACATACAAGAACTGGGGTACCGGCCAGAGGTGCAGGGGGTGAGAGGATTCACCAGAGACAAAGCAGGGAACAGAACAGGCAGACTGACTGAAATACATTGCTGAGGGGAGCAGCAGGCAAGACAGGAGAGGTCTGTGGTGCCATGTGGGTCTGTGTCTCCTCCCTGGCCTCCTGGGGATTGAACTCTTGCTGCAGTGGCTGGGATAGCTTCATAGTGCTACGTCTTAATCCCTTGAGCCACCAGGGAGGCCCCTCACCTGGAATTTTAAACAGAGATTTCAGTAATAGAGAGGAAGACAAGAGCTCTATAGAAAGAGGTTGAGAAAGAGGACTGCTAGAGGTGGATTCCCTTCCATCCGAGCTCCTCCAAGCTTCTAGTTCTGTCGCTGCCACCTCCTGTGTTAGCCCCATTGTTGGAAATCACAATCATTGATGATGAAACCTGAAACAGAAAGAGACTCTAGCTTCTACCACCCTGGGGTGTGTCTCCACCTAGTAAAGGGTGCCTTGGCGGCTAAAACTCATCAGCAACCTGCTTGTCCCCAGCCCAACCTTTCCCTTGGGGAAAAAGACTGCATAAATGTGTGGAAGTCTGGCTGGGAGACTGGGCCCTCCCTCCCACAGGGAGGGGAGAGACTCAGCCCAGAGGCAGGGTGGAGATTGAGGCCCAGAGGAATGTGATTTGGCAATGGGCAGGGAACACAGTGTTTGCTGGAGAGAGCTCTTCAACCTCAAAGTCATCTGTGCTTTCCAGAAAACTGCAGCTTTAATGCTAATAAATAACCAAGCAGCTCCGCTTCAGCTCCACTGGAGTAGGGCTATCCTTGCCACCGTGCTAAACAACTGGAATGTGGCTGCAAGACCTGCCATTCTGAAACAGCCAGCGAAGTTGGAAATGCTGGAAGCTGTAACACTTGGAGCTCCATGTTGTACATGGAGATTCCATGATGAGCTATTATTAGGTGAAATGTCTCTTTCTGGCCTTTGAGTATCTGGGCAAATCATAGGAGACTCTTGTTGGAACAAATCAGAGTGTGAATAAACAAACATCTGGTTCAGGAGAAGTAGCTTATGAAATATGTCAAGATGACCGTGACCCAGAGTCCAGGTAAAGAAACAAATTACAGAGTGAAAGAATTATTTTTGTTCTGGTCTGTGGTCAGTGTACATACTGCATGTGCCAGTCTGTTCATTTGTATTTCAAGTATTTCTTCTCTTTTCTTTTCTTGTTCAAAACAGAAAATTTCTGGCTCTTTTTTTAACTTTCTATTCAAGTTTTCAAGCTGTGGTCTCCTTCCAGAATGAGGCACTGGTTTGCCTGGCTACAGGCAGTGCTGGTGGCAGAAACCCTGGCTGAGCCTCTCTCCAGTACAATCTCTTTGCTAATGCTGCTTCCCACCCCCGCCACAATAGCCAATAGGAAACAGCCTAAATGTTCATCAGCAGATGAGAGGATCAAGATAATGTACAGACACTGGAATATCATCCACCTTTTA
The DNA here is from genome assembly GCF_014898055.3 of Talpa occidentalis. NCBI lineage: Eukaryota > Metazoa > Chordata > Mammalia > Eulipotyphla > Talpidae > Talpa > Talpa occidentalis. The sequence continues at coordinate 16,933,092 of NW_026555331.1, read as the reverse complement.
AAGGATAAAATCCTGACATTTGCATCAAATGGATAAAACTGGAAGATGTTACGCTAAATGGAAAAAGTCAGACAAAGACAAATACGGCCTGGTATCCTATAAATGTAGGCCCTGAAGAAGTCAAACTCATAGAAAGAGTAGCAAAGAGGTTACCAGTGCTCAGGGGTGGGGGAAACAAAGAGGTGGAGAAAAGGGCACAAGGCTTCAGTTATCAGATAAATAAGAATAAGGACCCAGCTTGCTATAGCTGATAACACTGTCTTATAATTGAAATTTGCTAAGAGAGTACATGGTCTCACCAAAAAAATAAATAAAAAAGATAAATACATTGTCTAATGCTGAGCCCCCTTCCTGGGTGCAATCCCGGAACGGACTAACTTGCAGAGCGATAAGTACACAAAGGCCTGAAGTGACACTTTTCATAGGAAAACATGGGGCCACATGGGTGTATAAAGGCCTGATCCCCTCCCTCCTCTGGTGGAATTGGCCATGACCTTGGTAACGACTTCTTCCACTCACCTGCTCTCGCTGCTCAGTCATGACTGACTCCCAGAGATACTGTTCCTGAGAGCACCCTTTCTAGAGTCTGCATCCATATAACCTGACCCCTGATAATGTAACTCATAAGCAGAAAAGTTCATTTATTATAACTGCAGAACTTGATGGATTTTGGCAAAATGAACAGCCTTGGGGTCCGGGCACTCAAATCAAGAGACAGGCCGCACAGTCTTTTCCCATCCCCAAGGATAACACTTCTAGCAGAATAGCTTTATCTGCTTTAGTCTTTCTATAAATGGTATCTTTTAGTACCGACTCTTTTTGTGTCTCATTTCTATTACTCAATATATCATAAGATTCATTCATGTTGGTACATGAGGTTATAATTCATTGCTATTGCTAGATATTCCATTGTGAGACTGTATTTCAGTTTATTTTTCTACTCTGTCGACTGGCTTTTTGGGTAGTTGTAGTCTGAGGAAATTAAGGATGACACTACAACGAACATTCTGGAGAGTTTTTGGAGGGTCACAAACACTCATAGGGAATTGCTTATATTTAGCTCTAGAAGATACTGCCAAACAGATTTCCAAAGTGGTTGTATCAAGTCATTCTGCCATTTGCAGTGCATGAACATTAAAATCAGCACTTGGTATTTTCCATTCTCAGTGATGAGAGTGTGGTAGTGTATTATTATTTTAATTTTCACTTCCCTGGAGGCCAATGAAGCTGAGCACATTATCATGCTTATTGGCCATTTGAGTATTCTCCTTTGAGGATTTCTATTCAAGTCTGCCCATTTTCTGTAGGGTTATCAAGACAATCCCTTCTTTACCTTTGACTGTTGGGAAATCCCACAGAGACTATCTTTGGTAAGAAGGAAAGATGAATGCTATTTTTTTTTTTTTGAGGTGGCATTTTTTTTTTTTTAAGATTTATTTATTTATACATGCACTGGGCACAGTCAGAAGCACAGGAGGGTGAGAGGATTCACCAGAGCCAGAGTGGAGAGCAGAACAGGCAGAAGGACCAAAGTACACTGATGAGGGGAGCAGCGGGCGGCAGAAGAGGTCTGCGCACCATGTGGGACCCTCCTCTGGTGGCTGGGGAGCAGACCGGGGATCGAACCACCGGTGCTGCAGAGGCTGCGCAGCTTCGCAGCCCAGTGCTCAATCGCACTCGCCACCGGGGAGGCCCAGATGAATGCTATTTTGCCCTAGGACAAAGAAAGGGACAGATGAAGAAAAGATGCATGAAATTTGGGCTACAAAGTTGCTAGAAAGGGAAAATAGAAATGACATTTATCCACAAGAGCAAAGCCTGGATTCATGTGGTGAAAAAATGAATTGAGGTGGGGCTCAGGAAGCCAAGGGCACAGATGGGGTTCAGCTGTTGGGTGCAGGGAATCCAACGTGGTGACTCTGAGTGGGTGCCAGCAAGAATTTTAAGAGTCCACCCAAGTAATGGGACTCTACATAGAAGAGACATGTTGTTCACAATTGTTAGGACACTTAGAAAAGGATGTGCTTCCTGGGGAGTATCCAAAGAGAGGTTAGAGCGAAACAGGAGGGTCCTTGTCTGTCTGTGTGTCTCTGCAGAGTTGCGAGACCAGTAAGTGGATGGCACGCTTTGTGAGCAGAAGAGAGGGTGCACGCTTTTTTCAGATTCATTCAGCCATCACATGTGAGAAATAGCAAAGGCAGAGTGACCTTGAACACGAAAATATTATTGTTCCTGGGGAACAGACCACAACCTCAAACAGAAGGGGGAGGGCTGGCCTCCGATCCACCAGGATGTAATCTCTGTGTGATGTCCATGGATTCAGCTCCCCCTAGCCACACCCATCTTCACTAAATCCTGACCCTTTCCAATCCCAGGAGGTGTTTTTTGCTTGCAATTTTTAAAACAAGTAATTTGATATTAAAATGACAACAAATCAGCAAGTATTATGGGCCAGGCATTGTGCTAGGCACTTTACATTGGTTATCTCAGTTGCTCATCAGGAAAATATGAGAAAAGGAAGGTCATCTTCCTTTTCCAAATAAGGAAAAAGGCTTAATGAGATAAGGCCAGTTCTTAAGTGGCAGAGGCAACATATGAAATTCAGTTTGACAAAGTCTCAGCCCTGCAACACCACACTTTATCTGCACTGTGATAAGGCCATTACTTTGAATTTCCATGAGGCGCTGTCATTTTCAAAGCACCCTCAGAAGTGCCCCAAGTAAGTGTTCACGGTAAAACACTGGCCTGAAGTCTCTGTGTATTCAAGAACTAATATAATGGTCCTGTTGGACCCCAGGTAAATTACTTAACCTCTTTCAGCCTCATCTATTTAGGCCTCGTATCCTCATCTTTAAAATGGCAGTTTGGAACTAAATGATTTCGCAGAGCCCTCAGAAGTAAATTATATGAAGTGGGCAGACTGTATCTATTTAAAACAGGCATAGACAGTTACAAAATAGGTAAGACCACTTTTTTTAGATTGATTTATTTATGCATACAAGAACTGGGCTGGAGGCCAGAGGCCAGGAGGGGGAGTTGAAAGGATTCACCAGAGACAGAGTGGGGAGCAGAACGGCAGATCTACTGAAATACACTGCTGAGGGGAGCAGCAGGTGAGACAGGAGAGGTCTGCTGCCCCATGTGGGGTTATCTTCTTGGCCGGGGGTGGAACTCATGTTGCAATGGCTGGCGATAGCTTGATAGTGCTGAGACTTAACACCTTGCACCACTAGGAGGTCCAAGACCACCTGTTTGCCCCCCAAGACCACTTTTTTTAAGGCCAACTCCTGTAGGCCATGCTTTTACATACGTGTACCTGTATGGGGCACATTCACAGAATGTTGAGGAGTGGCTCCCCTGGAGGCCAGGCCACATGCTGTTCCTGGAGCTCCCTTACACAATAGAACTTGCCTTAAAGGGCCTTTTCCCTGTCTCTGCCCTGTAACCAAAACTCTTAGCACAAGGTAATAGACTAAAAAATATCACTTGATTCTACTTGCATGGGACGTGTCATGAGCAAGAAGCAAGCTTCTGTCGAGTGTTGGCTCTCAAAGAGAATTTTATTTATGCAAACACGCAAGGAGGGGGAAAGTTGGTCCCAAAGTACCTCGACCAAAGTCTGTACCTGCGACGTGTCTTAGTCCCAGGATGCTCGCAAGCTCCCAAGGCTGTGGATGTCTCAGGTGGCGAGGATTCGCGGTGCGATGGTTACACAGGTGGCTGCGTCAGAGAGGTTATGTCGGCTGGAGAGCGAGTGAGGTACAAATGGAGGACTTTGAGCTAAACCTTGTCCAGGCCAGTGCTCAACACTTGCCGTGCTCAGCTCTGATTAGGTTTGTGAGAGCAAGTCCTTATATAGTCCTTAAAGGGGTGTTCCCCCAGACATCCGTCCATTTGCGTCATCCGGCTTCTTCTATCTCGCATCTGCCTATGTTTGCCTGCTTACATCCTTTTGGATGTTTACAATCTGCTTGTTACAGGAAGGAAATGCAGCTTTAGAAGCCATGGTGGGAGACACCACCGTGTGTCCCAGCTGAGAAATGACAAGATTCATTCCAGGTATTCAGACCAATGCTTTTCTGTCTGTTCTTTCGCCTTCCTGTTAACACATCTCTCTCCTTCTAGTTGCAGGGCAAACACAGCAAGACAACAACAAAACACAAACAAAAAAGTAATGACAAACTCCTGAGAACACAATTGCTGGGATTTTTTTTTTAAGATTGATTTATTTATGCATACAAGAACTGGGGTGTAGGCCAGAGGTGTGGGGGTGAGAGGATTCACCAGAGACAGAGTGGGGAACAGAACAGGTAGATTGACCGAAGTACACTGCTGAGCAGCGCATCGGGCCAGTCAGGAGATGTCTGCTGCACCATGTGGGTATCTCCCTGCCTGGGGATCGAACTTGTGCTGAAGTGGCTGCAGATAGCTTCAGGTTGCATCTTAACCCCTTGCACCACCAGGGAGACCCCTGCTGGAATTCTTAAACTGGGAATTAAACACAGTTGTGTAAAGATAGAAGAAATGTCTAAATCTTCTACACCCATGAGTTCAGTTTTAAGGACTCAACCTGGCTTATGGTGACCTCAGTATAGGAATTATAGCAGTGTCACTTGAAGATCCTGCTTGACATGAAAGAACATGGAAGCAAGGAAAGGAATCCTAAAATCCAGAAGTTTCTCCCTCTGTAGGGTAAATAAAAAAGTATCAGACTTTTCTGCCCTCCTGCCATTAGGATTGATGGCGTAACCCTGTGGTCCCGAATGCATGCCTGACGGCTGGCACCTGGAGAAGGGTGTGGGCATGCATAGTGGGTACACCTGGGCTGAGAGACTGCGCTTTTAAGGGCGGCATCATTGGGACGCCAGCAGAAAGCAGAAACCAAGAGAGCAGCAGAGAACGAGACCACCAGTGAATGCCAGAGAGCCCAAAAAGAGTGAAGACTAACTGGGTGCCTGGAGGGCTGCCAGCCTCCCGGCCCCCTGGCACCCTTGCCTGCCATGTACCCAGTAAAATCCCAATAAAAGCCTGAAAAGCCAAACTGAGGACTCCAGAACTCTCTCCTTCTTCACCCATCTGCTCGGATCATAGAGATCCTGCTCTGGCCCTTCCTGCCGCTATACCCACCCAGCCCCAATGGTTGGGCTGCCTTTGTGCATACATCTTCCCCATGATTCAGAAGATGCCTAAAGGCTTGGATCTGCCTATTGCCTTATTGCTTACTTAGGACAAGTCTGAGCCAAGAGTCATCATTTGAAAGCTGAAAAGAGGCAAGTAATTTGTCTGGCCTATTTAAAAAGGTGAGAAACGTTGAAAAGATTCTTGGAGCCTCCTCCTATCTGCTGAACACACCCCTGCACAGGGTGGAGAGTTGAAGTGAGCTGTAAAGAGTTGAGTAAGGAATGGGCAGGTCTGGGAGGTGGTTGCTCACCCATGTGTTTGGATTGGTGTTTGTGACAAGGGATGAGTGATAGGCTTTCTGCAATGAGAAGACTAGTGGCAGAAATTTAAGTAGGTTCTAATCCAGAGACTTTTTTGGAGAGGTGCTAAACTTACATGCCTAAATGACAGGTGAATACAGGAAAATGCAGGGACTGAGACAAGTGAGGGTAGGGGTGGGCTGGGGAGGGTTTGGGCATACTGCAGGCTCCTAATATATTTGGTTCCTATGAGTGTCTGAAAACAAAATGGAACAAGACCTTTGCCCTTGCAAAACAAAATACCTCTGTGGGCCCACAGCTCCTCTCTACCACATGCTTCTAATCTCTGCTTGAAAGGGTCAGGATCTGGTGAGAGCTGCACCTGAAGGTCAAGGTTCTGCCTGTCGTGTCCCTTTAACTTGCCACTTCAGTCTTGCTGGTGAGAACAGCTGCTCAGGCCTTTACCCCAGAATGTGGGGCCAGATGTGGCTGCAGTGAATTCTTAAATCCAGGTGTGGCCACAAAGTAGGTTAGGTTTTAGAATCTCTACCAGCAAATAGAAATTAAATATGATTCAGTATCAGTATCACCTGGGTATGAAAATTGTTGATTTCTAGGCATTATAGTCTTATACTTTTAGCAAGTTAAAACCATAAACCAATGAAAAGGTAACATTTATTGTCCTCTCTATGCTTCAAACACTACTTACATGGATTATCTCACTCCACTCCTTTTAACACTCACAGCAACCCTCTAAGGTAGGTGGCGTCATCCTCATTATACAGATGAGACTGCTAAGGCACAGAGAGGTTAAGCAACTTTCCCAAAGTCACATAGCAAGTGGCAGAGATGGGATTTGAACCGTGGCCAATTTACCATTGATAAATTTAATTAACATTAAATCCCTTCTCCCCCATGACACCCCACCAATTCCCTTGAGTTCCTGTTCAGGCCAAGGGGGGAAGTCTCTGGGGGATCTGAGATCTGCAGGTACCCCCACTCTCAATCTCTTGCATGGAGAGTGGGTCATGAGAGGTGATCTTTGCAACCTTTTGAATTGTTTCTTAGTGGAGTGTCATTATCTGCATTAGGTTCTTCAGAACAATGGTGAGGTCCCTAGAGAAATGGAGACATAAATAGATCATCAATGGATCAAATAGCAAAGGAGAACTAGGCTAACAGGCACCCTTCTGAAAGGAAGGGAGTAAAACTGTCTTACTTGTGACTTAATAATTAAGAGTTTGTCCCAAGTGGGAAGGTGTTTCAGCATCTTTAGCATTTAATAGGCTGTAGCTGTTGTGATTTGTAATTGACCTTCTCCCTGCCTGGCCTGGGCCCCACCTTGGCTGTTTTAGTCTCCCTCTGGCTCTTTCTGGTTGCACAGAACTCTGAGCTTACCCCTCATCCTCCAGCTGGTTCTCTGGCCTGCCTGTACACCCTTGGGCTTCGCCTTCCAGCAATCTCATCTTTTGCCACAGCAGGTGTGGGGAGATCAGTAGGGTCTCCACTCTGCTGCCTTCCACGCCCTCCTGGAGCTTCAAGATCCCCTGGTCGCTTCAACAAAGAACTGGCTGGAGAAGTTCAACGTCAAGACCTCCCTCTACCAACAACAGTGGACAAACAGCTGGGCAGCTGGAGAAGTGACAATCGCTCACCTGAGAGGGGAAGGTAGAAGTCTTTCTTCCTACTAACTTTCTTCTCCAGGTTGTCGATTTTTTTTTTTTTAAGATTTACTTATTTATGCATAAAAGAGCTGGGGTATAGGCCAGAGGTGCAAGTGTGTGTGTGTGTGTGTGAGAGAGAGAGAGAGAGAGAGAGCGAGAGCGAGAGAGAGAGAGAGAGAGAGAGAGAGAAAGAAAGAGGATTCACCAGAGACAAAGTGGGGCACAGGACAGGCCGACTGACTGAAACACACTGCTGATGGGAGCAGTGGGCGAGTCAGGAGAGGTCTGCTGCACCATGTGGGTAGCTCGCTGGCCAGGGGCTTGAACTCATGTTTCAGTGGCTGTGGACAGCTTCATAGGTTGTGTTCTAACCCCTTGTGCCACCAGGGAGGCCCTCCATGTTGTAGATTTATCCTGGAGAGGGGAAATCAGGACACACCTCGGAACACGTCAACCTCCTGTTAGTTTTCTTTCTTCCCACAATCCCTTTAGTTAGACGAGGGAGCTTATCTCTTATTTTCCTGACATCCTAGCCCCTTAGAGCAACAAGCCTCATGTCCTAACATCATGGGCAGGTAAGGTGGCTGTTTTATACTATCAGAACTCTGCATTTGTCTACTAGGCCTAACCTTGTGTAGGGTAAAGAAAATGTCAGGCTTTTCTGCCCTCCTGCCATCAGGATAGATGATGGATCCTTGTCCTGAATGCATGCCTGATGGCGGGAGCCTGGAATAGGGTGTGGGCATAGGTAGATGGGATTCAGCTGAGCTAAGACTGTGCTTTTAGGGGTGGCGTCACGGGGACGCCAGTAGCAGCAGTAGAAGCCAAAGCCGAAGCCGAAGCTGAAAGAGAAGCCGAGAAGCAGCAGAACTAACTCCAGAGAGCTCAGATAGAGGGAAGACTTGCTGGGGGCTGGGAGGCCTGCCAGCCTCCCAGCCCCCCAGCCAGCACCCCTGCCTGCCATATGCCTGGTGAACCCCAATAAAAAACCTGCAAAACCACTGAGGACTCTGACTCCTCCTTTACCCAGTCTGCATGGGATCAGAAAACCTGCACTGGGTCCATTCCTGACCCTTTACACCTTGATATAGGGATGTGCTGTGTAGCTGAAAGCTAGTGCCAACCTTCGATTTCTCTTCCAATTTTATTGTCTGCCTCTGAGGGCAAATGCACTACCTCCACTCTCCCCGCAAGTCAGCAAATGCAGTAACACTGGAGACAAGGTGAGATGCAAATGCACAGCTTTAACATTTGAAAACCAGATTTCAAACGGTTACAGTCCACATTCCCTCAGGCTTCCTTTGTGTTAAAATCATCACATAATTACACTGGGAACAGAGTTCTGCTCTGGAAGTGGATTCCTGTTTTACTCAAACTGCACCACTCACCTTTAGTAGCAGATGCTGGACTTTTATACTCTTACTGTGTTCACGATCAATGGAGCTCTCAGCTGTGTTTATTTTAGTGATAAAGCTGCCATTTTCAGCACACAACAGGTGACTTGTAGTCCAGGAAGACCCCTTTTGACAATGTAGAGTGGGGAAATGCTTAATCGATAGTAGGAAAATAAATTTTGGTGTTCGTGTTTTGCCATTCTTGACCTCTATGATTTAAGGAAAGGTAAAGTGACTCAATAACTTCCTTGGACTTCTGTTTCAAAATGCTTTCTCTTTGTAAGGCCCATTCTCAATCTTGGTAGTCTTACCGCAAACTTGGTCCTCCTGCTTCAGGTACAGTGCTATGAAATGCTGCCCCCTAGTGTTTTCTCAGGGTTCATCCGCACTGCTTTTCAATTCTTTTTTTTTAAGATTTATTTATTTATTCATACAAGAACTGGGGTACATGCCAGAGGTGCAGGGGGAGAGGTGAGAGGATTCACCAGAGACAGAGTGGGGAGCAGTACAGGCAGATCTACTGAAATACACTGCTGAGGGGAGCAGCAGGCGAGACAGGAGAGGTCTGCTGCGTCATGTGAGTAGCTCCCTGGTTGGGGATCGAACTTGTGCCGCAGAGGCTGCAGATAGCTTCACAGTGCAGTACTTAACTCCTTGTACCACTGGGGAGGCCCTGATCTTTGGTTTTAAGATGAAGTCCTTTTTCAATGCCAATCTCTTCTCATCAGAGAGAGCATCCCTTTCATTTGGAATGCTGAAGCCATACCCAGGAAGGGTCCTGTGATTGCCCGTTTGTCAAACTTGGCAACACTTTGTCCTTGGGGAATGGTGGGAAAATGTACCCCAGGACCTCCCTGGTGGCATAGGGTTTAAGTCTCAGCACTGTCACCACCACAATGGCCTATCCCAGCCAGGGAGCTAACCCAGGGCACAGCAGATGTCTCCTGTCTGCCCGCTGCTCCCCTCAGCAGTGTGTTTCAGTAGATCTGCCTGTTCTGCTCCCCACTCTGTCTCTGGCGAATCCTCTCACACACCCCCACCCCATACTGCCCACTCCCCCCATCTCTAGCCTATACTTCAGTTCTATGCATAACTAAGTAAATGAATGAATCTTTTAAAAAAAAAAAAAAGCATACCCCAAACACAATCCCAAGTCTGGGAGCATGTAGGGCATGTAAGGTCTTTAAAATCAATTCCATTGCTCAGTTCCCTCAATCAGATTCAGTGCATATCATACTCTGAAAATAAATCTTTTAATGTGAGTACAACCTCGTAGGGTAAGTAAATAAAATCAGGCTTTTCTGCCCTCCCGCCATTAGGATGGGTGACGGAACCCTGTGGTCCCGAATGCATGCCTGATGGCAGGCACCTGGAGTAGGGTGTGGGCATGTGTAATGGGTGCACCTGGGCTGAGAGACTGAGCTTATAGGGGTGGCGTCATGGGGACGCCAGGAGAACCACGAGAGAAGCAGAGAGAATGGCGGAGAGCCCAGATAAAGTGAAGACTTGCCCCCCGGCACCCCTGCCTGCCATGTACCTGGTAAATCCCAATAAAAGCATGAAAAGCCACTGAGGGCTCCAGGACTCTCTCCTCCTTTACCCCGTCTGCTCGGATCATATAGAACCACCTGCCCTGTGGACTTCCTGCCATTACAAACCTACATACAGAAAAATACACAAACTGGAAGCACAGAGCAAAACAAATTACCCTGAGACTACCGCAACTCTACAATCAACACCTGCGTCAGGAAAAAAGACCATACCAGGACCCGAGAAGTCTCCCTCCACCCCCTTCTATCCACTACTCCATTTTTTCTCCCTGTTCCAAAAATGCGAGTGACCCACAGACCTTTGCACCTGTTTCTCTCCAGCCATCTATCACAGCATCTTGCTTATTCTCTCCACTCCTGGGAAAATCTTGAATTTGTCGAGGGGCTGGGGCGAACACTTGAATCAGAGTCGGACTCTCCATTGGTATGGAAAATGTCTATTCTCAGAATAGTTTCTTTCCAGATGGTTCATAGCTGAGACCTGAGTAAGACCCACGCGTAGGGGGATTCTTGGAAAGGAGACGGCCAAGAGGTCACCTAGACATGGTGAAATGGAAAACAATGAAAATCTGAAGGGATCTGAACTCCCTTTTGGCAAGTACCCTCCAATTTTCCAGGCTCTCTGCCCAAACATTGATTCTCTGCCTCTCGCAGGTGTGTCCACATGACTCAGTGGCGTCATTTCGAGGCCGGAGTGTGGGCTGGAGGAGACCAGGCCTAATATCAGAACATATTCTGAGGGTAGGGAGGACACTCAATTTCTCCTTGTTTCCCCAACCTTCTCCTTTGGAAAGAGATTCTTCTTCCTTGGACCTTTAACTTCTACTCCTGGAGCATAGAACATTTTAAAATGTTTCCATACTCAGAAAGGATCTGTGTACAAATTTAAAAAATAAAAATATACTTTGTAAAAATTATAAAAGGTAAAATCATTATAGAGAATTTTAGCAATTGAAGGAAACAAAAAGAATTTTATATTATCTAGTCACCCATAAAAAAATTGGTTATATCAGGCCTCACTGGTGGCAGAGAGGGTTAAGCTCAGCGCTGTGAAGCTGTCCACAGCCTCTGCAGCGTGGGTTTGATTCCTGGCCGGCCAGGGAGAAACCCACAAGGCGCAGCAGACCTCTCCTGTCTCTCCTGCTGCTCCCCTCAGCAGTGTACTTCAGTCCTATTGCCTGTTCTGCTCCCTGCTCTGTCTCTGGTGAATCCTCTCACCCTCCCATGCCTCTGGCCTGTACCTCTCTTTTTAAAAAAAGAGAGGAAAAAAATTGGTTATACCTTGATATCTATTCTTTCTTTTGCATTTACGACACAATTTGTTTCATCTTATGATTATCCTTAACCTAATAACCAAAATCATTTCTTAAGATAATTCCTCCAAATGTAATTACTGTGTTTCCTGGGTCAGTCAGTACACAGAATTTGAAGGGCCCACATGGAACCATTTTTCATATACATGCTAATAAAAAAGATGAAGATTAAAACTGCAATGAGATACCACCTCAGACCTGTGAGGATGGCACATATTAAAAAGCTGCCCAACAAGTGCTGCAGAGGATGTGGAGAAAAAGGAACCTTGTTACACTGTTGTGGGAATGTGAACTGGTGAAAAGTATTATGGAAAGCAACATGGATTTATCTTAAAAAATTAAAAATGGAGGACCTTCCCTGGTGGCACAGCGGTTGAGCTCTGGGCTGCGAAGCTGCCCTCAGCCTCTGCAGCACCGGTTTGACCCCTGGCCGCCGGCAAGGGTCCCACATGTCGCGACAGACCTCTCTTGCCATGCCCACTGCTCCCCTCAGCAGTGTGTTTCCTTGGTCTGCCTGTTCTGTTCCCCGCTCTAGTGAATTCTCTCCCGCACTTCTGACTGTACCCAGTGCTTGTATAAATAAATAAATAAATAAATCTTTTTTTAAAAAAATCCAACAACAACAACAAAAAATTAAAAATGGAAATAGTACAAACCTGATAATCCCACTCCTGGGTGTATGTAATAATATATGAAACAATTAACAAAACCCCCATATGTTCCACATATTCACTACAGTATTACTTATAATAGCAAGGACATGGAAGCAGCCTAAATCTCCTTCAGTGAACAAATGGATCAAAAAGATGTTCGGTACTGTGGAGTACTATACAGCCATAACAAAGGATGAAATGCAGCCCTTTCAGCAAAATGGAGGGAATTTGAGAAAATTATATGCAATAAAGTAAGTCAGAAAGATTAAAAAAAATATTGGTCATTCACATAGCAGACAATTCAACAACATAAAACACTTTCAACAACCAGTGGGCATTAATAAACAGTTGAGGGCTCTAAAGTTGTAGGGGGAGGGAAAGGGATCAGGGGACAGAGAACCTTATATACAGAGTAAACAGTTTTAAATAACAATGGATGTTATAAGGGGGTTGAATTTTGGATGATCCTTTTTTTCTTTCATTTCTCCCTTCATAATTTAACATAATAAATATGGATTATTTGACTAAAATATTAAAGACTGAAAATTCATACAACTATGGACTGAAGTGTTTCATTACTAAATAAGAATGGTATTGTTTTTTTCTCAAAGAAAATTGAGTATCTTTCACTTATCAGCTTTGATAAATTTTGACCTCTGGGCAAAATCACTTTGGTATGTATGTTAGCATTACCCAGGGACCCCGAAAATTATGGGGTACATCTCTGAAATCAATTCTTACCATCCACCACATTAAGACAAAGGAAATATACTCATATTTAATAGAATTAATGTACATAGAGGGACTCCCCAGTGGCGCAGCGGTTGAGCGCTGGGTTGTAAAGCTGCCTGCGGCCTCTGCGGCGCCGGTTTGATCCCCGGCTGCTCCCCGGTCACCGGAGGAGGGTCCCACATGGAGCGCAGACCTCTCCTGCCGCCCGCTGCTCCCCTCAGCAGTGTGCTTTGGTCCTTCTGCCTGCTCTGCTCCCCGCTCTGGCTTTGGTGAGTTCTCTCGCCCTCCCGCGCTTCTGACTGTACCCAGTGCGTGTATAAACAAAAAACAAACAAACAAACAAATAAATAAAAACATGCCTTTACAAAAAAAAAAAAAAAGAATTAGAATTAATGTACATAGAGAGGAAAGAGAAGAGGTTATTAGTGTCCCCCCAAAACACCCCAAATTACCCATCCCCTTGTGGGCAAATGCCAACCAATCAGGGTCAGCCTGAAGAGGGGCTGTTGAAGCCCAAAAACTTTCCACACATCTAAGACACCTTCTGGCAGAGGACCACAGGAATGGGGTCCTGAAGCAGGTCCCAAAGCAGAAGGCAATACCACAGCAAGAGAAAGGCTACCATTGTCAGCCACCCCAAGTCTCTCACCCATGTATCTCTTCCAAGTGTCTCCTTCCACATCTTCCCAGCAGCACCAGGGTACAAACAGGGCTGCAGATATAAGAGCCCTTCTCCACCCACCTGTCTTCTCTGTTAGACAACCTCACCTGGCCACTCAGCTCTGCTCCCCATTCCCAATAGCACACTGGAACGTGTAGCCCAAGGCAATTGTATATAAGTGGGGTGGACAACACGTACCTCCTCTCACATGTAGACTTTTCTGTGGAGCCAGCTAGTTTCTAGCAATGAAAGGCTTGCCCCCCTCCCAACACCCTCCCAAGTGAGGCTGTCAGCAGAAAGGGAACAGGTAGGAATGTTTCTCCTTTCTTGGAGTCTTCCAAAAGTTTGATGGTAGCTTGAAGAGTTGAGATGACAGAGATGATGTCTTTCCTTGGACCAGAAAATAGAGAAGATCCTCCCCCAAATGTTTTCCAGCAGATGATTCTGTTATTTTTTAGGAGTGTTGCTCGACTGGAATGATCTCTCATTTTTCTCTCACTGCCTCATTTAACTAACTCCAGATGAAGAGTCTTTCAGTTTTCAACTCCTTGAGAGTCAATCTCATTAATAACTCTTCCTAGAACTGATTAGAGACATCCATGGACAGACATTTCATGTGGAAATCAGTGGATGTGAACACTGAGGACATTAGGATAGACCCTCTTTTGGACAAAGGGGCAAGAAATAAAATGCCACGCCAAGACGAACCGTGCACAAAAGCAGCTGCTGTAATGCACTGAAAAACTTTGGAAAAACAAAAAGAATACACTTGGGACTCCAGGAAAATTCCACTTGCATACATCATAAAATGAAAAGAAAGAAAGTGTGTTAGGTCATACAAGGCAGTGCCTGCCTTTCATATAGCTCCACAGACTTGGTGGTACCCAGAGATTTTATTTATTTATTTATTTTTAAAGATTTTATTTATTTTTATATGGAAGAGCTGGGGTACAGGCCAGATGTGCAGAGGATGAGAGGATTCACCAGAGACAGAGTGGGAAGCAGAACAGACAGATCTACTGAAATACCCTGCTGAGGGGAGCACCGGTGAGACAGGAGAGGTTTGCTGCACCATGTGGGTCACCTCCCTGGATGGGAACCGAACTCATGCTGCAGTGGCTGAGGAAACCTTTGTAGTGCTGAGACTTAACCCCTTGCGCCACCAGGGAGGTCCATGACCAGAGATTTTAATTGGAAAGTTCAAAGTTTTAAATGATAGCCATAATTTTTAAAAGGAACTACTTGCTTTCTTGACTTCTGTTACACTTTTTTTTTAAAGATTTACTTTATTTACTTATGCATAAAAGAGTAGGTCAGAGGTGTGGGGGTGGAGGGAGGTGAGAGGATTTACCAGAGACAGAGTGGGGAACAGAACAGGTGGATCTACTGAAACACAATGCTGAGGGGAGCAGCGGGTGAGACAGGAGAGGTCTGCTGGGCCATGTGGGTAGCTCCCTGGCAGGAGGGAATCGAACTCAGGGTGCAGTGGCAGTGGCTGGCAATAGCTTGATAGCACTATGTCTTTCACCCCTGTGCCACCAGGGAGCCCAACTTTTGTTTTACTTTAATACCTTGCTGTTGAGGTTATGTTTGTTTATAAGGGAACTACTTTCCAAGACATCCTGCTGGTTTATCAGGATTTCACATCCTCACCAATAGAATTTTTGATTCCTCTGGATGTGATTGGATAGAAGTACTAAATGAAACAACTGAAAGCTTTTACTATGTTATAAATGAATATAAATTACACCCTGGTAATAAATCAACCATACTACATCTGCTTTTCCCAAAGATCTAATGGATACATTTTTTTTTTTAAAAATTTAGTGATTAGTTAAATTATATTTCTTGAAGTAATGTTAATTCACATCACAGTATATGTCTTAGGGACACAGGTTTACACCGACACAAATGTATGTTATTTCCAACCCACCACCAAGTCCCCAGTAATCCTCCATTGGACCCCCCTCACCTCTTTGCTCCCACCCCACCACATCCCTCTTCTGGTAGCCTTAGTCAGAGTCAAATATTTTGATTATGGACTTGAGACCCCTAAGAAGGGAATGCATTGTTGTCCTGTGTAGTAATAAAAGATTTTCAAATCCTGTTGAGTGCTATCACCACAGGCCGCCATAAATTACTTTATCATCACAAGTGCAGACAGATCAGGCTTGGCATGTTCACTTCCGAGGTTTGGAAAGAAATGCCGAAAGTTTGCCAGCATTTCTCAGGGAAGTCTTTTGTAGAGTTTGAGAATTCAAGTGAATTAATTATGCAGCAAGGGGGCCTCCCTAGTGGCACAGGGGGTTGAGCCTCAGCACTATGAAGCAGCCTGCAGCTACTGCTGCGCTGGTTCCATCCAGAGCCAGGAAGGTGAACTGCATGGTGCGTCTTTCCACTGCTCCCCTCAGCAATGTATTTCAGTAGATCCGCCTGTTCTGCTCCCCACTCTGTCTCTGGTGGATCCTCTCACCCCCACCCCTGCACCTCTGACCAACACCCCAGCTCTTGTATGCATAAATGAATGGATCTTTAAAACAAAATTATGCAGCAAGTTGAATCCCATCCTGAAGAGGTGATGCTTCCTTGGACTCTGCAGTGGCCCCCAAGAAATCTTTTTAATTTAATATCCTCATGTATCCATTAATTTTTCTAAATGGATGGTACTCAGTACCCTTTCTATCCCACAGGTCAGTGGTAAGGCTTGTGGCTGATGGTTTATTTCAGGAAGCTTGAGATCAAAATGGCCACCCCATAAATATTCTCACTATTCTCACTGTCAATAGCAAGGTTTCCAGAGAAGGGAAGTCAGTGAGAAAGACAGACCTGGATGCTAGAGTGATCCTCCTGGTAGTTAAATCTGACCTCATTGTTCTTGAGTTTAGATTTTCCCTTCTCGCAGAGAGGAACATCTAGTCTTTTGCCTCCAGGCTTTACACCATCTGAATCCAGGCATCTCTGACCTCATCCCTCAACTGCACCCCTGTGGCCTCACAGACCTCCTTGTAATTCCTTCATCTCAGAAACTTTGCATTTTTGGTTCTCTCTGACTTTTCTCCCACTTGCTCCATGGCTGGCTCCCAGGCTTCACTCAGTTTCAGCTAAAACGCTGCCTCCAGGACTCATCCCTGAGCACCTGGTCTACAGGAGTAGCTTTTTCCTATTTCCGTCACCTTGTCTTAACCCCCTAGCTTTTATCAATGATATTGTGTTATCTATTTATTGTTTTATGGGCTTTTGTCTCACCTGTCCTCCCCCCACCACACACAAAGAAATTTCAAGAAGCAGGAACTTCCTTTCTTTAGTGTGTGTTCCCAATACCTAGACTACTGCCTGAAGGTCATGGGTGATTACTAAGTATTTAGTGATTGAACGAATATGCAAATAAATGCATAACTCCTTAGACTGGTTGCCTGTGCTCTTAATCAGAAAGACAGACAAGGCCTTCTTGGTGGCACAAGGGGTTAAACATTAGCACTATGAAGCAATCCGTAGTACTGCAGCAAGAGCTTGATCCCTGGACAGGGAGGTGACCCAATGGCACAGCAGACCTCTCCTGTCGCGCCTGCCCACTGCTCCCCTCAGCAGTGTGTTTCAGTCAATCCTTCTGTTCTCCTCCACACTCTGCTCCCCACTCTGTCTGCTCCCCTGCACCTCTGGCCTGTACCCCAGTTCTTCTACTCATAAATAAATAAATAAAATATATATATATATATATTTTTTTTTTTAAAGAAAGACAGCATGTGGATTTAGATGGATGACTTAAAACTGATGAGAGTCACATAGGGAGAACTGAGGGAGCAGATCTGGTTAATTTCACCGGATTCAGTGTAGTAAACACTTACCAAACCCCAATTGTGAGTATAACCCTATGTGGGAGTTGTAATTAGCACATCTGTGTCTCTGAAACAGTCTTATAATTGATAAGTTTACAATTCAGTTTACATAGGAAGAGCCAAAGTAGAAAAATTTCCTCAACTAGTGGGACCTCCAGTCCTTCTGATTCCTACTCAGATAAAATTTAAATTGGCAAGTTTTGTTGAAGCCCAACAAAGGGTGCTAGGCTGCTGATAATCCCCCCCTGAGCACTTCATAATGGTTTCAATCTGTATGTTTAAATAATCTAATCAAATATAATATTTAGGGAAAATAATTTGGTGCAATAATAGAGCATAAGAGGCAAGAGATGCAGGGGGTGGTGGATTTAATGGGGAAGGAGGGGTAAAGAGATCAAACTTCTAATTATAAAATAAATAAGTCCTGGGGATGTAATGTATGGTAAGATGACTGTAGTAATACTCTATTATATATTTGAAAGTTAAGAGTAAGTCCTAAATTTTCTCATCACAAGAAAATTTATAACTGTATGGTAAAAGCTATTCACTAGATTTATTGAATATTATTTGTAGATATGTAGAAATATATTAACTACATAAATATATTTTGAAATATGAGTATCAAATCGTTCATTGTGTTTTACACCTGCAAGTAATATAATGTTGACTGTCCATTATACTTCAGTAATAATAAGTCAAAAGTGGTTACTTATGTTAAGAAAGACATTTTTTAAATGACGTTTGAGTAATATTTGAATTTTAAAATTACACAGTGAATGACTTTAATAGAATACCAATTTAAAAAATGAAAGCTGTTTTTGTGAGCTTCCCCAAAATATTTGGTATCCAAAAGACTCAATAAAGGTGATTTTTCTTCTCAAGATATTATTATCATTGAAAAGAGTCTTAGCCTACTGTCAGATGATAGATACTGTATCTAATAATATCTGCCACTGACTGGAATGGGGACTTGAATAGGGTATTAATTCATCGGGCCTCGGTGTCCTCATTGGGAAGGTGAAGGGGTGCGTCTGTACCCTCTCAGGTCTGCTCCAGCCTTATTATGCTATGAATAGCACCTTTTATGTAACACACATGCACTGACAGGGCGCTGTCACACATGAAAAGCTTGGCTGCTTTTAAAGTCCTGACTTTGATCTAGGCCCTGGAGCCCAAGAAGTTGAGGAATGTCTTAATTTGTGCTTCAGAAACAGGAGAGTTGATTGTAGGGAGCAGGGGCGACCCCAGCCACGCAAAGGACAGAAGACAATACACTTGAACCATTGCAGTGACTCCTACTTTGCAGAGTCGGTGTATTAAATAGTGCGATGCACTTGAAGGCACTTCATAAGGTCAAAACCCTCAGCCAGCATAGGAGGCATTGCTGACACTGCCCAGAAAGGGCCGGTACACTCTCGTGGGAGTTCAGACCTTTGCGTTTCAGTATTTATGTTGTGAGTTACCCTCTCCCAAAGGATTGAACAGATTCTCTCATGCCTATTGTCCCAGCTTCAGGATTGGTAAGATGAAGATGGATTCAGTTGGGGTTCCTGGGTTGGCAGGGGAAGGAATCAGATTGGGCAAAATTGTGGCCAGTGAAGGAAGGAATTGAGACAAAAATTCAGGAATTTAGACTCTGGGCATGGCTGACATTCAAAAGACTGAATGACAAGATGGCACAGGCACAGGCCATCAGAAGGAAGGTGGGCAGCCAGGCACCCCGCTAATTTGGTTTCCTCAGTCCCCACACTGGGTAGCTTACAAACAATGGAAATTCAGTTTTCACAGTCATGGGGGCTGAAAATTTAGGGTGCCAACACAGATGAGGCTTTTTTCTGGGTCCCAGACTTCTTGTTTTTCCCCATGGAGGAAGGGGTGATGAATCACTCTGGGGGTCTTTCACAAAGACACTGATCCTACTCACAAAAGCTCCATGACTAACACACCTGCCAAAGGTCCCATCTCGTAATACCATCACCTTTGTGGGATAAGATGTTCAACAAATGAGTTCTGTGAGAAACCCAAACATTCAGACCACAGCACAAGGGTAAACTCTTCAGAAGTTGGATCAAAAGTAGATCTAGGATCTGGTCTCAAGAAAGCGATGGTGGAAATAACATTTGGATTTCAGGAAACAGCTATTTTTCCACCAACATAGAAGTCTTATAATATACTTTTTTTTTATTTTTGGAGTTACATTTTTATTCTTCCATATGTTATGTGCACATGTCGTCTTTACCTGCTGCAAAAAAACACCTGTGCCCACACCCCATCTGCCTCCCTCCAAAATCCCTCCCTCCCTCCTGTTTCCTCTCTTTCAATATTTAAACAACCTGCCCAGTTGCATTGTAGTGTTCCTACTGGATGCTAGAACTGTGTCTAGATACAAGGAACTATTATTGTTCCTTCAGGCTTCATTGCCAGGAGGTAAAAATTTAACAAACATTTCTTCCCAGTCTGTGTTACATTGGCTTATATTTACCTTTGAGGGAGAGAGTAATTTAGAGGCTGTGCCCACACTGGGCTAGAGAACAGGGCTCTCTGAATGACAGTCCCAACACGACCTGATCCAACGGAGTGGAGGCAGCATCCTAACACAACTCAGAGTACTGTTACTCTAGGGTGAGGCACAGAGTGCTTAACAGCTAGTATGGCGGGAACCACAATCAATATGGAACCTCAAACCTTGGCTTGGGACAGGTTCCTGAAGATTCCGTGCTGGTGGTTAGCCCTCTATTATCAATTGGTTGTTTCGAGATCAGGACAAACACCAAAAGTCCCAAGAGCAATGATGTGGTCAGCAGGAAGGGAGCATGAAAACAGGGGGTAGGGCATTGCTTGTGGACATGGCAGACTACTGCCATCTGGTGCCTGCCTATCCACTGAGTATGAAACCTGTTACCAAAGAAGGGGGATTGGATGCGGCGATGAGGAAAAATCATAGCTGGTCTTTACAGAGAGGTTGGAGTAGAAGTGCAAATAAAACGAGTTTACTCCCAAATCTAAGGAAATGCATGGTGCGAACTTTGGTTTTGACAATGACTAGGAGAATAGGATGGTGCAACTGGAATTTGGTGGTAAGGCCAGGAACAATAAATATTCCACAATGTCTGAGGCAGTTTTACTGCCCAAATACCAACAGTGCCTGTGTTGGGAAATACTGCAAGGAGATTTTTATGGAAGGAACAGCAGAAGAGAGTACAACCACATGCACTGAGTGGAGGAAGGATAGTCCCAGGTTGGGTGATACGCGCCACATATTATTATGGATTTGGTCCAGGAGCACATCTGTCATTTTACCACCAGGACCATCTCCAGATGTGCAAGCAATCCTCCTCCTTCCAAAAGAGGAATGAGTTAAACTCCAGAGGTAAAGTAACTTCTTCAAAGTGAGAGAAGCAAGGGGTGGAGGCTCTTCAACTTGAGTCCAAAATCTTCCTGCAAGGTTTCAGGGGACTGAGAAGAGAGAGGATGTCTCTCTCTCTCTCTCTCTCTCTCTCTCTCTCTCTCTCTGTTTATGTGTGTGTGATGGTGGGGTCCTTCACAGAAGCAAGATCACAGTCACGTCACAAACTCAGGATGAGACTGTACAACAGTGGTTGAGTCCTGGAATCAACTAATGTGCAAAGCTGGAATTTTTGGATATCTTTGAAAAGGTACAGGATACTCACATATGCCTTCAGATGGACTGTTCCTTAGACTGAAAGGGGCAGAACTTTAGTGGGGTCTTCTGCTCTGTTTCTATGATTCCGTTCTCAGTGCTCTGTCAGACTCCAGGAACTGACCTTAAGATAAATGTTGAATAAACACTCCCTTGAAGGGGCTGGAAATTCACACACAACTGCAACTAAATGGAAAACAGATTGAAAACAGCCATCCTGATTCAATATTAATTGAGGCTTATCTACATTGAAAGTGAAATGGAAGCAGTCAAAAGTTAGAGAGGTGGAGAGGGTGAATTTGAATTCAAAAAAACAATATTTTACACAATTACAAAATCCATCTACATTATTATGTATCAAACAAATATGATGCTTCTCTGTTAGCAGCATATGGATTTTTGTACACATTTCCATTTTAGTGTCATCAAGGATTTCCTCATTACCAAGTTTCTAAAATTCCATCATAAGTGCTTTTTCCCTCCCTTTGTCTAAAACTTTGGTTAACTCCCTCCCTCAAAGGAATTACAAGACAAGCTAAGCTTACACTAGTCATCTTACTCTTTGGTAAAAAGTAGCTTGTGGTGACAAATGAGAAAATGTTTATTCAGGAAACAATTTAACAGTTCCTTTGTAGCAGAATTTTATAGACTAGGGTACATCCTGAAGACAATTATAGTCTCAACGGTTAACATACAACAAAGGCTGATTTTCTACAACTGGGATGTTCCTTGTATTTGTCAATGCTACTATAATGCAAGTATTGTTAAAATTACAAATTGTTTTGAGATTATTTTGATAACCTCCTGTGCAGCATTCCCTTAAAGAATACAGCAATGGTGCACAAGCTTAGCAGTTTCTTATCAGCAAAATTCATGGGATTATCCATATTCCAGAAGGAAAACCAGTGAGGCAAGACTTCAATTTTTCTATTTGGACTTCAATTTGATAGATATCCCTGGATATCTCTTGTGTTGCTTATGAAATCTATCAACAGCCTGTAGTATCAAGGACAGCACTATCTCATGATCTTGAACGCCCATATTGGAAATAATTTCATCCTTGTTAATTGTATCCAAGTCATATCCTTTGGCTAAAATTCAATGTCTAGGCACAGGAAGAAACTCAGAATATTACCGCCTGGTCTCTAGACTGAGTAATCTGGCAAAACGATGGCCCACAGCAGCTGCATCCCTCTGTGCTTTTCCCTGGTAAACATTTTGTAGTTTTATATATTTTCCTGAATCTGTGATCGTATCAAGAATTGTGCCTCAAATGGATAATATTCCTTGACCTTCTTTGGCCACAAATTGCTTTCTGGTGTGAGCTAAAATACAAAATGATGACGTCTGCTCTGTGATCACTATGCAGCTGTCACTATCAAACGTATCACCAATGCTGATTGGGATCTGCGTGCATTTAGTGCTGTCTTCACATAGAAAAACAGCTTCTTCAAAGTTCTTTTTACCTTTCGTTCTTTAGCATTCCTATTAAAATAGAATTTGATTGTCAAACAACAGCCCTTTATTCTCACCTCCCCCCCAACGTTCTAAAAAAGTAGATTTTATTTGTGAAAAGGAGGGACAGAATACGAGGGCAGTAGGTAGGTACTCAGCATGTGGAACCGAGGAAAGAAGTTCAGATCAAAAAATTAGCTGTCTCCAGGAATAAATACTATATTTCAGGAATCCTGGTCCCTGTGCGTCAGTCTAGGTGCACAGGTATCTCTCCGATTCCCGCCTTATCCCAGTTCCGCAAATGTAGCCACCAGGTGACGCTCGCACCATTGCAGTCCAAGCGCTGGAGCCCCAATACTTGGGGCCAGTCTACTAAAAAGCCGCGCTGGTTGCCTGACCCCAGCGAACTGAGTTCCCAGAAGCGCGCGGAGCAGACCCACGCCCTGGGGCTGAGCTGAGGCCCATTTGGAAAAGCACCAGTGGATGCTGCACAGACCCTTTCCACTCCACGCGCAGGAGCCGCGGGGAAGCGCAGCGCAAGGCCAAAGGGATGCCAATATCTCGGCGAGGCGGGGAGGTGGCTACAGCGGTACAGAAAGTTAGAACGTCCTAGGAACATTTTCGAAACTCTCCAAACGTCACTGCGCTTCGTTCTGGATTTTTTTTTTAAGATTTATTTATTTATGCATACAAGAACTGGGGTACAGACCAGAGGTGTGGGGGTGGGGGTGAGAGGATTCACCAGAGACAGTGGGGAACAGAACAGGGAGATCTACTGAAATACACTGGTGAGGGGAGCAGCGGGTGAGACAGGAGAGGTCTGCCGCGCCATGTGGGTTGCTCCCTGGCCGGCCGGGGATCGAACTCGTGCTGCAGAGGCTGCGGGTTGCTTCATCGTGCGGTGCTTAATCCCTTGCGCCACCAGGGAGGCCTCAGCGGAGCGCGATGAAAGCAGATTTTAAGAGACTCACTTATCTATTCTCTTCTTTCCATCACTAGTCTTTACTGGCGGTGAGATACCCGCTTTTCAGTTTTCCAAAGCGATAATTTTTTTAAAGGTTCCTGGTAAATTCTCACTTCTATCTCTTTCCCCTGCACTTGTATGTCTATGACTAGCAGGGCTGCAGAGAAAGTCGCGGGGCAGGGATGATGCGCTCAGGGTTCAAAACGCAGGTAACGTTGACGACTCCCCCCGGGGGGCAGAGGGTGACCGTCCAGGGCGGGTCCTCTCGGAGCCCCGCGCCCCTCCCGCGTGCTTCACATCTGCGCAAAGCAGCTGTCAGGGTGGGCTTTGTGGATCGGAACCACCAAAGCACTTGATAAATGCAGAATGCCCGGCTCGGCTGAGACCTCAGGGGGATGTGCAGGTGAGGAAGTCTGAGCACGGAAAACAGCCGACCTCCGTGCTAGTAAACCGAACGAATGTCCGTGTCAAAGTCGTCCTCAGATGATTCTCCTGAGCATTAGTTGGGGCAACCTGTTTGGCATTTCGTAGCCGCTTCCAGGAATCGTCCTAACAGGAAAGGAGAGGTTGGGGAGACGAGCAACGCCGTGGCTACAATAGCTACGGCGCGCGGGCACAGGGTCCCAAGGCGCTGGAAGGCGAGGCTGACTTTTGGGCATGGGGAAGCGGACACACAGCACCTGCGCCCTGGCGGGCTCCAGACCTCCCGGAGCCAGGGCAGGGCGGGCTTTAGCATCCTCACACCACCTGGATCCGAGAAGGGTGCAAAGGAGGCTCTTTGCTGCGCTGGCCTGCAGGCTCCGGCGCGCACCTGGGCGGGCGGTCCTTCTGGAACTGAGGGTGGCGCGCGGGCGGCCCGGGGCGGCTGCTCTGAGCATCCCTGTAGGGCTGGGAGTGGGGGTGGGGCGAGGAGGTGGGGAGAGGAGGAGCAGGAGAGAAAATAGGGGCGTTAGGGACTTAGGCCTGCCTCCCACCTCCCCAACCCCCGCCCCCGCGGCCACCTTCCGCTCTATAATTGGCCGCCCGCGGGTCTTCCCTTCCTCTTATCTGATCCGGGCGCCCAGCAGTAGGGGAGCGCTGGAGTGGAGGAGGTAGCTCCGGGGCGCCAGGGATAGGAGCTGGAGGAGGTGAGAGAGAGCTTAATTAAAAAGGACACGCGGCTGGGAGCGAGCGAAAGGCTCTCGTCGCCAAGACCTAACTAACTGGCGGCGAAACTTGGATCTTCCCTAGGCGCGGAAAGGTTCTCAACCTGGCTGGAACCTTGCTGGGCACCAGGTCAGTTTCAATATTTCTCTGCTCTAATTCGGGTGGGCTTTTAGACGTTTGTGAGGAAGAAGGGAAAAAGGCGAGGCACCTGCAGAAGTAATGCAATTCCACGCGCCTTATCTAAACGCGCGCCCAGGTGGCCAGGGACCTTGCGGGGGGATTCGGTGCATTCGGATACCTTTTGGACAGGATCTCTGAAATCCAAGGAGAGGGGCGCTGGGTGATGCGAATACCCAGAGGGCGAGGATGTCTTGTGTGGCCAGCGGGGGCTTGCCCCAGGGTTTGGGTGCAGTTAGTGCGCGTCGGGAAGAGGCGGGTTTGGCTTCCAGATCCAGTGGCTTTCAGGGGACGCTCAATTTAGTGGGAAAGGGTCTTAGGGATTCTTGTTGAGTAACTGCATAGAGATGGAAAGCACGCTGTTTTTATTTAGATTGTACTTGGGGTCGCTTGAAGAGCCGTCCATGGAGCTAATGGGATACAGAGATCACCTGTCAGCCCTTGGTACTGTCCTGGATTAGTGCTGGGAACCAAGCGCTAGATGCAAAGATGACCTGCCTGGCAGAGTGCACTCATAGAAAATGTTGGCAGTGGCAGCTTCATAACTGGGTCAGCAAGCCAAGGAGCTTCGAGGGTTTTTCTTAGGCGTCTTAGCAGAGGTTGCCTCTTTGACCTGCGCCGCCAGGCTGCGGTGTTGGAGAGCCCTCTCCGCACTGGCTTTTCCACCGCTCACCTGGCTCCTTTTATCCCTCTGGACCCCTCCTGCTAGGCGCCTCCTAGCATGCAACGCCTGGGAGGGGAAGCATTTGGGCAGCTAGGGCTGAGCTTGCAGTGAGCGCAAAGAGCCGGGCTTGGGGGCGGACCAAGCGGAGTAGGCGCGAAGCCACTGGAAATGGCCTCCGGCCCAAGAAAGGCTTGGAATCGCTGCAAGCCCAGGACACCAGCGCTCGATTTGGGTGTTGGGTTCTTGGGTCCTCGGTGGGAAGCTCTTCTGTGTCTCCCGAGCTCAGGGCCGGGCGTGGTGGGACAAGAAAGAGGGGTGTCTTCTGCTTAGACTGGTCCTTAGGGATAGGGCTCAAATGGAGATGCTGCTGCTGAGAGCTCCTTCCCTCTGGACGTTTTGAAGATGACTCTTCAAATGAAATGAAATGAAAAATTTGGCATTAAGTGTTTGTTGACTCTGGGGAAGTCAAAGGGACAAGGAGGTTTTCCTGAAATTCCTGTTAAGACTCTGGGGCTGCTCACTTACAGGGCACTGAGTTCAGCAAGTGATAAAAGGCCCTTTTCAAATCCAGCAAAGGTTTAAGCTGGGTGTGATAAGGAGACCCAGGGTTCTGTTTCTGACAAGGTGATCCAGTTTTGCAGACAGAATGCAGTGGTAAATTTAGACTGAATGGATAGCATTTGGATTTTTGGTTGTTCCAAGAGAACAATCTGGATGGATTTCCTCTGCACCTGGCCCTCAGTGGCTTGGTTACTGCAAGGTAGACTTTAGAATATTTTAAAAAATAACTTGATGAAGATATAATTCCTTTACCACAGAGACGTGCAATTCGTTGATTTTATTTTTTAATATATTTGCAGAGCTTTGCAATCATCATCAAAGTCAATTTTAGAACATTTTTATCACTCCCCCAAAAATTTCTTACCGATAAAAAATGACTCCTCGCTTCTTCTGAACCTTTCTCCAGCCCCTGGCAGGCACAAATTGACTTTCTGTTGACATTTCACATAAACGGAAGCCTACTAAGTGTGTGTGGTCCTTTGTGACTAGCTCCTTTCACCTAGCAAAATATTTGCAAGGTTTATCTGTGATGTACAGGATACTCTCATACTAAACACTGGGCATCTCCTTCTGCCTGGGAAGCCCTGAGCCAGGTTAGACCAGAACCTCCACTGCAGCCCTGACCTCCTGGGGGTCCCTTTGAAATGACCAGAGCCACACTGGGGAGGCCTCTCAGTAATTCCCTAGACAGGGTGTCTTGGAACCCATCAGAATTCCTGGAGTAGTTTTGGATGAGTCTCAAGCTCCAAGATTGATGGGAGGAGCCCTTTGGCCCATGTCCTGTTGCTAACAGTCCAGCTGAGGATTTCAGAGAACTCTTGGAACCTTCCTTGAATAGTCTTGGTTTTCAGAATCAGCAGGGCTGAGGCTAGGAATGGACTGAGCACACTGGCATGATTTGAGGGGCACTGGGGCCAGCCCTAACCCACCAAAAAGGCTCCTTGGAGTGTGTTCGCTGAGGTTCCTAACTGCTTCCTAGTGCCACCTAGTAAAGCACGCAGAGCTTTTTGCCTTTTTTCAGCTGACTGGCTCTCTGGTTATGTGATGCTACTGCCACATTTGTTGTCATTTTAATCTAAACTCAGCCAAATGACTGCTATTTTCCTGGCCTGTGGCAGGTAATCTAATATTCCTTTTAAGGACAAGGGTCATCCTGAATTGTTGCGGCCTGAAAGAGTATTGTCTGAGCCCTCTGGGCTAACAAAAGATCTGGGATTTTGACAGTTTGTATAGAATGAGACACTGGATATTTACTAGGGGCCTGAGGGGGCAGAAGTATGGGGGGAGGGGAGAGGAAAGTAACAAAAACAAACTTCCTCCCTTGGCAGATTTGTCCCCATACTGCTGTGTCAGGAAAACAATCATTCTCTTTTCTTTCTACCAATAAAAGAGTGGCAGCAATTCCAGCTCCTTACTTTTCAATATACCTTAAGCCTTGAGTGAAGACCAAACCTCATCCGGTTCTGGTGCAGGGGCTGGCATGTGGGGGTGGGCAGTGAAGTGCTGGCATATTTTTTGAGCACCTCATTTTTTTAAAGATTTATTTATGCATACAAGAACTGGGGTACAGGCCAGGGGAGTGGGAGGATCCACCAGAGACAGAGTGGGGAACAGAACAGGCAGACTGACTGAAATACACTGCTGAGGGGAGCAGCAGGCAAGACAGGAGATGTCTGCTGTGCCATGTGGATAGCTCCCTGGCCGGGGATCGAACTCGTGCTGCAGTGGCTGTGGAATGCTTCATAGGTTGCAACTTAACCCCTTGCACCACCTCTTGAGAACCTCGCCTTTTCTCTTTCAGAAACATATGTCAGCCTCCCAATTTCATCAAGAAGTAAATATTTTCCTTTTACAAGTAAGATCACTGAACTTGAGAGATCTAAACTACCTTGTCTGGGGTCACAAAACCAGCAAGTGAAAGATATGTGATTAAGAACCAACCCTTGAAAGCTGACTAGAGATCTGAAGTGGGGGTGAAGGGGGAGAGGTCAGAACCAAGAGGGAAGGAAGCATAGTGGATGATGAGGGTGCACCATGGGTGATCTGGTGGTGGGTGAACTACACTGGCAACTCCTGATGGAGTTATCCTAACATTGCCTCAATTAAATATAAATTGAAAAAGTCCATTTGTTATAGGACAGCCCCGATATTGAACGGGTTCCTGGCTGTGGGTCCTCACCCGCGCGCTTAAAAGGGACTTATAAATACTCCACTACAGGCACACACAAAAGGTTAATAAAAGGTTTATTTACAAGGGAAAAGGAAATAAGGAAAATGGACAACTCAGGGAGAAAATAGGGAAATAAAGTCTTTAATGCGTCCTACCCGATCCGCCGACCTGGAAACCCAAAGTCACTCTCAGAGCTGGCCGGACACTGCGAGCTGGCGGAGAGCCAAAATGGGGGACCCCTCCAAAGCCCACGTGTCTGGTCTTATACCAACCTGGCTGCTGAACCCCACCCTCAGGTCCCAGCCACCTTCCCTTGGGTGGTGATGGGATTTGGAGTTCCCAGTGTCTTTGGCTTTGG
This sequence comes from Talpa occidentalis, assembly GCF_014898055.3. NCBI lineage: Eukaryota > Metazoa > Chordata > Mammalia > Eulipotyphla > Talpidae > Talpa > Talpa occidentalis. The sequence continues at coordinate 16,904,713 of NW_026555331.1, read as the reverse complement.
CCTGGGGTGGGGGTGGAGTCCACAAAGCCTGTATGGAATTAGCTTTAGGACAGCCTTTTCCCCCTAACAATTGAGATTTGAACCCAGACTCCCTTGGATACTTTCTTCATCAGCTTATTTCTTGGGGGGTGGGGCAGTGGGAGGAGGGGTATGTAACCAGAAACAAATGATGTCAAAAGAGGCTTTACATTCTAATCACCAATTACAATACTGTGTTAAGTGCGGTTATGGAAATCCCCTTAAGTGAGGGTCTGTTTGCCTGGTGACTAAAAGCGAAAAATTCAGAAACTACAGTAGGTTCTGTTTAACATACCAAGAATTTTATTGCCTGACAATGGAGAATGGAGAATTTGTGTTCAGAGCAACTTCTCTCTGAGTCTTAAAGAAGGATTTCCTTTTATTTAGGAAGACTGGTGTGTCATGAATTCAAGGCAGAGTCTTGGGGACTGAGGGTAGACTCTCAGCAGTTATGCCCAAGTGTTACAGGGCAGGGAGAGGGGCACCCCAGACCCCGCAAACCTGCCTGCTCTAAATAGGTTCTGCCATCCGCTGCATCAACACAAAACATATGAGACTTTAACGAAAAGGAACGTTAATACCATTAGGAAAAATACAGGCAAGGCAAAGACTACAGTTTCTAAATCAAGTACCCAAAGTTACCCGTCCCCTCGTGGGTAAAAAAGTCCACCCAAGCAGGATTGGCCCAGAGCAAGGCCCCAAAGCCTGCCACAAGTCTAAAGCATCCCCCAGTGGGGACCCACAGAAAATCATCAGAAACCACCAGACAAGTCTGGAAGGAAAAGAGCAAAATCAAAATCAGGATAAAAACCACCATTGTCACCTCCCCACGGGTCTCACCCACATCTGTGTCACCCAGTCCAAGACCAAAAGCAAGTGTGGTTTCTTCACGTGTCTCTCAGCTCCATGTGCCTCCTCCAGGTCTCCTTCTGGCTCCACCCTGCTTCCTCCTTCCTCAGTCTCTCCTGCAGCTTCTTCCTCTGCTCGGCTTCACCCTCCTTTTGGGTGGGGCAGGAAACCTGGAACCTCCCCCTTTCCTGGGGATCCCCCTGTTACTCAAGGCATTTCCTTTTGCCACTTGGTCACCATCTTGGAAATAACTGGTGGGGTCCAGTTCTGTGGCTCCTGTGCTCTCATTTCACTACATGTACAAGAACATATCTTGGTGCAGACATTACTCCAACAGCATGTCTACTTCGTGGTGACAGTGCTGCGAGATGGGAAATCAAGGCTACAATGGAGGATGGGAGGCAGACAGAGAAGGGTGAAATCTATACCTGCTCCTTCTGTGTCCCCTCTACATGTTCCTTAATCTGAGTTTGAGTTTTCCCATCTGGAAAAAAAAAAGAATAACAGCCACTCTTGAGGGTTATTTTATAGTCTACGATGATTTAGTACAGAGCTTGGAAGACAACAATGGCTTATCTACTGCTTCTTTTTTCCTTCTTTCTACTTACTTTGATTTCCTTCCATGTTTCCTCTTCTCTCTTTCTCTGCTCCATCTTTTGAAGGAACTAGAACTGGAAGGGCTTATAGGAAGTGCTGATAGTTGAGTATCAATTAAAATCAGGTCTTAGAGCCTAGAACACCCATTTCTTTAAGGCTTTTTTTTTAAATCAATGCTTTTGATGAACTTCGGTGCCCATGGGACTTTGTTGTAGCTAGACTGGCAGGTGTCCCTAACTTTTTAATTTTAGGGAGCAACATTTGGTCTCTTTCCTTCCTGAAATTATCTGGATTGTTAATGAAAATTGATCCAGAGGGAGGCAGTGCTTTGCTGTGTCCATCCAAGTGTCTGAGGATGTATCTATAACTGAGGTCCTCAGGGGACACATTATTGGATGATGCTGTTCCTGGATGTCTTTCTGTTAGCTTTTGCAAACAAGTAAGAAAACACTGAATCAATTCCTAAAACATGATGTTCTCCAGGTTTTATGTTTCTATTCTTCCTACTCTTCCCAGTCCTGCTTCCTGCCATGTACTCCTGCGACTGTGCTAGATGTGCAAATTACATTGGGGATACTACACAATGGTAGGTAGAAAATACAAATAACCATAATACAGCATTGTATTATGTACTACAAAATGGAAAATAAAGATTACTGCTGTAGACCCCACATCTGGCCCAGTCTTGGAAGATCAGGAAGCCTTCCTGTAGTTGTCTCTACCCTTTATTCTATTTCCAGAGCTTTGAAACAACCCCCATTTCTTTAAAAGAAAAAAAATAATTAGGGAGAGAGAAATAAAGCCAAGTGATGGAACATTCCTGAATCAAGGAGTTGTCACTCCAATTTGCGATACTTGGGGGATGGCTGTGCCTTCTTTCATGTAAAACTTGCAGCACTAAGTTTAAGGTTGTTTGGACAGCTGCATCGCAATGGCTGATTTGCAGTCAAATCCTTGGAATTAAGAGTCATTTACAGGACTGCTGTCAACCCTTCATGGGTCTTCCTGTGAATTAAGAAAAGGTCCCTCTGGACAGTCCCGTGCCAGTGGGAAAGGAAAATAGTGCCCTTTCCTCTAACACGGCTCTGCATACAACTTGGGGAGAGTGTCTGCACTCACCTGGCCACGTGCAAATTGGGCACAGCAACTGTGTCCTGTGTATATCAACCCTGATTATTCCATCACTTAGTATTTATTCATTGCCTATTAGACTTTTTGAAACTTTTGGTGATGGGTTCAACTGCCCATCTGGTTGTCTTACAGTGCTTGTGATTGGTAATACAAAACATATATTTCGCCTTTGCCCCTCTTTCTGGCACACTTCTCCTAAAACTCTTGCAACTTTTGTGATGACTTTTGTTAGGTCAATGCAGTGACTTTTGAACCCCACCTAAGGATGGAGGCGGGTTGCCAGGAGAATCAACCAGTGATTAGAACATTGGGAATTTCAGTCCCATTCCCTGGACCTCCAGACAGGAAAGAAGGGAGAGGATCTAGAGATTAAATTAAGTACCAATGACCAATAATTTATTTAATCATGATTATGTAATGAAGACAACATGAAACCCCCAAAAGGACAGGGTTTAGCGTATTTCTGGGATGGTGAGTAGGTGGAGATCTTGGGAGAATGCTGAGCTCCAAGAGGGTTCGGAGGCTCCTCGTCCTCTCCCTATACCTTCTCTCTATCTCTTCCACCTGGCTCACCGAATTACATCCTTTTTTAAAAAAAAAAAAAACAACAACTTTTTTTTAAAGATTTGTTTTTATTCATACATGAGCTGGGGTACAGACCAGAAATGTGGGGGGTGAGAGGATTCACCAGAGACAGAGTGGGGAACAGAACAGGCAGACTGACCAAAATACACTGCTGAAGGGAGCAGTGGGTGAGACAGGAGAGGTCTGCCGTACCATGTGGGTTGCTCCCTGACTGGCCGGGGATCGAACTTGTGCTGCAGAGGCTGTGGATTGCTTCATAGTGTGGTGCTTAACCCCTTGCACCACCAGGGAGGTCCACTGAATTACATCCTTTTATAATAAATCAGTACCCCAATAAGTGAAATGTTTCTTTGATTTCTGTGAGCCACTCTAGAAAATTAATCAAATTTGAGGTTTCTAGCTAGTTAGTCAGATGTACGCATGACAACCTGCACTGCGACTGGTACCTGGAGTCCAAAGAGAGGTCATTGAAGCCCCCAGACTACAGCGGGTTGGTCAGAAGCACAGGTGATAACCTGGGCTTGCTATTCACATCTGCAGGTGGGGGGTTGGTAGTCTTGTAAGACCAGCCCTTAACCTGTGGAATCTGATAGAACCTCTGGGTAGTGTCAGAATGGAGTTGAATTGTAGGCACCTAAGCTGTGTCTGGAGAATTGCTTGGTGATGTGGGGGACTCTCCCTTCCCACATAGTAAATTGGTGTCCTGGAACACCCATTTGGTACTCAAGACACAGAAGATAAACATAATTACTGATGCCTTAAAATTAGCTTCAGAGTTGCAATGGGATAAGGGAGACATGTAATCAGTTGGAAAACCTGTTGGTGAGAGATGATGCTCATTCTATATCTTTAACTAAAATTACTTATAGATATGAAATGAGAATCATCCAATACTCATGCAGTCTTAGGAAGTTCCCTTTTAGCCACCCAAAAACTCATAATCATCTACAGGAGAGCAAATTCTTTAATTTTTTCCCAAGCCATCATTCAAAAAGCAAAAAGTGACATCCACAGCATTAGTCCAACTTCCAAGAGGCAGTGTGATTCTGAGGTAGCCAGAGTTTCAAGGTTAATAAGGTGGCCTCACCTACTAGAATATATAACTTAATTCCTTCACTTAAGACTGAGGGTTAAGAATTATAGGTTATGTAAACTGTGGTTTGCTGATTGTTGCCAAACCACAAATTTACTTGCCTTGATGAGATAAAATTTTATTAAGATGTAAATTAAATATGTCACTAAACATACTGTTAAATATTTGATCACCTAGAACAGGAATTTTTTTTGTGAGATGATTATTTTTAATAACAAATTCAATCTCTGTAATATATGTAGGGCTATTTGTATTTTCTATTTCTTCATGTATATGTTTTAACAAATTCAGAATTTTAAGGATTATTTTCCCAAATGAACTAAGTTGTATTTATTGGCATAACATTATTAATATTTTTCCTTTTTATAATAATTTGTTAGTGTATAAAATATGAAAAGATGTTTTTTCTTTATTCCTGGCTTTATTAATTTTATTTTCTGTTTTTTTTCCATTGAGCATTCTTTCTAAAGGTTTTTCAATTTTATTACTATTTAAAAAAAGCAAATTTTGGCTTTGTTAATTTTCACTAATATTAATTTTATATTCCTTTGGTTTACCTTTTATTAATTCTTTTCTTCAATTTAATATGCATTTAATTCACTCTTATTTCTGATTTCTTATGGTGGGAAAGTAGATCCTTGATTTTAAACTTTTTTTTATGAAAACATTTTAATCCTTAGATTTCACTAACTCTTTAGCTGCATCCCACAAATTTTCATGCATTTTCCTTTTATTTTTATTCTCTTCCAAATATTTAAAAAATTCTATTTTAATATCTTATTTGACCCATGAATTAACATTTTGTATAATTTCCAAATATTTTGAATTTGTGAGAATATCTTATTCTTATTAATTTCTAATTTAATTCTGCTATCAGAAAACATCCTGCTTTTGGGCCTCCCCGGTGGCGCAGCGGTTGAGCGCTGGGTTGTGAAGCTGCCCGCAGCCTCTGCAACGCCGGTTCGATCCCTGGCTGCTCCCCGGCCACCGGGGGAGGGTCCCACATGGCACGCAGACCTCTCCTGCCGCCCGCTGCTCCCCTCAGCCGTGTACTTCGGTCCTTCTGCCTGCTCTGCTCCCCGCTCTGGCTCTGGTGAATCCTCTCACCCTCCCGTGCTTCTGACTGTACCCAATGCTTGTATAAATAAATAAATAAATCTTAAAAAAAAAGAAAAAGAAAAAGAAAACATCCTGCTTTTAATCTTGAAATTTATTGAGTCTCATTTTATGACCATTCAGACCATTTTTTAAAAGATTTATTTATTTATTTATACAAGCATTGGGTACAGTCAGAAGCGCGGGAGGGTGAGAGGATTCACCAGAGACAGAGTGGGGAGCAGAACAGGCAGACTGACTGAAATACACTGCTGAGGGGAGCAGTGGGCGAGACAGGAGAGGTCTGCTGCGCCATGTGGGTTGCTCCTTGGCCGGCTGGGGATCGAACTTCCGCTGCAATGGCTGCAGATTGCTTCATAGTGTGGTGCTTAACCCTTTGCACCACCGGGGAGGCCCTCCATTCAGACCATTTTTAAAAACTTTCCATGTATGCTAAAAAATTATACATTCTTTTTGGATGTAAAATTCAATAAATATCAATTAGTTGATAAAATTGTTGACATCTTCTCTTTCCTTTACTGATGTTTTGTCAAGTTGTTCAGTGAGTTCTGAGAGTAGTGTTAACATCTCTTTTGCTTATGCTTTCTTGAGTTTTATTGGTTTTTGCTTCATGTTTTTTATGTTACATTGTTTTGTACATCTACAGTTATAATTGGTAAGTTTCTTTGATTGACTTTTTTAGCAGGATTTGATGGGGGGTTTTTAATGCAGATTTTAATTCCACTTCATTGTGCTCACTCTTTTCCAACATTTTCCTCTCAATTTCCAGACTGGCATTCCTGAACTCTTCAACACATTACACTAATAAGACTGTAGTTGATGCATTAGGCCTTCCATTTTGACCTACAAACCTGTATAACATAGATCAGCAATTGACTGAAATTCTCTTTTTATAAAATCAAATATTAACAAGGTAGAGTGGAAGGCATCTTTTGTTTAGTTCCTTTGCCCACAGATTCTCTTATGGGCAAATTTAACCAGCTTTTTTTGCTTTAGAACTGAGTAAAAGAGGAGAACCTGTTCTAACTGAGAATTTTTATGTCCAAATTGTCATCTCCAAGGATCAGTTTAGTGATTCAAGTTTTGTTTGCAGGGGCCTCCCCGGTGGCGCAGCGGTTGAGCGCTGGGTTGCGAAGCTGCCCCAAGCTTCCACAGCGCCAGTTCAATCCCCGGCTGCTCCCCGGCCACCAGAGGCGGGTCCTGCATGGCGCACAGACCTCCCCTGCCGCCCGCTGCTCCCCTCAGCAGTGTGCTTCGGTCCTTCTGCCTGCTCTGCTCCCCGCTCTGGCTCTGGTGAATTCTCTCACCCTCCCGCGCTTCTGACTGTACCCAGTGCTTGTATAAATATATAATTAAATAAATAAAAAAATCTTAAACTTGAGCTGCATAGTATAATCTTGTTTTATCTTCCACATGAAAGCACTTCAAATATTTGAAGACATATATTGTGTACCTCTGATTTTATTTTTTTTATGCTTAAAACATGCTTAAACATCCCCTTTCTTTCAAATTTTCTTTGCATGAACTTGTCAACTAGAACTAAGATTTTTTTCTAAGTCTTTGAATTACTCTTAAGTCAAATCTTCTGCTCCTTCATATGGTTGATTATTTTGAAACTGCAGAGAACTGAAAATGGTAAAAACGGATATGAACACATTTTGAAGTCAAAGGCGGTTCACCTATGCAAATAATCGTTGCCTCTGTTATTATCTGAATCTTCAGTTTTGCCTTAAATTGTTTTGAAAATTAACACTATACTTTATTTTTAAAATATTTTAAAAGATTTATTTTATTTACTTATGCATAGAAGAGCTGGGGTGTAGGCTAGAATTGTGTGTGTGTGTGTGTGGAAGGATTCAACAAAAACATAGTGAGGAGCAGAACAAGCTGACTGACTAAAATACACTCCTGAGGGGAGCAGTAGGTGAGACAGGGAGGTCTGCTGTGCCATGTGGGTAGCTCCATGGCTGGGGATTGAACTCATACTGCAGTGGCTGCCAATAGCTTCATATTGCTGAGCCTTAAGCCCTTGTGCCACCAGGGAGGTCCCAACACTACACTTTATTTTTTTTTATTATTATTTTTTAAATTTTTAATATGACATGTAATATGCCAGTATATTTTCTTTTTTTTTAAATAATAAATTTTATTTTTATATTCCCCCATACAATTGCAAACCCCCCATTCTGACCCCAATCCCTCCCCTCCCGCTCCCCACCCCACAAAAAGTGTCTCTGGTTCATAGTTTTTTGTTGATTTTGATTTTCACTTTCTTGTAGTTATTCATTTTCCTGGTCCCTTATTTAAGTTTTCTAGATTCCTGCTATGAGTGAGACCATCCGGTATTTTTCTTTTTCTTTCTGGCTTATTTCGCTGAGCATGATCCCTTCCAGCGCCATCCATGTTGCTGCAAATTGCATGTGTTTATCTTTTTTGAATGCTGAGTAATATTCCATGGTGTATATGCACCACATCTTCTTGATCCACTCATCTATTTTTGGGCATTTGGGCTGTTTCCAAAGCTTAGCTATTGTAAACAGTGCTGCTATAAACATAGGGGTGCAGGTGTTCTTTGGAATTGATGTTTCTGTGTCCTTTGGGTAAATACCTAGGAGTGGAATTGCTGGATCATATGGAAGCTCTATCCAACACTACACTTTAATATGTTGGGGATATAAAGACTGCTTGATTCATCTTCCCCCTTTAGCGTCTCCCACGTAGCAAATTCATTGTTATCATTCCCTCTTCCTTTGTGTTCTTTCAACCTGCTGCTTACATGATACTAATGACAACTTGTTGAGAACCATTGATTTTTTAGGTATATTATTTCCATGATTCTAATCCTCCTATGTGGTAAATCTTATCTTGTACATTTTATTGATTTGGAAATCATGGAGTAGTTACATCACTTAAGAATCCCTTGCAAATTATTGGCAGAGCTGTCTTCCTAATTCCCAGTTTTTTTATTTATACCACCACTTTGTGCTAACTCTTGCTCTATTCATATCATTTATTTAGCTTTTGAATATATTCGCTTATATCTTTCCTTTCAATAAAATTGTAAGCGAGATCACTGAGGGAAGGGGTTCTATAGAATGAAATTTTGAATCTTTTTTTTAGCACTGAGTAGATAACTTTGATTATTCAGTGTGATTCCAGCAAGGGACTGTTGGAGTGAAAGTTCTAGTACTATGGTATGGCAGATGACTAGCAATAACTTTAAGTTTATGGATTTTGTTTTGCTTTGTTTTGGTCAATCAGCACTGATTGACTAGAACATCATCCAGGGTTTGAGGGTATGTGTGTGTGTGTGTATGTATGTGTGTGTACAAGTCTATAGATGTGTGTGTGTGTGTGTGTGTGTGTGTGAGAGAGAGAGAGAGAGAGAGATATCTACAAAAACTTCAGAATAAATATTTCAAGGCATTTTGATATAACTGGCTTGTACTCACGGCCTTTGCTCCTTGTTAAATTGTACAAATGAGATTAAACAAACATGAATTAGAGGAAGATGGAAGTTGCCCTATGGGAAGAGTTATAAGTTACTGATTGCAAAATTGTGACAGTGTTTTGAGAAAACTTGTACTAAATGTTATCCACTTCCTCAAATTGGGTATATACCTTCTGAACTTTGCACTCAGTAACCATTTCTAACATGATGTTTTTGAAGCAAAATAAGAAAGTTATTTATTTTATGCAAGCTTTTGGGCAGGGTTTCAACAAATTAGACTTTGACATTTTGGTAAATATTAAAATATCTCATGGCACTTTAATAGGAATTGGGATTTTTCTTGTCCTTATTTTACTGTCCAAAAATTTGGAGACTTGGCAGAAAACCTTGGGAAAACTAAAATTCCACTTCTTCCAATATGGCATTACTCATCCTAATTGAAAATAAACCACAAAAAGGGAAGAATTTAAAGATAGGCAATGAATTTTTTCCATATAAATAATAGTCAATTTTCAAAAATGTCAAGACTAGGACAGCACTATCTGTCTGTTTGTCTATCTCATGTGAAATGCAGATTAATCTCCAATGATGGAAATTTAATTATTGCTTCAAAACACCTGGACATGGGAAGTATAGTTCTTTGATGAGAATAAGGAAAGATTTTTGGATTGTGTCTTGACCAGGACCCTTTTCTCTGATTTTAAATATGAGATATCAGTTACATAAGATATCTGATAAAGGCTTCTGACCTTAAAGTACAAGCCAGAAAGTGGCCTGTTTGCTTGCTTCTCCATCTCTTCGCCTTGTCCTGGTTGTAATTTAGGACTATAATGTTTGGGGAAGAAAATATTCAAAAGAATATTTTATTTGAGTTGAGTGATTCTGCTGCTGTGGTTTTCTTTGGGAGTAATTGACAGTTATAAGGTGAATGGCAGATATATTGGTTATGAGAAGATTGATACCGGCTTTCATAACTTTGTGTCCCCTCTTTTCATGCCTTCTCTCTTTAGGGTTATTCAATACCCCTTTGAATTTCTCTTGTCAGTTTTCCTCTGAAGGGTTAGCTGTCTATAGATGTCTTGGGATCTTCCTTTATATACTTATTAAAATTTATTCACCATTTTTTTCCCATTGCCTCTGTGCCCTGACAAATCATTCATCTACTAACCTGTAATAAATTAATTTGGGCTCAAATGCCTCTTTGTTTTACTTCAAACTTATTTCATTTAGCTCTGGAATATATTTGCTTGTAATCTTTCTTTTCAATAAAATTATTAGTGAGATCTCTGAGGGCAGGGTATCACAGAATCTGAGTGTAGTAGGACTTTTATCTCCCAAAATGACCACTTAATGCAATTTTCCCATTATATTTTCTTTCCTTCTTGACTTCTCACCTTTTTATTTCTCTTTTTCTTTCACTCTTCCTTCATTGATATCCTAATGAAAAAGAAAATTCTGGAAGAATTTTAGGTTTACACATACGGGATGAAAGGATTTATAGAAAGGACAAAGAATTGGGGAGTATTCAGCCCAGTGAAATCAAAGCTGAGCAATGATTTAATATTGGCATGAAGTGGTTTTTAAAATTCTTTTTTTAGGGCCTCCCCGGTGGTGCAGCTGTTGAGCGCTGGGTTGCAAGGCTGCCCGCGGCCTCTGCGGCGCCGGTTCGATCCCCGGCTGCTCCCCGGCCACCGGGAGGAGGGTCCCACATGGCTCGCAGGTCTCTCCTGCTGCCCGCTGCTCCCCTCAGCAGTGTACTTCGGTCCTTCTGCCTGTTCTGCTCCCCGCTCTGGCTCTGGTGGATTCTCTCACCCTCCTGCGCTTCTGACTGTACCCAGTGCATGTATATACAAAGCAAACAAACAAATAAATAAATAAATAAAAACATGCCTCTATTAAAAAAAAAATTAAAAAAAATATTAAAAAAAATAAAATTCTTTTTTTAATCACTGAAAGAAGGTTTCCTATATGTCTGCACTCTGAAGGCATTATAAAGCAGCAGTAGGACTTGTAAATTTATGTGATAAATGCTGGGTGAGCAGGTTACTGACAAATTGTGATAGTCTGATGATAATGCTCCATTCAGGTAAACTTTTGGAATTTTTTTCCCTTGGGAAATTCAAAGCGTTATCATTTATTCCTCTAAATTTGTCTCCTAAATATTTAAAAATTATTCTCTCCATTTACAACATCTTCTCAGAAATCTTTTATCAGTTTGTGTTTTGGAGGGAAATATAAAGCATCCCAGGGAGTGAATTATTTCCTGGCAATACTAACCCATGTTGGCTTGTTTCCTGTCCTAGCTGACTATATATGTTTTATTTTCTACCTTCTCAAAATGTTCCCATGTTCTCTGTCTCCAGGACTGCTGCTACATCCCATGTGAAGGGCAGGACATAAAATGAAGACTTTTTGGTGCAAGATGCAGTACTGGCTGATTCCAGCTTTTTTGACAATTGCTCATTTATGCGCCATTGTCCAGAGTCAAGGTAATGGAAACTTTAAGATAATCATTAGAGCTTGGGAACTAGCCATCTTGATTCTGATTATTGCTTTTTTACTTTCTTAACCCTAAAAGTGCTTCCTTGATTCAATTGTTTCTAGCTTTTACTCAATTTTACCAACTATTTAGACTGTGGAAATAGGCCACAACTTTGATAAGGGTTAAGAGACCCCACCAGTGACTAAGCATAGTAATTTTGTGGCAATTGGTTGAACATGTTCTTAGCATGCTTCTCAGAAAGCTGTGCAAATTTAATCAGTAAAAGTCAGATTTGCATGTTACAAAATCAGTTTTACTATAATGCTTGTGTGTGTATCCAAATCATGCCTTCTCTCTTTAATATGGTATCTATAAAATATTTCTATCACTTCATACTTGGTCCTTAATTTTGTTACTTTCTTTAGAAACTGAGCATATAGGGCCTCCCCTCATGGTGCAGCAGCTGAGCGCTGGGCTGCGAAGCTGCCTGTAGTCTCTGCAGTGCTGGTTCGATCTCCGGCCACCAGCGAGGGCGCCCCATGGAGTGCAGACCTTTCCTGCAGCGCCCACTGCTCCCCTCAGCAGTGTATTTTGTCAGTCTGTCTGTTCTGGTCCCCGCCCTGGCTTTGGTGAATTCTTTCACCCTCCTGTGCATCTGACTGTACCCAGTGCTTGTATAAATAAATAAATAAATCTAAAAATAAAAACAAAAACTGAGCATATAATCTGTAAATTACTATGGGTCTAGCAGAGGCTGCTGGTATACTATTGTAAGCATATCTAATGGTTTCTATCTTTGCTTTAATTGAACTTGAAATCTATTACTTGTAATCTGAGATCCATCCTTATATTTATTTCTACTCAGTTTTAGAAAGTATGTCAGGAGTTGGCAAACTAATACCTATGGATCAAATTTGGACCACAACCTATTTTTGTAAAAGTTTTATTGGAAAACAGCCATTTATTTTATTTACATGTTGCCTGTGACTCCTTTCATACTGCACCAGCAAAGTGAAGTAGTTATGACACAGACTGTGCAGCCCACAAAGATGAAAATATTTTTATCTGGCCCTTTATGGAAAAAGTGTGCTAACCTCTGAAGTGCATGAGGTGTAGAAGTGTATATAAGTGTACAAGGTGAGATTACCAGCTGGACATGAACATGCTGCAGAAGTGGAAATGTTGGTGTGGAAATAGTCATCTACTGAGCAAGGAAGTCTACATGGGAGAAAAAGATGGGTTTAGGAGTGTTAATATCTAATGTTTTCAGCTGAATTTAGTAGAAAAGTTAACCACAAGGATCACCACATCCTGCTACCTTAAACAGGGTTACTCATTTGGGGAGGTGAGGACTCTCAAATAGCGGAGGTGAGGACCCTATCTCCAGCTACTTCGTGTTTTAACACACAGAGATCAATGGAGGAGACAACTGTGTTTATCTTATTTACGTCAATGAAAGAGTGCTTTGATCTGTGGTAATGGGAGAAATGATAATGGGGATCCTTGTTAATTCACCCACCAACGATGAGGTACAAGACTTAGGAACAAGTGATGAAGTCTGTCAGTTGCTGTCTCAGTCTGTACTGATTCAGATATTGTCATTCATTATCCTCTGAAAGTTTTTGGGATACTTTCAGGAATGCCACCAGATACACATTAGTCATTCTGTTTTAAATTAATGTGTGTGGGGTGCATTCTGTGTTTTAGATTTACAATACAAAGTTTAATGAACTTTTCAGCAGCTTATTGTCCACCAGTAGACAGAAGTTTGATCAGATATATCTCAATACAAATTTTGTGGGGGAGTTTTTGGGGATGTTTCTTCAAGGTCGACTGATAAATTTGAGCCAGATTATGCGGAATTTTAAGCAGTTCTGTTTTTTAGACAGGCAACTGTGATATGCATTTGAGATTCATGAGTTTGTGGGATAGTAATAACTTAAATAAGAGAGATCATTAGAAGATTACATTAAGTTGTTGAGGAAATAAGTATTGAAGGTCTGAAGTAAGTAGAGGAATATAGAGAAGACAATAAATCCAAAAAAATATTTAAGAGATAGAAGAGATAAAACTTGTTTACTGATTTGATGTGGAGGGAGCTGACACAGAGAGAGAGAGATATCAAAGATGATTCCGAGACATTTTACTAGAGAATCGAGCAGATTAGGACTTAAATTTCAACACTTGTGTTACTACTGTTTCTATATTTTTGTGTAATTCTTTGTTTATTTATGCTTATAGAAGACAGTGGTTTTCTCTTTAGTGTCTATCTCCAGTGAAGACCAATGCCTCAGTCATAGTAGACATTTCTCAAAGAGATTAATGAGAGTGAAAGATGAAACATGTATTTGAAACTGAAGAGAATGAGTTCAGCCTTTAACAAATACATGAGGCTTGATGTGCCCATTGGACATCCAGGGGGAGAAGTCTGGTGTCTAGATCTGGTGTCTAGTCAGGGCTGGAGCTCAGGAGAAAAAGATCAGGGCAGAAGAATTATTTTGTGCTTAGGAATTTGCTAAATGGTACCTTTGAGGTATAAAAGGTAGAATTGGAAATTAAAGTCCACCAGAGAGCTGTGAGGATGTCAATCAATAGTTAACAGGATAAAGGCAGAAAGAGGACTGATTGAAAGTGTGGAAAAAATCATTTATAAAAAGGGTCAGGGGAATATTATGATCTAGATTGAAGGCTGCAGAAACTTCTAAAGAAGGAGGATGGAGAAAATCCCAGTGGGAAAAAAAAATTCAGTTGTCATTGACTTTGGTTTGTAGGAAATATGCCAGGCCTTTGGGAACCAAAATCTGTGTCTGCTTGTCACCATTTACTTACACAATTGATTTTCAGCAAAGTATAGATAATGTGACTTACACTATTTGACTGAATTTCTGTGAGTTGGCTAGTTTTGACATTAATTAGCAAAGTCATAAATATGTCAACATGTTTGATATTTAATAAGGTACTTTGCTAATGGCAGGTGTATCGATCTGCTAATTGACATGAATTACTCTCAAACCAATGTTGTTATAAACATCTTTGGAGTCATGTTTATGTATAAATGAAAAAAAAAAAAAGAAAGTCAGCAGAGCAGGCCGAATAATAGGACCACAGAGATGTTCACATCCCAAATTCCAGAACCTGAAAATATGTTATAATATATGGCAAAGGGGAATTAAGATATCATATGCAATTAAGGTTGTTAATCAGTTCATTTTAAAATATAGAGATTACCAATTTGAACCCAATCACCAAGGTCTGTACATGTGGAAGAGGGAGCAGATGAACCAGTGTGAGAGTGATGCTATGTGAGAAAAACTTGACCAGTCATTGTTGACTTTGAGGATAGAAGGGGGCCACAAATCAAGGAATGTGGGACAGCTCTAGCAGATGGAAAAGGCAAGAAAATGGATTGTCCTGTAGTGAAGCCTATCAACCCTATCAACAGTTTGACTTTATTTCTTTATTTGTACTTCATATGACATTTAATTATACAAAACATGTGGTAACAGAATATTTGTGATATAGATCCATTATTTAAAAAATGGATTTTCTAGTATGGTTTGGTTATTTTTGTGTTTTATTTATTTTAATTTTTATTTTATTTTTTCTTTTTATTTATGTATTTTTTACATCATTGTTCAATTTTAGACAATCTTTGCTTCTGTCCTCAGGTGTAGTCCCCATAGAATTTCCTTCCCCAAGGCACCCTGGCACCATCACCACAGTCTCCTGTGCTGCTCCCTCCCTCCTTCTGATCCCTCTCCCTCCTCCCCTGCAGGATGTCTCTGGTTTATAATTGTCTGTTTTTGTTTTGTATTGTTGTTATTTTTCCTCCTGATATCTTATTTGGTTCCCCTATATTCCTCCTATAAGTGAAACCACCCAATATTTTTCTTTTTCCTTCTCAACTGCTTGACTTTAGCCTAGTGAGATGAGACCCGTTTCAGATTTCTGACCCCCAGCATTCTTAGGTGATATATTTCTATTGTTTTAAGCCACTAAGTTTGTGATCATTTGTTGTTATAGCAGACACTGGGAACTAATACACTTATCATTAGAAGGCACAGAGAACATTAACTCTCCCCTCTTAATTTCTAATCAACAGAATGCATTTTGTGACTTAGTCACTCCATGTAACACGAAGAACTTCCCCTCTGCAGAGAATGTGAACCCACATTGGCTCAAGTAACTGTTATACCTGGATTAATCCTGCATCTTCTTTTAAAGACAAGCTGTTAAATGAATTGGAGCACAGAAAAAGTAATGTGTGGATTGTAGAGGAAAAATGTGCACAGCATGACAGAATGGTGGCACCAATACTTTCTCAGAATTTCACAGTAAATCTGTACTTAGTTCTAGCAATGTTTGTTTTGGGTGGTTGCAAGAAAGAACCACCGAAGGTAAAGTAACTGTCATTTAAAAACCTCAAAGCACATAAAAGTGGAGACTGTGCATGGGGGCTAGATTTAATTTTATAAAGACTTCTGTGTTAACACATTTACACTTTTTTTTGGACTGTTATTAGTAGCCAGCCATGTTTGGAAGTAGAGAACATTTTTCTTACTGCTGTTTTCAGCATCTTCATAATAGATCATAACATTTAACATATTAGACATATTAGATTTGAAGCAAGATAAAAAGAATCATCTACCATATCCTGCAATAATTTTCTCTCAAATTTTAATTTCTCTTATTTATAGAACATTTGGGCATTACATTTAACTGAAAGTCACAGATAAAAAAGCTAAGATTTTTTTGATGTTGTTTTGACTTTTTTAAGGTCACTTGGAAAAAATAAGTCAAATACTTTTCTGCTATTTAAAGGCCTTTTGCATAATAAATATAATAAGTGAGCATATTTGAGCATGCTGAGCTATGCTTTGAACAGGAAAACACTCTCTGTGCCCATGCCACTCCATCACAATCCGTTCGAGATTTTTGGTTTTATGTAAAGGCAATTTTTCTCTGGTCAAAAAACATATCTACTGGTAGCTTATGAAATAGCTCATGTAATTAAAGTAAGAGTTACGTAATTAAACTTTGCAAGGATAGGAATCTGCAGGCACCCTGGATGTAGTTTCTAGGAACGAGTGGCCTTTTTTTAGGGCATGTCATGGAAATGAAACAACCAGAGCTTTTTTCCATCTTTCCATCACTGGACACAAATTTCAGATTCTTCTCGGAGAGTCTGTCTGACCTGGTTTGAGTCATTTTCCCATCCCCTAGCCAGGGCAGGATGGCTAATTGACGGTGCAGCCAAGGCCTCATGCAGTGGGGAGGGAGTGTCGTTCCTTGGAAGAAAACCAGGGTGCTGCTCGGGAAGGGATAGAAGAGGACATTTTGGGCAGTGAAGAACAGAAGATGTCCGTTTCCGAGTTCCTTTGTAAAAAGGGGTGTATCAAGAAATTAATGGGAATATTTCATTAGAGATAAATCTCTGCATAGCTTATCACTTGTCCCAAACAGCAAGATTTCAGTTGAGTTGAGGTGATGTGAAAGGATGAAGGCAGGCAGGCAGGAAGGATATTTAATTTTTTTATAGGTAGTCAGATTATGAAATAAAATATCCTAAGTAGCTGAAACAGTGAGACTTCAGTGGAATAGTATGAACTGACTATGAGATTTGATTTCTACAAAATGATTGCAATGAAATGCTTGAGTGTAAAGAAAATCTTCCCTTTCAAAAAAACACAACACAAAACACAACATAAAACAAAATACCCCTATACTTCCAGTAACAAGCATAGCCTTGCAGTAGAGGGGAAGGCGACAAAAGGCCACACCTCAGTCTTCCTCTCAAACCCCTGTGATGAAGGTTGTGTGTGTTTGCAAATGTTATCCTTGACCCTGTCCTGCAAAGGAAGCTGGACTTGACCACACAAAGGACGGGTTTGTTGGCTCGCCCTGTTTCGTGGTGTGTGCCAGAAATCAAACTTAACATTCGATTTTTGTCTTTTTAAAAAGGTTAAGATTTTAACTGACACAAATTAACTTTCCGGTCAAGTTCATACAAGCCTTTGTAATTATTACTGGAAGTTAAGTTTATGTATAGAAGCTTCTCCTTTATGCTTGCAAAAATAAAAATCCTGGGTCTGGAATGAAATATGCACACATTTTTGTTCCATGAGATAAGAACAATTATTTCTACACTGCACTTCCATTGTTTCTGTCAATCTTGCTGCCCTTTCTTTGGCATGAGTCCTAGTGTCTTCCATACAGAGAAGAAAAGAGCTAACTTTGAAGTCCCGAACTGTGACCTCATGCCTCTTTCTTTTTTTTTTTTCTTTTTTTTTAAAGTCTTTTTTTTTTTTTTTAATAGAGGCATGTTTTATTTATTTATTTATTTATTTATTTATTTATTTATTTATTTATTTATTTTTTTATACATGCACTGGGTACAGTCAGAAGCACGGGAGGGTGAGAGAATTCACCAGAGCCAGAGCGGGGAGCAGAACAGGCAGAAGGACCGAAGTACACTGCTGAGGGGAGCAGCAGGCAGCAGGAGAGGTCTGTGCGCCATGTGGGACCCTCCTCCAGTGGCCGGGGAGCAGCCGGGGATCGAACCGGCACCGCAGAGGCTGCGGGCAGCTTCACAACCCAGCGCTCAACCGCTGCACCACCGGGCAGGCCCTATTTCTTAACTAACATTTCTTTTTTTCAGTGTTCCTCACGCCCGCTCCCAAAAGACTAAAGTCTTAAGGAAATGTGAATTTCTTAACCAAGAAATTTTCTAACCAAGATTTTCTTTTAATGATTGTGAAAGTGTTTATGCATATATAGGCAAGAGATGCAGTCCATTGATAAAGAGAAAATGGCTACACAGGCTTATGAAATGGGATTATAGCCATATGAATCATATGCAGATTGTCAAGCCACTTGGATATTGATGGATTTGGTTGTTGCATTTGCTTCCCACTACTTTCCTTGTGTAGTTGAATGGTAGCCAGTGCTACCAATTGTGCTGATAGAGCCCTAGTGTCAGGACATGGTCAGTGTCATCCTCTGTATTATCTGCTGGAGGTTTAAAAGATTAGCTGTTGGACCTCCCTGGTGGCACTTTGGTTAAAGTCTCAGTGCTATCAAGCTATTGCCAGCCAATGCAACATGAGTTCAACCCCTGGCCAAAGACCTAACCCACATGGCGTAGCAGACCTCTCCTATCTCGCCCGATGCTCCCCTCAGCAGTGTATTTCACAGATCTACCTGTTCTGCTCCCCACTCTGTCTGGTGAATCCTCTAAAACCCCCCCACCTCTGGCCTACACCCCAGTTCTTATATGCATAAATAAATAAAATAAATCTTTAATAAATAAATAAGGGATTAGACATTTACAAATGGTGCAGACTGAAAACTCACCACATTTCTAGAACTGTAGCCTGGGGGAGAAAAAGCTGTATGGACTTCTAATCTTCCATCTAGGAATCCTGATGTTAACTTCTTTGCCATCCTTGAGATGACAACGCGCCAATGCTGACAGAATTGGTTGACCCTCTTGAAATTATCTAGTCCAAAGCCTTCATCCGGTTTGTGGTATTTTCCACTTCATGGTTCCTGGACTTTCTCTCGTCATTGCATTCATTCATGTGAAGCTTTGCAAGACACTTGGCCAATGATATCTTCCAGCCCTTCACTAGATTTGCCTCAGAAATGCCTAATTGATTTTTATGAAATTTTTATTTGATATATTTGATATATTTAATTAAATATATTTATTTTCTTCCATAAGTAATAAATCTAACTACAAATAAAATTTTCTCCCCAAGTTGCAAAATAGAAATTGTTTCTCTGTTCATCCAAGTGATAGGTTTATTCACTTTCCTCTTTTATTTTTCAAAACTGTTTTTATGATCAATTCATGAGTCCCTGTATACCAGAGAAATGTAAATGCCTTTTTCTATGTATGCCAAAGTGAGAGTGGGAAGTTGATGTTTTATTTGGCAGGGGTAGCATTCTTTACTGAGAGAGAGTAAATTGCAAAGAGAGGACTTATTAAGAGTGAATCCTTTGGTGCTTGCTGCTTTCAAATGAGTGGGTGGTGTGTGAAAAATAAATCACTCAATTATCTAGTTCAATGAAGGATGACTTTTTAATATGTATTGTTCCCCCAAAGAAAGAGCATCTTGTTTGGGGGTCACAGAATGGCACTCATCAGTATGTGAATTTGGCAAGTGTCTCAGCCCCTCCTTAATCCTCCTATCTATAAACTGGGATAGCAATGCATTTTTGTAAGATTAGGTATGTGTTTTGTAGGATTAGATATGTGTTGGTGATCACCTAATAGATGAAATCAAGGGGAAAAGGAGCAAAGAGTTATTAACCACCTACTACAATGCATTATATTCATTTTCCCACTTAAAGTTGTCATCAAAGTATTACCACCATTTCTAAAGGTGAGACTTTGAGAGAAACAATCAATTACTTAAGTTATTTTTCTAATAAAAAACAGAACTGGGCTCAAAGTCTGGGCCCCACCCTGTAGTCTGCTACATGTCTATATAAGTGAAGTTCTCCCCATTGTGTTTCGTTAAGTGAGAAAGAAAGGCTGGGCACAAAGGTGGCTAATAAGTACTCACTTTTTTGTTGTGTTAATTTTCTTTTTGACAAACAATTTTATATTAAAAAATCTTTGTACTAAAGTATTTCTTTTGAAACTCTGGAACACTGATGTGGGGTTCCAAAATGTGTTTTTAAGTTTGAATGACAGAAAAGTAATAGAGATCTACCCATTTTTGTTAGTTATCAGAAAATGAAGTATACAGGGATGGTTCATGTCCCGGGCTATGTAACTTTCTGTGTGACTTTCTCACATCAACTACACTTAAAGGAGGGATCAAAATTTATAAAATACCATTATCTTCTATTTAGACCTTTTTATTTTGATCTTTTGTAGTCTCATTTTCAAATACTTTTTTTAAATGAAGACGTTATTATTATAATATGTCTGTAAACAGCCTTCTTAAATTAACATATTGCAAAAAATAGTGCATTACTAGAGAGAAAATCTGAAGGCATCAGAGGTCCTAGTGGAGTAGATTATAAAAGCTCACATATTCTAATTAGAAACATTCATTCTTGCAACATACATTTTACAAGATTGACTTCAATTATTTGACTGGACTAGAGTATTAAATGCTAAGCCTAACTCGTAGTCTTTGGTCAGTACTTTGTCACAAATGCTAATTAATAAAGAAACACATGCTCTTGGGTCTGTGTTATTTTGCGAGGTAAACTCATGAATGGGGTTGGAGAAAGCTTTTATTTTGAGATTGAAAAAGTGTCATGTGTTTTGATGATATTACTTTAACTTTTCAATTTAACAGTTTAAATATGTCTCCATATTTAAACAATTTTTGTTTTTTTCCTTTTCAGTGGCCCCACCTACACGGTTAAGATACAATGTGTTATCTCATGATAGTGTACAGATTTCATGGAAGGCTCCAAGAGGGAAATTTGGTGGATACAAACTTCTCGTGACTCCAACTTCAGGTAAAAATAATCAGCTGTATTATCTAGAGGATTAGCCACTACTTTCTAGTAGCAGGTGGTGTGATGAGATCAGCATCCCATTTGAGACCTACCATTATTAATTTCATTAGAATATGATGAAAATTTATTGTAATATGTGTTATGCTTGATTAATTAGCACATTACAGACACTTTTTGCTGTTATTATAAGAGAGACAGACATCTTAATTAATTTCCCTTTTGTCAGATGTAGTCACTGCCAGAAATTAGAGGAGAAAAGTATATTTGGAATTTTGCACAGAAGCAGAGAATTTAATCAACAGCATTCTTGAGGAAGCCTTAGACAGCATTCTAATTTGCTGAAGAAATAATGGGGCTTTGAAATCTTTTCATGAACCAAGCTAACTTTTAAGTAGCAAAGCAATGAGAGGTTCCATCATCATCCCAAGCCAGAGATAGTAAGATTCAGGATAATTAAGTTGCTTAATGCTTCAAGGATGCTTTGACTCACTTTAGAGGTACCATAGAAAAAATTCCAGCATAGATGAGTACATTCAGTCTGCCCCTATGTTTCTCTTCACTTTTAACTGAATTACTTTCCTGGAAGAGTATATCTGATTTTGAGGGTTTCTGTCTTCTAATCTTGTGCAATGGTTTGTCTCAGAGTATCAAACAATGGTGTGTTGTGGTGAAGGATTTTTGTGAATGTGCTTTTATCTAATCGAAATAACTCTTTATGTTGTCTAGTACAAATAGTACAACTGAAAATGAGAATGAAAACTATATTACAATTAAGTTCCACCCATATATGCACCATAATACATATATATATATGTATATTTAAAGATTTATTTATTTATTTATACAAGCACTGGGTATAGTCAGAAGTGCGGGAGGGTGAGAGAATTCACCAGAGCCAGAGCAGGGAGCAGAACAGGCAGAGCGATGAAGTACACTGCTGAGGGGAGCAGCGGGCGGCAGGAGAGGTCTGCGCGCCATGTGGACCCTCGCCTGGAGGCTGCCGGGGATTGAACCAGCGCTGCAGAGGCCTCGGACAGCTTCGCAACCCAGCGTTCAACCGCTGCGCCACCGGGAGCCCCCATAATATATATATTTTAATGTCTTCACTTTTTAAAACCTTGATTGCTGGTCAACTCATTGCTTAATGCATAGTTAACCTATTTCCCAGAACTGATTTATCTTTCTGTTTTATTACAGGCGGAAAAACCAATCAATTGAACCTCCAGAATACTGCAACTAAAGCAATTATTCAAGGTCTTATGCCAGACCAGAATTACACAGTTCAAATTATTGCATACAATAAAGACAAAGAAAGCAAGCCTGCCCAAGGCCAATTCAGAAGTACGTATTTGCAGATCTTAATGTTCCATCACAGGACTTTGTCCCAGCTCTGAGTGTGAGCCTGTGGTAAACATGGTTGCAACAGGTCAAAACCTTAGATTCTTTAGTTTTAGAGGATTTTAAAAGGCTTTTAGTACAATCTTTCATGAGTTACTTCAATTTCTAATATTTTTCTGCTCTTCCTTTCACCAGACTCTTATTTATTCTTTGAGTTTTACTTTTCAAAGGCTCTTCCTGACTCTGTCCCCTGATCCTTCCCCAGACCTCTTATCAACCCAACACTTAATATATGCTCAGTCAATACTTATGAAATGACCCAACTGATGATGCCTGCGTATCCCAGCAAGTGCCAATCCAGCTTGTATGCAGACAATTCATACAGCAAGGAATTTAATTTTTTCCCCAAATTAATTAGTTAATGTTTATTGTCAGCTTGCAGCCCATCTTCCATTAGAAAGCCTTTCCTTAAGTTGAGTTTAAAAGTTGTTTACACAAGCTTTGCTTATTCTGCATTTCAGGGGACATTCATTCACTTTTTTTCTATTTAACAAATACGCATTGCTCATATGGAGTTCTATTCTAAACACTGGGAATATGACACTTTCCTGTCCCCATGGTTCTTAATTTCTAATAACTCATGACTATAACAATTCCTTCCTCCTGGAGGTAGCCTTTCTTTTGCAGAATATAAGCAGTTTGAGGCCTTGTCCTATGTTGGGTGGGGCTGAAGGAGTAGATTTGGAAATTATCCACAGCAGGGTGAGAATTGAAATTGTAGCAGGATCATATTACAAGTGGGTTGTACAGAGATGCAAGGCACATTTAGTATACGATCACATTCCAGGAATGGAAGCAGAAAAAGGATCCAAAAAATAAGAACAATGAAAGGCTCAGAGGAATACAAGAAAACCCAAGGAATCCCTTTGTAAAAACTGGGAAGGGAAAGAATTTAATAAAGGGGGTGTTCCAGAGTAATCACAGATCATGAAGTCAGTGAGGGAGGTCTAAAAAATAGGAATTTAGAAAAGTAGAAAGTCAGTGAGCATAGAAGAATCAAGGCATCTTGTATTTATTATTATTGTTTTTTTTTTAATCTTGGAATTTGATCTCTAGGTGCCAGAAATCCAAGGAAGGTTTCTAAGGAGAGGAATAATAGAATTAGAGTAACATGATCTTGGCAGATGGCAAGTCTCACATCCTTTCAGCAAAGGATGGAAGCCAGTGGAAAGAAGGGAGGTTGTGATAAACACAGGATTAATGGAAAAATGTCTTAGAGAAGGCAGGAAGGATGGTTCAAAGGAAATCTTTGCTTCCCCTAAATAGTCCACTCTTGTTGGTCTCTATGAAGTGAATGTAACCATGAAATGAAATCTCCTGCCACAGGATAACTTACACTTTTTCAAAGGGTATTTTTATTTGTGCAGAAACCTTTGCTACTTGGCAGTGGTCTCAACTGACTCACGTAGTATGAAGTGCCAGACAATAGCAGGGAAGCTGCAGTGGAGTTTTGAGCAGAAAATTCAGTAGAAGGTGAAGCAAATAGTGTAGAACATATTACATGAATATATTTCAGGCCCAGGGGCACTCTGGATCCCTGGATATTTCATAATGGAAGTGACAAGGAAACAGGGATGTGTATTAGTAGAGAAACTTAGAAATTTGAAAGGAAATCGTGAGATTATCCGCCTTCCATGGCATATAGAACAATTCCAAATGAGGATATTTGTGGCTAAGATCTTTTTAGAATAGGGTCAGTTCAGCTCATATCTTCAAGTCTCTAGTGTTGCGCAGGGCCCTGAAGAAATAGCCTGAATCTTGTGCCTGCACTTTGGTTTTATGAGATATGTTTTAATTATGTAGCATCCAGTCTTTTGTTCTCTCGTGTAAAATAGGGATCCCCACACCCATTTTATGGTAGGTATAAGGATTAAATTTATTTGACATATCAATCTATAGTAAATCCTTCATCAAAGTAATTCCATAACTATTTCCCACAATTTTCCATGACCAGGGGAAAAATAAACAACATATCCAATTTGGAGGAATAAGATTCTACCATGGAGTTCATTTCTACTTAGTATTTTCAATACTTGTCAGGTTTTAGTAAAGCACATGAAAAATTTTCTTTTTGACTTTAATATACATGTTAACATGCACATTGCTGTGTTTCTGCTTTTCTTCCAGTTAACGATTTAGAAAAAAGAAAGGACACAAAACCCAGAGTTAAGGTTGTGGACAAAGGAAATGGAAGTAGATCATCCTCAGAAGGTCAGTTTTTTAAAAAATTTGCTTATTTGGGGATTGAATTATTTTATTATTTTAAATTCACAGACAATACACACACCTATATCACTGTAGATGAAAGAGACACAGATCTGGTACAAAAATCTCCCTTTTCACAATTGCCTTCCTTTTTCACTAGTAATGACGGCCAACATTTCCTTCTTCCTTACTCTCCTGCAATTAAGACTCCACGAAGTTCCAGTGAATTTATCTTCTGTTGAAATACTGATGAGAATCTGTTCATTTCTTTCCACATCTGTGGCCAGTATTCAGACCTGATGTCCCGTTCCTGGTATATAATATTAGCAGCATTTCCCCTGTTCTCTACTTAGACATTAGAACAATTTTTTCAAGACAAATCCCACTTTTGCTCTTCTCTACACACCTTAAATCCCCTTCAGTGGCTTCTTACTACTCTAAGAACGGAGGTCAGAATCCTTAACAAGACATCAAAGGCTCCATGTAGGCTGCTAACCCACCCAGCTCCCTCACTTCACAGCAGTCACTGCTGCCTAACCCTGTGGCCTTCTCGTAGACCCTTGTCCAATTGCAGTCTCTCCACACAATGTCAACATCTGCTGGGCTCTGTGGGACTCTCCCCCTGAAGAAGTGTGACCCTGAACCCCTAAAACATGCACAGTATTGTAAACCAGGATTACCTCAATAAATGTAATATTTAAAAAAAAATGAGTTTTAAGCAATGGTGCCAATACAGCATAGAGCGAGGGCTCCCAAGAGGAAGTAGGGGGTCATTAATGGGATCTTGGGGATAAAAAGTTCTTCCCCACCCAACCGCAATGCACCACTTGCTATAGTCCCTCTTCCAAGAGGTGTCGCTCCCATGATTCATGTCAAACTATGCTGCTCTTTGTTTTCCTTACAATCTACAATTTTTTTGGTATAAGAGTCTACATTGATGGTGGCTCAGATAGAATCAGGCATATTTCACATAGTTTAGAATTAGTGTAAATGTAAAGAACCAAGCTCCTTAACTGAAGTTGCTGTGCTATTAAATAGTTACTTTGTTTTCAATCTACTGTACATATTTCTTCAATAATCCAAAACAAACTCCCAAACAAAAGTGGTATTTGCCTTTGGGCATAATATTGGCACATTTGCATCAATGACTATTTCTCTTTTGTTGGCCAAACAGCTCCAGCTATTTTTGGTGTTTTGCTCAAGAATGCAAAACCTGATTGAAAAAGATTATGAGACAGATGAAAAAGTAGCAGAAAGTCTGTTTTTTTTTCTCTTAATGGTTTTTCAATTAAGATCTCTGACCCTCTTTTTGCCTTTCAGTGGAATTTTTAAAAAAGTTCTCTTCAATGAGAAGATAAGAGGAGAGTCCCAGTCTTCGCATTTTATGGCAAACTCTGGCCCATATGCCAAGTCCAAGCCTCTGTCTGATTTCTAAATAAGATCTTTTTTAAAGATTGATTTTTATTTATACAAGAGCTGGGGTACAGGCCAGAGGCACAGGAGGGTGAGAGGATTCACCAGAGACAGAGCGGGGAGCAGAACAGGCAGACGGACCGAAGGCACTGCTGAGGGGAGCAGCAGGCGAGACAGGAGAGGTCTGCCTCGCCTCTAAATAAGATCTTATTAAAACACAGCTACGCTCATTCCTTTGCATATTATCTGTAGCTCTTCTACCGCAATATCAGAGCAGAGCAGATGTAATACAGATCGTTGGGCTGCAAAAAGGAAAATATTTTCTATGTTGCCTTTCTCAGAAAAGTTTGCTGATCTTTCCTTTAGAATGTTTAAAGTTTTCTAATTTGTCGTATGCATTCAGACACTGTGTTACTGGGACTGGCCAGCATCTTGGGTGAACTTCTCCGCTCCCCTCTGGCTCCTCACACAAAAGTTCATCCTTTATATTGCTTTTTACAATTGAAGTTGATATATTTTTACCTGAAACATGAGAATTCTCAAAAGTGTGAGAATGAAATGTATGAATAGGAATAAGGTTTTTATTTTTTTTTTTAAATAATAAATTTTATTTTTATATTCCCCATACAATTACAGCCCCCCCATTCTGACCCCAATCCCTCGCCTCCCGCCCCCCACCCCCCAAAAAGTGTCTCTGGTTCATAGTTTTTTGTTGATTTTGATTTTCACTTTCTTATATTCATTTTCCTGGTCCCTTATTTAAGTTTTCTAGATTCCTGCTATGAGTGAGACCATCCGGTATTTTTCTTTTTCTTTTTGGCTTATTTCGCTGAGCATGATCCCTTCCAGCGCCATCCATGTTGCTGCAAATTGCATGTGTTTATCTTTTTTAAATGCTGAGTAATAAGGAATAAGGTTTTTAGACCATAGCAAGTGCTTACATAAGTATTTGCTGTTAGTATTAGACTGTATAGTTTGCATGAAGTCATGCACTCAGAACAACATTTTTTATTTTATTCATTTAACAATAAATGCAGAGAGGAATTTTGGTGATGAGCCCCTTGTGCTAAGCTCTGAGTTAGTCATTTGTGATCACAGAAAGCATGCTTCTACCCTCATGAGATGTACATGATCCAGTAAGGTCTCAACACATGCACCCTATTAAAGAAAAACCCTTTTTGAATTATGTCCAGCCCTTACAGCTGAGCAGAACCAAGACACATAATTATTCTCAAAGTGTATTTTCACTTACTGGAATTATTTACTTCCCATTAATACTTTTAGGATTCTTGGTTCACAGTTAAAAGACCAATTTAAAATTTCACACATTTTCCATCACTATTCTAAGTCTTTGCTCTGCCAAGCCTAAGACTGTGAGTTCAGTTTGGTAAGAATGGGACTGGTGGGAAAATTCAATTTCTATGAGGCAGGAGTCAGAATAACAATTAACACATAGGGGACAGGTAGGCTTTGTAGGTCAATGCTGGCTAGATCTTGACTTTTAGAAGTGAGGGGGAGGAAGTAATTTGGTCCTAATTGGACTTTGGGATCAGGTCGTGGGCTGAAATTCATGGATTGAAAGGTTTAGAAGGATGCCTGGCCCAGAGTGTGGTCTGTAAATATTTAGTGTTTCTTTTCTTTTCCTTCTTCTCTTTCATCATTGTTTTCTTTTTTCTTCTACTTCTTTCCTCCCCCTCCTTATTCTCATTATGATTGTAATTGTTATTATCTAGGCAGTTGACATGTACCAGCAACAACACTAGGTCAACTAGAAAATCTCTTCTCATTGATTGACACAGGGAGAATGTGAGGGAGACCCTCTGTTTATATCTGTGCACTGAGTCGGGGGAACAGTCCCCTTGAGAATTCATAATCACGGACCAGTGTCCATTATGTATTAGGCGTTCAAATTTATACTCTTCAAATGAGCCAGGGTTCTTCCATTCATTGTTGACCCATTAAGAGGATCGTGGAGGCTCTTCATTCATGCCACTGAGGGCTGACCAGCTTTTCTTTCATTGGCAGAGATCTCACCACTTACCAAGTCAGTGGTCTTTGGACATCTTGACTGTCAAGAAGGGCTTTCTTGAACTGAGTTGAAATATATTTCCTTGTGAACATACAGAACATCTTAATCCTCCTTTGTCTGATAGCCCTGTAAATATTTGAAGACAGCTGTCATGTCTCCCCCTTGTCCCTTACAGTTTATGAGCAGAGGAGAAATGTGACAAATGTGGTGTTTGGGTATTGGCAGTGACTGGTAAGATGCAGGGCTTTGAGTGACAGCTGAAATGCTCTTTTGGCTGTGTTGCAGAGATTTGACTTCACATGCCCGCAAGTTGTCATGATGTTATTCATCTGAGGTTGGATATAAGACAAGTGGGTGACTTTAATTACATGCTATCTTTAATTACAAAACTCAGCCTTCCTGCCTGCCTGCCTTCCCTCCTTCGCTCCCCCCTTTTCTCTCCCCTCCCCTTCCTTCCAAACATTTCTCTTCTGTGATAGGAGTTTATTGGCACAGTAACGAAAGGGTTCAGATTTTGGAGTAGTCCTGAATTTGAATTCCAGCTTTCCCACATGCTCTGCGTGTGATGATGGGCAGTTTATTTAACCTTTCTCGTTACTTAAACTTTCCTTTTTGAAGTGAGAATAATACCTACATTACGGGATTGATAACAGGCTTAAGTGGGAGAGATATATGCAAAGTATCTGACAAAAGAAGTCACTAATCTCCTTGTTGCAAAGGGAAAAAAAAGGCAATAAAAAGCATCTGCCATAGTCAATAAATAAATTACTGTTTACTGTATAAATAGTCATATTATTGACTTATTATAATATGTGTAATATATATAATGATATATTATATAATATTACAGCAACCAAGTTATGGAAACAGCCTTAAGTACCCATGATTTATTTAGCTACTGTGCCAGTAAACTCCTATCACAGAAGGAAAATATTTGGAAGGAAGGAGGGAAGGTAGGACTGCCAAGCCCTGTCAAGCCCAAGATAGCATGTAATATAGTAATATTATATATATAATATATATCATATATAATATATGGCCTATCATATTATAACCTCCATGGGATTGTGGAGGCTAAGAATTCCCAACCTCTGCAGTCGGCAGGCACAAGAGCCAGTGGTTACAGTTCCTGTCCAAAGGGCTGAGTTCCAGGAGTGATGAAGATGGAAGTTCCAGTCTCAAACTGGCAGACCTGAGATTCAGTGTTTGTTTGAATCTGAAGGCAGGAAGAGACTGATCCTTCAGCTCAAAGAGGAGGGAAGAGCAGTTCTCTCTTACTCAGACCTTCAGTGGGTAGGTGAGGGCCACCTAGCTCAGGGAGGGCCATTTGCTTTACTAAGTCTACAGACTCAGATGCTAACCTTCTCCAGAAACACCCACACGGACACACTCAGGATAATGTTTGACCCAATGTCTGGTCAAAGTTGACACAAAATCAACTTTGTGTTGTAGAGGATATTTCTAGGAGGTTTTGTGAAGAAAAATTAAGCATAATAAAGGAAGAGGGGTTGGGAGAGCTGCTTTAGATAGAGTAGTCATCTCAGGATGAAAGGTCTGTCTTCCCCATGACTGAACAAAACAGTAGCATGCTCTTTGTGACTTACATGAACTCCAAATACAGACCTTGCTCCACATCTGCTAGACAGACAACTTATGGCATTGTCCCAGAGGACAGATGACATTCCCCGATGTGTTATGTGAGGACAACTGCAGCTGTGATAGCACTATCTACTGAACAAGGCCTATGGAGCAAGCATTTAGAAGACCTGGTATCCAGTCCTGCATCTACCAATTACAGCTTCTGCTCATAAACCACTGAGCCTTTCACTTGTCTCTCTGAATCTCAATTTTATTTCCTAAAAAACGAGGACAAATAACGACTCCTTATGGGAATGGTGTAAGAATCAGGATGTGTAGTGTATTGAAAAACACTTGAGAACTTTTAGGCTCTTCGACAACTCTTTTAAAAGATGTATTTTCAGTGATGTGGCCAATGTCAAGGTTGGACGCCAACTTCCAGTAGTTTTGCACCATTTTTAGCAGTTTTGTTTTGCTGTTGGTTTGGAGACTTGAACTTGACCTCACAGGAGACTTAAGTGAAAAATGGTTTTGTGGCCACAGTTTCTCTTTTGACATCATGAATAACCTAGCTAGATATTTTGCTAGTGGCATAGAGAAAAATAATTCAAAGCCACTAAATAAATCATAGAGCAGACCTGAAATCATCATGAGATCTTCTGACCACTTAATAAAATAATGTGAGTAAAATAGTATAGGCTTCTCTTCTATCCAGATTAGCATCCAGCATTGGGAAAATTTCTAGGAAGACAGGTAAACCTGGCTCAATGTCTGACTCCTAAAAATGTCATCCACTCTCTCAAATTAGTGGTGTGCCAGGGAGAAGAGGTCATATTCCATTGAGCTGTCATCATGGCGCATTTTTCTAGTGCCCTGCTGGAAATGTGAATTATGTGGACAGAAGAATTATTTTTATTGAGGTGACATTGTTTTATAATATTGATCGGGACTCAGAGGCATAGGGTCACACCTCCTCAGTGGGCATCCTCACACCACACCCACCACCAAGGCAGCCTTAGACCATTGTCCTCTCCCCCCTCACACACTGTTTCCCCTTCTCCCTTTCAAGCTTGATTCCATAGTCAGTTTTCTAGGGTTGTTATTGGTGTGGTTTTATCTGACTGTTTGTTTTGTTTCTCTATATTCATATATGTGAAACCATCCAGTATTTGTCTTTCTTTTTTTGGCTTATTTCACTTAGCATAATCCCCTTTAGTTTCATCCGTGTTGCCGCAAATGGTAAAAGTTCATCTTTTTTTTTTTTTTTTAAAGATTTATTGATTTATTTATACAAGCACTGGGTACAGTCGGAAGCATGGGAGGGTGAGAGAATTCACTAGAGCCAGAGCGGAGAGCAGAACAGACAGACTGATGAAGTACACTGCTGAGGGGAGCAGCGGGCGGCAGGAGAGGTCTTCGCGACATTTAGGACCCTCGCCTGCAGCCGGGGATCAAACCGGCGCTGCAGAGGCTGCCGGCAGCTTCGCAACCCCGTGCTCAACCACTGCGCCACTGGGGAGGCCCTTTTTTTTTTTTTAAAGATTTATTTATTTATGCATACAAGAAGTGGGGTACAGGCCAGAGGTGTGGGGGGTGAGAGGATTCCCCAGAGACAGAGTGGGGAACAGAGCAGGCAGATTGCCTGAAATGCACTGCTGAGGGGAACAGCAGGCAAGTCAGGAGAGGTCTGCTGCGCCATGTGGGTAGCTCCCTGGCCGGGGATCGAACTCGTGCTGCAGTGGCTGGAGATAGCTTCATAGGTTGCATCTTAACCTCTTGCGCCACCAGGGAGGCCCAAAAGTTCATCTTTTTAATGGATAAGTACTATTCCATTGTGCATGTACCACATTTTTCTTATCCATCCCTCCATCCATGGGCGCTTTGGCTGGTTCCATAACTTGGTTATTGTAAGTAAAGCTTCAGTGAACATAGGAGTGCATCTATCCCTTCAAATTAGTGGTTTTTAGAGACATCCTGCAGGGGAGGAGGAGGGAGAGGGATCAGAGGGAGGGAGGGAGGAGCACAGGGGACTGAGGTGATGGTGCAGGGGTGCATTGGTGAAGTAAATTCTGTGGGGACTACACGGGGGCGGGGAGCAAACATTGTTTAAAAATAAACAATTATGTAAAAATATATAAATAAAAAGAAAATTAAAAAAAATAAAATTTTAACAAACTGGATAACAGCAAAAAAAAAATTAGTGGTTTATGTGTTTTTCACATAAGCACCTAGGACTGAAAACATTTTGACTCATGAAATCCTACTTTAAAATTGTATCCAATTTCATTTAGCTCATTCAAGTCATTTTGATCAGTAACCATAAAATTCATATGTAACCGTTCCACTCTAAGATAGAAATCATGTGGTTATAAATTAAAAAATAAATTTAAAGATATTAAATATTTTTAAGTTATTCATGAGAAAAAAAAAACCCTAAAGAAAACACCAATTTTTATGGTTCTCTTTTAAATAAGCACAGAGAAGTTGCTCCTTTTCTGAGACCCTATCCACAATTATCCAAATAATTATTTAAAAAGTGAAATAATATTCCCAATAATTTTGGGAGAAGGAAAACTACTCTTCATTTGAGGTAAGTTTCTTTATCAAAGTTGTGATAAATGGGTTCTTAAAGCTTTATAAGACGTCATTTTTCCTTGAATATTTCTAAAAAACAAATTCATTTCTATCCTATAATTTCCTGCATTATTCTGTTTTAAAATAGTAGGATTGGGGGCGACTTTGTATTTGGTTATATTAAAGAAAGACAAGTTGGTGCCCACACATGTAATATGTAAACTTTGGATTGAACTGTTCTGCTTAGCTGCCCTACTGAGTATCTGAGTATTTCATTGGCAAATACATTTTTCCCCATCTGGTAAAAGGATCTAGGTATTCCATGCAGTTTTGTCTAGGAAAAAACCAAGGTCTGTTTGGTAAAATGTGGCCTGGTAAGTGCAGAGATATAATAAACTATAGACATTTAAATATTTTTCCCTTAGGAAAACAATATATTCCATTTATTTATGAATACTTCCATATTTTGGGGTTCACTATAAAAGTTATATTTGAAATACTTTATTGTCAATGTGATGTTAGAAAAAAACTAGGTATTTGCTGAACAGTTTCAAGGAGTTGAAATGAACACGAAGGGATGCATGCATGTGTGTACATGTACATGTACACACACACACACACACACATGATCTCTAGGCCTAAAATAAAATTTCAGTGCATTTAAGCTCTCCTCTTTAGCACAAGCTAAAGTACAAATTATTGCTACTACAGGGACTAACAATACTCTGAAATTTTTAAGAATTCTTAAATGTTTTAGGAATATTTTAGTACCTTGGTTCTATGAACGCAAGCAGTGGTTATCACCCAGTTAATACTTTATATCATCAGCCAGTTCCCCCTCTGTGGGTTCCCCTGCTCATCAATCCTGATAGCAGCTGCTGGAGCTTTCCCTGAAGGTAAAGTTTAGGGGAGCAAATTGTGGAATGGGCTGTGCTGGAGGACTGTGGGGGCTTTGGTGTCAGGGATGGGATAATGACATTTATCTGAAAAGGCGTATGATGTGTAACCTTCAATGATATACAGCTGTAAACCACTGCTATCTCAATTAAAAAAAAAAGGAAAAAAAATCCTAAAGTTAGAGTAGTGCTACTAGTTCTAGATGTCCTTTTCTAGATCCCTATTTTGAGACCTAACTGAGCCATTTTAAAAATCAATTACTTAAATGATTTTTAGGAACAAAATGTTACTGTCAACAGATTTGTAACTAAAAGAATTTGAATTGGGGGAAGGTCTTGGGTTCTTTTTTGATTTGCTTCTTCCCACTTCAGCAAAGATCTCCGCAGGGCACTGACTTTTCCTTGAATTCAGGAAGCCTGTGTTTCTCTCCTATCACTTCCTGCAGCAGACTTATCAGAGCAGGAGAGCTTCCTGGCTATCTTCCCATCTCTGCTGACTCTCCCACATTGGTGTTGCTAAGGCCTTTCCTGAAAAGAATCTGCAGGCTAAAATGCAAAGCTGGATGATTTTGCACAGACACTACTCTCTGAAATACCAGAAGGTTTGAGTTGCCAGGAGGGTGTGAACCTGCCAGTGTTTTGCTAACTATTTCCAGAACACTGCCTCTGGGGCTGACTGTTACCAAAATTTTTCCTTGTAAAAATACATTTAAGAGAAGGGTTGTAAAAATATGGTTGCCTTAATGGGAATTTTATTGTATTAGCACTAAACTATCTGAAAGACATTAAAATAGACTCATTGTTTTAAAAGTTTCCAAAGTATCATACTTGCTTTTCTGGTTTGTACTCTACAGAAGTGAAGTTTTTCTGTGAAACTCCAGCTATTGCTGATATTGTCATCCTGGTTGATGGTTCCTGGAGTATTGGAAGATTCAACTTCAGATTGGTTCGGCTTTTCTTAGAAAACCTAGTTACAGCTTTCAACGTGGGCTCAGAGAAGACACGTATTGGTACATCTCTTAGGGACAGGATTCAGTTCTTGGTGTAAAACTGCTGGAAAATTTTTCTTTTTAAGATTTATTTATTTATGCATACAAGAGCTGGAGTTTAGGCTGGAGATGTGGGGGGGTGAGAAGATTCACGAGATACAGAGTGGGGAGCAGAACAGGCAGATCCACTGAAATACACTGCTGAAGGGAGCAGTGGGAGAGACAGGAGAGGTCCACAGTACCATGTGGGTAGCTCCCTGGGGATTGAACTCATGCTGCAGAGGCTTTGGATTGCTTCATAGTGCATTCCTTAACCCCTTGCACCACCAGGGAGGTCCCTGGAAAATTTCTTGAGAAATCTCAAAAGCTCTTTCCAAAGTGACTTTCCACACAATAAGATCCATATAGTGATGTTCCCAAATGCTCCAGTTTAGATTGATAAATATTTCTACTAATTTTGTCTTGACACTGACATTCAGTTCATTATTGAACGCATTTTGATTTTCTGAAAAGTCAAAATCTCTGCATAATAATCATAGTAGCAGTAATGAAACTCTTAAAGTTACAGTTGGTATAAGAAATTATCAGGAAGAAGTTTTCATTTAAAAGAAACAGTTGAATCTGTTGAAATGTTGAATTAAGAAAATTAGAACTAGGTAGTCATGTTTTAGTTCAAGATAATCTTTGCTAAATTATTTCTAATAAAAAGCAAAAAAATATTGTTAATCTTTGATCATATATCCACTTTGTTATATAAAGATCTATAATTTAACTTTTAAATAGTCATTAATAGGAAATAGCCATTAAAAGAAAAATCATTCCTTTGAAATAAAAACAAACATATCAAGGCTTGTTACCTACAAACATGATCAGATCTGTTTTTGAACTGCCAGGTATCCAATTGGATGTTTACTTCTAAATGACTAGAAACTGTTTACTTTCCTCCTGCCCCCACATATATCCAAACTAATTCCTTAAATTTATGTTAGGAATTCTATTTGAAAGCACATAGTAAGCCAGAGAAGAAAATATAAGGATTAGATCCTTCATCATTTTATTTTCTAGAATAGCCCACTAGATCGTTGAGTAACACATGGCTTTTCTGGGGGCTTCTCATCTTTCTTTTCCAGGTCTTGCACAGTACAGCGGTGACCCCAGGATAGAATGGCACTTGAATGCTTTCAGCACAAAAGATGAGGTGATCGAGGCTGTCCGCAATCTCCCATACAAGGGAGGAAATACACTAACAGGTATGTTTTGTTCAGTCTGAGTTTTAGCCACATATCTTAATGATCATAAAGATGAGTCATCATTTCTTTTGCCACTTGGTAAGCCTTAGGATAGCGCTTTTTAAAACCCAGCTAGCCTTTAAAATTCTTAGATCACACTTACCCCAAACTCGACTCCAAGAGTTAAAACCCAGACATCTCATTCCTTTTCCCAGGTGAATATGATGTGACTTCCTGGGCTGAAAGAAAACTGAGCAAGC
The DNA here is from genome assembly GCF_014898055.3 of Talpa occidentalis. NCBI lineage: Eukaryota > Metazoa > Chordata > Mammalia > Eulipotyphla > Talpidae > Talpa > Talpa occidentalis. The sequence goes on along the minus strand of NW_026555331.1, from coordinate 16,869,337 downwards.
CTAAAGGCTGACACCCTTCCATAGCCGTTTCAGCCTGTCAGTTCATTTTCCCTCCTCTCATTTCACCTCTTTTCTCCTCCAACCACCCTGCATCTAAGTGAAAGCAAATGTCTACTTTATCTCTACTTTATTTCCAAGGTATTTTCTTGGCCCTTTTTCTGCAATTATTAGTTATCATGAAAATATTTGTGAATCTTTGGCTCACTGCTATTTTTGATAAAGGAGTAATGTAAGAATATTTAGATTGTAATTCTCAATCAAGGAAGACAGGAAGACAGCACAGACTTTAACCTCACTACATTCCGTTTCCTTCCAGGCACACCATGTGAGTGCTCAGTTTATTAATATTTTTAAAATTTTTTTAAGGATTTATTATGCATACAAAAGCTGTGTACAGGGCAGAGATGAGGGTTGGTGAGAGGATTCACCAGAGACAGAGTGGGGAGTAGAATAGTAGAAATACACTGCTGAGGGAAGCAGCAGGCGAGACAGGAGAGGTCTGCTGTGCCATGTGGGTTGCTCCCTGGCCATCCAGCCATCGAACTCATGCTGCAGAGCCTGTAGATTGCTTCATAGTGCTGTGCTCAATCCCTTGTGCCACCAGAGAGGTCCCTGGGTGCTCAGTTTAAACAATGTAGATGCTGATGAAACAGATCACTAAAATCTGATCAATCCCCCGCTTGAGGCATAAGCTAATGAAATTCTTGTTAATACAACAAAGAGTTATTAAACATATATCCTATAATATTGCAACATTTCTTATTTTTTTCTGGGTGAAAAGTAGCACACTCAAAAAGTAGAAATTCAATTACCACGTTAAAGCTGCCCACACAACTCCTAAAAAATTAGAGCAAAGGAAAGAATTTTTAATTCTTTAGAACACGATGAACAAAATTGAAAGCATAGTGATAATATTTGCAGCTGAGACTGACTTTCTTCATCGTAAACTTATAAAGACTTAAATTTCCTTGTGTACAAACCTGTCAGCCTCCTCTGGCCATGGATTGAATGACTTTTTCTCTATAAATGATATTAATTTCTGAAGTGATGCAAAATTTAATTATTGTTATTACCTCTATTCTGGTTGATTTTTACTTCTTCCATCAGATCTGTCAAGAAAAAGTTTGTTGCAAAAAGAAAAGATGAGAGTTCACATGTAATAAAAACTCTCTTAGCTCTCAATAAAGTCATTCCTCTTGTGGTTTCATGTTGTAGAATTGGAAGAATTTTTATAAGCCATGGTTGGTTTTGTTTATTTTTGTCTTGTTTTCTTCTAGGTCTTGCCTTGAACTACATCTTTGAAAATAGCTTTAAACCAGAAGCAGGAGCAAGGACTGGAGTATCCAAAATTGGCATTTTAATCACAGATGGAAAGTCCCAAGATGATATTATTCCACCATCCAGAAACCTTCGCGATTCTGGTGTAGAACTGTTTGCCATAGGTACGTGTTACCTAGGGCATGTTTCAACAGTAAAAATAGACTCCTTAAGACCATTTGTAGGGCGAAGGACTCCTTCTGGAGAGCAAGGACTTTCTGGTTCTGACTTTAATCATAACCAGTCATGTGACCTGCGCTCAACTTCTTACTCCTTAAAATGGAAGTGAAGATTACCACCATGAATCCTATAGTGTGAGCGATCAAACATAAAATGTGAAAAACATAAAGTAGTGTGCAAAAGCTAGGTAGGTGCTTGTTACCTTTCCATTAGTCAAGACTTTCTCTTTAGTATCACTTTACAGCTCTCTCTTCTCTGGTAATATAGGGAAGAATTAATTTATCATTTTCAAGGAATAAGGTGCTGCGGCTATATTTAAAGAAAGCAAAAAGTCCTAGATATGCAGTATTAGTTCTTTGAAAATAGTCCTGAATAAAGTATTATTCTTGTGTGGAAGGATGTATGTGGTGCAAATTCAGAACTCCAAAATAGTAGATGATGCAACTTTCCTCTTGATTAAAATGTTTTCGTTTTCTTTGGCAGTGGGGAGGTTTTCTCTTTAGTAGACACTGGAAAACTTTCTCAGCAGAAAAAGAAAGTCTGATTCCTAAGCAACACTGAGATACAAGTCAAAATGCCCCAGCAAGTTCCAAACAGGGTTCTGAAGACATTTCATATTGGCTATTATCAGTGGTCCCAATAATCAGAGACAACCATTGCTTTGTTACTAAATATGTGGAAGTTGGAAGTTAAATTAAATTGTATAGCAGGCATCTAAGATTAATTTATGTTGCCCCAGGTAATCTTCACTGCTTCCGTAATTTCTTCTTAACATCCTCAGATGATTGGAAAGACGGAGATTCATAAAGAAATTCTCCTTGATTGCTTAAGAGAAAAGTACCTCCAATACATTTATGTACCATAAAACCCAATCCTATGTCTCTCCCTTTCTATTTCTGCTTTTGGGTAAATATTCATTTAATGCAAATCTTCAAGAGACAATATGATATAGGGGTTAAAAGCCTGACTTTGGAGTTAGATCACCTGCCTGTGTTTCCATGAGCAGATTAATTAGCCTCTCTGTGCATCAGCTTACGCGTGTAATGTGGGTGAAACAATAGCACCAAACATATAGGTTTGGTGGTGAGGATTAACTGTTTTTATAGATGTAAAGCACTGCAGTGCTTGGATATAGCAAGCACATAGTGTGTGAAGATAGACTGGAAATGTTGGATAAGCTCTTTGTTTCTGCTGTCTTCCAAACATCCAGCATTGAGCTTGACCTGTAGTACTGGAATTCAATAAATGTTGTGGAAGAACTAGAGCATCTACATTTCTGTTAGCAAAATCACAGTGGTCTTAGCCAATTGCATTTGAGTATGTTATAATTTTCCAAGCCTCCTCTTAAGGCTATATAGTGATAATAATGATAATGACTATATGCATATGTTTTGTCCTGACAGTATCTTTCAGTTTAATTAATTTTATAGATTTAAAGCTGAAGCCCTGATAGTCTAGAAGAATGGTTTATTACTATTATTCTGCAACATTCATGCAAGACAGAAATTAATTTCATTGATTATCTTCCTGTGAGTATATACTGAATGAAATTAAGATCTAATTATTGAAAAGTAATTCTGAATGTGACTTTTAGAAACTATCTGACATGATGGATTCCCCTTTAAATGAGCAGATACTTAGTTATAGAGGAGACTAACCAGCTGAATCTCTTGAGACGAGGCAACAGAAGCTGCCTTTTCAAATGGAGCATGAATGTCACCACTGTCCCTGTTCTCTCCAATACCAGGGGTGAAAAACGCGGATGAGAATGAGCTACAGGAGATTGCCTCTGAGCCTGACAGCACACATGTCTACAACGTTGCTGAGTTTGACCTGATGCACACAGTTGTGGAGAGCCTGACCAGGACGGTCTGCTCCAGGGTGGAAGAACAGGACAAGGAGATCAAAGGTAAAAGTGTGACAGAAGTCATCCATTCTGTGCCTGTGGTTATTACCCTGTACAAAAAAGTCTATGGTGGATTAATGAAAGTTTTTACCATTTTTTATGTTGACATTTTAAAGAGTCATTTATTCTCCTAAGAGAATATGATTTCAGTTGTTTTAAATTTGCTGAGATTTGTATTATGACTAAGCATATGATTTATCTTTGTATTTGGCCTATGGGTGTTTGTAAAGGATATGTAGTCTTATGTGATGTAAGTTTTGAATAGATCCTGATGGTTGATAAATCTTACTAACTTTTTTGTCTAGTTGTCTTTTCAGTAATGGAGGAGGAGGGATGTTAAAATCTCCATCTACAATTGTGGATTTGTCTATTTGAATTCTATCAATTTCCACTTTATATACATTATATTTCTTTGTTGTATACATATTTAGAAGGTTTTGTCTTCTTGGTACACTAACTATCATCTTGTAATGTCACTCTCTTTCTCTGGTAATTTTCTTTGCTCTTAATTCTACTTTTTCTGATATTGATATAGCCACTCCTACCAGTTTCTGGCCAAAGTTGGTGTTTAATAACTATGTGTTTCCACTATTATGTTACTAAAGTCCTTCTGAGTAAGTGATCCCAGAAGATAAGAGAATCCTAAGGTTCAAGGACTTTAAACTTTCTATATCACAAATCTGTTAATGAATTATTTACTCTAACATGTACGTAACACACACAAAGTGCTTATAGAGTGTCTAGCTCATAGTGGGCTTTTAATATATGTTGCTTTCTCTTTTTACTTTTAGATGTTGGTCCTTAATTGAACTGAAGTATAGACACTGTATTTCTGATGCTTAATAATATAAGCTTTTATTTCCCCTACAAGCCCAATATCAATTTTTGCTCTGATACTTAACTAATGTGAAGATTAGCAAGTCTTTAACTTCATCACCTTGGTTTTACGGCTTCTAGTAATAATTAAATATTGAGAATTAAATGAGATAATACCTCTGAAGAACTCAGAAGAGTAGCTATAGATACAAATGTGCTCAAGTTGTAGTTTCGTTTTTGTTTTGGCTGTTCTATAGTATTGACTTTGAGAAAGTTTCTTGGCATCAAGGACTATGTCTAATTTAAGTGTATATCTTGAGAACCGAGCACAGTGGTTGGTACCTAATAGACACTTAAATGTTTCTATGAATAAATGGAGAATGAATAACTGAATCAACTGATCTAGAGGTGAAAATCTTAGAGGTAACATAAAATCAACAGTCACTTCTGACTAACAGAGCTCTTTAAGTTCATAAGAAATAACTTTCAGAAAACTCTTCATTTTATGTGTTTTTTTAATTTAGCCTCAGCCCTTGCCACCATTGGGCCACCTACGGAGCTGATTATTTCTGAAGTCACTGCCAGAAGCTTCATGGTTAACTGGACTCATTCCCCAGGAAATGTGCAAAAATACAGAGTTGTGTATTATCCTACCAGGGGTGGAAAACCAGATGAGGTAATGAGACAGTATTTTCAAACCATTTTCAGCCTCTCAAGCCTTCTACAATAGTAGAACAAGATGGAAATATATGACAAGGACATTATTCTGTCACAAACATTTAATATTATTTCACAGAAGTACATTTCCATGTCCCTACGATCTTCTCCCATCTTTCTGGTGTGATATTTATATCTCCTTTCACCTCTGCTAAACAAGCCTTAGAATTGGTCCTGCATCCATTCATAACTGGCTTATTTTGACTTAAAAAAAAGGTTAATGAGTTTCAAAACAGAAAGAATCAGTACTTAATGCTCTGGCCAGGATCCTTTCTGCTTTTCATGTATTCTGTATTTGGGGGGTGGTCTGAAGTTTCTGCCTTAATGTAGCCTATGTACTCCACATTACGCAGTCAAAGAGTCCATTTTCCTCCAGAGTTTGGGGTCTCTTCGACAACTGCGGGGATTAGTGGAACAGGGAAGCCTTAAGAAAGTATTTAGTTTTTTTTTTTTTTAATGGGTTGGTCAACACATGTGTACAAAATAGGAAATGCCTATTTACTGAACAATTGGATCCTTCCATTTCCCATTTTTTGACATAACAATTTGTAGGCAATATGTTAAAAAGTAATGAAATCTACCCTTCCTTTTTTTGGAAGTGCTGATGTTTGTTGTTCTGACCTCTGGTTGACCTCAGCAAGTTTCTCAGTTTTCCTTTGTATTGTGCTAGGATTCATGTTTTTTTTAAAGTATTAGAGTAGTAGGCTATGGAGGTTTAAATTTATGGACTAAAAAATCAGAGTGCTTCCATTAGCTCTATTTCATCACTAATAAGCCTTTTATGTGCTTCCAAGACTTCCACAGAAAATTATCACATGTCAACTGTTACTAGTTTGTTGTGAATAAGGTAACAATTAAGCTGGGAATGACATAATTTCTATCTGTGGTGAATCAATAAGGGACTTGCACGCTCTTATTCCTTGAATGTTCTTTAAACAGGTGGTGGTGGATGGAAGTGTATCTTCCACGGTACTGAAGAACTTGATGTCTTTAACTGAATATCAGATAGCAGTCTTTGCAATATATGCCCACTCTGCTAGCGAAGCCCTCCGGGGAACCGAAACTACACGTACGTCTTAAATTCTACCCTACTAACCATTTTGTACAGTGTTACTTAGGTAATTTATAATAAACTTCAATTCAGCTTACTTGGAATCAGATTCATAGAAAAAGTCACCATGCAAAACCTGCAGTTTGGCAGCTATTAATCTGGGAAGGATGCTACCATGCTTGGGTATGTCCAAGAAAGAACAGCCTTAATGGTGAATGGTACAAAATGCATCTATTCATTTAATAAGCAAATATTAAATGATGGTATGTTATGAACCAAGCCCTAGGCTGCAGTTTGTCAGTAAAGTAGAGAAGGAGGTCTATAGCGTTCCTGCCCAGTAGAAAAATGTAAACAGAATTAAATAACATTAATCATCATTATTCATATCACTGTGATTAAAATAAACTTCTTAATACAAATAATTCCTTGTCTAAGCATGAACTCTCTCTCTCTCTCTCTCTCTCTCACACACCCACACCCATACCCACCCCCCCACACACACTCATAATAATCAGAAAATCCTGGGAATTAATCATCTTAAAAAAATTGAGTTCTTACTACATGATAAGCACTATGCAAAGTTGATCTAAAAATGATCTAAAAACTGCCTCTGCTAGAGCATTCACAGTATAAACAACACCCCTCGCCATGTGCCAGGCATCATGGCAACCACACTCCACACCAACAAATTGTTAGCTTTATCCATGGCGATAATCTGTAGGACAGGTGTTAATAGCCCCTTCCTCTCTTGCAGAAATAATTTAGTGACAAGCTCTACTCTTTAAGATGTTGTAGTCTCGTAAGAGAAGTACTGCAAACACAAAACATGAAAAGAAATTAGTGCAATGACGTTCCACAGGCACACCAGTGCAAGTAGGACAGGGGCTGCCCTGGAAGCAAAGCGCTAGAATTGACTTTGCAGTTAGGGAAGCAGTTAGGGCCGATTGGGAGGGCCTAGAATTATGCTGGTAAACAATGTTTCATCGTTCTTGTTGGCTGCATTTAAGCCAGGAACTGGCAATTTATCCTTAATCCCTTTTCCCTTCTCAAATATAGCCAATCTTCTTTCTTAATTATTGCATTTGTCTCAAATCCTATTGCTGCTGACTTAGTCATGTGTCACAACTGCCTCTGGATGTGTTGACTTATATTGATTCATGTACACGTTTCATCTAAGCATCCTTTCTGTTGTTGACCGGTGACCCAACTGTGGGTTTTAATGACTGCTGCAAGCAAGGTCCTGTGCTTGGTGATGGGTGCCTGGGCTCGGTCAGCATTGTCTCCCTGCTCTTAGCTGGCCCCCAGAGACAAGTGCCCAGCATCAGAGTGGGATATAAGAAAGTCAAAAGTGTCATTTGTTCTTTTAAGCATTCACTATATTCTTACATTATTTTAAAAAAATTATTTATTTATTTATGCATACATGAACTGGGGTGTAGGCCAGAGAGGCAGGGGGTGAGAAGATTCACCGGAGACACAGCGTGGAGCAGAACAGGCATATCTACTGGTATACACTGCTGAGGGGAGCACCAGGCAAGACAGGAGAGGTCTGCTGTGCCATGTGGGTCAGCTCCCAGGCCAGGGATCAAACTCAGGCAGCAGAGAGATAGTGCTGAGACTTAACCCTTAGGTCACCAGGGCGGCCACAGCATTCACTTTTTTTACCTTCCCAGAAGAGGCTGACATGGCTACATGAACAGATTTAAATTATACTAATTTAATTATACAGATTTAAATATACTAATTAAGTATATGTAACAGATTTAAAAATAAAAATCACCTGGAAAACAAGCTATGTTTACTTTATAGATGCTAACCCATAGCTACTTTGAAATAAGCAAGCATATGGACCACTGGTTGAACGTTTCCCTAAAATCTCCTCTTGCAGTCTCTCTGCCCATGGCTTCCAACCTTGAACTGTACGACGTGACTGAGAACAGCCTGAGGGTGAAGTGGAATGCGGTGGAGGGGGCCTCGGGATACCTGGTCCTCTATGCGCCTCTCACGGAAGGTCTGGCTGGGGATGAAAAAGAGGTAACTACCCACTGCCCATCAGGGTCCTGTAAACTCTGACTTCCTTGAAATAGACTTTTTTAAAAAAATTATAAATATTTATATGTAAAATTTAGGAAATCCACATTAACAAAAGGGAACAAAAGACTTATAATCCCACCACCTAGAGCCTTTGTTAGCAGTTGGTTAATAGTCTTCTTCAATTCATTTTTTCCCCATAGGGTAATTTTCTTTTTAAGTCAGTTAATTATTTTATCGAGGTAACATTGGCTTACGACATTGTTGCCCCTTATCTAGATGTAAAGAGTTATCTGAAAAGAGCACATGGGGTGTGTTCAGTTTTATGTGGTTCCATAGTAGCTGCTCCTAGTATCAATTGACATGGATCAAAAATTGTGATGTTTCATCCAGGAGTAGAGAGGATACACATGCTTTTTTTTTTTTCAAGATTTATTTATTTATGCATAGAAGAACTGGGGTGTAGGCCAGAGGTAGGGGGGATATGAGAGGATTCACCAGAAACAGAGTGGGGAGCAGAACGGGTAGATCTACTGAAATACACTGCTGAGGGGAGCAGCAGGCGAGACAGGAGAGGTCTGCTGCGCCGTATGTGTCATCTTCCTGACTGGGGATTGAACTCAGGCCATAACAATTACAGCGCTGACAATTAATCCCTACACTGCCAGAGAGGCCCCAGGAGACACATTTTCATTCCAGAGTCTCACCTTTATTCACTTCCATTCAGCATGAACAATACACGTCAGCAAACTGACAGATAATGGGTGCTCTTTTCAGATGAAAATTGGAGAGACCAGCACAGACATTGAACTAAGAGCATTGTTGCCCAACACAGAATACACGGTCACGGTTTATGCTATGTTTGGGGAAGAGGCCAGTGATCCTGTTACTGGACAAGAAACAACACGTGAGTAGTTGTGTCACTTGGATGGAATGCTACAGTAAAGAGAATGGGAGTAAATGGCAGAATTCTGAACTGGAAATACTGGTTTAGGGGGAAATATCTAGAGTTCATTGTAATATAAGAAAATTCATTATTTTATTCCCGGGAAGGAAATGTACAGTGACTTTGCTAGAATCATATGAAAACTGAGTAGAGTAAGAATTAATATCTGGTCAGGTGTTCTGCTTTCTGATCCATTGGTTTCATATTTACATGAGGCTATAATATTAGCATGACCATGTAAGAAGGGAAGGGAAAATTTCCTTTAATCTTACTAATTAAGTATATGTAATTTATTTCTACTATTTGTCCTCTACAAGAAAGACTTTTTTGTTGTAAATTTGAATGCATTATTGATTCTTATGAGATAATTCACTGGTTATTTTGGGGTTATAAGTTATTACCTGGGTGAAGTCTTTCATGTGTAAGTAGTTCAGAAGTCAAGTATATTGAGTTGTCTTTTTTTACATGTTTCATATTTTTAATCATTTTCTATTCCATTTACCGCAAAGTGCCATTAAGTCCACCAAGAAACTTGAGAATCTCCAATGTTGGCTCTAACAGTGCTCGGTTAGCCTGGGACCCAGCTTCAAAAAAGATCAGTGGTTATCGAATTGTGTACAACAGTGAGGATCGGACTGAAATCAATGAGGTAAGCCATGGAACTCGATGTCTGTTTCCCATGATTGTATATTAATTTGTTACTGGGTGTATAACCCATCTCCCCAAAACATAGTGGCTTAAAACAATACTGATTTATTTTCTCTCACATTTCAGTGGGTCAGGAGTTAGGGCTTGGATGTATAGTCCTGGCTTGGGGTTGCTGGTGAAATGCTAGCCACATAGTGCTGGAGACAGCATCACTAGAACTTCTTTTTTTAACTTATAGTTCTGACCCCAATCCTTCCCCTCCCGGTGTCTCTGGTTCATAGTTTTTTGTTGATTTTGATTTTCACTTTCTTATATTCATTTTCCTGGTCCCTTATTTAAGTTTTCTAGATTCCTGCTATGAGTGAGACCATCCGGTATTTTTCTTTTTCTTTTTGGCTTATTTCGCTGAGCATGATCCCTTCCAGTGCCATCCATGTTGCTGCAAATTGCATGTGTTTATCTTTTTTGAATGCTGAGTAATATTCCATGGTATATATGTACCACATCTTCCCAGTCATCTATTTTTGGGCATTTGGGTTGTTTCCAAAGCTTAGCTATTGTAAACAGTGCTGCTATAAACATAGGAGTGCAGGTGCTCTTTGGAATCTGTGTCCTCCTAGGAGTGGAATTGCTGGATCATATGGAAGCTCTATGTTTAGTAGGTCCAGAAATCTCCACACAGCATAGTGGTTGGACCAGTTTGGTGCACACCTGCCATTCAGTGACTCATAGCATTTGAGAAGTTCAACAAGATATCATGTCCCCCATACTCTGTTGGAAGGGGCTATCATAAGTCCCTCCCTGGATTCAAGAAAGAGAAGAATACAGATGCCATCATGGTGGGAGCTATGAGATGGGAGACTTTTGTTGATGTAGCATCTTCACAAAATATAATCTGCCCTAGTACAGGTATGGAAGTCTGTATTGTCATGGTAGTGCTAAACTAGACTAATGTCAGTGTTCTGTAGTTTATCCCTCTTCAATGAGTAAACTGACATATGAAAGGTCCCGGGTAGATAAACTTAATTTGAAAAATGAATAATTCAATTTTTGTGTGGAAGATAATTTCAAATACTAGAACTTATGAAATCCATGAAGATACAGTATTTGTACTCAGTGACTAATATTTTACAGAAATTCTTTCCTTGGAAATATATTTCAGTGGGATAGATACAGCGGGGTTATTTTTAAAATTTTTCCTTATCTTGGTCCAAGAAAACTAAGACACAGAGGGAAATGTGTTAGATTACATCATTTCTATTCTGCAACCAAATAAAGAAGTATTTTCATATGCACAGACAAGGTTTTTCCTACAATTAAATCTGAGAGTGTTTTGCAGAATGCACTCTCCTACGTGACATTGGGTAATGACCAGACAATAGCTGCACATTTGTTAACAATTCAGAACTGCTCTTCGAGTTCTTTCATTCAGCCTTTATAAATGCTGAGGACAAATATTTCTGATGAGATAGGATCATTGAGACCAGTTGTCCTGCTTTTGAAGACTAGTCTGGAGTAGTAAAAAGATTGAAACAAAAACCATTGAACTATTCGTATCTTTCTGTAATAAATAATAAGCTACAGTCAGTGCTTGAACTCATTTCTTTCAATATTGTTTCACTATAACATTGATGGGGGCGGGGAAAAAACCTGATTCCTGACTGGGGTGACTGTGTGTGGAAGGTGCATGTTCTTCCCATGTTTGCATTGGTTTTCCCATGTTGGCATGTCCCATAGTGTGTATGTGAAGATTATTGATATCATTGACACATTTCCATTGTCCCAGTCAGAGAGAGAAAGAGAGAGAGAGAGAGAGAGTGTGTGTGTGTGTGTGTGTGTGTGTGTGTGTGTGTGTGTATGCCCCCTGTGGTGGAAGGGCGTCCTGCCCTGGCTTGGGTCCCACCCTGTGCTCTGAGTTACCTGGATAGGTTCTGGCCACCTGTGACCCTAAAGTGAAATAAGCAGGTTTTGCTTTGACTTCTATTAATTTCCACTTTTATTATTAGATAATGCTACGACTGGGCTTTTAAAAAATTCTCCAGACATTCTGGAATGAGTTTTAAAGTGTCCCAAGTACATTTTACTTAGTAGCTGATTGTGAAACTTTGCTTTCAATTTAGTTTCTACTTCCCTGCTTCATTTCCTCTGTCCCATCTTCCTTCACTTTCTCTTTTTTTCCCCCACTGAGTTTTCTATATTACTCCTCCCCCTTAACTTTTTTTTTGAAGAGGTATTTTTATTTATTTACGCATACAAGAACTGGGGTATAGGCCAGAGGTACAGTAGGAGATTGGATTCACTAGAGACAGAGTGGGGAGAACAGGTGAATCTACTGAAATACACTGCTGAGGGGAGCAGCGGGCAAGCCAGGAGAGGTCTGCTGTGCCATGTGGGTTGCTCCCTGGCCGGGCATGGAACTCATTCTGCAGTGGCTGGCAAAAGCTTGATAGCTCTGAGATTTTAACCCCTGTGCCACAAAGGAGCCCCCCCGCCAACTTTTTGGAAACCAAGGAAGGAAAATAAAACAGAACACTTACATGTCGATGATGCTGATGAAGGTGATGATGGCAGCTGACACAGGGTGCTGCTTCCCCTGAACCCGCAAGTGTTCTCAAGAGATGCAGAGACCATCTCCATGCACTTCTGCCTTAGCAAATATGCCCGAGAGTGACTTGTCAACTCTTTAACACAGATAGCAGGCACTGGGAAAGGATTTGGTAGAAATGTGCAAACAGGGGAGAGAATTAAGTGCTGCCATTTGAGCTTTACAAGTGAAAGGTCATGGTGTTTAGATGAGGGCCAGCTCCTGGTCCTGATAGCCATGATGGATTTGATAGCAGAGCCCCGCCTGGGCTGAGTGCCAGCCCCTCTCGCCTCACCAAGCCCTCTCTCCATCCCTTCCAGGACAAGGCTGAAGGCAAGCTGTTGGACTATTTGAAAAATTATTCTCAAAAATAGTTGCCGTGGCCATTTATTATCATTTTCCTGGTTCTCCTCCTATATCTTAAAAATACCACCAATAAAATCAATTCCAGAACTTAGTCTAAAACATAATATCATAACTAGTAAAAATAAGTTATACCCCAAACTTATTTAGTGAAATCACCAGTGATTTATGCATAAAATAGGGACTGTCTAGTATCAAAATGTTTGAATAAACTAAATCATTTAGGCAGATATATGTGTTGAAAAGATAAATACTTACACTGATGTGTATATAAAAAAGGAAAACTGTATACACACACATGCATATACATAAACTAATGAGTTTCATAATTTAATTTCTTGGGGCAGTATTTATAGCCCTGTTCCCTGCCAAGTGAATTACAGACAATAGTAAAATGGGTTTTATTTCCTGTAATTAGAAAGCATATGATACAGCTGTGTGACTTCTCTCCCTTGTAGATTGAAGTTGACCCTATTACTACATTCCCTCTGAAAGGCTTGACGCCCCTCACTGAATATTCCATTGCCATTTTCTCCATCTATGATGAAGGACAGTCAGAGCCTCTAACTGGGACTTTTACCACAGGTAAATTATGCTTGAAAAGTTTCCAAGGCTAAGTCTGTAGCAACCAGACACTGGAACCTCTCCTTCAACTGTAATTTTGAAAAGATTGCATTTTGTTTTATATTATAGAGAAATAACAATTAGGATGGGTGCTGGCTGTTTTCCAGGAGAGCAAGGAAAAGAGAAAAAGACCATGTAAATTCAAAGGTTTCAGTTAAATAAAAGTGTGTGTTGTTTTCTTCCTAATCTCACATTGTTTTTTCCTAGCTTGTGTAAAATTTTCACATCTTCCATTCATGTGTGTATATTAAACTGAACTTCTAAAATGGCTGATATCCAACAGTTTTCAACCTACAAAAATGAATTTCATGCTGTTTAACCTAATACTTCAGTCAATAGTGTATTTTCATGCAGCCTGAAATATTAATACAATATGTGATGTTTTAAGTAATAAAATGAAAAATAAGGCACAAAAACATTAATTTCCTTTTCTATTATGTCACCCTATTGTTACTCAATAAATATCAAACTTTTTTGCATCTGGCGACAACACTTGTATGGTTTGCTTTCGGAACCTATCATTGATTACACTTGGAAGCCAATTCAGTGCTTGATTGAGGAAATGAGAAGATAATTCGGAGAGAGATGAGAAACAAAATGGGTTGAGAAATTATATTCCCAGAAAAAAGTTCAGCAATTTCTCAAAACCTTCCAAGGACTAACTCGAGTAGGAATTTTTGTGGTGTCCTCTCAAAGAGTTTTAAAAATCCTTGATTTCAGATAATAAATATAATTGGTTTGCAGTTCATTTTGTGTAGGTTACATGTATTGCTCTCTCTGTTGTACATCACAAAGTGTGTAAAGCATGTAATTGTGGAACATCTGATAAATTATCTTTTCACTTCTGATGGCCACCACATGTACAAGTTGAAGGGATGAAGGATTTAACTTATTACTAAGCATGAAAACTAATAGAGCTCAAAGGAACACTTCTCAGACCTCAGAAATTTGTTAATTTCCTCAAAATACTTGGGAAATAATATCTCTGTCATGTAATGAATACGACACTCTGATTTGTAGTTAATGAAAAGAATCGGATAGAGAATTTAAGAGTTCTAGAAAATACTGGAAAACTTTCAAAAAATCTGTTGTTTACATCGTCTTCCTAGTTCATGCTTTGGGTAAATGTGGGAAACAGAAACACGATAGCACTGGACTGATGGCTTTCCCTGCTTCCATGTGCTTCCTTCCCTAAAGAGAGTCCTCAAAAAGTTTTCTCCTGTGGCCCCAGGAACTGTTTGAGTCTTGGCTTTCTTGCCTTCTCATGTCCCTGTCAAAATCTCCTTCCTTGGCTTACAGAGGAAGTTCCAGCCGAGCAATACCTGGAAATTGATGAGGTGGCGACAGATAGTTTTCGAGTGACCTGGCATCCTCTCTCGGCTGATGAAGGGCAACACAAGTTGATGTGGATTCCAGTCTACGGTGGGAAGACTGGAGAAGTGAGTTGTCTGAGACAATGACAATAAACCCAGAGCATTTTATCTGAGTTGTTTTTGACTGTAGGATAGATTAAAAATACCAGAATTAATTAGTATTTTGCATGACATGAAAGTTTGTAAATGTCAATCATGTGGTATATTATCAGATTCTTTGACTTTCATAAATGGCATTGAATACAACTCCAAAATGTTACTTTTGCTATATTAATAGTTTATATCCAAGGGAATTGAAAAGACTCAGATCTCTAGTTGGACTTTAAAATTGAATTTAGCAGCTCTGGGGTTCTTTATACTTAGCTGTTTCTTGCTTATACTCAGGGTAATATTTTCCTTTTTATATTTTTTTCCTTTTTTCCCTTACTGTTATTCAAGTAACTAAGCACCAGTAACCAAGCTCCAAATATTTTTAGGTTGTCCTACAAGAAGACCAAGATTCCCATGTTATTGAAGGTCTGGATCCAGGCACTGAATATGAAGTTTCACTGTTGGCTGTGCTGGAGGACGGCAGTGAGAGCGAGGTGGTGACTGCTGTGGGGACCACACGTAAGTTTTGGTGTGGCCGAGATGGATTTCTTCAGCTTCTGACACCCACTTCACTCCTTCAGATTCCTTCCCCATATGCCTTATCCCAGAAAATAGAGACTCAATTTTCATTGGTCCCCTAGGATTCTTTGTATATTTTTACCTGCAATGAAACTAACGTATCATTTTAGAATCCTAGACTATTATCTCCATGAAGGCAGAGGTACCAATGGTTTTATTTACCATAATATTCCAAGTACTTAGCATAGTACTTGGCATATTTTAACTAAACAGTAGATAGTTACTGAATGGATGGGTGGTTGGATGGATTGATGGATGGATAGATTAAATAACATTTCAGTGAATAAATGAACAAACTGATAACTAACGTGTCCAAGAGTTTCTTGAATTTCCAAGTTGATCTTTGTTCTAAGAATCTTGTGCAAAATTCACTTGCTGATTTATTCATCCCTTAGTTTCTTGTGAAGTATTAACCACTATTAAATTATTATTTATTGGGTTCACTGAAATCAAGTTTTGAGAGAGAAAATTGCATATAGGAGGTAGTGGGGGGTACATCTGGAAGGACAAAAAGAGCGTAGCATAAGACTTAGGGAGAAGCTGAAACTGAATACTCAGCTGATTTTATTAGAAACTCGGGAGTTTGGAGGACCCTTTTGAGTTGTCCCAGCTGACACAAAGGGGTTTACATCCCTACTCATTGAAGGTACCCTTGACAGTCTCTGACCTCAGTTGAGGCAGTTCCTAAAGCTCTGAGTTAATGGCAGCGAGTTGTCCAGAAGTGGTACATAAATATATTGACCTTCAAGAATGGAACACCATCCAGCCACTCATTTCCCTTGGATGCCCAACTGGGATACTGGAAATAGAAGAGGTGCTTCTTGCCTAAGCATATTGCCTTCCTTTTGGTTTTATTTGGTAGCCCTTTCACAACCTGATTGATAGTACTGTCTAATTTCCTTTAATGATCATGGCTATCATCATTTCAAAGTAATCGAGAGGATTCACAATTTTGCAGGTATAATTCAAAGGTTTATTATACCGGTAGTCCTCATTAGAACATTTATCTTATTTGGGTTTTAGTTGCCTTATCTGTGGACTAGAGAGAATATCTGTCTTATTTATAATTCACTTCTTTAGTCTTGTAACCATAGCCAAGGTTATTATGAGCAGCAAGTGAGATAACATACGTCAAATTTTCTTTGAATGCTTGAAATGCTCTACATGAATGTATGGAGTTATTATCATGACAGACTTTTTAAGTAACATTATTCTTTTCATTAGTTGACAGTGTTTGGACAGAAATAGCCACGACAATAGCGCCTACTAAAACTGTGACTTCAGGTAAGAACAAACAGAAGCCCATTTATCCATGAGAAAATTTTTCTTTGAACAGAGGTTGTGTTATACTAGTTTTATGCATATGATATCATTAATTAGAAATGGGCCATGCCAGTTCAAATTTTACTCCTCCTAAAGCCTCTCAACCTTTTCTTTCCCCTAAATGTCAGTGTGTCTTCTAGTTTACTGTTCCCACTATTATATCCATCTACCTCCTCCATCTTAACTTAGGGAGGTCTCATTTAGACTTTCAGAGGACGTTACCACAGCAACCCCCAGATCACTCTATCTTAGTGATAGATCTCTATCTTAGTGAGCTCTGGGCTCTTTGCAGAATTATTTATATCATGGTTTCCTTGCATTTCAGTTGCTTACAGAGGCATGGTTGGTCTATTGTTTTTCTAACATCAGCTGTTTCCTCTCTCAGCTTCACTTTATCCTCCACTGTCTTGTACCTCCCAAGTAGCTTGCATAGTCAGCTAGGTAAAACATAAATTTGATACTATTTATTTCTCTCCTAAAATCCTTTAGTATCTTTTCATTACCCATTCATTCACTGATTCTTTTCATTCTTCAGTTAATTTTTATCGGGTACTTCCTGTTCCCCCAAATGTCTTTATCGTAACACCCAAGGTCCTTCCTGATATCTTGCTTTCCTACTTGGCCTCAACTATATTTTCATGCTTTCCTCCTGCCATCCAGTTCCTCATCCATTGCCTGTTACCCTTCTCCAGCTTTGCCTGGTCAATGACAACCTTCCCCACCACTGTGATGCTTTTACTATTTACGTCAAGAAGTAATCACTGTGTATCTCCAGGTCCTAAAACACACTGACACAGGAAAAGCACAGCAAATGTTTGCTGAATGAATGATTCATGAAGAGAAGAGTGAGTCAGTAGGAATGAACAAAATGAAGTCAGGACAGAAGGGAGGAGGAAAAAAACAGTACAAATGAGGGAGCAGGCACCTTGGGAGATGAGAAAGAATATATCAGAGACCACGGTGAAGGAGTTTTGGTCAGATATGAGAGAAGGGATACTACCTGTGTGGCCTGAATGGATAGGGGCAGCCATGATGAAAGAGCTGTGCTTTGAGTGCCAAGCAATGAAACAATGGCAGGAAGAGATGAATGATATGTATGATGGGTGCTGGATTGCTCACAGGGCTGACCATATCTGGTCCACCATGTCAACTTCTCCACCAAACTAGCAAGAAATGTTCATCAATAGGGGCCTCTTTGGGTTTCCCTTTGGGCTGAGTCTGGGGACTTCTCAGTTCCCCTGACTGGTAGGTATACAGAACTGTCAGTTTGGAGGTTATAGTCTCAACTTGTAAGCATCTCTTAAGCCTAATTTTGCTTGCTCTTGGACATCATGGTTTCCATTAACACTAAGCTGAGGTTAGAAGAACAGGAAGCTGCTCTGACTTTGTTTGGGTCTACATGAGAGATACATGAAATACTTGTTGCCACATCCACACATCACCTCTGTAACTCATTTTGGACTATGATGGATTAAAAATTCTTTAATCCTTGGTTGTGTTTATTCCAGTTTTCCGGACAGGAATCAGAAACCTGGTTGTAGATGATGAAACCACTTCTAGCCTGCGGGTAACATGGGACATTTCAGACAGCAGTGTGCAGCAGTTCAGGGTCACCTACCTGACTGCTCAAGGGGACCCCACGGAAGAAGTGGTAGGAACGGTCTGTATAAATCCTGCCCCCTAGAACCTTCGCCACTCCCCTGACTAACCAAGCTAACAAGGCTATCGCTGGAGATGAATGCAACTTGATTGACTCTTCATTTCTCGTGACCCTACCATCTCCAGAAACAAGTGTTTTTGGTCAATTCAAATTTGCTCATTGCTTGATGTCCTTCCTGTCTCTAAAACATGCCACATCTATAACCTGCTTCATATTGACAAAGCTTCTGATCCTTGTTCTCTGTGTTGCTTCTATTGCCTTGACAACTGTGAGGCATCGAAGTTGGGCCATAAAAAGTCCATTATATGCTCATGTGTGTGTGCATATATAGTAAAATAGATATTATAAATTATATATTTTAGTAGAAATTTTAACATACATTTAAACATATATTTGTGTGTGTGTGTGTGTGTGTGTGTGTGTGTGTATGTGTATGTGTAAAGCTTTTTTTGCCCTTAGGAATCTGATCCTTTTTTTTGAAAGATTTTATTTATTTATGCATACAAGAGCTGGGGTACAGGCCAGAGGTGTGGGGTGGGGGATGAGAGGATTCACCAGAGACAGAGTGGGGAACAGAACAGGCAGACTGACTGAAATACACTGCTGAGGGGAGCAGCGGGTGAGACAGGAGAGGTCTACTGCACCATGTGTGTTGCTCCCTGGCCGGCTGGGGATTGAACTCATGCTGCAGAGGCTGCGGATTGCTTCATAGTGCGGTGCTTAACCCCTTGCTCTACCAGGGAGACCCCTGATCATTTCTTTTTAAGTAAAGCATACACAGAAGGTGTTATGCTCAAGTGTTGCTAATAAAATACCAGCTGTTAACAGAGCTATATGTTTTTTACTGACATCCAGTCATTTTGAGCAGATTAATAATCAAGTTTAACTTATTCTTAATCATAAGAGTATCTCCCTTCAGGAATTTAGAATTTTATATGTTGAGGTTTCTTTAAGTCATTTCAGCTGTATTTCTTTTTCTAGATGGGAAATCTGGGTACAGGCTTAAAAATCATGGCTTTCCCATATTTTCTTAATTTCTACCATATCATCCCTTTTCATCTAGAACCTGAAAATTATTTCATAGGCATGTTTCCTATTCAGAGCAGATAGTTCCAATTTGGGTCCAAAAGAAAATTTTCTTTTAGTCATGGATTATGAATATGCCCTAGTTAGCCTTGCTATTTGCATGTCTTATCCACTGCCGCATTATTTTTAAGACATTCTAGGAAATACCTACAAATTTATCATTGCTCAAGAATAACATTATTATCCTTTCTTCTTCTTCCTTACTTACAAAGCCTGTGATGAAATTTTAATTTGCATGCTTACAGAAATCATTTTTTGAGCCCAAAATTCTCTGAAGGAAGTTCTTTATTTCAGGCTGATGGGGGAGACAGAATATACAGTGATAACCCTGAGAAGCTGGAAGGCCCATTATGTTGGTCATGGAAAACATGGAAAGTTAGTGGGCACTTGAACAAAAAAGGTTGAATTACAATTTCACTCACACCATATATTTCAAGTAGTTCGTGACTAACAAATTCAAATAAATTTTATAGTTGGTTTAGGGATAGCAACTAAAAATGAATTTATATGTTTTCTTTCTCTTGCTATTGTCCTTGTGTTTTGATTTAGTTCCTAAAAAATAAGACCCATGAAAACTTCCCAGAGTAAAAGTTTTATTTTTGGTTTTTACTGTTTCACTCTTTCCAAGAAGCACATTCAGTTTCTTGGTAAATTATTCCTGCTAATTTGGAAAGAGTACCAATTTAATCTCATATGTGCAGTTGCTAGCTATCCAAGGTAAAATAATAATAATATTGACTTTGGATTGTTTCTTGATAATTTTCTTCTTGCTAGTTTCTTTCATTTTACACTGTTTATTTGGAAACACTCAGAAATGTACATGAAGGAAAAAAAAAAAGATCAAAAGTCTTAAACACACATGTGCCCTAGTTAAATAAACTCAATGAAAATGAAAAATAATGATAAATTTGGTGGTGATTATGCAGAAGTATTTCTGCTATCTAGAGGAAACTGCTAGATAGAAGACTATCTAGCAGTTAGTCCAGTGCTCACTAATTTGTGCACACTAATTTGTGCACACTAATTTACAGGCATTTTTTTCAGGTATGCCACTGAGGATTAATTGAGAATTTGTATCTCAGTGTTTTTATAAAGTGTCACCACTATGTAAATGTAATGTTAGTATCAGGATAGATCAAGATTTAGATTATGAAACTAAGGTAGAACAGGCAGTTGCAGATCTATATCAAAATTTACAGTGAAATCCTTTTATCCTTAAATCCCCGTGAATATCTTAAAATAGTAATGCATGACAGGGAAAGACATGACTAACATATATTATAAAATAAAATAGGAATTGAGTCCGGATTAGAAGAAAGTCTTTTTACTATGTCTTCAAATTTTCATTAGTTGTAAAAGCTGATTAAATGTACACAAGGAAATAATAAGATAGAGTATTGGAGTTGACAAGTAGTATGTGTATATAACTTTGTAAACCAAAGTCAAGGGCAATTAAGTTTACTTTTCAGGTTAAGGTAAGTGAAGAATTTATATTTTTTCTTAGAGTAATCAAACCTACCAAATACTTTCAATAAAAATCTTTTGGGCTCCTGGAACATTAAAACTACCTCTCAAATATTTCACATAGGCTGGCTTTCAACTCTCCTCTGAGTTACGGAAGAGTGAACTGACATTGCCCTGAAATTTGTTGTTAGGATCACACATCTTTATTTGTGAAAGGCTGATCAGGATTTCAGGCTTTTCTGGAAATTAGATGTCAAAATCCATAACTATGACTTGAATTCTTAGCAGCAAGACATGTTCTAGAGCGGGGATATTCCAAGTGTGGCTTAGTCTCCTACAATTTAAGTTCAGATATTAAGATTAAGCTTCTAGATACATTGGTAGCAAATTGACATTGCTGCCAGACCCAAGAACAAGATCATTTTTTCCTAGCAATTTTGTTTTATTGCATTTTATAAAATGAATGTCTTCAATGGATGGGGTTTAAAGCAATTGCTCTCAGAATTTCACTACGTGGCATGAGAATCACTATCTAGAGACAGAACTTTTTGATACAGGGACATAATAAGGAGCAGGGAATCCTCCTTCTACGGAGGAAACAGCTTGTAGGGAGGGATCCAGGCTGCTCGGAGGAGTTGTGAGCGGTAATGGAGCCAGACATGAAGTTGCATCTCAGAAAATATTGAAAACATGAAGTTTGCTGGCTAGATTTGCATCTCATGTAATTATGCACATCTTTTATAGAATTGTTTTATAAACACAACCACCATCTGCTAAGACCTGTAGCATCTGTTTTCAGTAGAAGCCTATCTTTACCCTGCTTTGTGCAAACAAGCAGAGGCCAAGCAGAAGGAACTTGGCATAAGAGACTTGCATTTTCTCCTGGGGAAGGAGGATCATTAGGATAAAGAAGGATGCATTGCTTGCAAGCCATGCAGGCATGTGGGGAGGTGGGTGGTGGGTAAAGTGAGGTTCCTCTGATCCATTATGTAGGAAATCAATTGTCAATATAGCTCCTTTACTTAATAGCCATGTGGGCCGGAATTCCCCCCACTATAAAATCAGTGTAATGATACTCTATTAGAATTCTTAGAGTAGCACCTGGCACATAATAATGCTGGGCAAATGATGACTATTATTATAAACCATAGCAAGTACTTCCTGGGAAGTTAAATGAGTCCTCCAAGATGGTACAATTGCTTTTTAGTACTCCACAGGCTAAATTTGGTTGATTCCAAGGTCTTGTACTTCTCAGTTTGAGAGATGAAAATATTTAAGGAACATCAACCTGGATGGTGTATCAGACAGTCAACTTGGAACGAATGCCCAGGCTCTGTGCCATGGACAAGTTATATTGAAATGAAACACCCGAAGAAGCTGTGTTGACGGAGTTAATATAAGTCAGGGCAACCACAATTCTTCCTTTACATGTCCTTAGTGTCCAGGCTACCTAACTCACTCTAGAATACAACAGAGTTCCCAATAAAAAGTCTCCCCTCAACACCCACAGTACCATATCAATACAACCGTGTAATATTTCAGCGTCATTTCATATGAGGAGCAAAATCATGTGAATCCAATATAAAAATACCTAATTCAGACTTCCTATTTTTTCATATATAAATTTTAAAAAGTATTGCTTTTAGAGTTTAGAAATATCTTAGCAACCGCTCCTTCTGAGTTCATCTCAAGGCTTTCTATGGCTTATTTCATGATTTATTGTTTCCTACCCTCATCCAGACATACACGGCACAGTCCTTTTGCCTGCTGGCACTTTACCCAGCCCTTGAATCGAAAAGCAACTAGCTCCAGCTGTCTCAGTCTTGTGACTCCTCAAACGCTCTTGGGTCAGTTCTTACACCCTAGCATTTTTCCAGCCATGATTAAGCTCTTTAAATGGCCCGGGGACATGCCAGTATCTTACTACTGGAGCACAGGCAGAGGTTTGTGGTTTGAGCATGGAAACGTGGCTTTTCAGGTCCATAGATTCTTCTAGGGATGCCAGAATTGGAACTGATAGTCGTGTGGTGTCTACCCCATGTTGGCATTTCATTTTTTGCAAACTTAAGAGATGGAATGATGGTGGCTTCAGATTGAGAAGGACATCTCCTTGCAGAAATGAAAAGATGGCCACATTTCTTAGTGTTGCTGATGAATGTTTTGACTCAGAAAACTTGTGTTTAATGTGTGTTCTGTTGTTTTTGGCTAGCATCTGTCCTTTTTAAAAGTGCTGCGATTAGTTTCTCTGAAAGGGTGAGTACTGGAAGGCTGAATTTCCAAGAGGATTCTTAAGTAGAATCAAAAATGTCAAGCAAGCTGGGTTATACAAGGAACACTCCTAAGTGATCAACACCTGCTTTCCAAATAAATGATTATTCTCTCTTCTGGATACTTTACAAGTGCTGAGAAGATGATGAGAAAATACTATTCCCTAGCGTCTAGAATGCTTCACATTTAATCCTACATTAGTGATTGTAAATGAAGGGATGTTGAGAGGGGAATTTCAGAGAGAAATGCTTTTGCATGAATGCTCTTTTTTTCTCATCACTCTCCAAGCACATCTTGCTTCTGATTATTTCAGAGTGCCGACAGTGCTGATGACTAAAACCACCGTCCTTTGCTTTTGTGCCCAGGTTATGGTGCCTGGAAGCCAGAACCATCTCCTTCTGAAGCCTCTGCTTTCCAACACCGAATACAAAGTCACAGTGACCCCCATCTACGATGACGGAGAAGGTGTCAGTGTCTCCGCTCCTGGAAAAACTTGTGAGTGAAGTTTTCTCCCTGAAGATAGTAATGAATTGAAAATGCTTGTTTCCTGTAACACATCCGGAAAACCACACCGAGTGTGGTGAGAGAGCAAAAGACTACGTGGAGACAGAAGATCTGTGTTTGAATCCTGTCCTCACGCATGCAAGCTGTGTGACATGGGGCAAATTGCTTGACTGCTCTGGGCTTCAATGTTCTTATATTTAAAACTTAAAAAACCTACATCTACCCTCCAACATCTAATTTATCCCAAGTCTTGTTGATTCTCCAAAATGCCTTCTATGTGCCAGTCAACTTTCTCTTCGTTTAAGTGTTCTGTTCCTATTTGTGTCACACTCACTACAATGAGTGCTTAGAGCTTCCTCTTGCTTCCACTCTGGGACACTTCATTCTCCTCACAGGAGCTGGAGGAGCTTTACAAAGCAAAAATTTTCTCATGTTGTGCCTCTCTCAAGTATGCCAGTGACTTCCTGTTGTATCCAGATAAATTCCAACAGCCTCCCACGGACCTCTAAGGTCCTATGTGACCTAGACCCTGCTGGTCTCTCACATCCCATCATCTAACGATTGCCCAACCTGACTTTCTTTCCTACTCTTTTCTGGAAACTTTAATCTCCTGCCTCAGGACCTTTGTCCCTTCCACACAGAAGAGTCCTTCTATCTTCTTTTTTCAGATGCTTGCATTTCTGACACTTGTCATTTTGGTTTCAGTTCAGTGTCATCTCAGACTTTGTGACAACACAAAGTAGCTCCCACTCTTGACGATACCATCATAGTTTTGATTGGGTTGCTTGCTTGTTTTGATCAGACGGTGGCACTATTTACTGTATGGCATGTTCTTACTTGTCTCCCGTCTCTGGAAAGCCCAGGACCTCCTCTGTACTGTTCCCCACTGCACACTGCGGTGTGGCACAGAGGAGGCATGAAGAATGTTTGTTCTAGATGAACTTGGCTGTGATGATCAAGTGAGGGGTTGGCATGGAAACCCCTCATTAAAGCACTCAAATCTTGGTGTCTTCATGACTGATTGTCTATATTTATCTGTAGATTATCCTGGTGGTTTAAAATAGTCACCATTTTGTTATTTCACATGATTTTGTAGGTCAGAAAATTAGACAGGGCTTGCCGAGAAATCCTTTTATTTCACATAGTGTGGGTTACAGTAAGCTGGTGGCAGTGTTGATCTGGAGGCACCAAGACAACTAAACCCACATGTTGGCATCTTGGGGGGATATCTGGATAGTCCTAGTTCTTACATGGTGACTCAAGAATTCTAAGAGGCAGAAAGTGGAGACTGCTAGGACACTACAGAGCTATGTCTGGGCTAGTCCACATCACTTCTGCTCTTGTCTGTAGATCCACAGCTGTCTGCTGTGGTCATGGGACACTCCCAGATTCAAAGAGAGTCACAACCTTTACTGCTCAATGGGAGGACAGTCAAAGAAATCTATGCCATCTTTCATGTACCACACTTACCATGGTGATATGTGATGAGGGGATGTGGTTAGAGGATGATGGCTAGGATGGAATTCTAGACCTGGACACCCAGCTGGAGATTTTTCAACTAAGTCTGTCCAAGTTATTAAAATTCTACAGCCCAGCTTCTGATTCTTCTCAGCAAAGCAAATTGGCTTCTCCTTATGTGACAGCATCTATCCCTCCTTCCTGTGCCTGCATGGGGAATGCCTCCACCCAGACTCCCACCATGCTTGCACATTTTGCTAAACATCCAGAGTATTGTGAGTCTTACGAGTTCCTACTGTTATTCCTTTTGAGATCCTACTGAAGCAAAGAGGAAAAAGAAAAAAAAAAACAAAAAACAGTGGTGTGACAGTGGGTGGGCACCCAGCTCTTCACTCCACTTATGCCAGTGCAGTGGGATCTTGACTTGATCTCAGCTTAATCTACATGTTGGAATTTCTAGTATGTTTGGTATTTTGTTTCAAAATAAATTCTGAGAACCACATACCTAAACAATTCTTAAAGAAGAAAATTGAGTAGTATTCATTTAGCATTTATGGAGTACCTACTATGTGCTTTAAATACATCATCCTTCTTTGTCTTAAATCTAGGTTGTTAAAAAAAGCAGACAAGGATGATTTAAATAAGCATAATATATTCTGCTATTCTAAGTTGGTTTTAAGCCATCTTGTTTAACATTCTAATATTCCATAAATTTATTCATTCATTTATTTATTTTTACAAAAGATTGATTTATTGATTGATTTACTGATTTATACAAGCACTGGGTACAGTCAGAAGCACGGAAGGGCGAGAGAATTCACCAGAGCCAGAGCGGGGAGCAGAGCAGGCAGAAGGGAGCAGCAGGCGGCAGGAGAGGTCTGCGCGCCATGTGGGACCCTCCTCTGGTGGCCGGGGAGCAGCCGGGGATCGAACCGGTGCTGCAGAGGCTGCGGGCAGCTTCACAACCCAGCGCTCCCAGCGCTCAACTGCTGCGCCACTGGGGAGGCCCTAATCTTCCATAAATTTAATGTGAACCCTATCACAGTGGGGAGTGGAGCTGAAGGGAGGGGTAAGGGAGAGGGGAGAGGAGGAAGGAGGTGAGAAAATAAAACCCCTCCGTCTTGTGGCTAGTTAAACAGCCTTATAGGTCTACTTTCCACCTTTATATGTTAAAAGTTAGCTTAATTTGTAAAATATTCTACTATAGATGTAATCACACAAATAATAATGATTTAAAGACTATTCCTATAGAAATAAGACTTAAGTCTCATTATAGACATACCATTCATTACATGTAACAACATCTACATAGTAAACTTATTTCAAAGTGTTAATGGATGGTCTACTTGTTTTAAGCAGTGGTCAACACAACTACATTCTATTAAGAACAAAATGAGATTGGTAATAATATCCATCAATGTGCATAATAGTTTACAAAGATCTTCCAAATACATGGCTGTGATTCTTTGAAAAAATTAACAAATGAGGGGCCTCCCTGGTGGCACAGGGGTTGAAGTCTCAGTGCTATCAAGCTATCGCCAGCCACTGTGGCATGAGTTCGATCACCCACCAGGGAGCTAACCCCACATGGCGCAGCAGACCTCTCCTGTCTCACCCACTACTCCCCTCAGCAGTGTATTTCAGTTTAGTTCCACCTGTTCTGTTCCCTACTCTGACTCTGATGAGTCCTCTCACCATCCGCCCTGCGCCTCTGGCCTACACCCCAGATGTTATATGCATAAATAAATAAAAATAAATTTTTAAAAAAAGAAAAAGAAAAAATGGGCAAATAATAATATAAAATTCTAAATAATGTAGGTGGTATGAAGATGAGAACCAAATAACTGATGAGAGTCTTCCCTGTGAGAGTCACCTTCATCAATACTGTGATCATGGCCCTTGACATTGATGTACACACACACTTTGATAGTGGGACCCAGTGTCATCTGGACAGAAAATTTTAATAAATACTATTCAGTTTAGTTTTACTTAAAATTAACCAAAGAAAAAGGAACCAAAAAAAAAAAAAACAAAAACAATGAATGAACAAAAAAAGTCACCACAAAACAATTATTTACTATATATTTAACGTTTAAGACAACCAAAGATTCTCAAAGTCTTGTTTTTTGTTTTAGCACATTTGTTAAAAATTTTTAACATTATAGAAAGATATCTTAGATTTTGTTAGTGTTGGTCATAAACGTAGATATCACACTAAGCCTCTGTTTTTCCTTCCCTCCAACTCAGTGCCACCATCTGGTCCCCAAAACTTACGGGTCTCAGAAGAATGGTACAACAGGCTGCGCATTACTTGGGATCCCCCACCCTCCCCTGCGAAGGGCTACAGGATCGTCTACAAACCTGTCAGTGGTAAGGAATCCTTTTTAAAAATATGTGGCCATGACTAGGATCTAAAGTGTCTTTTAAGATAAATTAGTTTTTGTTTCGACTTTCTTTGGTTTGAAAAGGTGGGAAGGGCTTCTGACCTGTTTTGAAAAGCTTTATTAGTATGGTCAGTGTGAGGATAGATTTGATCAAAATCATAAAATTAAGACCCCTGCAAAAAAACAAGGGGGCACATTAATAAACAGAATATTCACTCACCCAGGCAAATAACTGCCTAAGGAACAGTCTTGACTCTACAGGAGTAGGAGGCACCTATGACTCAATGACTCTGTAGAGATATATAATAGTCTAACTATTCAAAATCTCTGTTTTGTAATTCTTCTACCTCTTACTAATCTCTTATCAATTGGATGAAAGGGAAAATTTCCTTTACCAACTTCTCTGTCCCATCATTTTAGAAACTCTGTTGAGTATAAAATTCATCAAAGTCCTAAGATTATGATCATGAAAGGATTTTCTATTAACTTTTTAGCCACCTTGATCAGGAGACCCCCTCCCTCCTACCTCCACATAATTATACCCCGAAGGCAAGAGACTCATGCCAATAGGGGCAATTGCGCCCTTGGTTTGTAGGCCAGTGGAGAGGAGCCGTGTGCATCAGCCCCCGTGGTAGTATCATTTCTCGACACTTTGCCCTTCTGTGAAGATTAGGCAGGAGGTTAACATGGGCACTATAAGACTATTAAAAAACTATCTGCCCTCGAAAATGTTAGTCTCACCCTGTTATCTAAGATGTTACAAAAATCTTTATATCACTTTTCAGTCTTTTCTACTGTGTTCCATTATCTGTTGACTGTTGTTTCCAGGTCCATAGTACTCCCACAAATATTCCCACCTCCATGTTTCATCTCTGAGAAGCATGAGCGCGAAATAGCAAGACTAGACGATGGATGCATTAGAATACACTAATCTACTCCAGACTGATTTCTTGGGACCCATCACCTTTTATGGGGTCTCCTTGCTTAATTCTAAGGCCTGTGTTAATTTGCAAGACAGTCTTTCCAAATTTGTTCTTTGGCCCATTTTATATTTATCAAAAATTTCCAGGGGAAAATAGCTTTGTTTTATGTCAGTGATTTCTCAATTAGTACAATTTTGCTGCTCAACAGAAGTATTTTAGATTGTCTCAACTGGCTTTTGGCATCTACTGGGGACAGTTAAGTATCCTACAATTTATAGTCCACTCCCCTCCCCCATCCCAGTGCTCCAGAATCAAAAATTTTCCTGTTTAAATGTCAACAATGCAAGGTTAAGAAATCCTGTCCTAGGTCAAGTTGGAGAACTGTATATGATTATTTGCATTGAGAGCCTGGGGGTGGGAATGTGCTACTGCGAAAACACATATAAAAATATATAAATTTTTAAATATATTGTTGGAAAGAGAGTTCTGAGGTAAATTAGTTAGTATTTAGGAAGTTGTTGCTGATTCAAAGTTCTTAAGGAATGAGCACATCTAGGAAAAGGCAGGAGGTAAATAAATTTGGATAAATTAGCAAGGAATGTTTTTAATGATGCTAACTCAAAAACTCCTTGATACAAGGAGAAAATGTAAAGACTTGAAGAAGCCAGCTAGTCAAGGATCTTGGGATAAGAGTGTCCTCTGATGTGGCGGTGGGAGATTTACAAGGACCTACACCTGCAGGGAGAAAATAAATATTGTACAAAAATGAACAATGATATAAGAAAATTTAAAAATTTAATAAAAAATATCAGAGAACTTGCCATGGTAGCATAAGTGTTGGCTCCCACATGTGATAAGTTACAGCATAGATAGAATTTGCTGCAATTTACATGCCTGCTGGGGACAAAATGGGTGTCTCAGAAAGGTCAATTGAGAGGACTTCTTCAATTTGGCAAGTGCTGGATAGCCTTTGGCCACATAGTGTCTGTTTGTGAAAGCCTCACAATATGGTGGATGGTGGATTATGAACTGAACCAGCTTCTGTGAGTAAGCACCAGAGGAAAAACTATATCTGAGGAGAGGACTGACACCTAAAATAACCTTGGTGGTCAGGTATGCAGGTGTTGGAGCCTGAAGAGACTTAAGTTCAAACCCCAGCCCTGCCATTTGCCCTCTGTATAATAAGTACAATTGGCTTCAGATTTCCC
Source organism: Talpa occidentalis (assembly GCF_014898055.3). Taxonomy (NCBI): domain Eukaryota; kingdom Metazoa; phylum Chordata; class Mammalia; order Eulipotyphla; family Talpidae; genus Talpa; species Talpa occidentalis. Next base: position 16,839,834 of record NW_026555331.1, on the reverse strand, counting down.
ATATTCATTTGTAATTGAAATATACTCTTTCTCCTACAGTGTCTGGCCAGACTCTGGAAACTTTTGTGGGAGCGGACATTAACACCATTCTTATCACCAACCTCCTCAGCGGGATGGACTACAATGTGAAAATATTTGCCTCCCAGGCCTCAGGCTTCAGTGATGCTCTGACAGGAGTGGTGAGAACAAGTAAGATTGATGTCCTGTGTGTGATTCTGCTGTCGTGTTCTCACTGTAACTCAATCCATGCTTGAATTTGGCTGTTGGGATTTTTTTTCCCTCTGCATTTCCCTTTCTGAGTAATGTTCCATGGAAAGAAAGGTATGCTCCTCATTTGGGGCTGTCTTTCAGAGTCCTGGTTGGCAGGTGGCAGGTCAGCACCACACATTCAAATGGACCTGGTGGTAGCATATGGGATTTTTTCCTGGAAAGCCTTTGTTGGCATTTTACAAATTAGATGAAACTTTCCAAGCAGCCTGTAGCCTGACATGGCCAACAAAGTCAGAGTGGGCTGGTGGGGAAATCTTCCTTTTCTCAAAGCCTTAGCCCTATGTCTTATACACACACACACACACACACACACACACACACTCTTATATGCACACATACATGAACACACGCCATCCATAATAGATGCTTGAACCACGCCAAAGACTCACTTCACTACCTTTTCAGGGTCTTCATGCCCTGGCACACCATCTGGGACTTTCCCTGGGCATTTACCACTCCCAAACACCCAGGCACGATGCAATGTTTTCCACACTCCAGCACGTGTTTTCCATATTGCTGACATTTGCTTTAACTTCCCACCACCTGCGTAGCAGATTTAAGTCGACTTACAGAGTTTTTTAAATATTTACTTAAATACTTCTCAAAATCCATAGAATTACTCTAAACAGAAAATCAATATTTTTAATACCTATTCAAGATAATGCCAATGTGATACATAAATGAAAATAGCTGGGCTGTGTGCTTATTGCAACCCTCCTGGCTGTTGTGAAGATCCTTGTTCTGGACTCTACCATAGCTTCAAGTTGATTGCCTGTTGTGCCTCTACAACAGTGACCCCCAGCCCTTCCTTGGGAACACCACAGGACCCTTGTGCTTTTCCCCACCTTCTATGGCCTCTTTCCTTTGTTTCATCTTCATAGTCTTCTCTAGATTGCCCTGTCTGTGCCATTGTTTTCTGTCTCTGTGATTGTTTTATTGGTCTCTTTTCTTCTTACTCTTTGCCTCTAGCTTCTTTCCTCTGCTCCTTCCATCTTCTGTTCCATCCCTCTTCTCATCTTTAATAAATAAGTTGAATATTCCAAATATAGTTTAAAAGACTGAGAGTATTTAAATTGTTTTATGTTCTTGTCTTTAAAGTAAACAATTAAGTGTGTTTATTTGTTCTCTCTCCTCCCAAACAAAATGAAACCTTTCACAATGGCAAATAAATAAATGTATGATATGTGCTGTGATGCAAGTACTTTTTGAAGTCATAGAATAATTCTTTTGTGCACTAGTTAATTGTGGGTTGATGGAGTTCCCATCTTTCTATATGAAACTTTGAGTTAGAATTGTGCATCTTAAAGCTCAGACTTGGGAACATTTGTGTCACTGCCTACAATATGGGATAGTTATGTTTCTCTTTTTTTACAGTGTTTTTGGGTGTGACCAATCTTCAAGCAGACCAGATTCAGATGAACAGCTTGTGTGCTCAGTGGCAGGTGCAGCGTCATGCCACTGCTTACAGAGTAGTTATTGAATCCCTCCAGGGTAAGTGCAACTTGTCTGTGTGTCTTTGCCAAGCACTCCTGCATTGAGCTCTGTGCAAATTACTGTTGACAAACACATTAACATGATACAAGAGCCATCTTCTTGAGGAGGCAGCACTGTGGTTGAATCATGCAGGATATGGAGTCAGATGACTGGTTAGGCCAATTATTTAACCTTCCCAAATCTTGTTTTCTCATCAATGAATGGATATAACCATAGTTTTTGTGGCTCCTGGATAGCAGCAGATTCTAATGGACAGCTTTGAAAAGAAGTGTTAGGGATAGGGAGAGAATGTAGGACTAGCAGTAGGGGAGATGTAGAAATATTTCAACTTAGTTTAACTTAGAGTTTAGTCTTTCCACTTTGGAGTTGGGGAGATTAGGTTGAATTTCCTTAGCCTACAGAGAAATGTCATCACTGCCTTTGAAGTACTTTGCTGAGAGGCTCGCTTTTCCATGGGCAGATGAGTCCCAGTAACCACTGTTTATACTCTAATCTCTCCTGTTGGCACTTCACACTGCCTCCACAGAAAATTCAGTCCTTGCTTCCATGGGGGGTGGGATGCTGGAGACAAACTGGACCCAATGTTCCATGTGATGGAGAAATGCATTATTCCAGGGTGGCCAGTTTCTTAATACCTTAGCCAAAGTCCTACTGTTTGACAGGTAAGTTTTTCCCAGTTTTAAAAAATATATTCCCCATGGGCAGGAGAGGGGAGGTGTCTCAGATGAAGTCAGTGGAGAGGCTTGAACTCTAACAACAACTACTGTCAACTTTCTTCTCTGGGTTTCACTGAAGCTGAGAAAGGATTCTAAATGACTTCTTTCAAGGCTTCATCTGAGGTAATACCTACAAATTTCCAAGGTTTTTGTGGATAAACTGTATAATGCAAGTTTCTTTGTAAATGATATAAAAAGGGACTTAAGCAAGAATGCCAATGTATTGGGTAATAGATTGAAAAGTACAAAATTATCTGGCTTCAGACCCATATAAATCCAGATGTTCAAACAATGTTATTGAGATAAAGTCTTGCACTGTTCTTCTTATCTGCTCTTCTCTGCCTTTGTTCTGTAAGATTCTGTGGATTGGCCCTGTCAGATCCAGAATTACATTTTTTCCAGATTACGGCTTAACCATATTAATTAAAAAAAAAAAAGAACTTTCTGTGTTTCAGTAATTTCAACAAAAGCACAGATACTGAGTCATATCAACCTGGTTTGGGCCACATGCTTCTAAATCTATCATTGAGTTCAAGAGCATGAAATAAACAGACTGGTTGGATCAAGTTACCTCCCTCCCTACTATCTGGAGGGGGTTATTATTCAGTCCTTCCCAAATATAAGGACCAAGTGTGAGGAGGAACATAGTCAAAGAAAGATGAGTTAAATGCAAGCCAGGCAAAAACAACAGATGTCCTCTACCATGTAAATATTATGGCATTTTTTATAGTCAAGAAGAAATTAAAAAAAAACATTACCAGAGGGTTAAGTTCCTCTCAGGATAGACTGAAATAAAATCTGCTTTTGAAACAGTGATCCACTTGCCAGATTAAATTGTAGGCTTTTGGGTAATTGTGGAAAGACCAAAGACAGAGCCTTCTGGTTGGTGTTGGGCAACTCAGAACCTCATGGGAACTTCTATTAGTTCTGTGGATGGTCCAGAGTTCTGTTTCTCTCTCCAGCTGTTTTTGAGTTGACTTGGCACCTGAAGTTAAATATGGTGTTTCCCTTCAAGTTCATGTATTTACATATACAAATACATGGGTCAAAATACTGTATTTCCTCTCTAGCCCCCATAACTTGGTGAATTTCTTTCTTTCCTGTCTTAAGAAGATTCCAAAGAATGGATACCTTGTCTTCTATCTTTAAGTGCTGAAATGTCAACTTTGCAATATCATCCCTTAACAAGGGTAGAAATTGCAGGGACTACCTTATAAAAGACCAAATCCACCACCATCACCCCCCTACCCCCCCCAAAAAAAGATCATATGAAACAAAACCTATTCTCAAGTCTATAATTTTTGAAGGAGTGATACTATGATTGGAGGTCAGTGTAGTTGAGAGACCTAGGGAGTGGATCAATTTATATCATGAAATTCCAATAAAACATTTGGATAGCAGATAGTCTTTGCTTGTGGATCTCGGTAACTGCTGAATGAATGCATAAATAAGACAGTTTTTCCCCCTGTTCCAAAAAATAAATTAACTCCCTGCTTTTGGCACAAGGGCTTGACGATATTAGTCATGATTTGATCAGTTCAAATGTTTTCCTGTAAGGCAAAGTCATTAAACCTGAATCAGCCATGCCAAAAGCAACATGAATTATATCCACCCCCCCCCCATTCATGCAACCAGTTCTTGTTAGTATTGGGAATCAACTGATATGGTTTCCATTTATTTTGAAGGGCCAGCTCCAATTTTCCAATGGTTTCTAGATTTTAAAACTACTGTTTCAGCAGTAAATCCCACTTATATTCTATTGTCAAGGGTCTGTGAAGTGCATGGGGGCCATGAAAAATAAACTAGTTGACAGAAAAGCACATCTCTAGAATTGATTCCTGGAGAGTTTCTGGAAGCTTTTTTGGAGAGAGAAAACTAGGAACCATTATTGGATTTAAGAAATGTCTGTTTTGCAGGTGGTGACAGAAGCTTGCTTGAGGCTCCACAGGGTGGTTAAGGGTCAGAAAGAGGCAGCTATTGTGGGGTTCTGAAACTGGGAACTACAGACTGAACATGAATATCAGGAACACAAAGCATACAGTTTACCAATGTTTTATTGCTTAGTAGATGATAAACTATTCAAGTAGACTTTAATTCATTCTCCACAAATATATTCTAAAGTTTTTATGGTAAAGTTCACTTTAGGAACACTTCAGTATTCACAAATATAAAAATGAATGTAAATTCCATTTAACCAATGACTAATTATATTTTTAAAAATCATTATTTGTCAATAAACAAAATTTCAAATATATATCATGTTTATTCTGATACATTTATACTATAGTATACAAATACAGTTTGAATATATATTAAAATACAGATTGAAATTCAATAGATCTAATTTTAAAATAGGCAAAAATCATAATGTTTCTGCATTTTGTACATTAAAAAACATCTGGTCTGTTTATATATTTTCCATATTTTGTCTTAATAAGCTCCTCTGCACAAACACTAACCATGAAATGATAAGTGTAGTGTATTTAAGTAATACAATTTTGTAACACTGGTTTCTAAATTCCTATAAACAGAGCTACATAAGGCATTGACTAGGAGGATACAAAATGGATCAGGTGAAGATCAATCTGGAAGGGGAGATTTGCATTATTGTTCTTTTGTTATTGCAGTGATTTTCCATTTAATCAATTGCCCATGTGGTAAAAAAATCAACACTTTGCGCCTGTGAGAAATCTATGTGAATCTCCTTAGTCATCAAAGTCACCTACATAGGCAGCTGTGTCTGATGGTGTGGGAAGTACTGAGTCATAAGGAGCCTCTCATCTGAGACTTGCTAATTTTTTTTCAAGTCTTATTGATTTGCCACTAGTTTACACATCTGTATATTTTTGAGGAGAGCAATGTCACACCTCCACATGTGCACTTGTTTCCCTTCCCCTTGACCAGCTCTCCAGAGCCACCCCTGCCAGTTGCCTTCCCTCCCCCAGACCCTTTAGGAATCACCTCATCTGGAAATTAATAAATTTTTCATAGAGTCTAAGACGTATTGTTTTGACAGTTTGTTTTCTTTGGTTATTTATATTCTGCAAATGAATGAGAATCTCAGCTAACAGTCTGTCACTTTCTGACTTATTTCACTGAATATCATCTCAAGATCCATCCATTTTGTCCAGAAAGGCACTTATTTCCTAGATGCTCAGCAGCTCCCAAACTGTTTCATTAGAATACCCATATGATTAACTTACATGTTTCATGGTACATTAATAGAAATTAAAGCAACATTCTCTGAGACTCTGAGCTCTGAATTTAAATTTCAATTCTACTGCTTATTGGGTAATTTACTTCCTTTTCTGGTCTCAGTTTCTTGTCTTCAGACTTAGTGTAATTATAAACATTGTAAGGGTGAAATATCATAAATACTATAAAGTGCTTGTCCCCTGTTGGCTATTATTCTTTGTTATTGTTTACATTAAATACCAAGCACAGAATCTGGCACTTAGTAAGTCCTCAGGAAATGATGAATATAATTAATTCAACTTCCACAGACTCTACCTAAGGAACAACTCTAATTCTCCCAGGATGGCAAAGCAATTTGGATTTGGGATGTGGAAATGAGGAGAAAAGGGGGCACAATGGACTATGGTGAAGGACTGTGGCTGCCTTGGTGGTGGGAGCGTTGGGAAGACATGCATCTAAGTGTTACAGGGCAGCCCCAATACAAAACGGGTTCCCTGACTGTGGGTCCTCACCTGCACGCTTAAAAGGACTTATCAATGCTCTACTGCAGGCACACGCGAAAGGTTAATAAAAGGTTTATTCACAAGGGAAGGGGTAATGAGGAAATGTACAGCTCAGGGAGAAAAGTGGGAGACAAAGTTTGAAATGCATCCTACTCGATCCGCGGATCTGGAATCCCAAATAGCACTCTGAGAGCTGGCTGCAAGCCAGGAGCCGTGAAGCCAGGAGGCGAGCAAGAGAGTGAGAGAGCAAGAGAGTGAGCCCCCCAAGGCCCACGTGTTTGGTTTTTATACCAAACCTGGCTGCTTAACTCCACCCTCAGGTCCCAGCCACCCTCCCTTTGGTGGTGACGGGATTTGTCTTTCCCAATGTCTTGATGGCTTTGGTCTGGAGTGGGGGTGGGGTCCACAAAGCCTGCATGGGATTAGCTCAGGACATCATTTCCCCCTAACATAAGGAGGTGTGACCCTACACCTCTGAATCATATGCACTTTTGTAAAGCAATGTTAGCTCAATTAAAATAAATAAGTAAATTGGCAAAAGACAAGATTGATTCACAAAATATTAAATGCAGTTAGTAAAATTAGTATTTCTAATAATGCCAGTTAAATTCTGGAAAATAAAATAAGATAAAAATGTGCTCACCTCCACACCTGCCCAAGAGATCAATTAAGATGTGTACATATAATTATGTACATTCATAATTCATCATTCATTAGAGGGTTAACCTCAGAAGTCTTTTATTAGTGAATCTCATTTTTGAATATATAAAATGTGGTTTTCAATTATAAAAAAAAATCAGTGGATATGTTAGTTCTTCAGAAAAATGATAGACTATCTCAAACATTCTGGAGTTATCTGATTCGGCAAAGAGTATTAAGTGTTTTAGAAGCAAATTGTCTACTGTTTGTAAATTTTCATATGTGCATGTTTTGTTGTGTTTGCATTATAGATACCCAAAAGCAAGAATCCACTTTGGGGGGAGGCTCAAACAGTCATTGCTTCTATGGACTTCAGCCTGATTCAGAATACAAAATCAGTGTTTATACAAAGCTCCAAGAGATTGAGGGACCCAGTGTGAGCATCATGGAAAAAACACGTGAGTCAACTGTGTTCTCTCCTGATTCCTATCTACATGAGCAAAAATATTATAGGCATTCATCTTGGGTTCAAAGACCTTATTCCATTTAGAAAAATACTGTCTATGAATGCACGGGAATTAATGTAATACAAGTTTTGCTCTTCTTATCCAGTCCCAGAATTCATTGCATTGGATCTACTGATGTCATCTGCACATTTTTTTCCCATTCCCCATATGTTTCACAAGGGACTGTAAGGCCACAGGATGACAGAGTGTTTGGAACAATGACCTATATTGTGATCTATGGTCATAAGGAACATTTGTGGTATGTGGAGTGTGAAATGAAGTATAAGGACTGGGTCCTGACATTAAAACAATGGCATATAAGCATGGCCATTAGGGTGGGCATGGGGCCAAGATGTTTCAACTGGTTGACCTCAGAGTTATTGCCTGCTTAAGACACTCTTGCTCTTTTTCCAAGTTGGCTGCTGATCTGATGCATTGAAAGGAAAGGCAAAGTGTAAAATTAAAACAAAGGACTTTTTACATGTTCTAAGGAGCAAAGAGGGTGTTAACATCTTAGAATGGCTTTTAATCAAGGATTCCTGACCTAAAGGCCATGAACTTTAAAATGACTTGAACTATAGTAAATTTGGGGGTCATTAGTATACTTACATGGTGTTTTGAACTTAAATTTGAAATCTCTGGAATCGGTGGTGGGCACTGGACTTTCTGGGTAGACCCTCTCTCCTGAATCTGACATTTAGAAAGTGTTGGTGCTTAGGTCTCTCAGGTCATCTGGCGCTTCCAGGAAGAAATCACCAACGTGTGACCTACAGAAACAGAAAATGAAAGAACAATAAATCGAATAATCTATTCTTTTCTGAAATGCAGACTTTACTTCATAAAACTGGAATATTTAACACTGTATCACACATGTGTTCACACAACTAAAGTTCACCCATTTAAAGAACTGTGTAGTCATCACTGCAATCCAATTTTAAATATTTCATCAACTCAAAGAGATCTTTAATGCTCAGTCACAGTCCAATCCTCTTACCAACACCCAGCCCTGCCAAATCTTTCTTTTCTTACATGTGCCTTTTCTGAACATTTCATATGAGTGGAAATAAGGAACCGGTAGTCTTTTGCATCTGGTATCTATCACTTAGCTTATGTTTCTGAGGTTAATTCATGTTGTAGAATGTATCTGGAGTTTTGCATATTGGTGATTAGTATTCTGTTTTGTGAATAGAGGAGAGTATCATTATAGGTTATTAGAGGTTTTCTACTGAGCAAGATTTAGAGTCAAACAGACTCAGTTGAGGCCTTTCCAAACATAGTTATCTTGAGTTATAACAGAAGTTATTCACTTATGAGCTACTTTTTTGCTCACTAGTAAAATTCAAGCCTACTCCCTTTCCTCTGTGGGCGGTAGTGATGATCCAATAAGAGAAGCTGTTGAAAAGCTTTTCCACCTGTATATTATTCAACACATCCTTGTTGTCATCATTACTGTTATTACCAACTGGTTGTCAAGGGATCTCACCATAAGACATGTTTTCTTAGCCATACCTTTTAAGTTTTATTGTGTCATTTGAAAATTCAAATCATCTGACAGCACTGGCACACAGTCTGTCTGCTGTAACCAGGGAACTGATGTGTCTTATACACAGCACATGGGCTCTCAGGTTGCTGCTCCTCTAGGTTCAGGTTAAGGTATTTGCTCACACTCATTACCTGCCTGGCGTTGGAAAACATTTGCATTTGGGACCCCTGGTCTAATTCAACTTCCCCTAACCTTAACCCCATAACTGTTAACTTCACGCTGTGAAGCAATCCGCAGCCTCTGCAGCACGAGTTTGATCCCCGGCCAGCCAGAGAGCAAACCACATGGCAAGGCAGACTTCTCCTGGCTCGCCCGCTGCTCCCCTCAGCAGTGTATTTCAGTCAGTCTGCCTGTTCTGTTCCCCACTCAGTCTCTGGTGAATCCTCTCACCCCCCACACCTCTGGCCTGTACCCCAGCTCTTATATGCATAAATAAATCTTTAAAAAAAGAATTTAAGAAAATAATACTTAGGATGTTTAATGAAGCCATAATTTCCTATTGCTTTGCAATGACAATTGATAGGATCTTCGCCTTGCTGATGGAACTATTCCCGGGTCCTTTAACCAAACCTCACTTTTGCTTCTAAGGTAGACTTCTTACCCTTCATCTTTCAGGTTGAACTGAGCTGATACATTGAAACTTCCTAAAGTCCTGCTGTTTGGTCTTCAGAACCAAATTTTTTCTCAATACAGTCTGAGCCGAAGAGGGAGTGAATCAGAGTCCACTGGGGAACACACCTGGGAATGCAGGCTGGGGGTGGGCCATAGCTACTGAACAAGGATTGATGGTCTCTCCTTAGTAAGGCAGAATGGAAATGAAGTTTATTATATATGTGAAAGCAGCTGGAGACTGATCAGAAATAGGTTGGCAGAGTTCCTGCCTTAAATCAGCCCTAGAACCACTTTGTAGTTGACAGTGTGTGTTGATTCCTGCTGTGTAAACCGAATGGTGGCAACATTACATTTCAAGTCTTCAGTCTGAGGTGAGGGGTGGATGGAGCCAGTTTTCAAGGTGGTGGCTGATTTATAGTAGTCACTCAATTCACTAAAGTCTCAAACAAGACAATTGTTAAAATTACTGACTTGCTCAGCAGGAAAAAAAAAAAATCAATGGTTTCACATATGGGAAGAATATAGGGGAACAAAATGAGGCATCAGGGGAAAAATAACAATACAAACAAGAAAACAAAACAATAACAAACAGACAATTATAAACCAGAGACATCCTGCAGGGTAGGGGGAAGGACAGGGATCGGAAGGAGGGAGCGAGGAGCACAAGGGACTATATTGATGGTGCACGGGTGAATTGGTGGTGGAAATTCTGATGGGGCTACACCTGAAAAAGAAAGCAAATGCTGTTTAACAATGAACAATGATGTAAAATATATATAAATAAATAAATTTTTAAAAATCACTCACTTGCATGCTTGACCATACCCTCTTTGCCATAGATAAAATGACTAATAGATATTCTTTCTTCCTCTTCTTCACAGAAGCACTTCCTACTCAACCACCTACTTTTCCTCCAACCATTCCACCAGCAAAGGAAGGTAACAGAATAATACAATAATGCTGTGATTTTAGGTTTAGGATTTTTTGTTGGTTTTGTTGTTCATTTGAAAATCAAAGTATTAATAAAAGGTATTTATTGTGCTACCTAGTATTCTCTATAGCATGAATGCTTATCAAGCCCTATAAATCCTTATAAATACCCAGTTAATAATAGAATATATAGAGAAAGTAGATTTTCTAACAGAACTGCATTGTACTTATTTTATCAAAGGTTTCAGAGTAGTAAGCACTCATCAAGAAAGAACAGTTACATAATTGGTGAATGTGAATCTAGTTCATGATTTTATAGGCAAGGTTAATAATTTCCCAGTTTACATCTTTTTTCTTGTCACCATGAAAATCCCTTATTATATCTTACTTGACTGTTAAGGTAATTTTCTAAAACATCATCCCAGCACAGTATGGTCATTAATTTTTTTATTCACTTAATGAACATTTATTAACCCTGTTATTCATTCTCAAAATTCTTATGCCAGCCACTAAGAATTCAATAATAATAAATGATTGGAACTTTATGCTAATTCTCAGTTCTGCTAGAGAACGGGTGTTTGCTGGGTTAGTTACCACTAAAGAATATGTAAGAAAATGGAGATTATACTATCGTAGTCCAGAAATAAGAACAGTTAATGCTGTTGCAGGTTAATTGTTCATGAAAGAGATTAATGAATTTAATCAACATTTTGAAAAGAGTGAGAAGACAGTAATGAAGTGGTTTGTCTGAATAAGAATAAGGAGCTTGGGCTTTATCCTATCAGAAAAAAACCTGTAATGAGATGTTTGTATGAGGGAGAAAGTTAACTTTGGTGGATGGGGATCATGAACCAGAGTAAGGACAGGAGAGAGGTAGAATTCACATTTGTATCAAAAGAGTTCAATTCATCACGCACTTTAAAGTGCTTCTTACTTAGCAGGGATGCAATAAAAATAAGCTGTTCCTGTTTACAGGAGCTTACAGTCATTTTAAAGATCAGATTCTGGGCAGTGATATGGTCAAGGAAAGAGACAGTGAGAAACTCTAGCAAAATTCAATATTCCTCCCAGCATTCATGCAAAGTCGTTAATCATCAACCTACTTCATGGCATCTTTTACCTGTGTTCAGTGACAACAGATTTGTACATCTCAGCATCCCCTTACATTATTCTTATGCTACCCTGAACCTTTCCATGCTATTTACTTTGTGGAATGCCAGCTCTCTTCTACCATCTTCATGTATGGCTTTCTGTAGTCTCAATAAATATAATGAGTCTCACTACTGGAATGTAAAACAACATTCTAGTTGGATGAATTTGATAATAAGACTTTTCTGATGCAGATAATTCAGAACTCTTCAAGGTCAGAATATTTTTGTTTACAGTCGAGTATGGATATTATTCAGGAGACATTCACACATGTGCTTATGGAAGACTTAGGTAGTTTGGAAATGTCTGTGGGGTTAAGGATAGAAACATTAGTCTTAATTTTTGTCAGGGTGATTTTATATGGTGGGGATTTTGCAGCCTGAAAACCGTGTTTGTTTTAGACTCTATTTGTCCTGATTGTATTTAACTAGAATAACTATAAATTTTTATCATTAAAGTGATGCTGAATATTTACTGAACAAAAGTTAAAAATAAAAAAGTAGACAGAAAATTAAAAACACAATTTCTTATCCCAGAGATAAATCCTTCATGTGTTTTGAAATATATTTTTGGATTAATGTAAAATTTTCATCTTGAGTATAGTTTCAAATAGATTTTGCTCTCATTTCAAAGATCATTCACAATTTTGATTTCATCTGTCTTTAGAAACAGAAAACCAAGTTTTCTTTTATAAGCTTATAATTAGCCTAAATTCAAACCATAAATTTATAAAACTTCATAAATCCTGAGACTCATTAGAATAACCTCACCAATCCTTATTGTCCCTGGAGTAATATCTCATTTGGAGATGGTTTATTTTACATTAGCATTAAGGGAATTAAGTTGCACTATTAAAATACAAATCAAATGAGCTTTTTTTTTTTTTTTTTTTTTTTAAAGAAAGGCACATTATCTCATAGTTGTGCAACTGGCCTATGATTAAAAGACCCAGCTTTACTAAAAAATAAATTGTTTGATGTATCATAAAACCCTCAACCACAATGATCTACACTAATGAAGGGGAAGTGATGCATAGATAATCTGAAACAGGTCTTGATACCAAAAAAAAAGGACTATTAAAAATGCTTTCATTGGAATAGGGTTTTTTTGTTTTGTTTTGTTTTGGTTTTGGTTTTTGGTTTGTTTTTGCTCGTCTCTTACTGTTGGTGTGTAGTAATACAAACTGATAATAGTTTCTCTGGGCTAGCATTAGTGTACATTTCTTGACACATATCAATGGGTGGCAGAATTTTTGAGCAAGGGTAGAATTAAAGTTTGTTTATGCTCTTAGTTTAAGCACATTTCAAATTGAGGATTAATCTGTTTCCACTGTGTTACGTATGTCTGAATGCATTGAATCTCTCTGAAGTTAACTTCTAAACCAGTAAGCACAGCACAGGGTACACCGAGTGATACTTTGAAAAGAAAGTAAGTGATACTTTCCTCCTGGTCTGTAGACACTAGGGATTAACCTCTAAATGGTTTTAGTTCTACATTTTTGTGTTCTTTCATTTCTAGTCTTTGGGACTGAGGTCGGTGAATTTTTTCTTCTCTAATTCTACATGTTTGATAGAAGCTTCATAGTCACTAGGAGCCTTGGGTATAGGAGAAACAAGATGGTCAGAAAGTATAATGAACTTGAGCTTGGAATATGAATCTTAAAAGATGAGCATCTTCATTATGGGGCAGAGCTCTAATTAACAGAAAAACTATCCTCTGCTTTGTTGATTTAATAATATGTTTTCACATTATCACTGATTCAAAATTTATTCTTAATCTTCAGTATGTAGAGCAGCCAAGGCAGATCTGGTATTTATGGTGGATGGATCCTGGAGTATTGGAGATGACAATTTCAATAAGATCATTAACTTTCTGTATAGCACTGTTGGAGCACTGGACAAGATTGGTGCAGATGGAACTCAAGTAAGGCTAATTGATCAATAATTAATTCATTCTACACATTAAAAGATTATCTCAAGCTATTATTATGGTTATGAATCAGAGGATATTGGCAAAGAACCGTAATGATTGGACCCAACCCTAAATGAGAGAATGGACAATGTGGCTTACTGGTGGTTGCTACAGCTTGAGAAAAGACTAATCCTTAAAAGCTATTGAGCTCAGCAAAATAAGGTTAGAATGACCCTGTTAGTGGATGTTTCTTTTACATGATGGGATAGAGTATCTCCCTTAAGGATAGTCCCAATATTTTCCCTACCCTCAAAGACATTAAAAGTGTGTGTGTGTGTTTTAAAGACATTAAAATGTTTACTTTGAAAAAGTGACTGAGTGCATTTGAATGGAAGAGGTATCATAAGACACAAATAGATGTGAAACTGAGGGAGGAATTTGTCTTGAATAGAGGAATCAGAAGAGGTTTCCTAAGCATAGTGACATCTGCAGTAGATCAGGATAAGTTGGCAGGAATTCAGAATCATGGAATCAAAGACAGCGCTCTGAAGATGCTGTCTTCACCCCCCCCCACACACCATCACAGTGCTGCCAAACAAACAAGAACCAATATATTTATTTATTTTATTTTTTTAAAGATTTATTTATTTATGTATACAATAACTGGGGTACAGGCCAAAAATGTGGAGGGTGAGAAGATTCACCAGAGACAGCGTGGAACAGAACAGGCAGATTGACTGAAGTACATGCTGAGGGGAGCAGCGGTCGAGACAGGAGAGGTCTGCTGCACCATGTGGGTTGCTCCCTGGAGGGCAGGGGATCAAAAGGGATCGAATTCATGCTGCAGTGGTTGTGGAGAGCTTCATAGGTTGCATCTTAACCCCTTACGCTACCAGGGAGACCCAAGAACCAATACATTTAAATGGACCCAAATCACCAGGAATAAGAGCCAAGGTTATATTGCAGTAGTTAGGAAGACAGATTTTGAAGTAGCGTTTACCTGGCTTCACCTGTTGGTTCCCCAGTGACCGCTCTTGTGATCTTGGGCAATTTGCTTGATTTTGTGTGCCTCAGTTTCATCTGTAAAATGGTAGACTAGTGGTAGTTTCTTCCTAGGGTTGCTTTCTAAAGAAATCCTTGCGAAGAATCTAACTCTGAGCCTCTGGCCTTTATCAAGTTACAAGACCTCACATCCATTTTTCTCTGCCAAATAAAATGGCAAAATGTGCTTTCATGAGGTTTTAAAATAAATGACTTCCTAAAAAGTACTTAGGGGAAATAGGCTGTTTAACATAACCATTACATTTGTTATGTAATTGTGTGAGATTTTAACTAAGGAAATGTGGATTGGGTTAAGGAAGAGATTAAAGTTGTGGGTGGTACCATACTATTTTCTGTGTTCGCCTACCCAGAGGAAGTCTGCATATATGTAAAAACAAATACACCCTCTTTCTCTAGGTTGCAATGGTTCAGTTCACTGATGACCCCAGAACAGAATTTAAACTTAATGCTTACAAAACCAAAGAGACTCTGCTTGATGCAATTAAACATATTTCATACAAAGGAGGAAATACTAAAACAGGTAAGACCAAAAAATCCCAGTTAAGATATGAAGTAATTATTAGTAATTACATATATTCTTATATTTTTCATTCATTTAAGAACTTCGTTCTTACCCTTCCCTCCTAGCAACACAAAATAGAAGGGAATGAAATTGAGCTGAATTTGCTTCCTTGTTTCAGGAAGAGCCATCAAACATGTGCGAGACACTTTGTTTACTGCAGAGTCAGGTACCAGAAGAGGCGTTGCAAAAGTCATCGTGGTTATAACGGATGGGAGGTCACAAGATGATGTGAACAAAATCTCCAGGGAGATGCAATCAGAGGGTAAGTTTACATAGGTAAGCAACAGTAGCTAGATTAGTATTTTTGTCTTAAGGAAGGTTACATTTTGCATTATTTAAATATTTTAAAAACGTTCTTAATAGTAACTCGACAATGTGATTTAAAAAAATACTTCCCAGGTTACAAGTCTATGTTTTTTCCCTCAACTAAGTATTTTTATATTCTGCTCTGCCCAAGTTTTCTCTAGTTTTGTTAAATCTATTGTTTTTGTTTTGTTTTCTCTAATACTTTCATTACATAAGGGATGTCTTGTATAAGAAATTCTAGCAATTAAATATAATACCATAAAAAAGAAACATTAAAATAATCTGATCATAAAAACTCCTCAGCCTCGTCCTATGTAAAATGGAGATTGTCGTAGGACTGGTGTGATGATTCCATTTTGTAAGATATGCCTAGAAGATTGTAATTTAACATTGATTTACCAAGAATTGACCTGTGACTCACCTCTGGCTGCTAAATATTAACATCTTGGTTTCTAAATCTAGAAAAAACAACAATAACTGGGATAATATTTCTCTGTTTCAGTGACACTTCATTCCTTAATTTTAAAATACTTCTAAAAATATGCAGACATAAAGATATTACTCAAATTGCAGCTATTTTCTCTTAACCACTAATTGGTGCCTTCTTGAGTTTCTTTATAATGGAAAATTTCTTTAGGGAATGATGGGATCATTATCATATAATGAAATATGCACATGCAGAATTTTGATGAACTGTAAAGAATGAATTATCCACCACTACTTGCCCTCCTAAATAAACGTATTTTAAACATTTGGACATGTCTTCTATTGCACTGTGTATTTTGTGCAATTTAAGTAATCAGAAACCTGTTCTCCTTCTGCCACAGGCTACAGCATTTTTGCAGTGGGCGTGGCCGATGCAGACTACTCAGAGTTGGTCAGCATTGGCAGCAAGCCCAGCG
The DNA here is from genome assembly GCF_014898055.3 of Talpa occidentalis. Taxonomy (NCBI): domain Eukaryota; kingdom Metazoa; phylum Chordata; class Mammalia; order Eulipotyphla; family Talpidae; genus Talpa; species Talpa occidentalis. The sequence goes on along the minus strand of NW_026555331.1, from coordinate 16,823,534 downwards.
CACGCCATGTCTTCTTTGTGGATGACTTCGACGCCTTTAAGAAAATTGAAGATGAGCTGATTACTTTTGTCTGTGAAACCGCATCAGCAAGTTAGTCCTTTGGCATTTGTATTTACTCATGTTGCTTAAAGGCTGAACTATTGAATGCTGGTTAAATAATGACTCTCATCTTGGTCTGAGGAAGGAATATGGACTTGCAGAGCTGTTGTGCCGACATTAAGCTTTGTGGTGTTGAGCTTATGAAGACAACTCTCCAGTTTAGAGATTTAGGTTGCTAGACTTTGCTTAGTGATATTGAACTGTGTTTAAAAGAAACTCTGCATGAAACAGCTGTAGTCAATAGTTTTCAAGACTGTTAAGAGTGCTCATCAGGGTGATACATTAAGAGTGAGTCCTGTCCCAACACATGCTCTCAAGTGATCACTATCGATTTTAATAGACTTGGGAGAGGAGAAGGAAGTGGTGGCCCTTTGGTTTTAATAGGAGAAATTAGAGCACATCAGGCTTTAGGAATCCACAGAAAACCATAGGCACATCTGGCTTGGATTCTTTCCACAATTGACATCCGGAAAGATTATGGTAGCTTCCTGTTCTCGAGACAGGGAACAATTATATTTGGGTAAAAATAGGGTTTTATATTTTGTTTGTTTTGTTTTCCAGCCTGCCCAATGGTGCACAAGGATGGCATTGACCTGGCAGGTATGCATTATTACAGTTTTTCCAAATACAAATACATTAAATAACTGCCATATGGGGTCCAGATTCTTTTAAAAATACTTTTAGCTTACTAGCTAAAAATTAAAGATCCTAAAGTACCTGTCTATTCTCTATTCTTGGCTTGTTTGGTTTTTTTTTTCAGGATTTAAGATGATGGAAATGTTTGGCTTAGTTGAAAAGGATTTTTCATCAGTGGAAGGGGTTTCTATGGAACCTGGAACCTTCAACGTATATCCGTGCTACCGACTTCATAAAGATGCCCTGGTTTCCCAGCCAACCAAGTATGCTTCCATTACTATATATTAAAGTTAATCCTTTGTTTATTGTATCTGAATGTGAAAATGATGTCAACTTGAAATATGCTGTAATAACTCTTCGCAGAATTTTCCATGATGTTTGTGCTTCTTCATTTGAAAACATTAGCATCAACATAATGCTATTTGAACTATTTTTGCGTGTATGTAGAAGAACTGGGATGTAGGCCAGAGGTGTGGGGGATGAGAGGATTCACAAGAGTCAGAGTGGGGAGCAGAACAGGCAGATTGACTGAAATACACTGCTAAGGGGAGCAGTGGATAAGACAGGAGAGGTCTGCTGTGCCATATGTGCCTGCCCAGGGATCGACTAAGACTGTAGTGGTGAGACTTATACCCAAGCCATCATGGAGGTCCTATTTGAACTTTAATTTTGAAAATTTAATATTGAAATTTGAGGAAATATACTGTGATAGATGACACGTACACAGTATCACAATATACAGGACATTGTTCTAAATTCTGTGTATGGTGGTACTTAAGGTTACAGGCTGGGAACTCTTGAAGGAGTCATCTCTCCAGATGTTGTCTTCTGCTTTGCATTCCTAATCAACATTTGTTTTTTTCTCAAAATGCCATCAGTATTTTAATGTGGAACATTTTCAGTGTCCACATATTTATATAGCTGTGTGCACATTTACATGAAAAAATGGAAGAGATCATGTTAGAGCATTAAATTCATCTATCCATAAAAAAAGTGTTAGAAAGTCACTATTCTGTCTTCTTCCAAAATATTGTTTATTAAATTTTAGCCTCTTACAGTAGTACCCATATTATTACATTGTGTTTTATTGTGATTTTTGAAATAAGTAGGCCTCTTTTAATAAGCTAAAATATTTGTTGTTACAGGTATAGCTTCACTTTCTAGAAAATTGTTGTAATTACAGTTGACCTACAGAATACATGTGGTTTTAGATAAAGCTAACATCTGATATAACTTTTGGTGATTTTTTGCATACTATGTAGTGATGAATATTAAAATGCGTATTTGATACCAGATGATACACTTGTATCTGGAATTTGATACCAGATGATACACTTATATCTGGAATATAGAGAAACAAAACAGAGTGTCAGACAAAACAAACTAATACAAACCCTTGACATCTGACTGCAAAACTGAGGCATATCAGAAGGGGAGTGTGATACGGAGGGAATCAGGTAGGAAGGGGACCCAGTGGAACATGGTGGAGGATTATTGGGGCTTTGGTGGTGGCCAGGGTGTGGAAGCATACATTTTTAAATGTTTGAACCTATAACCCTTAACACAAATAATGTTGTAAACTAACTTTACCTTAATAAACGTAATTGGGGGGGGGAAATGAATGATTAAACAAACAAATAAAATGGGTATTTGAAAAATCATTCTTGAGGTCAAGCAGTGACATGATCTCACTGAAAGACTCAGCTGACCCACTCACAGAAGTTCTGAAAATGGAGCTATCTCCATTAGAATGGGAAGTTTTGGTCTTTATAGTGCCTCAAAGAGCTATAATTGAAAAGGGATGCCATACCAAAGATGCTATGACTTTGGGACTGTCATCTTTCTTCAGCTGAGGCAATTTTTGAGGGGAGTTGGTATCTGAGTGCCACCTGCAGAACCCTCTTCTAGCAGCAGGAGTAGTGCATTCTTAATTCCTTTTTAAAAAAGTTTTATTTTTATTTATTTACTCATATAATAACTAGGGTATAGGCCAGAGGTGCAGGGAGTGAGAGGATTCAACAGAGACAGAGTGGGGAGCAGAAAAGACAGATCTATTGAAATACACTGCTGAGGGGAGCAGCGGGCTAGACAGGAGAGGTCTGCTGCACCATGTGGGTCAGCTCCCTGGCTGGGGATCCAACTCGTGCCCTAGTGGCTGGTGATAGCTTGATAGTGCTGAGACTTAACCTTTTGCACCACCAGGGAGGCCCCCACATTCTTAATTCTTGAAGATAGATCTAGATGATAATATCACAGCATACAGTGCATACAGGATAACCGTACAGGATAACCAATGCAAATAACCATAACATGTGGTAGAAAGTAACCATGTCTCAATTTAGTTTTGCAAAAGGATTGGCTAGAGATATACATTTTTTATAATACAAGTTCTTGAAACTACTTAAATATTCAGTCAGAAGTGAGAAGTTAGATAAATTATGTAATAGCCAAAAGATGATTGTGTAGATATTAAATACACTTTTAAAAATATTTAAGGGAATATAAAACAATTAAGGAAATATAAAATAGTATATGGTGTTTAGAGAAGAGATTGGCAAAATTATTATATAAATTGGACAAATATTTACATACATTTTAAAAAACCTGGACCACACCAACACCGTGATCATCACCTCTGGATGGGATTAATGGCGAGCTGTTATTATTTCCTTATTTTTCCAAATTTTATAGAATGAAAGTATATTTGCTTTAATATTTGGATAAATAACTTGAGGAGGGATATAATAAAACATTTTTTTTTTCATTTTCAGGTACTTGCATCCAGAAGGATTGCCCTCTGATTACACAATCAGTTTTCTATTCCGGATTCTTCCTGACACCCCAGAGGAGCCATTTGCTCTTTGGGAGATTTTAAATAAAAATTCTGACCCTTTGGTTGGAGTAATTCTAGATAGTAAGTATACTTATTTATATCACATTTGTGCACACATGTATGAACATGTGTGTTGTTTTCTACTTTGCTTGTTTTGTGTATATTGCAGGGTAACTCAGTTATCTTAAGCCAAATGTAAACACTATGAACTATGAAACAATAACAGTATTCTTTTTTTAAAAATTTGTCTTCTTTTTAAGATTTATTTATTTATGCATACAACAGCTGGGGTACAGGCCAGAGATGTTGGGGGTGAGAGGATTCACCAGAGACAGAGTGGGGAACAGAACAGGCAGACTGACCAAAATACACTGCTGAGGGGAGCAGCAGGTGAGTCAGGAGAGGTCTGCTGCACCATGTGGGCTGCTCCCAGGCCAGTGGAGATCGAATTCGTGCTGCAGAGGCTGCAGATTGCTTCATAGCACAGTGCTTAACAACTTGTGCCACCAGGGAAGCCCAGTAACAGTATTCTTTCAACAAATACTGTGCTTCTACTATATGTCATGCTAAGCTCTAGGATAAAATAGTGAGCAAGGTGGAGAGAGACAATTACTGAGATGATGAAGACTATGGAAAGGGCCTCCCTGGTGGTGCAAGGGGTTAAGCACCTCACTATGAAGCTGTCTGCAGCCTCTGTAGCACGAGTTCAATCCCTGGACAGTCAGGGAGCAACCCACATGATGAGGCAAACCTCTCCTGTGTATTTCAGTCAGTCTGCCTGTTCTGTTCCCCACTCTGTCTCTGGTGAATCCTTTCACCCCCCCACATCTCTGGCCTGTACCCCATGCATAAATAAACAAATCTTTAAAAATAAAAAGACTATGGAAAGAACAAGGTTGAGGGGGAGGGAGGGCCAAGCAAAGAGGTGGAACCAGAGATTCATTTTTGGATATGGGTATGATATATGTAGGATGTTTATTTCATATCGGAGGAAAAGAATGGTCAGATTGGCAAGTGCATTTTTGGGAAGAATTCTGGAATGGGGTTATAATTTTTTTTGTTGTTAATAAAATGTTTATTTACAAAAGAAAGGGAAAATGAAGAAATGAATAACTCAGGGAATGGGGTTATAAATTTGATAGTTGTGTTTGTGTTTTAAATAAACCATGATACTGGGTGAAGTCATCTAAAGAGTGAGTCTAGAAAGATTGCATCAGTCTGAAGAATAGAAAACTCCGTTGTCTGGAGGTTGGGATGTTGAAAGGAAGCTTCTTAACCTCAAGCTCTTGAATGTCATATATGGTCATCACTTAAGTGATGTATTTGGTTAATGCCACTGAATTTTCTAAATCATTTTTTTGTTTAGGATTTCAGCAAAGCTAGGAACCAAAATTTGGTGGTCACTGTTAAGTGGCCCAACATTTGGATAAGGGAAGTTTTTTAATCTTATTTTCAAGTAATATTTATGAAAGGACTTTTCAGCTCATGGAAATGAGTCGACAACTAAATATAATGTTGTGAAAACATTTTGTATTAATATTGAAACTAAGGGAAAGTTGTAGCTTAAAAGAGCATCAGTATATGCCCAGGAATTGAAAACAACAACAAAAAAGTCTCAAAATGATTGACTAGCTTGTACCTTTTGAAAACAGTGTGAATAATTAAATTATAATCCAGAAATGAGCTAGTAAGAACATTCCTATTTTTTAAAATAAAATATTCTTCATAATACGAAACATTCAATAATAGGTTTTGTTTGTTTGTCCATAATAAGAGACATTGAATATCATTTATTTTGGGATGGGTTAAGTTGTATATCCAGGACAAGCCAGTTGTGGCATAGAGTTAATAAGATGAAGTATCTGGTTTCTATTTCGTAAGATTTGATTAATTCCTTTCTCCCTTTTTGTCTGTCTCTACTCCAAAATTCAAACAATCCTCTCCAAAAGGGAGATGAAAGTGTAGGCAAGGAAGGACAGAGGAAGAATAAGTAGAGGTCCTTGCCTCCCTATTATCACATTGTGGTTAAGGCAGTTAATCTGGCCAACTGACGCCTGGACAACCCAGGGACCCTAGATCATTACCTTACTTACTCATCCCTTTATTATAAATATAGCCTCAATACAATGGAAGCAGTATTTTCAGTCGAGTTGAATTTTAGAAAAATATTTATCTACTATAATTATTTCATTTTTGTCATTTTTCTTTGATTAGACGGTGGGAAAACCCTCACGTACTTCAACTATGACTACAGTGGGGATTTTCAAACTGTCACTTTTGAAGGACCTGAAATCCAGAAAATTTTTTATGGAAGTTTTCACAAGGTCAGTACCACCTCATACACATAAATTTATTTTATTTTCTGTGGGTAAAGCAACAGAGATTTATGCAGTCAAATGCTCTACCACTGAGCTATACCCCCAACAACAGAGATTTAAAAAAAATCCTTAGAGTATTTCAAATGAAAAAGAATTATTTGCAAATTTTGTTAACAATGGCCAGAGATAAAGATTTGGTGGTTCTGAAAAGGGACCCTGAAATATACCTTTCTAGCTGACACCCTAGAAAATATTGATAGAAGTAGTCCAGGATCCCACACTGAGAAACAATGTATTAGAGATGACTTATTATTCAGCAGACAGTTTTCATTCACTACATTTTATGTGATGTGGAAAGGATTGCTGGTCTACCTGGTCATGGATGTAGATGAACGGATATCAGTTAAACCATGTTAAAATGTGAAGAGGGATTGCATAAAAGTTCCTCTAAAGAAGAATTTTGTAAAACCTGATTTTAGTCGTTCTTTTAACCTAGTTTGTGAAAGACTCTGTCCTTGGCATTTCACATCTTTGAAACACTTGGTTTTGGTATAGACATGCATCCTTCCAACATTCACGATTTCCTTTGTGTTTGGTTAATTACCCTAGTGATATCTGGACTGATAAGGGATGCAACAACACCAAGACTGAAAGGAGAACAGAGAATTTACTGGACGGTGCTGCAAAGAATCAGCTATCCGTGCCCTGCTAGTATGAGGGAAGGGATATTGGTTGCACAGCTGTCTTCATCTTCTCTTTTGGTCTTTTGGTCTTCTGACCTAGAGTGTGGTCAAATCCATCTAATTCACACGACTTTGCTATTTTCTGGGGTTTCGAATACCAGAATTGTACAATAACAATTGCATAACAAAATTCTTACTCTTTTTTGCACAAGAAAATTTGTACTAAAATATTCTATTTTTCTAGCTTAATAGGACTATACAACTAGGAATACAAGTTCTTTTAAAAAATGCATTAGGTCCAGGAGGAAATTTGTTCGTTATTGGTTCTAAAGAGTTCCATTAATATCTCTTTGAGGTGATTGTCATTTACTCACCAAGTTCTTCGCGATGTGATTTTTTTCTTGGCTTGGCAGAGTCTATTGCAAAGTAGTTAAGAAAAATTAAAGGGGAGATGAAAAACATGTAAGACTTCGTGGTTGCTGAAAAAAAAATTGTCATTTTAGGTTGTGGTATTGGCATGAACTTGTAATTCTTATCCCAAAGGATCCTTTATAAATCTTGGGCAAATGCTAAGTTTTATTTATCTTACCAAAAGAACTCAAAGAACTGTAAGTAAGGTTCATGAAAAACTGGCCTCAAATTTATACACCTCCGAATTTTCTCAAGTTATATGAAGAAAAATGTTCCTTTACTGAGTGTTGTTAGCAAAACCAGATACCCAAACAAACAAAAAAGAAAGCATTTGTCATGCAACAAACTACTTTATTTATAGCTCTATTAATGGAAAATCTTGGTGCATATTCAATTTGCAGAGATCAAATTTGATTTGTTCATAGACCTTATTATAATTGAGTAAATAATCTTTATTTCTCATTGATTTGAAGTTGGCTTTAGTTTTTACACTTTGGGTATGAAGTGTGGCCTAAAAAAGTTAATAATTTTATAAATGGATTCTTAAATGAAGTCAAAGAAGAAAAATATTTTTGAAAACTTTCAATGTCTGCTTTTGTAAAGCAAAGTTGTTCTTTAAAGTAAAACTTGAATGTTCTCACAAGTTAACTGTTCTTAAAGCATGAATATTGCATTCTAGGTTGTCTGGTACTGAACATGAAAATTTCTATAATTTATAATAATGAAAAATATTCCAAGACTCAAAAACACACAAAAGTAAAATTATACCCTTCTATATGATCATAAAAGAGATGTCAATTTGAAGAAAGTAATGTAGGGCTCAGCCATGGTTCCCCAGCGGGGTAATGGTTAACTTCTTTTTGCAGGAAAAAGAATTCTTAAGAGCCTCCATTGTTGACTTAAGTTATTTCTATCATCGTGATGTCATTTAAGTAAAATATTAAACAAAAATTGGTCTATTCCTTATGTTTTTAGTTCTACGATTAGTTCCTATGAAATAATGAAACCAATGTAAAGATTGAATAAAGCCAGTAAAATTAAAACTTGTACTAATTTAATATGAAAGTTGACCTTCAACCTCTGCTTACAATGCAAATTCAGTACCCACTACTTTCACTCCCCTAAGCAGGATTCGCATTGTTCAATAATTTTTCTCTTTCCATTGCTATGCTACCGTCCCTTTGGAAGCTATTTATAATGTCTTTTGGCTTTCACTTGATATGAAATCATTATTTGCCTATTAATTCTACATTAGCTCATTAAACAGGTAGCTCTGCCACAAATAACCAATGCTCATGAGCCAAATATCAGCACAAATTGAAATGCAATATGAGCACTGAAATTTCCCTGCAGAATTTACTTGCATGTGGTTATCTAGAATAGTTCATCTAGAATATATTTCTCTTTGACTATCCCCTGCATGATAACACAGTTTTTTTTTTTTAAACAAAGAATGTGTAAACTGACTATATTACTATGGGTTTCCACATGATAGCAATTCCAGTTCGAGACTACTATACCATGCTTTAGGCTAAGGGTTTCTTTCCTTTGGAGTTCATCAGAAAGCCTTCCTCCTTCCCTTCAGATTCTATACTTTCTTTTCTTATCTTCTGTTATATAAAATTGTCAAAGTGTGATGGTACCTTAGATATTTTTCTCGTAAATCATCCAGCATAATTTATTATTAAAATATTTTCACATCTATTTTATTTTGCTTCTAGAAAAAGCATAACTAGCACAGCAATCCTGTGATTTCAAAATGTTACTGCTCTTATTTTATTTTATATAATTCTTACATCATTTTTCATTTTTGCATAATGTATGCATTTTCATTTTGGTTATATTCCCCACACAATTCCCACCCCCCTTATTCTGACCCTAATCCCTCTTCTCCTCCCCCCAACCCCCACTGTAGTGTGTCTCTATAGTTACTTGCTGATTTTGATTTTTACTTCATTATAATTAGTCTTTTTTCTGGTCCCTTATTTAGGTTTTCTAAATCCCTGCTATGAGTGAGACCATCTGGTATTTTTCTTTTTCTCTCTGGCTTATTTCGTGGAGCATGATCCCTTCCAGCTCCATCCATGTTGCTGAAAATTGCATGAGTTTATCTTTTTTGATTGCTGAGTAATATTCCATTGCTGAGTAATATTCCAAAATATGCTCCTGCTATATTAGAAGGAGAATCTCCAAGGAGTTAGGCTAGTTTATGTTTTCAATGCATTTGATCCAGTCAGGAAGATGAGATTTTGAAAAATAAATTCTTTCAAAATCTTTTTAAAGAAAAGCATCATTAAATATAAATAGAATGGACAATATAGGACAATTATGGAATTGGTAAAAGTGGAACATTTCTTCTCTAGCACAATGCATAGAGACAGATCCAGTTCTCTTTCATACTTTCTGTGATGAGTCATGCAATTATATAAGGTTATTGGTATTTCTTTCTGCTTCTTAACTCCTGAAATATCTTTACGTTTACCCAGCTACATATTGTTATCAGCAAGACTTTGGTCAAAGTGGTTATAGACTGCAAGCAAGTGGGTGAGAAGGCAATAAATGCATCAGCTAATATCACATCAGATGGTGTAGAAGTCCTAGGGAGAATGGTGAGATCAAGAGGACCAAATGGAAACTCTGCACCAGTAAGTGAAGAAGTTGTGTTATTGTTACAAAATTTTTTTTAAAATATAAATACCTATTTTTCAGCAGGAAATGTTGGTATAATATTAAATGGATGGATGGATGGGTGGATGGGTGGATGGGTGGATGGGTGAATGGGTGGATGGGTGGATGGGTGGATGGATATGTAGATAATGGCCTCATTAAAGGAACTAATCCTGTACATTCAAACCTCTTGACAAAATATGCTCCTGCTGTATTAGAAGGATAATCTCCAAGGAGTTAGGCTAGTTTATTTTTTCAATGCATTTAAAATTCAAAAAGTAAAAGTTATTCATTGTACAGTTTGTGGCATGAATGGTGTTAATGAGATTGAAAACTGTAAATGGATGTCATTTATATAAAAAATACAAATCCGTACAAGATATGTGATTATTACTGTTAAGAAATTGACATAAGCATCTCATTTGGGTTAGATTTGGGCGTCATAAAAATTTATTTTTATTCCTGCTAATGGAGTTTACCCTTTATTAATAGTTGTTTCAATAACAAATCATTCCAAGATCATTTATTTTTTATTGTACACCATGGAATTCAAGACTGGGAGACTTCCAGTTGCCAAAGTAATCATATTCCCTTCACTCACTACCCACAAAAAAGGAGAGTGTAAACAGCTTTTGTTTTAACACTGTGCATTCACAATTAATTAGCAGCATTATCTAATTTGAGTCATTCTCTAATTAGAACCAATTAGCCCAAAGCGTTTTTTTTATTCTTTTAAACAATTGCAACTATTCTCCTCTACATGTCTCTTCTATGTAAGAGAAAAATCAAGGTAATTGCAAGTCACTGTTATTGTCTTGTGCTTTCACAGACCTGTAAAACCAGCCGGCTCTATGGAAAGCCTTGCTAGTTCTCCAAATCTTCGTAAAATGAAGATCGTTTTGTACAAAATCAAATTTTATACATGTCCAGTGAGTAAATAACTTGAAAATAGGCCTGTGCTGATTGGCAAAGAAGAGAGACACAGAGTAGCAGGTGCGCCCACCTGCTGATTATTCCTCAGGGAGTTTCCGGGAACACAGTTCTAATTTGACTCTTCTAGTATGTCCCATTCACCTCATACACCAGGAAACAGGCTCAGAGTAGTGAAGTGCCTTACTTTTGGGACAATTTTCTATTTCATAGCTTTTCTTTTTGTGGTAAAAATAGGTGTGAAATTTCTGGGTACAAAGGGGACACACACTTAGATGGATGTGTGCTAATTCATTTAACACTTAGCTTTGCAATCTCTTTCAAGTACTTCAGCATTTTAAAAAGTATCTTTGTCTCTGCTTTGCTTTGGGGGACTATGGGTGAGATGTTTGAAGACACAACATACATACCATGGAAGTTTCTCTTGTTTTCGGTTATGGTAAGAGACTTTTATGAATGTTTACATGGTACTCAGGAGTTATTTCCTCCTGATGTGTGGTGTATAGAAATACACCACCATTGCTTCATGGGAGACACATTTAAATTGGCACATCCAAGAATTTATAAGCCTTCAGAATTAGGAAACTAAGAAATCATGTATGGATAAATGAAGGTGTACATCAGGATGCTTAGATTAATAAGTGATGTTACTGTAAGCAAAACAAACAATTCTATGTTGCTACTGTAAGCAAAACAAACAATTCTATGTGCTTGAGATTCTAGGCCCAAAGCACTTAGTCATATATATATATATATATATAGTTATTTATATAAAATTTTAGAAATAATGAACACAAAAATCTCTGATACTTAATAGTCATTCAATGTAGACCAGTTATTATTTTTTTCCTTTAAAGATTTATTTATTTATGCATACAAGAACTGGGGTACAGGCCAGAGATTGGGGGGTGAGAGGATTCACCAGAGACAGAGTAGGGAACAGAAGTAACAGGCAGACTGACTGAAGTACACTGCTGAGAGGAGCAGTGGGCAAGACAGGAGAGGTCTGCTGTGCCATGTGGGTTGCTCCCTGGCTGGCCGGGGATCCAACTTGTGCTGCAGAGGCTGCGAATTGCTTCATAGTGCGCTACTTAACCCCTTGCACCACCAGGGAGGCCCGCCAGTTATTATTATTGAAAGATGTCAGTAGTATCTTTTCCAGCCCACCTTTCCAAACCTCTAGTACTTGTTTAACAGTTGGTTATTTGTAATCAAGTATTATTTTCTTATCTTTTCATATATTTACATTTACCACTTTAACCAGAGCTTAAATCCCTCAAAAGAAGAGTGTGTTATGGTCTTCATTTGCAACTAACTCCTTCTACCATACACACAGTATTTAACAAATGTGTATGAACAGAGTAAATCTACAAGCATGAAAGAAATTTAACAGAATCATGTCTTTTTGAATTGCAGCATCTTTTTCAAAAAAATTTTGCTATCCGTTTAGATTATTTCTTGTGGGACAGTGACAACAGTTCAGTAATAAATATCATATCATCTAATATTAATTTATATGTTACAATTTGAATTTTAGAATTATAATTACAGTAATTGTGTTTCAAATTGCACACTAGGTAGTAATTGTACTCCAAATATAGGAACAATGAAATATAAAAAATTTATTTCTGAAAGCAAAAGTGCCTGTGGGTTTCAGACCTACCCGCTATAAATCTTTACTTTTGGCCATGAAAGAAAGGCAATCAAACAGACTACCCTCTGTGGCAACTTCCAACAAGTAGTAGACAAAGGGGAATTTATGGAAGTCAATAAGTCAAAAGAGTTCTTTGTAACCCAGTCAAAAAAGTCATGACTTTTGTTAAAATCTAGAAGTCTACAAAGGATTGCTAAGTGGATTTTCAATCTGCCCACTTATTGAAGAATGTGATTATGTTGAAATGGATATTAGATTAGATCTTAAGAATATGATTGGAAACTCACTTTTTGGTTAATATTTTATTGCCTACTTGTTTCAGTACAAGGCAAGAAAGATGCTCACTTTTTAGTTTCCAATTTAGAAATCACAGATTGCTGACACATTTTGATATACATCTGTTCTCCAATAGCCTGCAAAAGGAAATGTATAATGTGCAAGTGTGGGGTTATTTCAGGAGGATTAATTATCATTTAAGAGAGATTAGTAGCTTATAGGCTAGTGTTTTCCCAGAAATTTAACTGTGATTAAAAAATGTCAGATGATGATGGAAAACGCTAAAGATTTAGTCTTTAAAGAAAATATATCCTCTTTAAACCAAAGTTAAGTAGAGGAGAGATTAATGAATTTACGGATATAGTAACTACTGCGCTGAAATTACATTGGTAACAAAAACAACATGTGTGGAGCAATGCTAGATTTTTCTAGGCAGGAATAGTCCCTAGCGGGACTAAACTAATAAGCAAACTTAACTTGGCCATCAAAACACATGTGGTAGGAAACTTAACCAACTGTGCTTCTGCTTTCCAATCTTTTTTTCTCCTAAGAAGTTTCTTGTATCTAACTCAGAAATGCCAGAGTCACTGTCTTCTATTGTCCAAAATGAAGGACTCAAGGATGACTTGATTCCTAGGCTAAGATAAATGTTTCTTCTATTGTTTCTGATACCTATTGAAATTAGTAGATGTTGCCTGTCAGAGATTGCTATAGAAAGATTTTGAGCTTCTATACTAACAGCATGTTTCTTAATGTATTTTTTCATCTTTTCAAGTCTAACACTTCTAGAATTATTCAATTGACATCTGCTTACCCCTCTACTATGTAAATAAAGAAAAATATAAATTGGAGTTGCTTATTATTTTATTCACTGACTCAAAGATTTTATGTAGAAATAAGAGTAGTCAGTGATCCTACAGAAATGCAGGTTTTTAAATGAGAAAATGACTGTGTTTGCACATGGATTATGTCTCTTAAAACTTTAAATGAGCAAGATAGCCAATATTAAATGCATGTCAACTGTGGACTAGGCTATGTGTACTTTTCTGAGATTATCTCATTTTATCCTCTCCTAACCTTATGAAGAGATACTAATACTATTCCTATTTGATAGATCCAGAAGCTGAAGTTTAAAGAAGTTATGGAGGGATCCCTTTTCAAAAAGTGGGGGCAGTAAGACATGAGAATGTATCCATCTATGGTCAAATGCTGTACCCCTGAGATCCACCCCCCCATGGGACTATGTCTGATTTGCTTTCATTCTAGTGCTTTCTTGGAGGGGGTGAGACTGATGATTGTAAATCTTAAGACGGAGGAAGGAGTCTGGTTTTAGTGACCATATGCCTATCTGTTAACTGAAAAGTTCAGAGACTCACCATTATTTAATTTATGATTTATTTATTTATTAAGATTTATTTATTTATACAAGCAATGGGTACAGTCAGAAGCGCGGGAGGGTGAGAGAATTCACCAGAGCCAGAGCAGGGAGAAGAACAGGCAGAAGGACCGAAGTACACTGCTGAGGGAAGCAGCGGGTGTGGCAGGAGAGGTCTGCGCGCCATGTGGGTCCTCGCCAGTGTGCCAGGGATCGAACCGGCGCTGCAGAGGCTGCGGGCAGCTTCTCAGCCCAGCTCTCAACCGCTGCGCCACCAGGGGAGGCCCTAATTTATGATTTAAAAAGTAAATGTGATCAGAATGTCCTCCCCATCAAAGTGTATCTGCCCCTAACTATTCTAATTATTATCAACAACTGCTGCTAATTTTCCTTTCTTACTTGAATTAGTGCCATGGTTTTTCTTAGATTCAGTGAATTGAAAACACGTGTTCAGTAGCAGATAAATAGTAAATGTTTAATAAATCTTATTTTGAGATGGAGTCAATGGAATTTAAACACCAAGTTAAGAGCAGAAGATGGTTTAGGTCTTTGCAATTATTTGTATATACGTTCAGGTTGACCTAAAATGACAAGCTTAATTATGTTATGCCAGAAAAAGTCAGAGCATAAAATCTGGTACTGAGTAGAAAAGTAGGGCCTGGGATACATGTTAATTTCCATTCACACATCATAGTGACTCAACTGCTGGGAAGTCATCTTATTTTCATCCTAACATTTGACCCCAAATGACTTGCCTTTTGTGCTACACCCAGACAAAAATGTCCAGTAATGAAAAATTAGCATTTGTAATTGGTTAAGTAATCCCTTGAAAGAGAGTATAAAAAGTGAAAGTAGGATGTTGGGCACCCTCCTTTTCCTTTTTTGCACAGATATACTTTTTTATAATATTCAGTCAGGAACGAAAAATAAAGTTACAAAAGTTAGAAGGACCGCCTCTTGTATCAATTGCTAGAACTGTGCTTTATTGTCACCTATAATATCTTGCATTTTCAGGCACTCCAATATCAAATCTTTCAACATATTATCTCAATACTGTTCCCTACATAATTTGTATAAATATGTGTGTCATTGCTTTTGGAATAAAAACCAGAGAGTTTTTAATCAATCTCTAGAAATGTGCCTTGGAAAAGAAACCCTCAAATAAAAGCTGAAGAATGTAAACTATTATAAATGCAAAACAATTGTGAATAAATTTGTTGTGCTCATAAAAAAAGGCTGCTGACTTCATCTAACTTGAAGGGGAAAAAAGGCAGCCCACGAGCATTCTTCAAATGATAGTTTTCACTTCAGCACTTAGTAGGATTTCAATCCTTTGAATAAATAAAACGAACTCATAAGAATCCCATTAACTCAATAGGGCAAAAGTTCAGCCAAATGTTTGCACGTAGACTTACCTTTATAGGCGATTGGGTGGTGAATGTTTATTTGAAAAACTTCAAGAAAGCCTAGTGCATACTGGGGCTAGTGAAAAGGCCTTTGCTTTAAATAAATCTTTCCATTCACTAAAATGTCTTTACACTGAGGGCTCTATTCAGAAATGGAAAGTTTCTTAATGGATGAATGACTTACAGATTTCATGGAATCTATCTCCTGCTGTCATAATGGGACCCATTTAATAAATGTCCCCAGACAAATGACATTGTCAAGTTAGGCAGGGATAACTGCATTTTCAACATTAGATCAAAGTTCTCTTTGCTGCAAAATGAACAAGAAAATGAGGTGTGTTGTCCCAACCCCAACCAGAGCTCAGCTTTCAACATGTGCTTAAATTACTAAGGCTCTTTCATCCCAGATCCTAATCTACAGAGTGGAGCTGACATTGCCTTTATCATAACTCATTATAGTGATCTGAGAATTGAGTGATAAAGGCAAAGTCCTTAGGTTAGTGCTGGGCATATAGTAGGTTTTCAGCAACGTGTTGGTTGCTTCTGCAAGTACCAACTGTTGGTACTTGCTATGATTTTTCTCAATCAAAACATTCAAGGGATGATTGTTGTATAACACTGTTATTCTATTTCCCCTCAATACTGTATCACTTTCTTTTTGATTCTCCTTTTTTGGCCTCTGTATTATTATATACTGATGCACCTTCTAGAATTCAATTATAAAAGAGTGTGTGTGTTGCATTAAAATAATCCCATATTTGATAATAGCTATGATCCAAATATTCTTGTTCTAAACATGTTCCTGTTAACTTATTTTATTGCTACACCTACTATTATTATACTGATAAATATCTACCACCATTATTTTACAGATGAGGAAATGGGAGACTCCAATGCATTAAAAAATTGTTCAAAATGACTTAGGATGCAATGATTATATCCAGACAACCTAACGCCATAGCTTCCTGATTCTTATGCTTCTTGATTGACATGTTTGTGTTGCTCTTGTTGCATGAAAATCAAAAGCCCTATTCTTTTAAAAATGTTTTAATTTTAAAAACTTAATTTTCTAATGGTCATGATGTTGTTCTTCAGCCCATAGGAAGAAGAAAAAATTGGGAATTTTTCTAATCTTCAAACACAGTAGTTTTTATAGATATGAAAAAATAATGATGCTTTGGTTCATATATCTGCCTTCAACATTTAAGAGTTATTTTATTAATCTGGCAAAAACCCACTTGGGGAAGGATGTTTTCAGCAAGCCATAGTTGTTCTTGGATACAAGAAGAGAAGGCCGCTGGCATTCTCTTTACTGCTGGATAGGATGTGCATCTTGGAGATATTGCATGCATTGCTAGTCACAGACTTCAGTAGCACTATCTACCTATGTGTTCTCATTTTCCTCAAGAGGACCCTGATCAGGGATGGGTTGTATTCCTTGAGGACACAAAAGGTATACATTTTCTAGCTCTTGCTGAAAATACCATTTGCCAAAAGGAGGTTGCAGATTTAAAGTGAAAAGTACCTCATTCTTCTCCCCATTCTGTAATTGATGAGACTTTTAATATTTGAAAATAATGATATTAAAGATGATTAGCTCATGGAGCTAGTGTTATTCCTTAATGATAATATAATGATTTTTCTGTTTATTTCAAAATATATATAGTGTTTTTGCCAACAAACATGAGTAGAACAAGACTGCTTAAATATTTAGGATGTGATCAATGACATACATGAAAATACAACTAGCACAGGCCATCAGGATACCATATGAGCATCTGTCATGGCATTTATATTGTAAACAGCATTTAAGTGCCTGTCTCTCCGTCTCTGTAGTTCTTTGTGGGCAGGACTGTGGTTTCATGCCTTTTCTTGTTCATATCCTAATGGTCTACATAATACTTGGCTTGCATGATAAGCTAAAGAAAAATGTGCTGAGTATACGCATATATAACAGAATTCAGAATTAATTCAGAAAAACCTCCATGAAGACCTGCTACATGTCATATACTGTGATAGGAAGCACAGAGCTCACAGTTAGAGGAGGAAGAAATATACATCATGGTATTGTTTGGCAAGAGATGTGCTTTTATAAGACCCAGATGGAGTGTGTGAGCTAACAGAGAACTGTGATGGATAGTACAGGAAAAGCTTCAACAGAGGCACTGCCTTTGCTCCTTACTCCAGAAGGGAAGGGGCAGTTTGTGATAAATAAGGAACACTCATAGGGACAGACTCTCGGGGTGTTGTGGAGAGTAGGTGGAATAAAACTAGACACATTCTTCTTCTATCACTGTGTACATGAGAAACAAAACTCATTATTTACAGTAATGTTAACTTGTAAATGGATTGGTGTTTTGTGGAATATGGAATGGCTATAATTATAAACACAAAGGATCTATATGTTCTTCATTAAATGATAATTTTCTTTCTGTATTGCAGTTTCAGCTTCAGATGTTTGATATTGTTTGTTCCACATCATGGTCCAATAGAGACAAATGCTGTGAGCTTCCAGGCCTGGTAAGAATTTTTCTTTCATTATTTAGTTATTACAGATTGAAACTTTTTAGAGTTACAATTTCCTCCAAAAATGAAATGCTATTTCTCAACACTTTTATTATAAATAGTGCTAATAAAAATGAGAAAGATTTTAAGAAGGAGGCATGTGTGAATCAGTGGGACACACTGAGTATGTTGTGGGAATCGCAAAATTCCAGGGGGAGCCGTTTACACATGGCCCAGAGGTTCCCCACTTTTATGGTTCATGAAACCTTTAGCATCTCAGTGACTTTTTTTTTTTTTTCATAACATTGCCTGAGTCAAAAGAAACACCTAACATTTCCATTTATGATGTAATTAGGTCTACACATCTTAATAGATGTTTGTGTCCTAACAACTTAGTAGCCATATGAAAAGATCGTACACATAAATCAACAAATGATGTCTTACCTTTATTCTTAAAGAACCACAATTACCAGTGGGGTGTTTGTGCCTAGAAAGGTACAGTGTCTCATATTGGAATCTCACTAGATGTTGCCACCCTTGCTTTTTTCCCCCATATTGATTGTTCCCATGGTGCTTGTTTTCATCATATTAACTACTGATGAACCAGATTTGCAAAAACATGACATCATTTTTAAAAGGTGTTTCAAAATTGAATGTGGAAATTATGCACTACCTTGAGTTGATTGTTAACACGATGTCTTTTGGGTGCTGAATATTGTTTCACTTGATTTTTTTTAAACATTCACCAAGTTCCCTGTGTGTTTGCTATAGAGTCCCAGGGCATCTTGGCACACAATTTTGGAATTGTAGTCATAATCTATGCTACACTACTAGAAAACCAGGCTGTTCTCATCAGTAACCCCAAGTATAATTCATGAGGGCATATACATATTTACAAAAAAAGAAGATTCAATATCTTAGAATCCTTAAGGCCAGTGAACTGAAATGGATGACATGATTGGATAGAAGTTATGTGTTAATAATGAAACTTGGATAATGGGCATGGAGAAAGAAGCGTTCCTAAAGTCTAAGAGATTTGCCTTTTTTAGGCCTTCCTTACACCAGATCCACATAACAATCATAAGTATATGACTATGTTTGAGAAGCAAGTAACTTACTCATTTTTCGTCCAAATTGGTTTCCATTGAACTGGTGAGGAATTAAATCACAGACACGGATGATTGGACATTGGAAGGGGAAACCCTCAGAATGCTGTGGTGGATTAAGCAATATGTGATCACCAATTCTCCTAGAAGGACCCAGTTGTTCTCAGAAGCTTTCTTTTAAAGCTTATTGTGGGATAAGTGTAAATTCTATGGTAGGAAGTTGTGGATGGAGACAGGTCAACAGCAATCAGCAAACCACTGCAAAGTCTCTGGTCACAGAGGGGCTGCTGTCAGCCTTGTTTGGGAGATCTTTGAGGATACTTTTATTCTAGCTGGTCAGGTATCAGGCAGTATGTGTTTGCAGGGGAAGTTTCCAAGCTGAAATGTGTGACTATTGTCCCAACATTTAAAGACAAATATATACAGGCCATTTCCTGAATTTTTTTGGAATTTCTGTTGTGAATATTTCAATGATGATGGTTATTTTCAACTTGGTGATTTAACATCTCTGCTATATTTAGCTCTAACTTTACATTTCTCTAGTCTTATCCTATTCTCTCCATCCAAGGTTCTGATGAACCCTGGGGATTTCTACAATTTTTTATCACAGTAAAGACTTCTTTTTGGCTACAGCTCCCAGTGGGATATTTGCAAGTTGTTCAGTAGCTGTCAGCAGGTGTTCTGTCGTTCTCTGCTCTTCAGTAATTCATTCAGATATGTTAAGCTTGAAATTCATCTGTCTGGTAATATCACATAGCAACAGACATTGCCAAGAAAAGAAAACTTGACTTCCTATCCCAAAGCTTCAGATTGATGCTGGGATGTTTTTCTTATTATCACTCCAAGGATGTGTGCAGTAATTTATATGATGGTTAATGTGTGCAGTAATTTATATGATGTATTATTTTATTATGTTTCTTTGTTTGAGTATAGTCACAATTGTTTTGATAGAATAATCCAGGATATTTTTGCACCCATTTCTGATTTTCTTTCTTTCCCTGGACCCCAAGCAGTTTTATTAGCATCCTTGGATGATGATAATTATCAATGATTCACTAAATACCTGTTCATTTTTCCTTAAAGGAAAGATTTTACGGTCAAGAGAGAATACTCTCTGCCTTTCTAGACTAATGTTCACTTAAAGGGGCTTTTACTATATTAAATAAAATCATTTTCTTTATGTCTTTAAACTATCTTATGAACTGTTATGTTATTGTTTTTTCTCCCAGAGAAATGAGGAGACCTGCCCAGAGCTTCCACATTCCTGCTCCTGTTCTGAGGCCAGCAAAGGGCCTCTGGGACCGGCAGGCCCACCAGTGAGTCTTGCCTATTTAATCTCCATTGTTCTCTGTTTTAATACGCTATTTAAGCTGTCTGTTGTGTTTCTGATTTTGATATTTATATTTAGCATATCTAGAAGTTATATTCAGTTCCTTTTCAAGTATTCTGGTCATTGGCATATTCTCTTTTTTAACACTTTTAGAAAAGTGGGGGTGGGGTGCTGAATGTGCCATTTGTTTTTCTGCTGATTTTACTCATGTCGTCTTGATTCTGCATGCATGTCTTATCTGGGGTGTGTATTTTGGGTTTATACACAGTGAAACTGTGGATGAACTATGTTCTTCCAATGAATATCTGCTTGCTTTTGCCAATCTTCTGAGTAAACAACCAACCAAATACCTTGTTAAAAGTTTGCCTTTGGGTTAATGGCCAACAGGCATATGAAAAAAAATATCCAACATCACATGTAATCAGGAAAATGCAAATCAAAACCTTTGTGTGATCCTCACAGATGGTGTGAATTCTGGTCCTTAGACTGGGAATCAGCTTCCAGGCCATATTTCTTAGCAGGGACATCTATTCCTCCAAAGCTAAAATGAAACATCTTGGTTCCTCCACCTGCTACTGGGCTTTTCCCCTCGCTAGCTCATTGCTCACAGGGAACTTGCAATCTGTCAGATTCCTCTGAATATTTCCTAAGAATGTTTTCTCTTCTACCCCCCACCAGTCATAGACCCAAGTTCACATTTCTTTGCCTTGGGTGGGCTCTAAGACAAGAGTTATGCAGCAAGCCCCAACTCTCTTTCCCTCTCTCCTCCAGGGCAGACTCAGTCCACATGCTTTCTTCATTCCTTTGTACTTAAGGATTCAGTTCTTAATTACAGTGATGTTTATTTTTAATTTGCATAACATTAATAAGCTTTTTTATCTGGAGGGTTTTCAAATTGTCTTCATTTGTAATACTGCTGGAACAAGTTGTGAAATATACACAGAGGACCTACAAGTCAACTTCATAGTATGAAAGAAGCAACAGAGAAGGGAAAGACAAAGGTTGAGTTCTAACTTGGAGAGAAATAAGATGTTAACTAGGAGGGAAACTGTTGAAATTTCCAAATACTTGAAGTATAATTATTTAAGAAATAGCATCCCAAACAATATGTAATAAATCCTGTCTTAATTTATCATTGCTGTCATTATTTTCTCATTCAAGAACTTGCACAGTAATAAGTTGTACCAGTAAAACTCTGAAAGAGCTGCAGGAAGGCATGAATGAAAGAAGGTATCTCTTTAGCCTAGACTAACCCTTTCTTACTAATAGGATGGATGTTGACATCCAGAAAAATCTGTTGAATTCTTGTTATGAGGGCAAAAAGTGAATTAATTTTTTGAAAGAATTTAAAAAAATTTGTTGAATTCTTGCCATGTGCATAAGATGGAGGGTTAGGGATAAGGTAGAATATAAATTAAAGTAGAAAATGACCCCTGGCTTTTAGACACAGTGCCTCGGGCATGGATATTTGTTAGCCAAATAGTCACATTTAATCAAACCTTTCAGTTAAAAACCAATTATTTAAGATGTACAAACAAAATTAGAGTTATGTCAAACTGGGTATGTCAGTTGGGATGCGTTGGGCTTGTTGCAAAAAATAGACAACTTGATATCAATGGTGAAAACCACTGGAACATTCATTGTCTGGAGATAGAAAACAGGCTGCTCAACAGCCTCTTGAAGGCCCCAAGCCCATGCAGCTTCCAATTTGCTTTCCTCAGGCTTATTGCTTTTTGATAAAAGTGGTACAAACTGGTTAATAAGCCCTTTCCTGGTTACGAAGGAGACTAGAAAGCAAACCTGTTATTTTTTTTAGCCTTAGTAGTAGGAGGAATTAAATGGAGGAAAGAATCAGGAAAGATTCTTTGATAGCCAATCAGTAGTGCCTGCCATATGGGGGGCAGAAGAGAGGGAAATATTTGCATCATGTATAACAGCTAAAGGTATAATATCCAAATATATGCAGAATTTCTGCACATTGAAGAAGAAGAACATGCATTATGAAAAGATGTTCAATCATGGTAGTTTTCAGAAAAAAGAAAATTAAAATAAGACTAAGGTATTCATTTTACCAATCAGGCTGGTAAAACATGAAGTTTGACAATATCAAGCGTTGACAAAGATTTATAGAAAGTGGGCCCTTCTTAAACTCTAGGCAGATGAATAAATTAGCAATATATCATATGTCTATATATCTATCAAATTTCATATATAACTCAGTTTGTTGATGCTTAAATGTTAAACTTAGTGCTTAGGGGTTTTAATTGTAGTATTATTTAAGCACAAAATAATTGTTGTAAAACCCACAATTTTCAATTATGGAAGAAATTGAAGGGTTTAGACAACTATACAACTCATTAAGAATAAGTGATATGATTATGTTATGGATAACTCTCTTAAACATATGACATTTAAGAACTTAGAACTAGATAAAAAGCATGATGGAAATATACATACATGTAAGTATACATATGTGTACATAAAATGCAATCTTATAATTGCATTTTAAAAGTCTGGGAGATAAGCAACCAACTGAGATTGGGAAAGGGAATGAGTATAAGTGGTTAAGCAAAGCAGAGGTCTGGAAGGGGGCCTGATCCAGTCTTTTCCCAATGATATGTGTTTTTGGATGGAACACAAAATGGTTCTCAGTCTTCATAGACATGGCCCGAAGCAGGCTGGAATTACAGAGTGAGATTGTTACTGTGATCTCAATGATCTTTTAATTCTTCTACTCAGCTAAAAGAGGTAGTCTGAATTTGGTCCCCATGTGTCTCTTCTAATACTTATTCATCACCCCTTTTAACATAGAACAAGCCTGGGGCTCATAGACTTTAATAGAGACAAAAATCTAGCTCAATTTAATCACATTATTTATAGTATAATTTTGGGGTAACTTCTATTCTCAGTAATACATGTTTTCATCTTCTGTAATGCTATACTAATTGCTTTAAAGCAGATTTATTATTAAAAAAAGTAGTTTTATTTAAGTGAAACATGAGTCACTTAGAAAGTATTCAGAGTAGATATACACACAAAGATGCAGAGAATATATTTGCAAAGAATACATATGCACACATATGTATTATTATGTCTGTTCATATGCATCTACATAAAGAAAAATGCTAGTAAATAATAGTTCAGATAGAGCAGTAATATGTCAAAAAATCTTGAGGGAAAATGCAAATAACAAGTTACTGAAATACTAACTTACCTCTAAATGAAGAAAATTAAATTATTAGTACTTTCATATGCTTTTTGCAACTTAATCGAATAATTAAATCTCAGTGTTAAGGTATAAAACATATACAAATTTAGATTAATGGTGTATTTTGTTACTTGTATTCATTAGTAACAGTACTCATACGCTAAATTTAAAAATCCTTAACTTTTTTTTCAGTTTAAAAAGATTGGGCATAGCAAGTTTTCTAAAACAATGAATTCATCAGTAGGGAGGTTTGGGCTTGGGTGGCAAATTTCCAGGTAAGAATCACGAGGAACATATACCATTACACAGTGCATTGGCTTTTATACAAATAGAAATTACATAATCGGCAATCATAAAGAAAATGGGTGAAATATACTGCTTTATGATTTGCCTTTGTGCTAATACTGAACATCTGTTTACCAGGGTGGTCCAGGGCTCCGAGGACCCAAGGGCCAGCGAGGCGAACAGGGCCCAAAGGTAATGTGGAAATGACCTCTCTCCTCTCTCTCTCTCTCTCTCTCTCTCTCTCTTTCTCTCCCTGTCTCTTGCCCTCCCTCTCATAACCAGCTATAGTAGAATTTGGGGACTGACTACTATTTACCTGTTGCAATCTTAAAAGCACTTTATATTCTAGGAAACTTATAGCTATATATTTTTTTCTTTTTCTTGAAGTTTTCTGCTTTTTCATCAAACAGAAAATATTCTGGGTCAGGAATAGTCACTGTTCTGAGTGGTTTAGTGTCCAAGGTAGTTCATTCTAGAACATTCCTCTCTTGCTCTATCTACATCAAAGATGTAGATGTCTCTTTGGGGAGGGGTAGCAACTGAATTACAATTAGGCCACAGTCCCAGCCAGGTAATTTCTCAGGTTTTAGATTCTTTCTTCTCCCTCTCCACTATGTCTATTCAAGCTCATAGCTCTGTTTTCTATTCTCATTGCCCAAGGCAGCAAGTGTGGTGGTTCAGGTTGTCCACTGTGCACAGGCACCAACCAAGAGCGCCATGCTGTGCCAAGCTGTATCAAAGCACACATTTTTAATCTTTTTTTTTAAAGATTTATTTATTTATTTATGCAAGCACTGGGTACAGTCAGAAGCGCGGGAGGGTGAGAGAGTTCACCAGAGGCAGAGCAAAGAGCAGAACAGGCAGACTGACGAAATACACTGCTGAGGGGAGCAGGGGCTGCAGGAGAGGTCTGCGTGCCATGTGGGACCCTCACCTGGCAGCCAGGGACCGAACCGGTGTTGCAGAGGCTGCGGGCAGCCTCACAACCCAGTGCTCAACCACTGCACCACTGGGGAGGCCACCACACATTTTTAATCTTTTCACGAAGGCTCCTTAAGGAGTGGCAGAAGGCTAGGTACAAATTGAATTCAGGCTTCACCACCTTTTGTCCAGCTTTGGACAAATCTTCTTACTGGTCTCCTAGCTCCAGTATGTTAGTTTTCTCATTGATTCTTCACATCTGCCCCCAGATGTATTTCTCTAATGTTATGCTGGATCATATCATACTCTTGACTGCAGTCAGGTATTTGAGAATTTGCTGGAGGATACCATACCCCAGATCAAGAGAAGGGAAAGGAAAAGAGGTTGAAAATAAATAGGTTTTTTGGCTCTAAGATCATAGAGGTGGTATTGTTTTAGCTGGGCCACAATAAGGTTCAAACTATAGAAGTAAGAGTTGCTAAAGAGAAAGGAATGCCTGATCCTGAGATGAAGTGATATCAAATAACGGTGAGCCAATGGCAGATCATTCAGTAAAACTGAAGAGGAACGGGGGATGGAAGATCAAGGTGAGGAAGAAAAGAGAGTGTTGGTGCAAAGTCCTTAATAAATGCAGAGGAGGGCCTCCCTGGTGGCGTAAGGGGTTGAGACACAACATATATGAAGCTATCTGCAGCCACTGCAGCATGAGTTCGATTTCCGGCCAGGGAGCTGACCCACATGGAGCAGCAGACCTCTTCTGACTCGCCTGCTGCTCCCCTCAGCAGTGCATTTCATTCAATCTGCCTGTTCTGTTCCCCACTCTGTCTCTGGTGAATCCTCTCACCTTTTCCCATCTCTGGCCTGTACCCCAGCTCTTGTATGCATAAATAACTAAATCTTTAAAAAAATGCAGAGGAGTGCCCCTCAAGCAGGTCGTTGGCAGTGGTGAAGATGGAGAGGATATAATTCACCTGGGAGGGTTGAATCTCCCCCCACCAAGAGGGTGGTCTTGAACCACTTACGTCTTTTGGGTTTGTTATGGAGTGTGGGGGGTCTGGTTACTCATAATTGGCACAGCTTCTTGTTTATGGAAGCAAAAATTAAAGTTGTAGCAACTCTCTGTGTTTACTCTTTTGTTTTATTGATGACATTTTGCCTGGGATGTGAATCATCCAGGCATCACATCTTATTATTCCGTAAGTGTTTCATGTCTTAGAAAATTTTATTTAAGGAAATAAATTGTATACACCCTAAGCAGAAATATCTTCTGGCGACCAGAGGGTCTAACTTTCCTTTTCTTTCTTTCCAGGGACCAGATGGCCCTCGAGGATCAGTAGGTCCTCCTGGACCTCAGGGTCCCCCCGGGCCCCAAGGACCAAGTGGTCTGTCCATTCAAGGAATGCCTGTGAGTTGTATGTAAACATTCACATGGGTCTCACTGTTACCACTTCTCCATGAGAGACAAGCAATGATCTTGTGTCTTCATAACAAGCCTCCCTCAGTCCTTTCCATTCGTAAAAATAAGAATTAAGAAATGAAATAATTATGAGAGTCTGTACATTAGACAATGTTTTTGTTCAACGATGGGGGTCTTTGGCAAACAGATACATGCCAGAGGAATCTTTATATCCACAAGCAATTTATCTGTCAAAGAAAAACAGAGCATGACATGCACCGCCCTTTTTCTTGTTTGACTGAGTCCTTAATAGAGATGATAAAATCTAAAAAATAACCAGTGTTACGCAAATTTAAGTCTTCATTATTCATTGGTAGGAATTGTGGATATTGATTCATGAAGGTCATTTAGTCATAATCTTTATCTCAAGTTGCATCCAAGTGTGGTGTCCAGGCTGTGAGTTTTAGATTGCAGATAGCACACATTGCATATTTTGCATGTTCTTGTAAAAGCTATCTGTTCCATTGAAAACAAATTTAATTCCATTCATTGATTCTCATTAATCTTACTCTAGGAGATTTAGATTTATTTTTATTTATTTATTTTTTGAAAGGCATAATCTTTTATTTCTGTGCTCATATGTTTTATAATTTGGGGTTGTTTCTTTTTTTATTTTATTTAAATTTTATTTTATATTCCCCATACGATTACAACCCCCATATTTTGACCCCAAGCCCTCCTTTCCCCACCCCCCCAGCCCCCATAGAGTGTCTCTGGTTCATAGTTGCTTGTTGATTTTGATATTTTCTTTCTTATAGTTATTCTTTTTCCTGGTCCCTTATTTAAGTTTTCTAGATTCCTGCTATGAGTGAGACCATCCGGTATTTTTCGTTTTCTTTCTGGCTTATTTCGCTGAGCATGATCCCTTCCAGCGCCATCCATGTTGCTGCAAATTGCATGTGTTTATCTTTTTTGAATGCTGAGTAATAATCCATGATGTATATGTACCACATCTTCTTGATCCAGTCATCTATTTTTGGGCATTTGGGTTGTTTCCAAAGCTTAGCTATTGTAAACAGTGCTGCTATAAACATAGGGGTGCAGGTGCCCTTTGGAATTAATGTTTCTGTGTCCTTTGGGTAAATACCTAGGAGTGGAATTGCTGGATCCTATGGAAGCTCTATGTTTAGTAGGTCCAGAAATCTCCACACAGCTCTCCATAGTGGTTGGACCAGTTTGCACTCCCACCAACAGTGCAGAAGAGTTCCTTTTTCTCCACACCCTCGCCAACATTTGTTGTTGCTAGTTTTTTTAATATGTGCCATTCTCACTGGTGTAAGATGGTATCTCATGGTAGTTTTGATTTGCATTTCCCTGATTACAAGTGATGTTGAACATTTTTTCATATGCCTGTTGGCCATTTGCATTTCCTCCTCAGAGACGTTTCTTTTTAGCTCTTCTGCCCATTTTTTGACTGGATTATTTTCTTTGTTTTTGTTGAGTCTCATCAGCTCTTTGTAGATTTTTGTGATCAGTCCTTTATCATTAGTGTTGTGTGCAAAAATGTTCTCCCAGTCGGTGGGGTTTCTCTTTATTTTGGTTATTGTCTCTTTTGCTGTGCAGAAGCTCTTTAATTTGATGTAGTCCCAGCTGTTTATCTTTGCCTTTGGTATCACTGCTTTGGGTGATGTGTCTGTAAAGATGTCTTTGATGTGCATTTCACATAGTGTTTCGCCTATATTTCCTTCTATGTATTTTATGGTTTCAGGTCTTATGTCTAGTTCTTTAATCCATTTTGAGTTGGTTTTTGTGTATGGTGTTAGGTAGTAGTCAAGCTTCATTCTTTTGCATGTAGCAACCCAGTTTTCCCAGCACCATTTACTGAACAAACTTTCTTTGCTCCAATGCATATTCTTTGTAGGAGATTTAGATTTAAAAGAATAAAGCCAATCTATTTATTCAAATTGATATTTGAAGCAGACAGATTTTTTTTAAGAACATTTCTACCAGAATCTGTGTATGTGATTGTGTCTCTCTAGCTAAGAAGTTTACCATTCCAGGGTTATCTTTACATTTTAGAAAGCATTAACATGCCAATTTGTATAATTATTACTACTCTTCCTAGGCCTTTCTTGAGGTTTTGCTACCAGCTAGTCTCTATGTTTGCTTTATTGATGTTATAAATTTCTAGGCAAAACAAAACAAAACTCTATAGAGATATGAGCTTTAAAATTCTAAATTATAAATAACATTGAAATGTTCAAGACTCCCCTCCACATATTTATAGTAGGACAGCCTTAGCCATATCAAACTGTATATTCTGTGTTTAAACTATTTGGACACATAAACATCCAGCTCCATAGGAATGTTTACATAAGTGGCATTGCATTGCATATGCGAGACGTGCAATAAGCAGCATTTAGATGGTACATGAAAGCCATTTAATGTTGGAACTGTCAGTGGAAAAAAACGAAAAGTTGAAGAATTTTCCTATGGGAATTTAACCCCATGTACTTTTGGATATTTAGGGAATGCCAGGCAAGAAAGGAGAAAAAGGAGAGTCTGGTCTTCCTGGCCCACAGGTATTATTTTTATTTACTTTATAGTTCATTGCACTCAATTTTGCCAAGAAACAAGTTTGTAGCTTCTGAAGTTACCTATAATCCTAGCAATAAGTGGTTTTTATAGCTAAGACTGTTGTGTGTATTTATTTACCTTAAGATGCCTCATATTAGTCAAGGAATTGGTGGGCTGATGGGGGGCACTCCTTTTCCATGAACTTCTCCTGGGGTCTGCATTCTCAGTCACTGAGGCCTTGCCTTTATGCTATCAGGCAAGCCTTGTTGGGAGGCCTTGATATATTTCAGGGAAGCTGGGTGAGAGGGAAATTGATCTCCTTGGACCTGACTCATTTCTGTCCTGCTCTGCCTAGGGTGTGCCAGGCGGTGTTGGTTCACCAGGACGTGATGGCTCCCCAGGCCAGAGGGTAAGGATTTGTCTAGTGCTGCTTGTTAGCACAATAGATTCCTCACCAAGTGGCTCCTTTGCTGCTGACAATTTCCATGCCTGTCAGACAAGCCAGCTTTTTTAGTGTTTTCCCCATCCCCCCTCCACTCCCACTATCTACATTCTACCTATTCTGCACCTATTTCCCTTCACTGATATCTTCCTTGTCCATTACTTGCATCAAAACCTGGGAAGCTTCATCAAACCTTCCCATATTAGAAGCATCCTTTTCTGAACATTCCTATAACCTGAACACAGTCTGCCCTGATGGTTTAGTAGATTGTCCAGTTGTTTCAGAATCTGAAGGCACAAATCTAAAGGACATCAAGAATCATCTGAAATTGAAATTGAAGTATTGTGACTATAGTAGTCTCCTTTTATTTAATATATGATAACTGTATGTTTGAACCTGTTCAGGTGGACAGCGGCAAAGAAAGCCTAAGGATGGTTAGGAGAAAGATGAGTTAACATCTGGTGTTTGTTTAGTTAACATGTCTTTACTGGGCCAGGTTTGAGGTTTTGTCCTGGAAGAGTCAATAACATATTGGGAGGAAATATAACCAAATAAGAACCTATAGTGCATGCTTTAATGGGGGTATTTACAGAGCCCTATGGGAGCACAAAGGATAGATAAATAAGGAGACTTGAGGGATAGGGAAAACTTTCCCGAGGAGGGAAAAGGTAAATTAGCCAGGGCATGAGGGAAGGAAAGCTATTGCAAGCAGAGATGAAGAGAATTGGGGCACTATCATTCTTGCATGTAGTTTTGTATGATTACAGATATGTGTGTGTGTGTGTGTATACACTCTTAAGCTTGGGGAGATTGTTTAACACATGAAGTTGGAGAGGTAAACAAAAATGAACTAAATGAACTAAATCATCACTTTTTTCTCAGACTAAGAATTTCATGCCTTAGCAGGAGAGCAATAGGAAGCCATTAAATTTTCAGCAAAGAAGAGAGGCTGATACCCCGAAACTGTTCCTGATTTAGACACATGGCCAACTCCGTGGTTTCTCTCAAGACTGAGTTATATGACGTAGCAACCCCTTAGATCCCATACAATGAAGGACAACACATTTGGCATTCACTGGTATTTGGGGTACAACTTACCCACTAGGTTAGCTAGCACTTGTCTGGAAGATTCACTTCTCCAACAAGGTACAGCTTTAGCTCAGGGTAGCTTTACTGCTCAAGAATAAGGAAATTATTTTCTCTGTATAAGTGTAGGTGTGGGACCTTAAATTCCTTCCACATTCTTTTTTTTTTTTTACACAAAACTTATATTTGCTTAAAATCTCAGTTTAGTCTCTGTCCATCAAATGGAATGACTTAGTCTATAAAACATGTCCAGGTGAATGTATCTAAAAGAGGCATTCTCTGAAAGTCACATTTGTGTAGGGTTCTTGTGCATGTGGAAGGAGTGTCTAGAAGTATTTATATGTTTTGGCAAAGGGCTGAGGCTGAGATCCTGTGCGGTTACACACCTAGATTCCTTCATGATTCCTGAAGTTCTGAAAACGGCAATTCTAAAGATTTGTTCAGTGAATTTGCTTGATTTATCGATGCATGGAGTCCTTTCTTGGCAAAGCACTCCCCAATCAAACACATTAAATTAGTGTCTCCATCATTTGGTTTTGGAAATCTTTCTTTTAAAACCAATATAAAAACACAGACCTTTTATAAATATTTTGTTACTCCTCCGAACATGTTTCCTTTTATAGGATGAATTCTTAGAACTATATTAACGTGATAAGTTATCTGTAAGTAGATTTTATTTTATTTTCCTTGGTTTGAAGATAAAAGTCCCAAATTGGGTTTTATCCTTTCTTAGTTAGGAAAATTTTTGATGGCACTAGACTTACATCATATGTTTTATTTTTTTTAAAGAAAAAAAAAACCCCAAAACAACACAGTGACCACCATTGAGTATACCCCCACACCTCCTTGCTCCTACATCCTCCCACCATCATCCTCTCTGATAACTTTAGTTTGGGTATTAATGTGCTCATTTTTATCTGTTATGTCTGTCATTATCTTTGTTTCCATACATTGTATCAGTAGGTACAATTATCCAATATTTGTCTTTATCTTTTCTGACTAATTTTACTTCACATAATCCCCTCAAGTTCCTTATTTTACTGCAGGTGGCAAAATTTCATCATTCCTTGTGGCTGAATAGTATTCTATTGTGTATCTATACCACATCTTTATCCATTCATTTATCAACTTGTACTGAATTTCTTTCCATATCTTAGCCATTGTAAATAATGCTTTGAAAAACAATGAGGCACCTGTTAAGCTTTCAGTTGATGATTTTATATTTTTTGGATTGCTATTAAAAATGAGATTGCTGGGTCATATGGTAGGTCCTTTTTTATTTTTTTGAGGCAGGTCCATACGCTTTCCAAAATGTCTGCACTAACTTATATTTCTGCCAGTGGTGCACAAACGTTCTTCATTCACATACTTGGCAACACCTGTGGTCAGCTGTCTTTTTTTTTTTTTAAAGATTTATTTATACAAGCACTTGATACAGGGAGGGTGAGAGAATTCACCAGAGCCAGAGTGGGGAACAGAACAGGCAGACTGACGAAATACACTGCTGAGGGGAGCAGCAGGCGGCAGGAGAGGTCTGTCGCACGATGCGGGACCCTTGCTGTTGGCCGGGGATCGAACCGGTGCTACAGAGGCCACAGGCAGCTTCACAGCCCAGCGCTCAACCACTGCGCCACCAGGGGAGGCCTGATCAGCAGTCTTTTTATGTAATGCTATTCCCACAAGTGTGAGGTATACCACATTGCAGTTTTGATTTTTATTTCCCTAATGAAAAGTGATGATAAAGATTTTTTTCATAAGTCTGCTGGCCCTCTGTATATGAGTTCTAGTCAGATCTTCTACACATTTTTTAATTGGGTTATTTGTTTTTTGTTGTTAAATTGGATCAGTTCTTTATACACTTAGGATAGTCACTGCTTATCAGATGTGGAATGAAGTACTTTTTTCTTACTTTGTTGTTAATTTTGGGCAATATGTGAT
This sequence comes from Talpa occidentalis, assembly GCF_014898055.3. NCBI lineage: Eukaryota > Metazoa > Chordata > Mammalia > Eulipotyphla > Talpidae > Talpa > Talpa occidentalis. The sequence continues at coordinate 16,791,452 of NW_026555331.1, read as the reverse complement.
TTTTCCCTTCAGGTGTGGTCACCATAATCAACACACTTTTTACATCTAAAACTTATACATGTTAGATGTTGATTATATTTCAGTCATGTAGGGAAAACCATACATCCCCAAAAAATTCAAATTAAGAAGGTTAAAAAAAAAGGCAACAAGGACCCTTTAGATTGAACAGCTCAATGAGTCCAGTTTTCATCCTGAGCCACTTCACCCACCAGCATTCCTGTCTCATTTCTTTTCCACCCTCACGCCTGATTCCTCTTCCTCTTAGTGTCCATCCTATGGTTTTTGAACTGCTCTAAAGTAAAATGGATTTCTCAGCCTTCAACCTGGATAGTCAAGGATTCCTTCCCGAAACTAAGACATGGATGATAAATAGAAGAAATGAGAGAAAGAACTGAAGAAAAAGAAAAGAAAACCAACTCTTTTCTGATTCTGAGACTCACCGGCATCCCAGACTGCCAACTTTTTTTGTCAAGCACTCCAAATAGAAACTTGAATTTAAAAAATATTTTTCTAATTCATAAAATGGTTATATAAAAAGTCCAGAGACAAGAAATTAAAATGATGCAGTGATATTTATTTTAAAGCACCTGGAGGATGGTAATTCCTCCCTTGTATAGAGGGTATTCATTTTTAAATTCCCAGGAAGCTTAATTTGCAGTGAGTCCTTCCCCAGGTTACTGCTCCCTGCATCTCCATGCCATAACCACAGCCTTCCTTTCTCATCTATAAAAGATGAAATACAGTAAAATATAAAAAGCAAACCTGTACATATGAATTTTGCAGAACTTGTTAAGTTACTTATGAGAATCAGGACCATTCAGGGCTGAATATAACTTGGACTTTGAGCCAGACCTGGGGATAAATGTTAAATGCAACGTTGAGTCAGTTACTTAACATTTCCAAACCTCAATTTTCTCATCTGTAAAGTGGAAAAAGTAATACTTGACTCCTTAATGCAAATAAAGAATTTATATGTGAAATCTGTTTTAATTAATATTAGTATTCACTATTGCAGTGTAACCCTAATGAGTCAAGACAGTGTAATATTTCATAATGCCTGCACTTGACATACTCAGGTACTGTAGACAGTTTTAAAGAACTGCAAAGAAAGTTTAAAGAAACTTTTGTAACATGAGTTTGATACATACAAAGGTCATGATTTTGATGAAAAACCCATTTCATTAAACAAGTTGGATTTAAACTATACTCATGAAATAGAACTTGAGGTCAACAATCTGGCTTTAATTTGTATCCTAAATGTTAAGCAGAATGAGCAATCCAGCTAATGCATGTGTTGTTCAAGCCTAAGAGCCATGACCCACAGCCCTCAAGAGAAGAAATGTGAGAAAATACTGCCAAGCTAGTGGGGAGAAAGATTTACTTTTCTTTTTGTGGGTTTAGCTGGATTTGTGGAAAACATTCTCAAAGGTGGCCACAGTGATGATAGTGGAAACAACTACTGTCCTTGATTATCCACTTAACACAGACACTTAACAAATGTCATGTTCCAGTCCTCAGAATAATCATATATGCTAGGCATTCTTAACACCATGTTACAGACAGAATCCCATGCTCAGAAAGTAGAAGTAACGCAACCAATGCCTTCCAGCTAGAAAGTGCCGGAGTCTGCATTATAATCAGTCTCTCTGTCTCCAATACCACAACCTTTCATTCCACAGAATTACATTAATATGTGTGTCACATGCGATTTTGTTAATGTGAGAAAGTCTTCCACTAAGGATACTTAAGAAGCTGGAGCGAGGATCTGGAACACATATCACACAGCCTTTTCAGGCAATTAGAACCCGGTTTGGGTTACTTTCTTGATGGTGTAAAAATTGATATTTCACACACACAATTAAGTTTTTTGGCTGATGTTATACTTTTCCCTGGGGAGTGGCATATCTGGACACATCTGAGAAAAGAGCGATTACTAGGGGGTTATTTTTGGGTTATCATTGGCTTCATTTGATGCTTAAAACGTTTTTATTTGGAATTATTTCTTTAATTCCTAGAAATGCCTTTCTTGAATGGGAGATTAAAAATGAGTTTATGGGTCAACTTAGTCCAGATGAAAGGACTGCTGGTCAGCAGTTGTTGTTCTACCATCTAGTGTGAATTTAGACAAGAGGTGTGATGTCTCTGGGTTATTTCTTCATCTATAAATTGGGTATAACTTCAATATTATAGAGACCTTGTCATATCTAAATGGGAAAGTATCTTCTTTGGAGAAATATCTGCTTGGGTCTTCTGTATCACTGGCTTCCAAGATACTTCTCTTGGGGCACATAGTACAAATAATAACATCGGCTTTCACTCTGCTTCTAACACTGCCCTCTGTCAGTTTTATATATGGAAACTAGCAGCTCCACAACTTAAGTGATCAGGTAATTATTTTGTGGTTTGCTTTGTTTTGTGTGTGTGTGTGTGTGTGTGGTTTTATTTATTTTTTTTAATGCATAGATGCCTAACCCTCCACCTCAAAGATTCAGATAGAAAAGGATTTGGACCTGACTTGGGGATGTATAGTTTTAAATAATCTAGAAATTCTGATCAGCCAAGTTTTCAAATCACTAGAAAGTATATTTATTTATTTATTTATTTATACAAGCACTGGATACAGTCAGAAGCGCGGGAGGGTGAGAGAATTCACTAGCGCCAGAGCGGGGAACAGAACAGGCAGAATGATGAAATACACTGCTAAGGGGAGCAGCGGGCGGCAGGAGAGGTCTGTGCACCATGTGGGACCCTTGCCGGCGGCCAGGGATCAAACCGGTGCTGCAGAGGCTGCGGACAGCTTTGCAGCCCAGTGCTCAACCGCTGCGCCACCAGGGGAGGCCCCACTAGAAAGTATATTGTGTTAGGCCTGTGGTATGTCAGAGTAATTTCTTAGGTAGAATCTTTTTTTGTTTTAATTCATTAAATCATGACACCAAGTTACTAAAAATGCATGTTTATATGTATGTGTGCATTTGAATTCTGCATGATCTAGATGATGCATATATGTACATATTAAATATAGTGTATTGCATGCACATATATATGTATATGTTGTATGTGTATGTATATGTATGTATGTTGTGTCCGTGTGACTGAAATCTCCCCAGTGTGACTGCTCTTGGTATCACAAATAAGGATTGATCTTGAATTTCTAGCCTGGGCCAGTGTTTACAGAGTCTGTGGCTTTTGCTGCTTGGCCTCTTAATCTGGTGGTTGGTCTTAATCCTTTGCTGCAAGTAGCAGCTTTATTTCTCATGGCCGACTGCCACACTGGTGTGTCGGCTGGTGCTCAGTTGTTTAGGGCAATGCCACAGGGTTTAAATTGTGCATCAGGGGTTTGTTCAGGGATTTCTCTCCTCCTCAGTGCTTGAGTTTGGCCTGTTTTAACAAAATCATCAGATGCCAGCAACTTATCGATTCCACTCTACCCAAGAGTGAAAGAAGTTTAACAATTGACCGATTTCTAGAATCTTAAGGTTAGTGTCTATAGGCTACCATTGCAGACTTCAAAGATGGCATGGATGGTGAATATCATAATTGAGTCTGACAGCTTCATAAACATAGTCTAAGCTCTGACTTTAATTTCAGTTGCGACATTCTTTATGGGCATATTGGTTTTATCCTTTAGATGCCATAGGTACAGTGCCTAGAACTACAAATTTTTAAGAGCTATGAAAAAGACTGAAACCAGAAAAAAAATGTATATAGACTTGCCCTAGAGTATGGAAGGAAAACCACAAAGTGAAAATTAATAAATGTTGAATTAAATGTCTATAAAATAGTATGCTTTGTTAATCGGCCATAGTTCAATTGAGTATTCATTCAAGTATCAGTGATTTTAAAAGCAAATTTTAGGTTAGATTTCTTTGGCTGATAAATCATAACCAACCATAATTTAATAAGTTGGTTGCTCATGGCCAATGTTTTCAAAAACAAATTATAAAAATCCTTTCAAGTTTTTATAGCAAAAATTTATTTTTAATGTGGTTTATGGGTGCATATTAATATTTTGAGGTGGGAGTCTCAAAAAAAAAATGCCTGGAGCTACTTGTGTTATAAAACATCCCTGTATGTGGGTGGCTGATTTCTTGCACTTTAGAAAATATATTTGTCAGTTTAAGTGAATCCCCATATTACACTTATCATTTAAGCTTCTATTCACTAATATTTATTTTTCATTGCTTAATTAGGGGTTTCTGCTTTAACACAGACACACATCTTCTCAGATGGGTTCTCTGCTATGAAATGGAAAGTTTTTAGACCTAGAAATGTTCTGAGAAATGCAAACACACATTTAACTTTTAAGGCCTGAGACCCTTCAGTGAGATTCAAATAACGTGAAACCAAATTACAAAGCTAGAGTTTGCCAATTAAATTGTGCTGCAAAGTGCTGAAATTATCGTATGTCTTTTGACCCAATTTATTGCTTTGGTATGAAAAGCTGCTGCTATTACTGCTCACCCCTGAGATGAAGAGATGAGAAAACGGAGCGGAATCCCATCTCAGAGTTGACCAACTTGGCAGGGTCTGCTGGAATGTGGGTTGTAAGGGCGGGACAGGACAGGGAGCAGGTTTTCTATGACTCTATGCAGACCGGGTATAGGAGAAGAGAGTCCTGGAGCCCTCAGTGGCTTTTGTAGGCTTTTATTGGGATTTACCAGGCACACGGCAGGCAGGATGCTGGGGCGCCGGGAGGCTGGCAGGACTCCCAGCCCCCAGCAAGTCTTCACTCTTACTGGGCTCTCCGGCGTTCTCTCTGCTTCTTTTGTTCCTGCTTCTTCTGTTTCTGCTTCTGCTTCTCTGCTTCTCATGGTTCTGCTTCTATCTGGTAGTTCTGTTCTGCTGGCATCTCCATGATGCCGCCCTTATAAGCCTAGTATGAGCCCAGGTGAATCCCATCTACCTATGCCCACACCCTACTCCAGGTGCCCGCCCTCAGGCATGCATTCAGGACCACAGGGTTCCGTCACCTATCCCAATGGCAGGAGGGCAGAAAAGCCTGATGCTTTTTACCTTACCCTACATGGGTGCTGCCCTGGTACCAGAGCATGGACAGCAACCAGAGTCTATCACCCTCCTTGCCCTGGAGTTAAGCACCACCTCTTCTGGAAACCCTCCTTCTTTCTCCTCCCCAGGGCAGATGCTTTTTTTTTTTAAATAAAGATTTTTTTTTTATTCATTTATGCATACAAGAACTGGGGTATAGGCCAGAGGTACAGGTGGTGAGAGAATTCACCATAGACAGTGTGGGGAAGCAGGAAAGGTGGTTCTACTGAAACACATCGCTGAGGGGAGCAGAGGGCCAGACAGGGGAGATCTGCTGCGCCATGTGGGTTAGCTCCCTGGCCAGGGATCAAACTCATGCTGCAGTGGCTGGAGATAGTTTGATAGCACTGAGACTTTAACCCCTGCACCACCAGGGAGGCCCTAGAGCAGAAGCTTTTACTGCAAGGCCACTTGGTGTCTCCAGCCCTTCATCAGAGTGCCTTTCTTCTCACTAGAAATATAGAGTCATTTTCTCTTGTCCTCAAAACTGTAAACTCTTTGGGAAAAGGCTGCTGTGCTCATACCCAAGACCTCCCTGAACACTCAGCGCAGAGTAGCTCAGCAATGTTTTTTTTAATAATTTGAGCAATGAGGGGTTTACAAATAAAAATCTTTAAAGGTGAATTTACTAGTGTGATTCAAAAGATAAAAATTAAGGAATGAAAATTTTTTATTTTCTGGGATTAGGAAGGTGTTTGGAAAGACGTGGCACCCATGTGTTTCTGACATGCTATTAAGCCTAATGTCCTTTTCATTAAGACAATGAATAGCAAGCGCATTTTAAAGGGGAGCGAGGGAAACAGGTAACTTAAAATAGCTTACGAATGCCTTTATTCTAGAACTATTATAGCAAAAAGTCATCAATTATTTTAAAACATTTGTCATAATTCATGACTTATATGAAAAAAAAGTCCCAGAGTAAAAGCCAACATAATGCCCACCCAGGCCCTCCTCACGCCCCAGGTATACTCAGTCTCCCCTGAGCTTTGGCTGCCCTGAGCTTTGGCTGCTGACAACTCACAGTTGCCCTTGGTGATGCTCCTTTGACCTCAGACAATGAGTTACTCATATGAAGGCATAAAATCTCACCAGGGGTCAGCTCTTGAGACATAACTCACTCTTGAGTTCCCCAGTGAGTCAAACAGAGGCCAAACTTGCACTCAGTTTAATTATCTCCCTAGCCTCTTCCCTCCTTTCTCCTGTCCCCTTCATTACCTTACAGATTTTTCTCAATAATGTTCTCTCTGTAAATCAAATGCACAAGGATCTTTCTACTTCTAGGGACGGGAACCCCAATGATATTCATAGCAGAGCAATTTCAGCTTCTGAGAATCAGTGACTCCTGCTTTCTTTCCTCTAGGCTTGTGGAGGGTTCAAGAGCAAGGAGGGATGACTTTGACATTTCCTTCCCACCCTAAACATTTTCAGACTAATTACACCTGCAATTTATGTTAATTTATTCAACATGACAATCAGGGCACTTCTTCAAGGAGCTTCAATTCTGTTGCTGTTAAAGTTTTTCTTAGTACCTAGTTTATGCCAGCAATGTGCCAGGAAGGTGTGAGGACTATAACAGTGAGAAAGATAATTTCTTCCCTCAAAAAAAAAAAAAATATCTCAGCTTCTAGGGATGCCCTTTAAGTTGGAGAATATGGGAATATGGAGTGACCAGTCCCATCTCATCTTCTCTTTTGATTTGATCACCTTAAATAAAGCACTAGCCTTCTGTCAAATTTAGCTCATATGGAAGGACATTTCTTTGTCTTCCCTTCCAGATGATACACACAAGGTGTCTGTAAGTCAAGTGAATTCAAAACTGCTCACAGGCGTATCCTTAAAGAGCCCCATGGAGGAGAACCCTGACAGATCATTGCCTTGTAAACTCCTTCCACATGCCTGGAGAAGGGAGTAAATGTGTTATTTCCTGCACATCTTCCCTGGATGAATACAGTTGTGGTTTTCGCTTTTTTTTTTTTTTTTTTAAGAAAATAAACCATAGCTTGCCTTTCCTCTGTTAATAAAATTGCCCCTGTTTGAGATTTTTTGACACAGCCTGGATGAAGCCCAGGGAAGTCTTCCCGCAGCCATGCCACATTTCTGACCCTGGGCAGTGCCTGTGCATGTCTGTGTGGGCTCCCACATGGCTGTGTGGCTGCTTCCCTGTCAGGCCTGGAAGGGTTTTAAAGCACGATGCAAACGATGTCCTTTTCAAAATGCCTTCATAGGGCCTCCCTGGGGGCGCAGAGGTTAAAGTCTCAGTGCTACTAAGCTATCACTAGCCACTGCCATGAGATCCATCCTGATCCCGGGCCAGGGAGGCACCCACACAATGCAGCAGACCTCTCCTGTCTCATGCCCTGCTCCCCTCAGGAGGGTATTTCAGAAGATCCACCTGTTTTTGCTCCCCACTCTCTCTGGTGAATTCTCTCTCTCTCTCTCTCTCTCTCACACACACACACACACACACACACACACACACACACACACACGTCCCACCTCTGGCCTAGACCACAGTTCTTGTATGCATGAATACAAATAATTTTTTTAAAAAAAAAACAAAATGCCTTCTTAACTGATTGACTATCTACACCATTATTAATTTGTATTTAATTAGCAGATCCAAGAAAAGATACATATATATTTAGGTATATGGGTGTGTTTGTGTGTGTGTGTAAACATAATTTATATCAGATGCTATCACTGCAGCTTTCTATCTAATATTTTGGCTGAATCACTGAAGTGAAAGAACAGAAGGAGTAGTAAAAAAAACCTACACTAGCTTGTGTATTAGAACAACTGCTATGGCAAACAACCTTAAAAGCTCTGTGATTTAATATAATAACATGAATAGAATTTTAAAAGGTAACATAAAGTTTGTTGCTTGTTCACAATCCAATGCTGTCAACAGGACAGGAGAGGCCTTCGAGAGCTACTTCCTGTTCTATCTAGTCATTTAGGGTCTCTGGATCTTTAGGAAACTCTGCTCTCCAGCACATGGCTTCTGCAGTTGCTACAGGAGGGGAAAGGAAAGTGGGGAATCATCGATGGGAAATTTTTATGGGCCAGAACTGGAACCGGCCCCTTTGCATTGGCCAAAACTCAACCATATGACTCCAACATAATTGCAAAAGGGTTGGAAAGCACAGCCTCAAAATTGCTCAGGCAGAAAAGGACCAGCAGAGATTCTAGTGAGCTCGAGTGTCCTCTACCATATCCAGTGATGAGACTCGCTAGTGCTCAAGTTTGCAAGCATGATGAAGGGGCTTTCCTATACCCTGATGCCATGCCTCCTTCGTGCCACCCTTTTCCCAACTTCACCCCATTTCCTTTCATGCAACTGCACTGGTACTCTAAAATTGGATGCTTTCAAGTAGCGAAAGGTAGCATGATTGTGGGGGGGGGAGCCTCAAGAAGATGAATTTTCATGAGCAAGATAAATAGAAGGGAAAAGTTCCCTGGAAAGTTGGCATGATTTTCAGAAAGGGAATTGGGAGAGGCAGTAAGGAAGACCAGGGAGCTTGGTTTGAGCTGTTTGGAGACAGGAATGGATTATTACCATATGAGATGAGACACAATGCAAAGTCCATCTCTCCTCGTCAAAGAAGGTGATGTTTTGAACAAAATGTTATGAACCTATTACAAAATTTAGATGGAAGATTCTCACATTTTTATCTGCATTTGAAAGACCAGCTTCCACAATTAAGAGCTATAACTAAGAGTAAGTCATTCTGTTCTATTTCTTAACACTCACTATAAAAATAACATACACATTCAATAATTTAAGAAAATATTTTTATAAAGAACATCTTTTGTTTTCTGCCTTAATCTCTTCCAACATGGAAAGGTAAGCAAATATGTATCCCTTTGCAAAGCCATAATGGCACACATTCAACAAAGCTTCAAAATCTGTAATCGCAGGAGGAAATGCATCCCCACCCTCTTCTCCTCCCAGCTGTTCCTGATGAATATAGCAGAGTTTCAGCGACTCTACACTAATTTATATTATAGATCTCTGTGTTATGGATTCCCTGCCCAAAGGTCTCAGAGACCTTAAAAGACACTTCATCTTTTTGTGTAATCATTCATTACCAAGAATTAATCCCCTTCCTCATTTGTTATGCTTGCTTTAATACAAACACATGCTGGAAACAAGATCCTGTTTAAATTTGTAAGTGGCATTTCTTACACCTAAAATTATTGCATTGGACAATCTAGTAGCGCCAACAGACACACAGGTCTTGCCAAGGGTAATTCTCATGAAGAGTTTAAAAGCAGTGAATCCTTGGAAGTCCAGACAAGCAACAGCACTTACCTCCCCTTACCCCCCAATATTTAATGGAATTAGGTGCTCCTATTCTGAAAGTTATGTAAACCACTGTTTCTTTTCTCCAGGGCTTTCCTGGAAAGGAAGGATCCTCTGGTCCTCCAGGACCACCAGGGCCAATAGTAAGTATTTCTAAAAACTTCTGGGGTGTATTCAACTTTAAAACATTTCATTTTTTTCTTTTTTCAAAATTTTATTATATTTTATTTTTAAGTCTTATTTATTTATTTATTTGGTTAGTTAAAGCACTTTCTTTCTTTGGAGAGATCTTCTATTGCCAGAACGTTTAGCTCCATAGTCATATTGTTATAGTGAAACAACTTATCCCTTTGTACACAGCCCTCCCTAAAGCATCTTTGAAAATATGATTATTCTATCTCTGAGTGACTTTGCTGTAGGATCATCTGCATTGCTTAGTTTTTATTAGACACAGTTTTAAATTTGAAAGAACTACATCTAACTGATAGCATGGAAATATCTCAAAAAAGATGTCTTCCCTACTATGTCAGTAGTTGGGAACAGATGAACAGTGACTCTTGGCATCTTGGGGTGAGTGGGTGGGAAGCTGTCACTGAGTGTGTTTGCTACTCCTTCTTGAGAGCTGTTTGTCTTCACAGAAAATAAGTGAGTCTTCATCTTTGCTCCATTTTCCTGCCTTTCTTAGGGCATTCCTGGAGCCCCTGGAGTCCCTGGGATCACAGGAAACATGGGGCCCCAAGGCGCCCTCGGACCACCCGTGAGTATGCAGCCAGGCAGTCCCACTACTCCATCATCACAAGAATTTATGTGTTTAAATTTACCAACATCTCTGTTGGTCAAAAATATGTAGTTAGTTTTGAGCTCTGCAGGAATCTATAAAGGAAACCAAGAAGCCCCCTGGGATAAGGATTAAGATTAAGATCTGTTGTTATGTTATGGCTAAAGACAAGTGGTCCCAACAGGAAATAATCAGCTAGGCTTCTGTTTATATATGTATTTCCATTGCCTGTTATTCTGTATTTGTCTAAGCAAACTCGATGCCATCTTGACAGGGATGTGGTCCAAGAGCTATGTGATCACTAGGCCCGGCTCCCCAGGGTAAAAAATACAGGGCATGAGAAAGTCAAGGATTAGTGAGAATGAGAGTAGATGTTTCCTTTCTAAATTCTTTTAAAAAGACAGCGTGGTTAAAAAAAAATTTTTATTTTGCTGTTGCAAAGAAAAAAGAGCACTTCTCATTAAAATACACACTCATGCAATAGCAAATAATAGCATAAATGAAAGTTAATGAATGGCATTAATTCAATGTTTGTGCATCTAATCTCTTAAGCTGGTGTTTAAATATGATCAGTGGCGGGAGTGTAGGATGGAGAGGAAAGAAATGGGCACAGCTGGGCCTGGTTCTTCATTTTTACAATGAGGTGGTTACATGATCTGGTCTCCTGAGTCACTTTGGGCATCTTCTGTGACTTGCAAGTCTTCCTACAGGGATAGTCAGCACTTTGATATTATCTGTGCAATACTAAGTCTCTAACCACAAACTATAGAAACTGAGATGTATAACTGTGCATACTTTGCAAATGTGCCAAAAATATGAGGTACAGTAAGATCTGAAGGGGAGATGAGTGAATTAGATTTTCATTGACTTCATAACAAATGACCACAACCCAGTGGCTTAAAACAACACAGATGTATTGCCTTGTAGCTCGGCAGGTCTGACCCGGGTCTTGCTGGGTTAAAATCAACATATGGGCATTTCCTTTCTGGAGGCTCCAGGAGAATATCTATTTCTCTGCCTTGCCTAGCTTTCAGAACCTTCTCATATTTCTTGGCTTCTGTCTTAACTTGTCTCAAAGTCAGGATTGTTGCGTGTCCGACCATTTTCCACAGTTACTTCTCCCTCTGAACACAGCCTGGAAAGGTTCTTGTTTTTAAGAACCTGGAGATTTCATTGGGACCACCAAATAATCTTAGATTATAGCCTTAGCTAATTCTAAGACCCTTAATCAATTCACATTTACAAGTCCCTTTTGTCATGCTTGGCAATAAATTCACAGGTTTTGGGGATAGGTCTTGGGCACGGCGGGGGGTCCTTTGCTGCAGTGAACAAGGTATTTTAGATACATTAGTTCTCATTCACAAAGACTCATTCATGAAACTCATTTCAGTCAGAATCCTAGCCTATGACTTATGTGATACATACACAGGGACAAAAACACACAGTTGTATTCTTAGTGACATCTCCTAAAACCACTTTCCCTTAACCTAAGAGGATTGATCCTAATCCAAAAGGGCTCTGGGCCCTTGGGAGAGGACAGAGGGGTGTGAGGAGCAGAGTGAGGCATGGAAACTACTAAGTCAGTAGCACCCCAACACACTGTTTATCCATCTGTAACTCTGGCATAGCCTCTAAATGTTTTCCCAGAAATAAAACACTTTTTTTAATTAAAGATTTATTTATTTATGCATACAAGAACTGGGGTACAGGCCAGAGGTATGGGAGGTGAGAGGATTCACCAGAGACGGAATGGGGAACAGAACAGGCAGATCTACTGAAATACACTGCTGAGGGGAGCAGTGGGCGAGACAGGAGAGGTCTGCTCTGCCACGTGGGTCACCTCCCTGGCCGGGGATCGAACTCGTGCTGCAGTGCCTGTGAATAGCTTCATAGTGCTGTGTCTTAACCCCTTGCACCACCAGGGAGGCCCAATACAACACATTTCAATAATATTGTCTTTGATTGTTACAGATCAACAGTAAAAGACCCTTGATGGGGGCCTGAGAGGCAGAGAGATTGAAACTCCTTGGTCTATAGATACTGGGTGGGGATCCAGCAGGAGTCTTAGGTGTCCTTTCAAATGCCAGTTGTTCTCCAAACAGTCCAGTCTAGACTTTTGCTTGGGCTTCAGGCCCTGAGCAGCCAGCTGCCTGCCTGCTGCCCGGCTAGTGTGACTAGCAAAGCGGGCTCAGTGTCATGTGTTCAGGCTGATTGATTTCCCACGGATGTCTGTCTAGGAAGGCAGGAGGGAAAGAGACCAAAAAAGACAGACTGCCCCACTGAAAATAGCAATAGGTTTCCTATAGTCGATGCCAGGAATGCTTGCTCTCTTATGCTCTGCCTTCAGCCGCCAGCTTCCTGGGGCGGGCGTGTGCTGTGCTCATAATTCCTATCTGAGACTAAAGTGTAGGCTCAACCTAGTGCCTCCCCTCTGGGGCAGCTGACAGTGAGGAAGCCCGTGGAAGAGAGGAATACAGGTGTATAGCTTGACATGGACACAGGGAGGTAGGTCCAGTGTTAAAGAGCCCTGGAGCTTCAGAAGTCAGGATCCCTGGGTTCTAGACACTGCCCTGCTACCACCTGAGCTGGCTGTGCCAGTCACGTCACTCTCTGTCCATCTAGCCTGTAGGAGGTCAGACTCCAAGGGTGTTCATTTAAAAATATTGACGGGGTACACTATTGTATGATATGTACAAGGTACATGGAGGGAAGGGACAAAACGATCCCAAAGATGGCCAAGCTAAATGTGGAAATTCTTTAAAGAAAATGATGTTTTTTATATAACTTGCTAAAAGAAAAGGCAAACCGTGAGAAATGTTTTAAGACAAAGACAAGAAAGTCTCTGAAAGTTCTGTTGAGAGAGAAAGACAGATTGAGAGTAAGAGACAGAAGAGAAACACCCCTTCTTCTGAGCTGACCTAGGGGGACAATGGATGCTGAAAAGGCAGCATTACAGTGGGGTCTTGAAAGCTGGGTGGGATTTCCTCCCGCCAAGACAAGAAGATAGCACTTTCTAGATGGGGACTGGAGTAAAAATAGAGCAAACGTAGGCCTCCCTTTGTCTTTTGTATATTTCAGTACTTTCAGCTCTTTCTCTTGCTTCATCACCACAGCTACCCTTTTATTTCAAGTCCCCTCCTTTCTCACCCAAACTATCACAGGAAGCCCTAGACACCCCCCCTGGCCTATGTTCTAATCCTGGTCTGCTCTATTCTCTAGCTGCCAGGGCTCTTTCCAGAAAAACATTGCTGTGTCATCCCAGGCTTGAATCTTTTTTTTTTTTTAACATTTATTTTTTATTTATACAAGAGCTAGGGCACAGGCCAGAGGTACAGGAGAGTGAGAGGATTCACCAGAGACAGAGTGGGGAGAAGAACAGGCAGAATGATGAAATACACTGCTGAGGGGAGCAGCGGGCGAGACAGGAGAGGTCTGCTTCACCATGTGGGATTCTTGCCGGCCTGGAATTGAACCCACGTTGAAGAGGCTGCAGATTGCTTTACAGCGCTGTACTCAACCCGCTGCACCACCGGGGAGGCCCCCAGGCTTGGATCTTCTCATTTATCACCTGGGGGTGGATCAGATGCCCAGACCAGCCCATGTGGCCCTTTTCCCTGGCCCCCTACTTTTGCTTCAACTTGATCTCTCATCTTTTCTTCACTTGAAGATGAGTCATCCAAAATTATTTAAAGCTCTCCAAATATTGTGTAGCTTCACACATCTCTGCTTTGAAGATATTCTCTTGCCTGTCTGAGCCGCATTCTCTACCTGGGGAGCTCCTGGCTATTTCTCTTTGTGGAGACATGCGCTTCCTGTCTGAGGCCACCTTCACCCCCCTCAGGCCGAGACACTGTCCTTGTCAGACTCTTCACTAAAATATGATAGTTCCTAAGGGGACAAATTTGTTAAAACAGGTTGTTTTCGTAGACCCTGGGTCAGAATAATAGAAGCTACCTAATATTTGTTAAAAGAAAGGAAGAACGAGCTATGGTTGTATTCTATTTGGGCCAGTTTCAGGTCCAAGGTTATCTGTAAGAAGGTTATTCTTATAGATTTGGGGTGAGACCGTAGGGACCTTCAGAACCAGGCTAGAATGCTTTAATTTTGTTTAACAGACATCTTTAATATGTGGAACTTGGACCATGAGAGCATTCTCTCCCCTTCAGCACTAAAATTCTATGACTCTATGAATGTAGCTTCTGTATTTCCTTTTCTTTACATTTCAAGTGTTCCTGAAATTTAAGGAAAATGTGTCACTTTTTTTTGCCTCCCTCTACAGGGAATATGCGTTTCCCTCAAAGCATACTTTGGTGGAGTTATGGGCCTTCTCTTGCTCAGGAATTTTTATTTTGTTTTTGTTTTGCTCTGCAAAAATCAAAGGATAGATGTCAGAAAAATTGGAATAAAAAATAGCTTCTTGCTGCACAGATATTTCACTAAATGGATCATTCACTGAGACCACCTCCTTTTGCTCCCTCCTAACAAGCTTCATGAGGCTGTCACGAGGGATTTCAGGCTCCTTCAGGCTCCTCCATCTCTCTACCGCAAAGTGGATTCTGTCATTTACCATATCACTTGCATTTGTACTGTGATTTCTTTTTCCATGTTTCAAACCTTTCAGACAAACCAATTTAATTAATGACAGCCAATGTGGAAATATCATTGTGTAGTGGCTCAGAAATAAAAATAATCAAGATAAAATGGATTTTAAGAAATAACTCAAGTTAAAAATCTGATTTTTGAATGATGGCTAGAGTTAAATTTGGGGTATATGTATCTGCTTTATTAAAAAATGTATTTAATTAGAAAAAATATTATCTACCCTGCAACAGAAGTTTCTGGCTTGCACACTTGTTTTGAGTGTTCTGTTTCATGGAGCCTAGCTGATCGGGTTCTGGCCCCAAGAGTTTCCTTTTTCTTACTGTGTGACTTTGGGCAAGTTGTTAAACCTCCCAATGCATCATTTTCCCTATGTGTAAAAAGGAAAGAATGTTGTTATAAGGAATATATGAGTAAATCTTACAAGAGTCTTGTAAGAATTTCATGAGTTTATCTTATAGGACCGTTGAAAGGGTTACATGAGTTGAAATGTTGAGAACAGTGTTTCGGACACAATCAAAGCAGCTTACGTGTTAGCTACTAGTATTAACTGTTTCTTAACATATTAAAAATGTGGAATGTTTGTTGGCCAATTTTTGTTTTTGTTTTTCATTTAATATCGAAAAGCTGGTTCAATTAAGGATTTATTTAGTGGTAACATTGGTAGCTCTTTTGTTCACTTAGACCTACCAGTGTAGAGCACTGAGGTGTTGTACACTTGGCCATCTGAGGAGTTTAGGGAATGAGAGAAGAGAACATAGCCAGTTTTCTATAAAGAATTGGGGTAAGAGGGATGCTTTGTAAATCTTGCAAAACTTTTTTAAATGGAAATTGAGTACATTTTAACAGCATCCATTCTTTCTAATGACCTAGCAGACCACTGCTTAGTATGTCTTAAATTTTTCCCCCTTTTTTGCAACTGAGGCAATTAAAATGAAGGACAATCGGTTTGTCATCCAGACTTGAAAAATCAATCATTGATTCATGCATTCATTCAATGAGCACATCTTTTAGGGTGATTTCTGATAAAAGCAGACCATCAGTAATCCCTGAGCTCTCTAAGTTCACTCAGGGGTCCCTGAGGAAGGTGAGACTAGTGGCTGTGTGAAGAATGGACTGGAAAGGAGGTCATTGCATAGGGAACTCACGTAGAAGGAAGCTACAGTTACTCTGGTGTGAGATGATAAAGGTAGAATCTGAGTGATAGAATCAAAGGGATGGATATGGAAGAATAGCAATGCAAAATGTGTGTGTGTGTGTGTGTGTGTGTATGTGTGAGTGAGTGAAATAGACATGCAATGCCACCATTGCATCCTTCCTTTACAATTTACCAATTTTCAGATCTTTGACCTCAGAAGCTATATCATAATCTGCCCATGTTTTCATACCTTCAGACTTGAACTGAAGTATCCCACCAGCTTTCCTTATTCAACAGCTTACAGACAGCATGTCAGCATATCATGCCATAGTTCAGCATCAATAACCATATAAACCAGTTCCTGTAATAAATCTCATATATCTATATATCATTATATCTGTTACTTATCTGGAAAATCTTGATTAGCCCATACAAGCTCTAGACTTCATGTTTGTGTTCCCCCCACTCCCCAAAAAACTACCCATATGTTGAAACCCCAAGATGATGGATGACATTAGGAGTTGGGGTCTTTGGGAGGTGATTCTCTCATGAATGGGGTTAGTATCCCTTAAAGACCACAGAGTGTTCCCTCGCCATTCTACTATGTGAAGACATAGCAAGAAATATGAAGTCTGCCACCTGGAAGAGTCAGAACCTCACTGGCATCCAGATCTTGGGCTTCCAGACTGAGGAACTGTAAAAAATAAATTTGTTTTATAAGCCAAAAATATAAATAGGCCAGGGGAGAAAAGGTAGAGCTCTAGCTGGCTTGGACTTGCTAAGGAGAGCCAATTTGTGCTTTTCTTTCTTTCTCTACTCTGTTTTCAGTGACAGCACATTTGTAGCTCAAAATCAGCTCTAGTAGAAGTATTTACACCTCTAAAGTGGTAGATGCCACCCGTCAGGACATTTTATTGTTCCAGAAAGCCAGTTTACCTGCACTCTGTGGGGTGAACCCAGAGTTTTGAGTTTGAGCAACTGTTACCTAAATAGAGATTTTGGAGACATTGTTGTGTTTGATTTGGAACCTGTTGAGATTGTGGAACAATTGGGAATAGTCTGACATGGTAGCAAGTTCCATGTAAAAATTCTAGTCACTCTCCTTTTGGGAGAGACTACCACAATGTTGCTCAATGAATCTATCTCACTGTCTCCGAGTTGAAACAAATAGATGAGGTCTTTCTCAAGACACATGTTTTGCATTATAAGTAATTTCATTGCAGACACACTCAAAACACCATTGCTTTGTCAGTAATTTTTTTTACAGTAATAGTGAAGTTTCTTCTGGGTCAAAGAGTAGCTAAGCTGCAGAACAAAATAAACTGAGAATTTATCTGAATATTCACTCCCATTATAGGGAGAGTCAAGAAGAAAAAATCACATGCTATTGTCCTAAAGGGAAAGCAGTATGAGGCTGTGGGATTTCATAAATTCATCTCCTCTTGAACTCTTGGGTTGGAAAATCCCTTCCTTCCTTTGGGAGATAGTTTTTGAAAAATTGAAATTATTTAACTATTCAACAAAGACTTGCAAAATAAATTATGAAGTACCGATGGAGTATAATTCAGAGTGGCATTAAGTGGGGATGGATGTGAATGATCTATTCAGTGAAACTATCTGGAACAGACAATATGGCGCATGCTCCCAATTTTGCACTAAAACATGTGTCTATGTATGCAAAGGTAGGAGGAGTAAACTGTTGCCAGAACAACTATGCTTGGTGGGATGATGGGTTGTTGTTTGTTTATTTCTGTGCTTGGGTATTTGGGTATTGATTTTTGCTCAGAATTACTAGAGTTATGAAACACACTTGAGTAACAGAAGAAAAGACACACTATCCTTATGCTCACCGGAGTACAGTATTACGTGTAACTTGACAATGTGACATTTTCACAGGGTGTTCCAGGACCAAAGGGAGAGAGAGGAGAACGAGTAAGTATCACTGCTCTGCTGCCCAGCCCCAGCTGATGGCACGCTGTCACCATGAAGCCTGATAAAAGAGGCCTGTGGACTATGATAATGACACATCCCTCTAATACATTCCTTCATTCCTCAATTCATTTGACTGAGCACTTTTTTCACATGGGAAACACCTGTTCCCTGAAGCCAGGAGACCTAGTTTCTGGTTGAGAAACTGCTACCATGCAACTAGATGTCCTCAGGTCCATTTCTTTTCTTTTCTTTTTTTTTTAAGAATTATTTATTTATTTATTTATTTATTTATACAAGCACTGGGTACAGTCAGAAGTGCAGGAGGGCGAGAGAATTCACCAGAGACAGAGCAGGGAGCAGAACAGGCAGAATGATGAAATACACTGCTGAGGGGAGCAGCGGGCGGCAGGAGAGGTCTGCACGCCATGTGGGACCCTTGCCCGGCGGCCGGGGATCGAACCAGCACTGCAGAGGCTGTGCGCAGCTTCGCAACCCAGTGCTCAACCACTGCGCCACCAGGGAGGCCCACAGGTCCATTTCTTAAAGGATAAAATGGGGAGATTCAAACTCATCTAACTCAGAGTAGATTTGATAAAGAAACTATGTTATGAAAAGACTTCTTGAAAGCAAAGGGTCTTTACCAGTGCCAGGGATAAAATGGGACTGATGGCCCAGCACTGGCACCCAGGTAGACGATGACAGGCATGGAATCAAAGAGTGGGATAAAATCAGTCTTTTGGGGGGGCCTTCTCTACCCCTTGAGATTTCATGCATCTGCAAACATATCTGTGCTGTCAGCTCCCATAGAAACAGCGGTGGCTTCAGGCTCATCCAGTTACCTCAGTGAAAACCTGAGCGATGAGTTTGACTGTGTTCATCTATAAAATGGGTTTACCATCTTTCCTCTGAATTGTTATTAGCATTTAATAAGCCCCTGCTTGAGAAAGTGCTGCATTTTATTAGCTCTAGAGAGCTGTAAAAGCTGCATGAAATATGTATATATTTTTTCAAAACTGTTAAATTTTTTTGTATCTGGCACCAGAAAGACTTACTAGGGTCTTTTAATTTCATAAAGGCTCTCAGGAACTTGGCACCACAAATGTTTTAGAGCTTCCTCCTCCATGGGTGCCATGGTGGTCAAGTCTGCCTGTTGCCGGGAGCCAAAGCACTCAGGTGGGAGGGACAGGTGACGTCAGATCCATGCCTCGGAAGTCCCACCACGTGGCTGGGCTTGTGGCTGAGTCAGGGCTGTGTTCTCTCCCCTTCAGGGTGACCTGCAGTCTCAAGCCATGGTGAGGGCAGTGGCACGGCAGGTGTGCGAGCAGCTCATCCAGAGTAAGTGCATCAGTCACAGATGTTGCTTTCTGCTCCCCACTTATATTTTATATATATTTTACATCATTCTTCCTTTTTGTACAATGTATGCTTTCTCCTCTCTGGTGTAGTCCCCATAGAATTCCCACCACCCATTCACCCGTGCACCGTCACCATAGTCCCTTGTGCTCTTCCTTCCCCTGTTTTGATCCCTCTCCCTACCCCTCCCCTGTGGGATGTCTGATTATAGTTGCCTGTTGATTTTGTTTTTTAATTTATTATAATTATTTTTTTCCTGATCTATTATTTGGTTCCCCTACATTCCTCCTATAAGTGAAACCATCCAATATTTTTCTTTTATTTCTTTATTTTCATTGAGCATAATCCTCCCCTGCTCCTACATTGAGATTTATTTAGGATGAAGAAGGTGTTAAGGTGTCAAGATAGTCACTCAGGTAATGTTTATTAGGATGGAGTCTTGACAGAAGAGTTAGGTTGAACTGGTTGGGTTTACGAGGAAAGTTGCATCTTTATTTGACCTTAGATCTTCCTGAAACTGAACAGAGAAGATTCCACACTATCACATTACTAACCCTCTGGTCACCAGATTATTGAAACAAAGTATACACCCATTCAAGAGGAAGATGGCAAATAAAATATACCCTTGGCAAATAAAATGGTAGAATATTTAAAGTGTGCAGTGTGATGATTTGATGTGTGCATAGGATGGGAAAGGATTCTCCCATCAAGTTAATTAACAGGTTGTTGGTTCCTGTTCCTTGTCCAAATAGGAACCTATCTTTCCTGGCAGTGTAACAACCAAAGAAAATGCCTCTGAAGCTTTGTCTTGTGCAGGGCTGCAAGCTGTACAGATGGCCGTGGCAAACATAGCTCAGAGACTATAACAGACTACACTGGAGTTCTACACCCATGCAACAGACACTTCTGTGTCTTTTGTCTACATTCACTTTTTGGCTGCTCAAGATCAGATCTTTTATACCTTATATTTTCCTGTCTCGAGTACTAGCAGTTGAAAGTTACCAGGCTAAGGCATTAGAAGCCAGGTTCAATAGATGATTCATGCTGTTGCTTTATATTTTCTAGTTTTAAATTAATACCTCCTTCTCATCCATTTCTTTTGCTGAGTCTATAGTCTTTCCCTTTATTCTTTAATATGTGAGCCAAACACATACACACACGCCACACAAATGATTTTTGTTGAACTACATGGGCTTCATGATAAAAATTACACTAGAACATACTTTGTATGATATCTACCCCATTTCTTCATTTTCTACTTGAATGTTCCCACAGCCTAATATTTCAATTACTGATTCCTGCTCTCTCCCTTACATTCCTCCCATTATGCACATCCACCATCTTCCTCCTGAATGGGTGTATACTTTGTTTCAATAATCTGGTGACCAGAGGGTTAGTAGTGTGATAGTGTGGAATCTTCTCTGTTCAGTTTCAGGAAGATCTAAGGTCAAATAAAGATGCAACTTTCCTCGTAAACCCAACCAGTTCAACCTAACTCTTCTGTCAAGACTCCATCCTAATAAACATGACCTGAGTGACTATCTTAACACCTTAACACCCTCTTCATCCAGAGAAGTTTGGGAATCTCTTAAGTATCCAAAGAGGCCCTAGTGGCTGTGTCCAAAGTAATTCCATCTGTAGTGGAGAAACCTGGCTCTCACCTTAGGGAAGACATGAATAAAGGTTTGCATAGGCTTGAGAATTATTAGACAAAAATCTAAGGGTAAGCTGAGTGTAAAGCTACTATAGAAATACTCCCTATATTTCAACTCTATTTAATCATATATTATGTTGCCCAAACTAAATATATATAGAAAGAGAGAATTTACTAGTTAAATAAAACTATTCAGGATTAATACCAAAGTAATATCTTTAAAAACATCATAAATTATAAAGGGAAGTTGAACAGAAGTCACTTTTGTAGTAGAAACACATTCAAAGCTAACCTATCTTGGATTTTTTTGTGGGTTTCTCATTCCAAGTATACAAGGTGTTTAAATGAATAGGTATTTGTTTCAGGAAACCTGAGGGTTAACTCTTAATATGACTCACTGATGACAGTATGTGAAAGACTTCACAGTATTTGCTATAGAATAAAAATCTTACATAAAAATGGGATTATTGAAAAATATGCCTTAAAAACAGAGTTTCCCCCTCAGGAGTTCTCAGGAATTCTTGTGAGTGACTTTTAGGGAATGGACCCCCGCAGAGGATTACACGAGAAAGCTCAAACAGGCCTGAAGCTTGGGAGGCCCTGCCCATCTGTCAACACAGCTGCCATTGTATTTGGCTTCCCCAACAGGGCCCAACCTGCCTGGCACTGCATTTCTGCTCCCTCCACCATCTTCCCCAACTCACCCCAGGCTTCTCCAGGCTCCTTACTCTGAGGCTCCTTCTCAGAACTTGCCGTATAGGTTAGCATATAATCCCTTAGAAAGTCACTTATCTGTTTTTTTAGTGCAGAGGTAATACAAGAATGATGCCAGGAAGGGTTGCAGGGGAAACTGTGTGAGGCCAAAGTGTTGACAGCAAGAGAAGTGATGAGGGACAGCTCCAGTCAAAGGAGGAAGCTAAAAAAGCAGATGCAGAAATATCTGCCCCACCCAAGCAATCCTGGACACACCTTCTGAGGGCCCCTGAGTCACCAGGGAGCCCATCCACCTTCCCACCATGGGCCTAAGAATGCACTGAAGATATTGTAGAAAGAATTCCTCTAAAAATGGTTACTATTCTGTATTGAGGCGGAACCCGTGAAAAGGGATGTCCTCTAGAAAATTCACTTCTATAGGAAAATCGCTTCTGATGGTGCTGGAAAAAGAGACTTTGTGGTATCAAGTACTTTATCAATCTGTATTTCTAATGATTAAAATACATTCATCCAGGCCTAGCCAAGTTAAGGGATTTTGTGAGAGAGGACCAGATTTTTTTTTTTTTTAGTAATAAAGTCAGTGGGAGTTTCTGAGGCTCAAGCCCAAGTAAAGTTTCCTGCAAAAAGACTTGGCAAAGAGGGGAGTTGAAACAGAGCACTTGTCTGGGGATTTGTAAGGAAAAGGGTGGAGCAGGCTTTGTGGGTTGGAAAAAAGTCAACTTGGGGAGAAATCGTTGGAGAAAAAGGGCAGCTGGGTAAGGGTTTAGAAGTTAGATAAATGTTGGGGGTGAAGACAAAATTTATGGCTTTTGCTCTTGATGTTTACTGAGATGCTGTCGTGAGCTGTGGAATTCCAAATACATGAGATGCAGCATGAATAAAGTCCAGCTGTTAATACATCCAAAGTAAAATGTAAAAATTTTTAAGTTGTAGCTCAACTGATTTCAAGGCAGGGGGGTGCTTTTTTCCTTGGTGGTTGTCTAATAGAGTTGCTTGCAACTGTGGCAAGTGATATTTCCAGTCTCCCTTTCTTTGGGTGACACTTCATTAATTTTTTTTTTGTGTCCATATCTCAGGTCACATGGCCAGGTACACAGCCATTCTCAACCAGATTCCCAGCCACTCTACATCAGTCCGGACCATCCAAGGACCTCCTGGGGAGCCTGGGAGACCAGGCTCACCTGGAACCCCTGGTGAACAAGGACCTCAAGGTATCCCAGGCTTCCCAGGAAATGCAGGCCAGCCAGGGACCCCAGGAGAACGAGGTAAGCTGGGCCACTCCTCTCATTGGGATGCCTCTGAGATGAGCTCACAATGGTGCTTTATACAGGCATGAAGTCCAGGACAATGGACCTAAGTTAATTCTACCCCATCTCTTCTTCAAATTCTTGTTTATTTATCTCCAAGATGGAGACAATTACAAAGACACCTAAGATACCTACAAAATCTTTATCAAGAGTCACATTCTGTTCATGTGAAAAAGGAGGATGAGAACCTCTAACTCACCTCTAACAGACTTTTAAGCTAATGAAAGAAAGATGTCTCCTCTAAATGTATAAATTAAGAAAATATACCCCTTCCAGGTAGAAGAATTGGAAAATGATATTCCCCTCTGGGCAGATGGTATATAGCAAGCAAAGAGCTTTCTTTCTAGATCTGGTCCTTTTTTTTTTATTTTTTTTTTTGTGCAGTGCCCATTCTGTGCAACAGTCTGTGGCAGCCCTGATGTGAATTATGAGTTGTATTAACATATTATTCACATATGACTTTATAGATCATGCTAGCTGTAAACTGCAAATTAAAACACAGTTTGTGTCCCTTCCCTCTATAATATGAGGCAGTGTTTTATTTAAAAGTTTCCAGTGTTTTCAATGTGTTGTCTTTCCTACTAGTTTTATTTTTTTTTTAAAATAGAGATCCTATTTAGTCTTCTGCTCTTTATAGGTCTTAGCAGCATTGTGTAATACAGTAAGACTCTTTGATTGAATTTCACTCAGTTCTATAATTGACCATGATCTCCCACTCCAGAGTAGATCAAAGAGATGTGAAACATTGTGGATATTAACCACAAGGAATGTGATGGGAAAAGAGACAACTGATGAAAACATTTCCTAAGACACAATATAGAATGCAGAGCTGGGAAAAACTTAACTATTTTCTATCTTCTCTGTGAGCCATGTTACTCTTGTGAGATGGGTAGGATATATTCCTTTCATAAACTTTGTGAGTAAGATGAATATTACAAAGATCATATTTCAAGTTTATTCTTTCCAAAACAAAATTTTATTAAAATAACATTGTTTTAGAACAGTATATAGGCTTCAGGTGTACATCATTACATATCAACATCTGTTTAGAATACATTATATTCACTAACAGTCCAATTCTATTCTTCACTCTGCCCCTTTTACCTGACTTAACCCACTGCCCTCTTACCTTTCTGGTAAGTATTAATGTGATCTTATAGTCTAAAAGTTTGTTTTTATTGTATTTGATTCATTCGTTTTTTGTGTTTATGTACTGCACATGAATGAAATTATATGGTGTTTGCCTTTCACAAGCTTTCTTGATCCATGCCAACAAGCCAGGTACATTTCTGCCTCTGCACCATTGTGTGCATTGTTCTTCCCCATCTGGAAGTGTCCTTGCTTTTCTCTGTCTTAATCCTGGGCTCGGTTTAGCTCCTGTCTCCTGCATGAAGCTTTTGTTGATGAGCTCAGACCACAAATGTATCCACCCCCTGAACACCGGATACACTGACTATCTCTCCCACCCATTTTAGCACCCATAGGCTCAGTGACCAGCTAGAGTTGGTCACTGGTGAGAGCAAGGACCAGGTGGTTTGCTTTGCACAATGCTTTACACCTAACAGGTACTCACTAGACAGTTGTTCCTTCCATGTGACCCAGTGGTAGTGTTCCTTGCTGAAGTACTAAGTCAGCAGATACCAGTAGAGCATGACCCCTTTGCAGCACACCAAAGACCATCAGCAGGACACCCTGTAATGATGTGGTGATGGATGTGCTATGACTCTGGGAGCACAGAGCCAGCGCCTGAGTCACTCTCAGCAACTCACAAGTTGTGTTTGTTCTTTTTGGAAGTCCTGTCCTTGTTCTTGCCAGAGTGAGTCTTTTCTGCTCTGCAAGTCCTCTTGAATGATTAGATCAGAGGAAAATCACCCAGAAGTCCTCAAACAATGACCCAGACAAACTTTGGAAATAGGAATTACCATGATAAAATTTTCTTACATACCTACATATATATGTATGTGTATATTTATATGCCCTACATTGTATAGTAGTCACACAAAACCCTGTATTCCACAAATACATGGAGGATGACAGTAAGAAAGTGTCCACTGAGCATAAGGGATTGAAGATGATGGTGGTTGATTGCCAGTGGAGGGGAGAGGTCTGCGTGGAGCAGTCTTTTAGTGATTTTTTTTTAAAATAGATCATAATCAATAGAGTCTTTAAATTCAAAGACTTAAAGGAATTTTGCAACTCACATGATTCACATTTTCCATTAAAGTGCAAACTCCAGCTTACACTCGTCTGATTAATGGCACCCAGAATTGAAGAGGGTCCATTTTCACATTTCATTTCTGATCTGCAGCCCAATTTCTCACCTGCTTTTTCTGGCCACTGATGCCAGTGTTCAATGATGTCAAAGCAAAGCTTTTCCTCCACAGGCCATTATTTTATTGCCTCTCCCCATGAAACCCATTTAAGTGTCTTCTGTCCCTACCCCAAACTGTGACAATTATACCCACTTTCTGATTTTATCTGACGCCAGTCACAGTCTTGTGTGATTCTAACTACATCCTCATTTCTTATTCTGATACCAGCATGTAGTTTCCAAATCACTAATCAGTTTATTTCCTTATTCTATTTATTGAAATAGTCACTACCCATACTGATGTATGGGATCACATATTAACCAAATCAATAGTAAGTTTGCTGGCCTATAGTTCACCAAACTAAATTTTTTTATTTACATGAAAAGACCTAGGACATTCTCTTGATTCTGGTCTTTATGTACCTCCTTAATTTTCCATGCATTTCCAAAAAAAAAAAAAAAATACTGAATCAGAGCAACCATCCAACTAAAGATTTTCTTGTGTAACTTGTATAATCTTAACAGCTGGAATTCATATCTAGTTTATTTTGTACAATAAATCAGCAAATATTTATTAAGTACAGGGTTTATGTAATGCTTTTGGCTTGGAAGTATTTGAGATAATACTGTTATTTATGGCTTTCACTTATTAGGACCCCAATATATCTGCCAATTATTGTGCTCCATCCTATATACATACATACTATCTCATGTGGGTAAAACAGAAGATATGGTTTGGATAAGGAAAGAATAGGAAACATTCATGAATGTAAATGTTGGGAGATGGTAAAGGCTGAGTGAGTTGTGTAGAAAGCAAAATTGTCAGGACCTAGAGGAAAACATCCCTGTGGCCTTTGGTATGAAAGCGTGCTTGCATTTATTAAGTAGCAATTAATTGTCAGTTGTTTAGCACTTTATCAGTGCTCATAAAAGTCATGTAAGTTCCATATTAGCTCCATTTTTAGGTGGAGAAATGGATTGCTAGATTGTCAATTGTGCAAGGTCTTGCATTTGAACAATAGGGGACAGAATTTGAATCCAGACCTATGTGATTCCAGAATATCTGTGCTTGCGCCATTCTGCCCTCTTGCCACCTTTGAATCCATTGCTTAGTATGTGGTTTTAGTCATCATTCATACAAGCTGGGAGCCTGGCTTTGCCATTTTCCTGCTATGATATCCTGGCTGCTTAATCTTACAATTTCATCTTTCTAGATCTTCATTCATTCATCCAGCCAGCACTTACTGAGCATCTTCTACATGTCAGGCATTGTGCTGGAAGATAACAACATCCAATTTCCACTCAACTTTTTTCAGGCACTGACATGGGATAAGACATTACTAACATTAAGCAGTGGGAAGGGGTGGTCTGCATTGTAAGGGTTCTCAGGAGAAGGGGCTAATAGGAAAAAGACTTGCCTGCTGCCCCATCTCTTTCACTCATCTCCTGAGAAGAAAGTTCTAGAAAAACAAAGAGAATTTTCTCCTTTCTTAAGTGCAATTTGAATGCCTTTTGCAACAAGACCTTTCTATAAAGGTTTGATAAGTTGTGTTTTCCTAAGGTACAGTAGTGACCTTAGACATTGGCAATAAATGCTCTTTCTCTTTTGCTCTTAAAATCATTATTTTGTAGGGTGTTTTTTTTTTTTTTCAGTTACAAAGTGATTCTTATTTTGATGGTTGCTGAGATAAACTATGTATTAGGCATCTTTTATTATGTAATGAATTAGCCTAAATTTTTTTAAAGATTTATTTATTTATTTATACAAGAACTGGGGTATAGGCCAGATGCACGGGAGGGTGAGAGGATTCACCAGAAAGAGAGAGAGTGGGGAACAGAACAGGCAGACTGACGAAATGCACTGCTGAGGGGAGCAGTGGACGTGACAGGAGAGATCTGCCATGCCATGTGGGACCCTCACTAGCTGGTCGGGATCAAACTGGCGCTGCAGAGGCTGTGGACAGCTTCACAGCGCTGCCTTCAACTGCCTGTGCCACCAAGGGAGGTCTGTAGCCTAAAATTTAGTAGTCTAAAACAATAAAACATATATGATCTTGGTTTGTGTGGGTCAGGAAGTCAGGAGAGCTCTAGCTGGGTGCTTCTAGCTTAAGGTCATTCATGAGGTTGTGGTCAAGATGTCAGCCAGGGCTAGGATCACCTAAAGTCTTGACTGGAGTAGCCAACCTGCTTCCAAGATGGCACCCTCAGAGCTGTTAGCAGGATTCTCAGGCCCTCCCTGACTGCTCCACTCACGTTTAGCATGAAGTGGGCCTTTCTATAGGGGGGACTGAATGTTATTTCAACATCCCTGCTCTTTCCTCAGAGTCGGTGATCTAGAGACAGAACAGGGAGGAGTTCACAGTGCCTGTTTTAACTAGTTTCAGAAGTTACAAGCTTTTATTTCTAACCTATTTATTAGAAAGGAGTCACTAAACCCAACCCAAACTCAAGTAGAGAGAAACAAGGCTGTATAGTTTGTGGGGTTTTTTTACTGTAGTAGTTTTATTGAGGTAATTTTGGTTTACATCACTATGTGATTTAGGGGTATAGGTTCTTATCTCTACAGAGTAGGCTGTACATTTTGAAAGGATTATCACAGAGTTTGTGAGTATATATTTAATCACATTCCTCCAAATTAAACTAATGCCCTTTGACCTTGACAGGATAATGTTTTCATCTGTGGGAATAATTTCCAAACAGTCTGACTTCTAAGACATTGAAAAACAAGGGACACTTGTGAACACTTGGCTCATCCTTCACCCTGTGTCTGCCTGTTTTTGCCATTTAATTGGGTGTTTTCCTCTCCCACCTCTTTTAAATTATTCAAAAGCCAGATGTAGTTTTTTGGAGGGAAATACAAGAAATATATGTAAGTACCTTGAAAGAGTTGCACCTTTAGGAAAAATTTCTCTTTTTTAGAAGGCTAACATTTCTTGTATTCCTATTTCTGAAATTCATTGTAGTCAGGATAAAATCATTTCCCAAAAAAAAACAAAGGATCCTTTTTTAAAGGTTGACAAATTTAAATTACTATTAAATTGTATCCCCATCTTTGTATCCCCATTACAGTAACAAAAAGCTATCGCTGGTATTTTAACTTCATGAAAGCTAACATAATCATTTCTTTAGCTTAAAACATTTGAAATCCTTGATTGGAAGGTCGCTGTAGTAGGTCTTGTGGATCCTTCGAATTGGATTTCAGTCCCTCTCTGGGACAATGGCTGTTGCTCTAGAATCATGGTTCAAGATTAGTGTCACCCTGGTAAGATATCCTTGAGAGGTCCTAGTTAATACTTGCCAATCAGCTTTATGTCAAGTGTGTATCCTGCTCTCTTAACCAAACTGAACTGCTCAGTGGTCTCAATATTAGTCAGCTTTTGTTGCATAAGAAAAATCTCAGTAGCACACAACAAAAAAATATTACTTCTCACACATGTCTGTGGAAGATTGGGAGAAATCTGCTCTGGTGGGGCCCTGGCTGGCATGGCAGTGGTTCTCTAGAGTGTGTGTTGTCCTTCCTGGTCATGGCAGGATCCAACCACGCAGTCATATCCGAAGCTCTGATCCTGCCATTTTGCCACTGATATCACTTTGGCTACCATGGCCCCATCCAAGAGGTAAGAAATAAATAAGGGTAGCAAGAGAAAGGAATTATAATTATATGTAGAGTAGTGAAGAATTCAGATCACTAATTCAGTTTACCACTTTCTACTTGTTTTAAACATGGAAGGACTGTGTTTATTTATTTTTAATTGTGGTAACATTGATTTGATTCAGGGTTACACCTCTTCAGATGTATGTTACCCCATCACAACCACACACCAAAGCACCCATAATCCTCACCCTAGTCCACTGGGCCCCTTCCTTGCCCTTCTCTTCACCTTCCCCGTCCCCTTTTCTTAATATATGCCTTTTCCTTTCCCACCACACTCAGTGCTCATCCCTGTTTGAGCATGGCTCTTATAATCATTTGTGGGACTTTGCATTCTCTTCCCATTCCCCTAGAACCCTCCTTGTTTCTGGCTCATTTACTGTTAAACTTGGAAACTCATCTCCGGCATTGATCACTCCTGCCTCACATGCTCTTTGGCCAGTGTGTCTTTGCTACCCTGTTTTATTCCAAAGAAGCACTTGAATGAGAGCTAGGCTGAGCAAGGTAGCCCATTATATTGTAAATGTTGATATCCTTCTTTTTTTTCCTGCTGGACCATGAGTTCTAGGAATGGGCCTTTTACCTCTGCAGCCCCCACAAGGCTGAATAAATAGTAGGAAAATAGCCAGATGATGATCCCTACCTTGTTAGTGTATGAAACATGCCATTTAACACCCAGGTAGGATACATTTCTGAATTGTCATTTAATCATTTCACATATATTAATCTGATCTCAACAATGAGGCACCCATGCTTCCCAAAGGCCAAATTTAATATGTATTTTCCATTTATTCCTCATAATACCTGAAATACAAGAGCTGTTTCATGAATCAGAAGTGATTTATGGTGTTGAATACCACTTGGCTAGCTTTGGGGCTGCCATTTCTCATTCGCACTAGAGCCTTAATAAAAGCAGAAGTTCATGTGGCTATAGAACAGCAATCCCAGAACATCTTCAAACAGCCCATTTCTGCCAAGTTAACAATGTCAGCATTTCCTTCAACTTATAATTATATAATTTAACCAGAATAGCAGGGCTAGGTTTTTAAATAACTGTTTTAGTTGTGCTGGGTAGGAAATGCATATAAAATAGCAAATGTGTTGAACATCTCAATGTCCAAATTTTTATCTATGTCCCATTGTTTTTTAGTCATTGAATATGATAACACTAAAGTTGTTCATATTAATTATAGTAAACCATTTTCATTTCTTTAAAGTAATAAATATGAGAAATATACCCAAAGGCATTTGTGGAGCTGAAAATAGCATACATAGCAAATATAGATTAAGTAATTCTTTCCAAAAATTGGTAACCTTGATGTAATGTTAACAGTAAATTACAATGTAAGTATAGAAAAAAAATTGACTTTTCTGAACATTGCTAGTTTAGAAAAACATGAGGAGGATCCTGGATATAAGATGTATTTATCTTAGTAATGGATCCTTCATGGTTATTTTGAAGGACTCTTGGTCATTACACATTTTGTTTTAAACTCTGCATACCCTGGCTTTATCCATGTCCTGATACAACTCTCTCCTTTTCCAAGAGTGGAGAGCTTCGTATCATTTTTTAGTTCTATAAGGAATAAAGACCAGACCAAGCTCTAATTTCAGTATCATAGACTGGTTGAATATTCACACTGAATCTAAAATTTCACTTTTAAAAGTCACAGAAATTGGCTCATTATCTTCTGCTAATACTGAATTATTTACAATTTTCTTAACAGTCAGTGCTAGAAATAATTTCATGGTATTTAAGGATGAACAATCAAAATTTTGGTGCTGAAAGTGCTAGGCTGGCACGTGGACTGGCATTCTTATTATGTACCTGTAAGGTCATAGTGTCAGAGACAAAACTAGGTCAGTAAGAAGCCAGAATTCCTGGTTCCCAATTGAATATTTTCCTTTGCACCTGCAATTGGGAACATCAACCTACACACAACAATAGAGGGTCTATGTCCATTAATGAGCTTAACACATCATCATCTTCTTTCTCTCACCTCCCTTTTCAACACAAATTCTCCCTCCTCTACCTCTCTCTGTGCACTACCTTCATTTTCCTCACTGGTCAAATCTAAGCATGTCCAATTTTGATGTCTGTGATCAAAAGATGAAAGACCTCCTACCTCCATTGCCTCCTACCTCCAGTTTTCTATAACTGATAGAAAACCTGAAGCAGTGTATATCCATTGTGTTGATCTTGATCTGAGTGGTGGGTTCCTTTGACCTCGGGGTAGACCTACTTAGTGATTCAACTTGTTTTCCTGTAAGACTTGCCTAGAGTTCATTAGTGGAACTGATCTTTACAGGCTTCCAGTCAGCCTTGACTAATTGTATTGCTTTGCAGCACCCAGCAAGGGGCATAATCAGGGTTTGTGGGGCATGAAACATGAACATTTTGGATTCCTCTTTATATAATGTTATAACGCAATGTTACTTCAATTAAATAAACAAAAATTAAATAGGGAAAATGTATGAATTTACAAACAAAAACTAGATAGAGGGCCTCCTTGGCGCAGGGGTTAAGCTTAGCGCTATGAAGCTATCCACTGCCTCAGCAGCACGAGTTCGATCCCTGGCTGACCAAGGGATCATGGTGTAGCAGACCTCTCCTGTCTCGCCTGCTGCTCCCTTCAGCAGTATTTCTGTCAAT
This sequence comes from Talpa occidentalis, assembly GCF_014898055.3. NCBI lineage: Eukaryota > Metazoa > Chordata > Mammalia > Eulipotyphla > Talpidae > Talpa > Talpa occidentalis. The sequence continues at coordinate 16,760,012 of NW_026555331.1, read as the reverse complement.
CTACCTGCTCTGATCCCCACTCTGTCTCTGGTGAATCCTCTCACCTCCCACACCTCTGGCCTGTACCCCAGTTCTTATATGCATAAATAGAAATAAATTTTTCTAAAAAAAAAATCTAGTTAGAGAGTATTGAAAGAGTTATGTGCAGGGGAGGAGCCATATCCAAGTCCTTACTCTGGTGCACTTGACCTAGCTTAGCCTCGTGTTCTACTGTTCTACAACCTACAATTGCCAAAGTCATAAAAAAAACCCCAGGCATGTTCTGTTCTCTCTCACCTGCTAACCTTTACTCATGAGCTTCCACCTGCCCTTTCTTTACAAGACTAGTGTCTGCTCTTCAAGGTTAAATTCAAGACTCAGCTATATTGGAAAGCGTTCTCTTACTCCCTACATATGTCTCAATTCTGTGTTCTTGTATTTTGTTGAAGCACTTCTCACACTGCATCTGGCTGCTTGTTTTCCCTATACTTGGTGATCCATTACAGGTAGGAAAGGTGGTTTTGACTCTGAATTTTCAGTCCCTGATATTGGAGCTGGGCTAGGTATTTTGCTTTCAGTGTGTCCATCTCCCTCTTTGAGCTGTGTGTCACCTTTTCCTTGCTTCCTGGGCAGATTCAGCCAATGGAGAGATTGAGAAGTTTGGGAGGGCTTGAAGAAGAGAGGTCAGGGTATTATTTCCCTCACCCAGACCCCTGCCTCCTCTGGGACTCCAATTGTGGCTGCAATCCCCTAGTGTCTCTTGCATCTACTGAACAAGCCCCCTCTGATTCTGTCAGATCCTGTCAGAAGATTCCAGACTCTGGGTTCTAGTCAGTACAGTGACCCTGCATTCCCAGGGCATACGAGTGACCTCCCGCTGTTGCTACTTTATGGGCTTCCTCATCTTTATTTGGTTTCTCAGCCTTTTTTTTTTTTTTTAAGATTTTTTTTTTTTCATAGAAGAACTGGGTTGTAGGCCAGAAGTGGAGGGATGAGAAGATTCACCAGAGAAATTTGGGAGCAAAACAGGCAGATCTACTGAAATACACTGCTGAGGGGAGCAGCAGGCGAGACAGGAGAGGTCTGCTGTGCCATGTGGGTCAGCTCCCTGGCCAGAGATTGAACTCAGGCCATCACAATGTAAATCTGAGATAACCCTAAGGCCAGGGAGGCCCCCTGGCTGCTCACCTCTTTTATCATCCATGTAACCAAATGCTAAATTAAATTCCCTGTGCCTGAAAAGTTCTCAAGTAGTTGGTCTTTCTCTGGCTGAATCCTAAATAATGGAGGCATAGTTGAGGGCCAGTTATCTCATGAAAAATTTTAGGGAGAGCCTTAGCAATGGCTTACAAAGTTTGTTTACATTTAAAAAGACGTATTTTCTAATCTTGGCCACCTTCCAATGTAAGCCCCTTTGAACCCCACATGTTGATACTAATCCTACAGACCAAATAGCAGAGCCTGGAAAAATAGATAAAATATAATTGAATTGAGTCCACATAATCTGCCATCTTGTACCTAAGTACTTAGTCCAGTACCTTGCACTTAGTAGGAATTCCAATATATATTCAATTAAAAACAGGTTATACTTGCATTTCATTGCCAGCATTTCCCAGGCAACAGACAATATAATAAACACAGTCGAAGTCTTGTCTCACAGTTTCTGTGACTTTTTGGTACAATTACAATAAAAGCATTACCCAAACCTTGCATATCTTCCTGGGCATAAATCCTGGGATTTGCTCAGAATGTCTGGGATCAAGAGGGAGTGACCACGGTCATGAGACTCCAACTTGGAGCTTGTTGTGTGTGGCGGAGGGGAGGGTGGCAAGGGGGAGGGGGAGCAGAGAAATGAGTAAAGTCATCTCCCTGCTCAGAAGCCAGCAGGCCAAAGAAAATAGGAAACAGACAACCAAAGACCAGATTCTGGATGTGTTGTCTTTGTGAGTAGGATAAATCCTCTTAATAGCAGCCCCATGCCTTGCTCATGGCAGAGGACAAGTGTGCAAACCCAGGGAAGTGAGCTGAGGAGATGTGATAACCTTAGGGCGGGTTTCTTGAGTATGAACCCAGAGAAAATGTGCAGGCTGATTATTGGTTTGGCAGGCAGTTCAGAAAGTCATGGCTACTGCAAACAACACAACAAATGCAGCCTATAGGTTCAGCTGGGGGAAGAAAGGCAGGAAGGGAAGTGGTTAAGCACTTAAGCTTTAAGTTGAAAACCTTGGCTCTGTTACTTACTAGTGAAAGACAAGTGCTTAACTTCTTCATATTACCTCCTTCTCTTAGAATTAATAGTCGTGTCCACCCTCTCAGTCCTTTTAAAGATTACATGAGTGCTAGATGTAAAACATCTAGCATTTTGAATGTAGTGAGGGGATTAAAAGGCATAACTGATACACCAACTAGTCATATTTTTGATGCATTGAACTTTGCAATCAAACTTTATATTTCATTCCTTCACTTGTTGGACAGATATTTGTTGATTACCTGATAGGCACTGGGAATAAAATACCAACAGGTCTCAACTTTAGGATGCTAGTAAAAGAAAGTATTGAGGGTCAGTGTTAGATAAGGAAGGTTAGGCATGGGAGAATCAGGTAGCCCTGAAATGGTTTCTAATGTGATCCTTAGGGAATGAACTAGACAAAGACACCGCTAGGTTGGGGTTGTTGATAGCTGGGCGGGCAGGGAGGAAACTATGCATGTATAGGGGCAGAGGGCCTATGGAAAATCTCCATGCTTCCCATTCAGTATTGTGGTGAGCCTATTACTGCTCTAAAAATTGATCAGAAAACCTAAATAAGGGACCAGGAAAAAGACTAATTATAATAAAATCAAAATCAATAAACAACTATAAACCAGAGACCCACTACAGGAGTGGGGAGAAGGGAGTAGGATTAAAACAAGGGGGGTGGGAATTGTATGGGGACTAAAACCAAAATGAAAATGCATACATTGTGCAAAAATGAAAAATGATGTAAAAATATATTTAAAAAATAAAATTAAAAATTAAAAAAAAACAGATTTAGGGTCTGGAAAAAATTAATCATTAAGAAAATTTTTTCAAAGAAAGTTTGAAGGAATGGATGAATAATAAAGACTTTTCTCTAATTATCCTATAAATCTTTGGTAGTTCCAAAGAAGATTAAGGCTGTTTTAATCTTAGCTAAATCATATTTGGGTTAAACTAAATCTTTTTTTATATCAACTGTGCTCATTTTTAAAAAAAATGACATTAACTTGAATATTAAAATAGTTATATTCATCTTTGAGAGGTACTGGTAGCTGATATTTCCCCATAAGGAACTTGTTAGAAAAAGTATTGTTCACATAAATCAAGTGTGTAAAAGTGAAAGAGATGTTCCAGCCTAAGGAATTTTGTTGTTGATCCATCAAAGGTCACACTTGCTTTAATAACTGGATATTGACGTAACTGTTCATTTGGTTAGTCTTCCGTATTCACTGGGCCAGCTACTCCCTGTAAGACTCTGCTGGGATCTGACACTCCAGTGATAAATAAGTCATGATTCTCAAAGTCAGCAGACCCCAAGTTCCAGCCTAGAGGAACATGAGAACAAGCAATGCAATGGGAAAATGCGAAAGGAGACACAGATAATATGGAAGGAAAGCATTCATTCATGCAGTGCCCTGTTCACTCAATAAACACTTGCTAATTACATACTATGTGGAACATACCATAGAAAGTGTTAGGATGCAGCCATGATTAAGATAGATAATCCTTTCCTGCTTGAATTCATTATTTTGGTTATAGAAAACTTCAAATTGGGGTTTGGGGAATGAGGCGAATTGATGGAAAAAATAACTGTGAGAAGTGTTTCAGGAGGCGGGAATATGTCATACATTCAGGAATCCCAGTGACTTTGTAGAAAGGTTATGGGCATTAAGCTCTAGAGACCCCATATGAGCACCAAGTGGCTCCATCCTGGGTTCTCACAATACTCTTTTTTTTTTTAATAGAGGCATGTTTTATTTATTTATTTATTTGTTTGTTTGTTTTATACATGCACTGGGTACAGTCAGAAGTGCGGGAGGGTGAGAGAATTCACCATAGCCAGAGCGGGGAGCAGAGCAGGCAGAAGGACTGAGGTACACTGCTGAGGGGAGCAGCGGGTGGCAGGAGAGGTCTGTGCGCCATGTGGGACCCTCCTCCGGTGGCCGGGGAGCAGCCGGGGATTGAACCCGCGCCGCAGAGGCTGCGGGCAGCTTCGCAACCCAGCGCTCAACTGCTGCGCCACCGGGGAGGCCCTCTCACAATACTCTTTTAAAATTTATTTATTTGTTTTTGTGTAGAAGAACTGTGGTGTAGGCCAGAGGTGCAGGGAGGGTGAGAGGATTCACCAGACACAGAGTGGTGAGCAGAACAGGAAGATTTACTGAAATACACTGCTAGGGGAGCAGTCAGTAAGACAAGAGAGTTCTGCTTCTCCCTGCTGGGGATCCAACTCAGGCCATAGTGGTGATAGTGCTGAGACTTAACCCCTAGGCCACCAGGGAGGCCCCTTGAGTCCTTACAAAAGAGCTGTATGAGAGAAGCCCTTGCCAGGGGTGATGACTGCATGTTGTCCATAAAGAATAGCCCTAGGCCTCCCCTGGTGGTGCAGGCTGTTGAGCGCAGCTCTGTGAAGCTGTCTGCAGCCTCTGCAGCACTGGTTCAATCCCTGCATACCAGCAAGGGTCCCACATGACACGGCAGACCTCTCTTGTCATACCCGCTGCTCTCCTCAGCAGTGTATTTCATTAGCCTGCCTGTTCTGTTCCCTGCTCTGTCTCTGGTGAATCTTCTCACCCTCCCACACATCTGGCTTGTACCCCGGTTCTTGTATAAATAAATAAATCTTTAAAAAAAAAAAAAGAATAGCCCTATGCCCAGCTTCACTCCCCTTGGTCAACTCATGGACAATTACAGACTGAATTTCTAGGACTTCACTGTGTAGTCAACTCTTTATAGTTGGCTGCCTTCCTTTTCATCAGGGCCTACAAGACATTTCAAGATTATATCCACATCTATTTTTAGAGATTTGAAGTCTCTAAGCTTAGCCTTTCATTTCACTCCTCATCTTAGGTACTTACATTTTGATTTTTTAACATGCTATTTTCATCCCAAAATAAAAGAGCTTCTAACCAAGTGCAGTTGTCATGGCCGTGAATATTGCCGAGTCTGGGAATGATAAACAAACACATGGCCAAAAATTAATATATTGTACTGGGATCATAATTCCAAGTATAATAAAATCTAAAATTTCCTACTAATATGTACTGTATTCTTACAATTTTTCTCTTTTTTACTTGAGGAATTTTGAGAAGCTGAAATATTTTTGTGAGGCTCTTCCTCTCTTATGCTGACTTGCATTTCAAGTAATATCATAGTTTATTTCTTTTTCTCTGTATAGTTAAAAGATTCAAATAACCAGAGTTTCTGCTCCCCAATCTTTCCCTCCTTTTGCTTTCTTTATGCATAAAAGAGGGAGAAGTGGGGGGGATACTCATCGGGGGGTCATTTCCGAGAATACTTTCTTAGCTCTTGTGCCCAGATTCCTGTTCAGCCTCATCTCCTGGGTCTTCTGCTGGTGGGTAATCCTGAGAAGCTACATTGTTCTGTTGAGTCTTGGGCACCACCAGGTCATGAGAGACATCTGAGTCAACCTCAGAAGTTAATCAGGAGCAGCCTGGTGTTCGTCATCGGCAAATTTTATTGTGTTCTAACTCTTTAAAAATCAGTGGTTCCCTATGGGTAAGTGACTTCAATTCTAACAAAAGAAGAGGCTGTTTCTACTAAATTCCCACATGTACATGAGACAGAGTCTTTCACACCTACCTTCAATTGAAAACACTGCCTTCAATTATTATCCAATTCTCTGAAGCTGTGGCTAATAGGGTAATACCCAGTAGAGGTACCCAGGGTGATTCTCTGTGAGAACAACTTGATTAGCTTTAGCCATCGAACATGAAATGCTGACTCTCTGAGTAAAGTGTATGCTTCTTCAATCCAGATGAGACTGAGAAAGCACTCAAAGTTTCTGGGTGGTCCATGCCCTGCCCACTCCCTCTGTGCTGGTCTTGTGTGAGCTCAGAAAATACCACCTAGGCGATGTGCAATAGGTGCGCATGTCAGGGAAGCACATCAGTGGTGGCCTGGACAACCTCAACAGGGAGGAGGGCCTTTATAAGAGCCCACCTTGACTCCAGGAGGTGGCCACAAGGTGCACAGCAGACACCAAAGCTTCAAGTCGAGGGACCATCCCTACATGTGCAGGTGAAAAACAGTTAGGTGCTCATTGGTCCTTCCTTTGTCAATGATTCCCAGAGCAACTATGACACGGCCTCTTTTCTCTTTGGAAATTATAAAATAATAGAAACAATTGCTTTCAAGGGCTGGAGTCTTACTTGTTCTGTCTTCTAATTTGCCTCCAGTTAATATGTATTATAAAAATTGTAAATTGCTTGCATGCCTGTGGCTTATCAAATTGGTTATTTTAATTTATGTTCCCTTCAAGGCTTTGCCAACTCACATATCATTTCTCTGGAAGTGCAATTACACAAAGATGCAGTTCCGCATTCTGCTACTGCAAAGCATTGTTTCACATGACAGACAGACGCCAGAGACCTTCTGGGATGTAACCCCCAGTCTGAGCCAACCCCCTCAGTCTGGTGGCGCCTCCAAACTGCATGCTCTCACCTGTCCAGCGATCTTGTGATAGAAGCTTCTGGTGGTGTCAGAGGATATGTCCCTTTAGTTTTTGCCCATGAAAATGTATAGTTTGTTAACAGCATGGTAAATTATTTGGAATAAGAAGCCTGCTCGGTGGAAAAGAAATATGAATAGGTTTAGAATTTTATAGGGCTGAATCAGCCAAATCAAACACAGCCTTTCCTGAAGCTTCCAAGTTTTTAATGGAAACTCATGCTCTTCAGAACTCGGCTGCCTAATTATAATTCATGCCTTTTGCAGATACATTACAGGGTGGATCAAAAGGAAAATGTTAGACATACTCACTTGTGATTTCTATTGTGCTACTTGTGGAGTGCCAGCTGCATACGTCCAAGGGCCTGGTGCGTGCAAAGACACAGGCCAACCCTGGCAGGCTGGACCCCTTCAGGGGGGAGGAGAGAGAGAGACTTGCAGAGCTGCAAATCCAGACTACGTGCTCAGAAATAGCACTCACCTTCTAGATGTGACTGCGCGAGTCAGCAGGGTCAGGCTTTAATTTAAACGTCCCATGATGCTTAACTGTTTTCTCAGAAGTAGACATTTAGGTTATCTCCCTAATTATCTTCTGTGAATTAGACATGGGAGATCCATTTTAAATCACAAGAGGCAAAAGAGTTACATTGCAGTGGAGAAACCTGGGTAGGCACCAGCTTCACCAACTAGTCCAAGTGAGCACTGCTGGTTACGGAACACCCAACAGCTTATGCCTCCTGACACGATGCCTCCGGACACCACCACTTGGGGGGTGTTCATGCCAAAACCAGGGATTGGGAGTCGTAAGCAAATAGCAAAGAGATGCAACAAAATAGCTGTTGTTACTCTTAGAAATACCAATGCCCTGAAGGACAAGGACCTGGGGACTATTTCAGATTAAAGGAGACTAGAAAGGCATTGCAACTAAATTCAGTGTAAAGTCATGGATTTTCTTCTGGCACAAAGGATATTACTGGACAGTGTCCATAAAGGCTAGAGGTAGGAGAAGATAGCCAGGCAGATAGAATGGATGTCTTCATTCACCCATTCACTTGGGGTAATGTAGCAGCCATAACCCCAAGCCAAATCAATTCACATCTTTGTCTTAATCACAGAGGTCCTTGTGAAATCCAGAAAAATAGAACTGCCCAGATTTTATTTTAAAAAGGACTTTTTGTTTTCTTTCTTTAAAAAAAAAAACAGGCTTAACTGGTGCAAAGGGAGAAAAAGGAAATCCTGGCGTTGGAACCCAAGGGCCAAGGGGACCCCCTGGACCAGCAGGTAAGTCTCCCTACCTCACCGGAGGGTGGCATCCTAAATCTGTACAGTCACTTGACATCACTCTTGCATCCTAGTGAAAATGACTGTGTTTCTAACTCATCTTATTGGGAAGTCAGTTTGTTAGTGCTGAACCTCCCTCCAAATACACAAGTGCCCCGAGTTACAGCATATTCTGGGATCTCAGTGGTTGAATGAGTTAGGCGAGGCTAAGCCAGGCTGCAGTAACAAATCAATTCCAAATGCTTACTGGATTGACCCCATCCAGGTTTATTTCACACTTACATATAGTTTGATATGAATAAGGTGTCTTCCCCACATTTCGAAACAAAAGACCTCCAGGAAAAAGACAAAGCAGACACATCAGCACTCAACTCTCTAAATGCTGAATGACGTATGTCAGCTACACTCAAGCTTCAATGGCTGGTCACACAGCCCCAGCTCACCTCCAAGGGGTGCTGGGAATCTCGAAGAACACATAAGTTTGGTGTAAGTTTTGAGTTTTATATATATTACTGTCTGCTTTCAAATGATCTCCAGATGATCATATGCAATATTAGCATCATAAATTGGCAATCCTATTATATGTTTCTAATGTCAGTCTTGGTCACATTGAATCAAAAGCTTTATAAATTTTTCTTTCCAACCTAGTAATCATTTTGGTAAAATACCCATTCTAGAAAACATTATTTATGCAATAATTTCCCTTTGAGTGTAAATAAATACTCCTATTAGAGATTACATGAGGAACTGTTCTACTAGCAACATGCCTTATACAGAATGGATGTTTGGTGAATGTTATTAAATGGAACCGGCTGTATCTGACAGCCACAGCATTTTCCAAATATTAGGTGATACTTGTTTCTAATTTTGTTACTGTTTTCATTGAATTTAATTTCTAGTTGAAATAACCCTTTTTAAACATTGTTGAAGTCCAGGCCTAAAGATGAACCAAAAATCTCAGCCTGACATATTTCTTAAATCCACACAAGTTTTAATCCATCTCCCCTTTTACACTGTCTCTGTTCTTAAGTACCATAAATTAGCCTAAAGAAATTCTGGATTAGTATATTGGGTCCAACTTCCAACTTTTCATTTTATTCCTCCAAGTTTATTTCTTTCAGATCCAGAATATTTTATTTCAATTAAAATAGTCTGGAGCCTATGATGAGGTTGAAATTGAGTGTAGTTGTGTGTGTGTGTGTGTGTGTGTGTGTGTGTGTGTGTGTGTAAGGAACTGCACTGGAAAACAAAAGCTCCCTAGAGAAAACAATATTAAGAATTTCTATTCACTTGGAGTAAAAGGCGAGAGGTTCATGAGCTGACTGAAAGCATGATCCAGGAGATCATGTGATTTCAGTATGATTCTCTGTCCAGTTAGGAATAAGAACTCAGTCAGTAGAAGGAGCCAGATCACCCTAGATGTTCAGTTTTGCAAGGTTGTTCTTGTAAGAGTTTGTCTACTTCTTGGTGGACTCAAAACTAACCCTGTGCTAGTAAAAGACCAACTGTCTTCTTTTGTGGGTGCTTCCTAGGACCTTCAGGGGAGAGTCGGCCAGGAAGCCCTGGGCCCCCAGGCTCTCCTGGACCAAGAGGCCCACCAGGTCACCTGGGTGTACCTGGACCACAAGGTCCTTCTGGCCAGCCTGGATACTGCGACCCCTCTTCATGTTCTGGCTATGGGGTGGGAGGTAAGTACCAGCCTCTCATGGGCTATTTTACTGTGGTTAGTGCCACATTGGTGAGGGGGTACTAGTAAAAATAGATCACTTCTAGGAGGAGGGAGAGCTGGAATCCCAAATGATCCAGAGGCATCATCTATAGTGTGCAAATGACCATAGAGGCTGCCTTTTAAAAACCAGAAGAGGAAATTCAAAATAATCACACCTCTAATAAGTCTTCCTTGCTCCCAAATGGCCAGTCGCACTGACCTGGCCTCTGACCTTGTATTTGGTCACTGGAGGCCATTCTCTTTGGCCCCTCATGCTACACTAACTGCTGTGATGTGGCCATGATATCCTGCAAGATTTTACTCTTGTTTCTGGGAAACCTCAAACTTAGAACTCTCCCCCTGATAAGGAGAACCCTTCTAGTCCCTCTAGATTCCTTCAGGTCACATTGTGCCCATTTTCTGTGACCACGGATCATTTTAAGAAGAAACCAATGTGCTCAGGCTGTCCCTGCCTCATGACTAACTACTGGACTGAGATTCTGAAAACATTATGCTTCCTAAAACATCTGCAGTCTGCATGCTAATGGGCTGTGCAATGAGACATTTTCTTGGAAGCATCAAGAGGGGAGGGTCAGAGTCTGCTTTGGGTCAATGAACATATTAGTCAATGAAATTAGATTTTCTGCTTTAAGAGAAAGTTAACCTATTTGCTAGAGGAACTGGTCAAAGATTTGCTGATGTGTTTTTCTGTGTTCATCTCTTCCCTCCCTCCTCTCCCAAATCTCCTTATCCCTTTTAAGATCTGATCCCTTACAATGATTACCAGCACTGAAGTGGCTTCCTCCACTCTGATTACTTGGGCCTGGGACATTGGCTCTGGATCCACAACTGCCCTGTTGACCACCGCCCAGCCCCGCCCCTAACAATGGGCACTCCGCTTCCCCGCCTCACCTGCTTCCCACCTGCCCACTGCCACTCTAGTCCTCCCTGCTCCAAACACGTACAGGGATAATACTGGAACGTTACCCAAGCACTTGTGTCAACTATCATTAGAAACCAACTGTCCGTATCAGCATGGTTATAGATACATAACTGTGTGCCTGCCAAGAATTTATCCAAAACTCCCCTGTCTGAAGGCTCAATAATAAAGTTACTTAATATGCCTCCTTCACTAACCGGTCCCCACAGAAGGTAGATGGGCATCTCTTTCCCGGGCCACCCGCCTCTCCCGCCTTCCTGTCTCACCCCCTTCCTACTGCCTGTCCCTGGTGATGGACTTCTAACATGAGATCAACTTTTTAAATTTATTTTTCCTTCATAATTCTGCTGAGTTTTCAGGGGTTTTTGTAAATAAAACATAATATTTAATCAGCTGGCTGTGGTTCTAATTTTCTAACAATTCTTTAATGTAGCTGTCCTTTTCTTCTTAACTAACCATCTGGAACCTCAGGGGAAGGTCTAAGCAGCCCAGAAGGGCTACTAGCTTTCTGCCTTGGCCAGGATATCTCTGCAGTTTAACCACCAAGTCTGTGTCTCTGTGGATCCTCATGAGGGAAGAATATCTGTTGATGGGTTCCTGGGTCCTATCAAGTCCCTATACCCACTCTTCCTCTCTAGTTCCCCATCCTGATCAGCCGGAATTCACCCCTGTCCAAGACGAGCTGGAGGCCATGGCACTGTGGGGCCCTGAGATCTGATGGCCTCAGGAGAAACTGGAAGACCAGCTGCAAGACTCTTAAGGAATCACTTTCAAGAAGAATGTCATTATTTGGTTTGTATGTGATCTTTAGCGAGCTCATTTCATCAGTCTAAACCTCCTCCTTGGATATTGCTAATATTATCGTAATTATTCACCAAAAATTATATTTAAAAAATCCCCTTAATCTCTGACACCACAGGATTGATTTCTCTTTATTGCTTTAATGACCTGCCAGATGATTTGTTTTTTCAGAGAGAAGAGCTCAAAGAAACATTGGCAAACAATTTGAACTCTGCAATCTTTTATGTGTTACATGAGCTCAAGTCCCAACAACAGATATGATTACATGTGAGGGAAATGACATCCTAGCAGAACAGGAATTCAGACAGATTTACATATAATGCCACTTATCCCTAATGCCTTAGCTGAAAGGAAAAAGGGAGAGTATGAACAAACTACCTCTTGATTAATTGACCTGTCCAACTCTGAGATCACTTGGTAACTGGTTTCACAGGCATCCAAAAATATACATTAGAACATAACCTTTCTAAAGTCTAAAATCACCAAAATTTGGTGATTTAAAAAAAGTGTTTCAATGGATTTTGTTTTGTGAAATAATGAGTTTCCACTGGTTCTGATAGAAAGAGATCCAATTTTGATGAACAATCTTTCCAGCAGTGTTCCAAGGCTTGTCCTCTTTACCTACAGGGATTACTTTGTACGTGCAGATACGTTTTTGCAAACCTATTTCGATGTTTTTTTGTAAGCAAATAAAAATTTAAAACAATGTATGTGGGTTCTTGCTACCGCATCTCTAAATGTCACCTAAGCTTGTAATCCTAGCTGAGTTTTAACCAGAAAAACAACAGTTGCCTTCTTTTAGGCAGACATTCAAACTTTTATTCATTCATTCACTCCTGCATTCATTCATTCTGAGTGCAGCAGGAAGCATATAGAAGAAGCAATTCACTGAGACGAAGAGGTAAGAGACTGGCAGGATTTTATCATTCATTTGTAACCAACCATATAGCAAGCAGCAAAGAGCAAGCACAAGACAGACAGACACTCAATAAATGTTGAGCAATGGACATTTGAGGTACCCATCTGTCTTCTTTTATTTTTTAAATTTATTTATTTTTATTTTTTAACAACCCTTGTTTATTTTTTCAGAATGTAGCATTTTTCTACTGAGGTGTGGTCACCATAGTTTTCCCACCATCAGAATGCCAACAGTCGTCCACCACACTCTCACCCCACCCCTCCTGAGAGTCTCAGATCTAGGGGCTTCTTTCAAGCTTCAGTCTTACAGTTTGACTTTGTCTGATCCTTTGGTTTCTCTAGAGTCCATGTTTAAGTGATCCCATCCAGTATTTATCTTCTGGATTTAAGAAAAGCCTGAAAAACTCCAGAAGCAGAAAGAAAATGAGATTAAATCTAATAGACCCTAACCCCTAAATTCTAATTTTACTTTTCCTTGCTCACACAGGAAAAGTCACAATAGTTGAGAAAGATCTGGATCCAATTATAGATTGTTGAAAATAGAAATGAAGGGAACTATAAACTTAAAGTATGCACCTCTCCCTACAGCAGCTTCCTAATAACAGCTCATTTAAATAATGGAGATGGATCCCTGGAGCTGGGGCCTTCCTAGATCAGGAAGGTCTTCTGACCTTCTTTGCTTTTCCTGCTATACAGATCTGACTTAATCTCTTTCCACCTGAAGGATTCAAATTGTAGTGTCAACTTGGGTGCCTTTAGGGATCAAGGCATACAGCTTTTGGTGCCTTCTCAGGAGTGAAAGAAGATAGTGAGCAGATCAGCAGCAGCTGCTCCCGTTTAGTTATGGAATAAGATTCCATGCTGTAGGGTAAATGAATTAATCAGGCTTTTTATGCTACCAGCCTCTTAGGCTATCACCTGCATCCTTGATCTTGTTAATGCAAAAGGCACTTGGGACCATGGGCACGTGCCTGATTGTGGCTACCTGGAGTATGGGTACGCACACATGTGTAAGTGTGCACACATGTGTAAGTGTGCACATCTGAGCCTAGAGGCTGTGTATAAGCAACAGCAGAGGCAGCAGTGAGAAGACAGATGTGGTATGACTATAGAAGACTCAAGGAAGACACGAAGGGGAAAGGAGTGGGAAAGGGAGAGCCAGCGAGAGCCCAGGAAAAGATCCTAGAGATTTTGGGGGGCTGAAGGGCCTCCTGACTTGCCTCTTGTCTTGCCAGCCCTCAGTCTCACCCCTACACACACATAGAAAGCAGGACTGACGGGGGAACATAACACAAGGCTGATTGTGACCACCTGACCCTGGATGCCTGCAAGATCTCTCTTAAATGGCTGCCAGTGCATCATTAGTTCATTTACACCTTTGGACCGCAAATGACTAGTTTCTTTTTTTTTCAAATTTTTTTTTAAGGATTGATTTATACAAGAACCAGGGTACAGGCCAAAGGTGCGGGAGGGTGAGAGGATTCACCAGAGACAGAGCGGGGAACAGAATAGGCAGACTGATGAAGTACACTGCTGAGGGGAGCAGCGGGCGGCAGGAGAGGTCTGCTGCACCATGTGGGTTGCTCCGCAGCCAGCGAGGATCTAACCAGCACTACAGAGGCTGCAGACAGCTCCACAGCGCTGCGATCAACTACCTGTGCCACCAGGGAGGCTCCTGTCTTAGTTTCTTAGCAGGATAGGAGAGGGAAGGATATTCTGTATGTCTTCATGTTTGAAAATGCAGCCTATATACCATGTCACTCCCAAGATTCTCAATGCTATAGATGGTGAAGCAGAAGCCACTGATTCTAATCCATTCATATCATCAAATTGTGCAAATACACCTGGCTTTGATTTTACTTGGTGATCTTAATTTGTTTTCATAAGCTACAGGCATGTTTCATTAGTTTGGAATGTGTCATCACTTGGACCCAGAATATCAGATTTTTATTGAGTGAAATGTTCAAATTAAAAGGCATAATTCAGATTCAGGATTTTTGTGTTTGTGATATGCATTACCTTATAATAACAGTTCATTTTGAAGGGCATTTATATTGACTTATCTATCTTGGCATGAAAGTATTTATATTTTAATTTTAGTTCACCATTTCTGGAAGTCCTAATATGTCAGTTCACGAAAAGACGTTATTATGCTTCATAATTTTACCACCTTTGCTAAAGTCTTGGGGTTTTTTTTTAATTATTTTTTAAAGATTTATTTTTTCATTTACACAAGAACCGGGGTACAGGTCAGATGTGGGGGAGGGTGAGAGGATTCACCAGAGATAGAGTGTGGAACAGAACAGGCAGACTGATGAAATACACTGCTGAGGGAAACAGTGGGCGCGACAGGAGAGGTCTGCCACGCCAGGAGTCTTCATAAAGTCTTGGTTTCTTTTAGGAATAGTCATTTTATTTTGCACTCAGAAGGAATTTTTTTTTTAAAGATTTATTTATTTCTGCATACAAGAACTGGGGTACAGGCCAGAGGTGTGGGGGTGAGAGGATTCACCACAGACAGAGTGGGGAACAGGACAGATCGACTGAAATACACTGCTAAGGGGAGCAGCAGGCAAGACAGGAGAGGTCTGCTGCGCCATGTGGGTTGCTTCCTGGCCAGGGATCGAACTCCTGCTGCAGTGGCTGAGGATAACTTCATGGTTTGCATCTTGACCCCTGCGCCACCAAGGACACCTTCAGAAGGAGTTTAATTCCAGGACAGCCTTCCTTCCCTCTTACTTTCCTGCCTCCTCTGCCCCTTCCCCTCCCTCCCTAACTAATCTTACAGTTTACCAAAAACTATTCTGTTCAGGGAATAAAGCCATAAACAAGAGAAACGTGATTATCTTCATAAAGCTCTCTCTCTAGTGCTGGAGATAAACAGGAAATAAGTGAACAAACAATAACTTAAAATAATTAAAACTTGTGATAAATAGTATGAAAAGCAAGAAGTGCTGAGACTATAATAATGAGAGTGGGAAGGAGTGTCTTTGGGTGGATAAAGCCTTTCTGAGGGGCCGACCTTTCAGTTGAGACATGGAGCTAAAAAAAGAGGTGGGAAGTGAATTTGAGCCCAAAGCTCTTCAAGAACAAAGGCCCTTTGTCAGGAAGGTGCTTGTAAATTCAAGGAATAAAAAAGGCCAGCAGGGCAGGTGAGTGAGGGGAAGGGTGAGTAGAGCTGTCTGTACCAAACGGGTGATCTCGATTTCATTATAAAATCCATGAGAAGCGAATGATGGGTTTTCAACAGAGCAGTGACATGATCTGGTGTGTGTTTTATGTTGGTGTAAAGTCAGGAATGGGCCACAGTGCAGGTTTCCTGATCCAGCAGACCGGGTAAAGGAGGAGTCAGAGTCCTCAGTGGTTTTTTTGCAGGTCTTTTATTGGGGTTCACCAGGCATATGGCAGGCAGGGGTGCTAGGGGGCTGGGAGGTTGGTAGTCCTCCCAGCCCCCAGCAAATCTACACTCTCTCTGGGCTCTCTGGCATTCTCTGCTTCTGCTTCTGCTTCTCTCTTGGCTTTTCTTGGGCTTCTGCTGGCGTCCCCGTGACACCGCCCTTAAAAAGCACAGTCTCAGCCCAGGTGAATCCCATCTACCTATGCCCACACCCTATTCCAGGTGCCCGCCATCAGGCATGCATTCAGGACCGCAAGTATCCATCATCTATCCTGATGGCGAGAGGGCAGAAAAGCCTGACATTTTCTTTACCCTACAGTTGGTGATAGGAACATTGTTCTTGCATCACACCACGTGGCTGCACTTCTCTCCTGAAGCTGTTTTTGGCAGTTAACAGAGGCCAGGTCTACTCCAAGGGAGTTAATGCTCCAGTTAGGTTGGGCAAGGCTATGCTGAGGTGTAAGGTAAGTGAAAATATCAGGCTTTTCTGCCCTCCTGCCATTAGGATTGATGACGGATCCCTGCGGTCCTGAATGCATGCCTGATGGCGGGCACCCTGGAGTAGGGTGTGGGCATGCGTAAGTGGATACACCTGTGCTGAGAGACTGGGCTTATAAGGGCGGCGTCACGGGGTCACCAGCAGAAACACAGCAGGGAGCAGAGCAACAGAGCCCACCAGAGAACGCCAGAGAGCCCAGGCAGTGAAGACTTGCTGGGGCCTGGGAGGCCTGCCAGCCTCCTGGCTTCCCAGCACTCCTGCCTGCCATGTGCCTGGTAAATCCCAATGAAAGCCTGCAAAAGCCACTGAGGGCTCTAGGACTTCTTTACCCCATCTGCATAGAATCATAGAGATCCTGCTCCCTGTCCACCTGCCACTACATGAGGTAACAAAAATCCCTACATATCAAGAGCTTGCACAAGACACACCTATTTCTCGCTACACAGGAGTACAAGGCCGCTGTCCTCAAGGTCTTGGCTCACTGTCCCATTCTGCCTTCGTTACAATTTCATATCAACTTATAATTCTGTGACTGTCATGACTAGACAAGAAACATGGAGTGTAATTTTCCCCGGCTTTGTTCAGAAGTGACACATGTTGTTTCCTCTCATATTCCATTGGTCCAAGTAAATCACAAGGCACATTTAATTTCATAGGGATGGAGATGTACAATATTCCAAGTGCTAGGAAGCAGAAGAGAGCCAGAGATATTGACTAGAAGCACTACAAGCTACAAATGAGCGTTTAATTCATTTGCTCCTCACAACAATCCAAGAGCTAATTCAGTAATTATCCAAGTTGTCCCAGTGAGGAGACAGAAACACAAAAACTTAAGTGACTCAGCCAAGGACACACAGCTAGAATTCAAAACTAGGCATCTGGCTCATGGTACACATTCTTAACCTCTAGGCTGCTCTGCCTCACCTGTCGATCATGCTAAAATGTTAGTGGCAAATAAAGAGTGGAGATGGGGCTTATGAGGACTTCTGAAAGATTGCTTTAGCTGTCTGAGTTGGGAACCCTCTATTTCCTCCTTTCTTTCCTTTCCCCACTTCCTTCCTTCCCTTCTGTTAACCAAGGACCTCAGGTGATCAGAGAGCTGGAGCTTGACAAAAGCAATTTTTTTTTATAGAGGCATGTTTTATTTGTTTGTTTGTTTGTTTATACATGCACTGGGTACAGTCAGAAGCGCAGGAGGGTGAGAGAATTCACCACAGCCAGAGCGGGAGCAGAGCAGGCAGAAGGACCGAAGTACACTGCTGAGGGGAGCAGCGGGCGGCAGGAGAGGTCTGCGCGCCATGCGAGACCCTCCTCTGGTGGCCGGGGAGCAGCCGGGGATCGAACCGGCGCTGCAGAGGCTGCGGGCAGCTTCGCAACCCAGGGCTCAACCGCTGCGCCACCGGGGAGGCCCGACAAAAGCAATTTTGAGACCATCTTGGTTAAATACTGGAGGATGGGTTAGGCCGGATCATAGTGGATGAGAAAACATGTGTTACCCACTCTAATGACCTAGTGAGAGATGGTGGAGGACTGAACTAAGCTAGTAGAAATGACACGACTTTTTAATGGGCTGGAACTGAGGAGGGGAATGTATCTAGGATAAACCAGGTATCTGACCTAAGCAGCAGGTGTATGGAGCTACACTTATCCTGCCTGGAATTACAGATGTGGGGCAAGGAGGTTGCAGAGTTCACTTTAGGAAGATAACTGAGTGTGAGGTGTTCAGTAGAGGCAAGTTGGAGCTTGAGGAACCAGAGGTATAAAATGAGTTATTTGTATGTAGGTGGAATTTGAAGGCTGCAGAAATGAATGAGATCATCTGGAAATGTTCCCACCTGCTCCAAGCTCTCTATCATTTCGTTTCCACAAATTCTTCCACCTGACTTTTCCCACTTTGATTTTGATTAAATGTCTTGAAATAGATCTCTCTGCCAAATGTTCTTCAAAGTACCACCAGTGGTCTAATTGCAAAATCCTTAAAGCATGTTCTTTCTTGTTTCTCTATCTCTGACATGACTTTGCTTCCACTTGGAAAGCCCTTCTTCTCCACCCCACCCCTGTTTAAATTACCCACCTCTATGAATACCCAGCCTGTCAGGCTCGGCCTAGATCCCTCTGCCTGTGTGAAGTCTCTGAAACCCACCATGACAACCTGGACAACCTCAACAATGATGGAATCACAGTCTTCTTTTCCACTGATGTGCAGTCAGTACCAGGTCTCAGACGGCCCACCGGGACCTTAGCATATGTCAGCTGCTCAGTGAATAGTTATAGGGTCATCTCATCCTGGCAGTTTCATTTAAAATGTGAATCAAATAATATATTCTGTCTACAGTGGGAGAGTTTCTCTAGATTTAAGCCAGAACATTTGGGGGACAGGAACTGTCTCGAGGAATGAATGGTAAGTTTCTTTGGAAATTTGCAAACTCAGATCTCTGAAGTGCTTCAGAATGTGAGGAAGATCTTTCAATCTTGTCTCCTTATAAATGTATTCAGTCACGTGCATTCATCCACCCATCTGTGTGCACGCGAGCACACATTCATCAGACGTTTAATTAGTCTCTATCATGGATTGACCATGTACCAGGGTGTTAGAGAAGATGAATACAGTGGCATGGGAGTTCCTCATTTCCCAAGTTGAAGCAGGGAAGATAATTTGAACCAGATTGTGGAAGATCTTTTATCCCCATGCTAAATATTCAGATTTCTGCCTGAAGGCAAAGGGAAGCATCTGGAAGTCTAAGCAGATGGGTGATCTGATGGGGCTCATTCCTTGGAGACACAGCTTTAACACAGAGTGCAAAGCAGACAGGTGTGGGAAAGACCAATGAAAAGATATTTAATGAGGGTCCTTCCATGTACTAGCTCCTGTTCTGAACACTATATGTTAAACTGACTTTTGCAAGTCCACTTTACCTCACGTGTATATAACATGTCCAAGGTTACACACAGAAGAGGCAAAGGAGGGCTTTCCAAGTCTGCATGGTTTGTGCCCATAGCTCGGGAACACCTCCCTGCCTGTGCCAAGCTGTCTGCTGGGGCAGGTCAGATGATGGGCATCTGGGAGCTGTGGCAGGGCAGGGCGGAATGAGAGGCGCCTTGAACACTGATAAGTATGGGCAGAACTTGATGACTGATGGGGTTTGGGGTGGTGACAGGAGGAAGGTAAGAATGGCTTTAAGACGTCAAGCTTGGGACATTGAGTGAACAGCAATTGCACCAAGTGAGGTAGAAAATTGAAGCGGGAAACAGAGCAGCTTGTTGGTTTTGAGGTTTTCGACTTTTTCCAGAGTCAGTACAGTGTTAGCAGCAGATAGGGACTTAGAAAGGATGAAACTGGGCGGAATGATTTGGGATGACTAATTTAGTCTGTGACTGCTGGACAGGATTGAATCCCTTTGGGCCTGTCCCCAACAAAAAGGGCTGTTCAAATGCAGGATGGAGGTTTCCAAGGTATGAACCAAAATATTTGGTTAAAAGAAATCATAATTTTTCTTTCTGATTCAATGTGGCATAGGAAACACTGATGTAAAGTGTTCATTTGTGCTAGACAAGCTCAGAGTACAGAGAATTCATTGCCACAAAGTCCTGGTTATGCTATACTCTTTGGGGGAAAAAGTCTATCATTAACAAAAAATGACTTCATGAATATACTTGGATTATGCTACATTACTTATCAGACTAAATAATTTGATTAGAAATTTGGCTAATACAAGACATTTAAATCCATTATTAAGTGAAATAAGCAAATTGCCGGACGATATGTTCAATATTTCTCTTTAATTCTGCTTATCCATGCTGACAAATTGGCATAAATAAACTCAAGACATAGGTTTTGATGATGAAATGGTAGGAAACTTTCATTTATTAAAGTGTTAATTTCACTTACCTGTTAACGTTTAATATTTCTTTGCTGTTTAGAAGGTATTTTTATAACAAGCATGTGCTCTCAGAAGTTTAATGCTTTTTGGGGAAATCACAAATGATTCTGAGTAAAATTCTATTTATAAAATAATCTATATCTTCTTAATAGCATCCTCATAGTGATGTGGAATGAGTCACTGATATTCAGAAAGTTCTCAGGCAATGATAATTTTAAAAGCGGAAAAGGAGAGGAGACAAAATGCATTACCAAAAGTCGTGGAAGCTTGTTTTCTTGTTTTGGTAGCACTTCCAAATGAATGAATGCTAGTAATGATTCCTTTTTCTCTATATCTAGCTTTATAATAAAAATCATTGGCATGAGTAACCATATTTTCTCCTTTGTTTACTTTGTTTAATAACACTATCTCAATGATTAAAAAATAAGCATGACTGATATAGTCAAATACAATTTTATTAATCTAAGTTTCATAATAAAATCTAAAGAAGTAGGGCCTCCCTGCTGGTGCAGGTGGTTGAGCGTAGCACTGCGAAGCTGTCAACAGCCTCTGCAGCACGGGTTCGATCCCAGCCAGCCAGGGAGAAACCCACATGGAGCGGCAGACCTCTCCTGTCTCACCTGCTGCTCCCCTCAGCAGTGTATTTCACTCAGTCTGCCTGTTCTGTTCCCTGCTGTCTCTGGTGAATCCTCTCATCCTCCTGCACCTCTGACCTGTACCCCAGTTATTGTATGTATAAATAAATAAATCTTAAAAAAAAAACTAAAGAAGTAAAAACACTTTTTTTTCACATCTAAAAGGAATGTTGTACGGAAACAACACAAATCTAACCAAGTGAGACAAAGTCTAATTCCTGAAGACATTTATCTCTGTTTTTCAGTGTCCTTCCATCTGGCCCAAATTTCTGCTTTCATCATGAGAAATCATTATTTGAATGTACTTTGTGTTGATATTTTGAACAAACTTGGTTGCTAGAAAGTTCATGGGCTATTATTTTAACTGTCCTTCCTCATGTAGATGCTTGTATCCTGCCTATAAACTGATGAGTTTGGAACTGAAAGGATTGAACTTCCCAATTGAGTTCTTTTTGCAAACAAGCCGCTTATCAGATTTGGACACCCCAAGTTGAAGCCCTGCTAACTAAATCTCCCTTGTAGCTGACTCCCTGCTCGTGTTCCTGGAGCATTGCCAAAAGGATTGTTCTCTGATTTCTCAAGTGTGGGCAGGTTTTATCAAACAAGGAGAGAGTCACTGCTCTCAGGGACTGTGAGTCACAGAAAAGCTACAAAAAATGGACACAATCCAAAGAAGACTGTGCAGGGAACAATAACTGTCCACATTCTGAAAGTTTGGGGGAAGTAATTTGCTTTTCTTCTAAAATATCTACCAGTCCATATTTCTGGGGTGCTTTCTGAAGCAATTGGCCCTAGGCCTATGTGGTTAAAGACAACACTCAGGGACAGGGAGGATCAAAGCGACCCTGGAGCCCCTAGCGTGGCAGAGTGGAAAGGACCTGATAGTTTCTGCTGTCATGTTCCAGAAGCTGACCATGACATTTATGATGACCAGGAAGTTGGTGGCTCATTTTTAAATTTTTACTCATTTTTAGTTCTTTTTATGCCTATCAAAGCAGGCACTGGCAGCAGCACTATAGGGCATGTTTGAAGGTTTTCCCTGCTCGGCAGCTCCTGGCGCACCTGTACTCACTTGGAGTATCTCCCCACACATTCTTTCCTTTACTGATTAAAGTCTGGGTTTCTCATCTTCCTAACTTGGCTATCACCAAAGAGACAAGTCACATCCATTTCACAGTAATTTTGCATGAACTGTTATGTTAGAGATGTGCTAGTTTCAGCCCAAACTATTCTCTTTTCGGGATTAGATTCTCATTTCTCAGACTCCTTTGGTGACATTTTCTCAATCAATGAAATAAGTCTGTGACTTCTGAGTCACGGGAGGTCAGAGGCATGTGTGTCTTGTCCACCTGGGTGCAGAAGCCTTATAAAATGAAAGATGTTGGGGTCTGGAATGACCTTGTAAATGAACAGCGGTTGATCAGGAATTTCTACGTTCTATCACTACATGTACAAGAAATAAACTTATTGTGTGAGGTTTCAGAAATGTGTCTTTATAATATATTAGCTAGCATCACCATGCGTGATGTAGCTGCTATTGCTTAGGCAACAAACATTTATGTTGGACTATGGACCTACTATGTGCCAAAAACTTTTGTAAAGTTTCCATGAGCCAGACACTGTGCTAGGTACTGGGGGTGCACAAGAGAAAAGACACATTCTTTGCCCTCAACAAGTTCAGCTCTTCAATGGAGAGATGCATGTATGAGCATGCATGAGCAACAGAAATACCCCAGAATGCCTGAAAAGAACTGAGAGGTACAAGGCATGGTAGAAAGAGTGTTGGTGAGGACAAAGTTAGAATAACTTAGAAAAGGCATGGAGACAAAAGGATTGGGAGAGCAGGGAGAGAGGAGTGAGAGGGGTCTAGTACAGGTGTGAGGTCCCAAAAAAGGGAGCATCTGTCCTCATGGAGCTTGAAACCAGGGTCATCAGTACATGGATATATCTTGGTTCCCAGTCTGAAATCTCTGCACCTGATTCTTTTGGGTTTATATGGAGGTTTCATTACACAGGCAACATTAAGTCATAGGCCTTTGGTGATTGATTAAAGTCAATCTCCCCTCCTTTCTCTGGAAGTCAGGGCTGGGACTGGCTGTTTCAACTCTCTAGTCCCTTGATTAATTATCCTGGCAACCAGCCTCCATCCATAGGTAAGAGCCTAAGGCTACCTCATTAACATAATAAAAGACACCTTTGTTGCTTTGTTTAGGCAATGCCAAAGAGTTTAGAAACTCAGTGCCAGAAACAGGGGTGAAGACCAAACATCTATTTATTATAGATCACAACCTAACATTATGATGGCAGAAAACTTTTATTCACACATGGATCTCAGATTCCAAGAATGGTTCCTGGAACAGCAACATTAGTTGAATGAATGAAATATAGCAGCCAGTCCCCTGTTAATATAGATTGCAGAGTTGGCCGATTAATCACTGCTTTCAAGGTTTGGACTTCTAGATCAAATTTTCTTTTTTTTTTTTTTTAATAGAGGCATGTTTAATTTATTTATTTGTTTGTTTGTTTGTTTTGTTTATACATGCACTGGGTACAGTCAGAAGCGCAGGAGGGTGAGAGAATTCACCAGAGCCAGAGCAGGGAGCAGAGCAGGCAGAAGGACCGAAGTACACTGCTGAGGGGAGCAGCGGGCGGCAGGAGAGGTCTGCGCGCCATGTGGGATCCTCATCTGGTGGCCGGGGAGCAGCCGGGGATCGAACCGGCGCCGCAGAGGCTGCCGGCAGCTTCGCAACCCAGCGCTCAACCATTGCGCCACCGGGCAGGCCCTAGATCAAATTTTCTGAAGAGTACATATATTCACATTTCTCTGTGATTTACTGGCCCTGCATATACACCATACTGGTAACAGCACCTAATAATAAGATGACCGGCAATGCTTTTCGAACCACTTATAAAAATATTTTATTTGGATTTTCTGAATTGGCCAAAAAGCAAAAGACAGAAGCTTTATACTCAGAAACCCTGCTAAATATGAAGACCCTTTTAGTTTGTGATTGCTAAGAAGATGCCAGATGGCAACGTAATTCAAAATGTTGATTCCAGACAATTTAATACGGGTGAAGAGCTGGCGTTTCCTAAGACCAACGGATAAAGCACAGGTGTGCCTGCCATCAGCAATAGAAGGCTCTTCAAGCAGCCGCCGTTTGCTAGGTTTTACTAGATATTAATTTTGGAATTGAAAAGAGAGAGTAGTAAAAGCAGAGACTTGGAATAAAGATTTGTTTGAGATCAGAGTCTCTCGTGGACCCAATGGCACTGCTGCAAATGTGTGTCTCCCTCAGAGGTCCTGTTTACCCTGTCTTCATGTGGAAAATGTACCCTGAATCTTCCTGGCAGCCAGCCTTAGAAAAGTTGGCGGTCAAGAGGAATGACCGTCTGTTTTACCAGTAGCTGATCTCAGAGTTACATTTTTCTAAGGCGAAGCCCCATGCTGTAGTGATGCTGCAAAACTACTCAACTCTCTTATTTCAGATTTTTGGACAATGAGAGAAAAACCTTTTTCTGCCAGAGCCTGTATTTAAGTTGAAAAGGAGGCTTAATGCCAGTCTTGGAAAGATCAGTCCATCTTAGTCGGGCTCTATCCAATTCAAACTCAGCGTTGTAGAGTTTGGCCGCAGGACCCCTCCGGCGCTCCGAGATTTTGCAGGCTCAGAACCTGCTACCTATTCCATGGGAGAATTTCAGCCAGGAGAGACCTGGACATTTAATGTTGTTTTTGGCTGAATGTGGAACTAACCCCTTTTTCCAGGAGAAGGTAAGAAAACAAATCAGTCAACTGCAGACTAGAAAAACGAGGGGCACAGGCAGTGACGGGGTCTAGATCTGGTGTGGAGGGAATTAACAATAAAGGAGAGGAAGAAATGATTATAAGAATTTGAAAAAGCCTGCATTTTACATGCCTTTTTTCTGGAACCTGCTTCATCAAGGTTAAACCTTACAAGTGAAAGACAATTCTGCTCCTCAATCACTTCTAAAAGTAGCAGTGAAAAATGAATAAATAAATGGTGACAACATTTCTCCAACACCAGCATCCCCAGCAAATGACCTTAGATCTCCTAAACTAAAAGACATTATTTGGAGGGGGTGGAGCAACATGGCGGCGAGGAGACCCTGCCAGTAAGATCTCCCATTAAAAAAGTGAATAGGGAGGAAAAGCGGCAGGTCCCAGTGAGAACTGGGACACGGAAGATAAACGGGTGACGCCAGCGAACTGCCCGAAGAAGAAAGTGGCCATAAAAGAGGACTAGAAGGGAGGGAAGCGCAGAACCCTGCTCCCCTCCCCCGCCCACAGAGGCAGCACTCTCCGACCGGCAGAGAGGAGGAAACAACAAACCAAAACGGCCCACAAGAACAAACGACGCAGCAAGCGGGACTGTGAGTGGAAAGGAACTATTGCAGCCACCACACCCCGTGAACGGGAGCTGAGGCGAACCCTGCAGGATCCGCCGCGGCGGTGAGCGAACGGCTCCGGGCGCCATTAGAGAAGAACAAAGACTCCGGGAGACGCGCACACAGCCCGGGCTGCCGGTAAGCTGGCACGGGAACGCGGCGCGCTCGGGGAGCTTGAAAAGCAAGTGCAGACCTGGATCGCGGCTGCCCAGGTCCCCGCGCCTGCGACCTAGGCTTGCGGGGAGACACACGGAGGTCCTCACTGAGGTGAAGGTCCCTCCCTGAGTGAGCAGGAACCAGGCGCCCAGGCACGGGAGCTGTGCAAAAGGCGCCATTCCCGCGCCCCTGAACTGGGCTACAGCCCGCGTCCTGGAACTGAGGGCTTTGAACTGAGACCCGGGGCACGAAAATTCGGGGCGTGGTTTCTCCACGACGGTGGGGCACAAGGCAGACACAGCACCCCAAAGCTGTTGAGGTGTACCCTACCATTCCCGCTCTGTTCTCTGTCCCACGGGGTGGGGGGAGGCGAAAAACAGCCCCCAAGGCCAATAGGAGAGATCTCTGGCGCCACCTAGCGACCAGGAAAAAAAAAAGTCACTAACACCCTATAAACAGGACATTTCTTAAGACTGCTTGAAAAGGGCAGAAGGTTTCTGGAGGACCCAGTGGCCAGCCGGGAAGTTATTCCACGCCAGGCCCCTTCCGACCAGCAGTCTGAGCCCACAGAGGGAGCAGGCACCCACGTCCGGGGCAGACCGGGTGCGCAGAAGAGTGTGCCTGAAACCGGAGGCGCAGGGACTGCATCCCGCTTCGCCATTTGAGAACAGGGACATTTCTTCAGTAAAAACTGCCTAAAACCAGCAGAAAGCTCCCCCAGAAGACAGAGATGGCTCCTGGAAGAGCCAGAGGGGAGCGGAGAAGTTCACCCAAGATGTCAGTCAGTCCGAGCAACACAGTGTCCCAACGCATACGACAAATTAGAAAACAGACAGTAGGGAGTAGAAGAACCACACGCAACCTAACAACTCCTCAGGAAAGAAGCACACCACAAAAAGAAAACCACTCCCCAGATTGCAACGACAGCAACTTGGAAGAACTTCTGAGCCTTCCAGAAAGAGAATTTAAAATTGCCATGATTAAAAAAGTGATAGATCAGAAGAAGGAAATTGAGTCCCTAAAGAGGGAAGTAAGAGAAATGCAGGAGATCAAAGAATTAATGGAGGAACTAAAGAACTCTGGGAAAAGCAATGAAAGCAGAATAGATGAAATGGAAGAACGAATAAGTAATCTTGAAGACACAGAAATAAAAAGAACCAAAACAGAAAAGGAAAGAGAAGTACGAAGGAAAAAGAATGAAGAAAGACTTCGGGAACTATCTGACTCCATGAGGAAAGGAAATATAAGAGTTATAGGAATTCCAGAAGGAGAGGAGAGAGATGTAGGAACAGAGAAAATATTCATGGATATAATTGAAGAGAACTTCCCAAATGAGAAGAAGGAGCTGAAAATTGATATACAAGAAGCAAGAAGAACACCAAACTTCCACGACGAAAGGAAAAACACAGCAAGACACATAATAGTAAAGCTCCCAAGAATCCAGGACAAGGAAAAAATAATGAAGCTGACAAGAGGGAAGAAACAGATAACATTCAAAGGAAAACCAATCAGGCTGACATCAGACTTCTCTGAAGAAACACTACGGGCAAGGAGAGAGTGGAGGGACATAGTCAACAGACTCCAAGAAAACAGATGCCAACCAAGAATACTCTATCCCGCAAAGCTCTCTTTCCTCCATGAAGAAAGAATATGGACCTTCCCAGACAAAGAGAAACTCCGGAATTTCATTGCGACTAAACCCCCACTCCAAAAAATACTACAAGGAATCCTAAAGCCAGAACCTCAGAGGGACGAATAACAACGAAAGAAGACCAAAAAAAAAAAAGTTATTAAAAGAATAAATAAATAAAATCAAAGGAAAGACAAACATAATGGCAAATACAGATGCTAACATATCAATATTAACTCTAAATGTAAATGGACTAAACTCTTCAATAAAAAGACACAGAGTTGCAGCCTGGATTAAGAAACAAAACCCAACCTTTTGCTGTCTCCAGGAAACACATTTAGCTACAAAAGATAAAAATAGGCTCAAAGTCAAAGGATGGAAAACAATCCTACAAGCAAATGGGCCAAAAAAGAAAGCAGGAACAGCTATACTTATATCAGATAAAACAGACTTCAAACTCAAAAAAATAAAAGAGACCCCAATGGTCACTACATTATGATTAAGGGGACAATACTTCAAGAAGAAATAACACTCATTAACATATACTCACCAAACGAAAGAGCACCAAAATATATCAGACAACTGTTGTCCTCTCTGAAAACAGACATCAGAGAAAACACATATGTAGTGGGAGACTTCAACACACCACTATCAACAATGGATAGATCAACAAGACAAAAAATAAGTAAAGAAACTAAAGCTCTAAAAAAGGACCTAGAGCATTTGGGCTTAACAGACATCTATAGAACACTAAACCCAAAAAAAACGGAGTACACATTTTTCTCAAGCGCACACGGATCATTCTCCAGGATCGATCACATACTGGGGCACAAGACAAACATCAACAGATACACCAAGATTGAAATCATACCAACCATCTTTTCTGACCACGAAGGCATCAAACTAGAAATAAATCATAAAAAGAAGGCAAGGAACTATCCTACCTCATGGAGATTAAAAGCCACACTACTGGAAGACCACTGGACTAACAAGGAGATCAAATAAGAAATTAAAAAATTCTTTGAATTGAATGACAAGGAGGACACCAATATCCTAAACGTATGGGATGCAGCAAAAGCAGTAATAAGAGGAAAATATATAGCAATAGAAGCTCACATCAAAAAACAAGAAAGAACTCAAAGAAACAACCTAATCTCGAAGCTCAAAGATCTAGAAAAAGAACAACAAAAAAACCCCAGAACCAGTAGAAGAAAAGAAATAATAAAAACCAAAGCAGAAATAAATGAAATTGAAACTAAAAAAACAATCCAAAAGATCAATGAAACCAAGAGCTGGTTCTTTGAAAAAATCAATAAAATAGACAAACCCCTAGCCAGGCTCACAAAGGAAAAAAGGGAGAAAGCACAAATACACAGAATCATAAATGAAAGAGGAGAAATCACAACGGACACAGCAGAAATCAAAAGAATAATCAGTAACTACTATGAACAGTTATATGGAAACAAGTTCAACAATCTAGAGGAGATGGACAAATTCCTACAACTCTACAATCACCCAAAGCTAGATAAAGAAGAAATAGAACACCTAAACAGACCAATTACAAGCAGCGAAATTGAAATGGTAATTAAAAACCTCCCCAAAAACAAAAGCCCAGGACCTGATGGATTTACAAATGAATTCTACCAAACATTCAGAGACGAATTAGTGCCTATCCTTCACAAACTCTTCCAAAAAATTGAGAAGGAAGGGACAATACCAAACACGTTCTATGAAGCCAATATTACACTAATACCAAAACCGAATAAGGACAACACAAAAAAGGAAAACTATAGGCCAATCTCCCTAATGAACACTGATGCAAAAATCCTCAATAAAATTTTAGCTATCAGAATCCAACAATGTATCCATAAGATAATTCACCACGACCAAGTTGGATTCATTCCAGGGGCACAAGGATGGTTTAACATCCGAAAATCAATCAACGTTATCCAACACATCAACAAAAAGAAATATAAAAACCATATGATAATATCAATAGATGCTGAGAAAGCTTTCGACAAAGTGCAACACCCATTCATGATAAAAGCCCTTGAAATTCTGGGGATACAAGGAACATACCTCAACATCATAAAGGCCATCTATGACAAGCCAACAGCCAGTATCATTCTCAATGGTGAAAAGCTGAAAGCAATTCCATTAAGATCTGGAACAAGACAAGGATGTCCACTCTCACCACTGCTTTTCAATATAATACTGGAAGTCCTAGCCAGAGCAATAAGACAAGAGAAAGACATCCAAGGAATCCAAATAGGAAAAGAAGAAGTCAAACTATCACTATTTGCAGATGATATGATAATATACATAGAGAACCCCAAAATCTCCACAGAAAAACTAATTCAACTCATCAATCAATTCAGTAAAGTGGCAGGATACAAAATCAACACGCAAAAGTCAGTAGCCTTCCTATACACAAACAATAAATCTGAAGAAGAAGAAATCAAAAAAACCACCCCTTTTATTATCGAAACAAAAAAAATCAAATATTTGGGAATAAATCTAACAAAAGAGGTAAAGGACCTATACAAAGAAAACTATAAAACACTGTTAAAAGAAATAGAAGAAGACACAAAGAAATGGAAAGACATCCCCTGCTCATGGATTGGAAGAATAAACATTATTAAAATGGCCATCCTACCAAAAGCAATATACAGATTCAATGCTATTCCAATCAAAATCTCAATGGCATTCTTCAAAGAAATAGAACAATTATTGATGAAATTCATATGGAATCACCAAAAACCCCGAATAGCCAAAGCTCTACTGAAAAAAAAAGAAGGAAATGGAGGCATCACACTCCCAGACTTCAAACTATACTACAAAGCCATAATCATCAAAACTGCATGGTATTGGAACAAGAACAGACATACAGACCAATGGAATCGAATAGAAAATCCAGAAATAAACCCACAGATTTATGGTCAACTAATCTTTGACAAAGGAGCGAAGACTATGCATTGGAGCAAAGAAAGTTTGTTCAATAAATGGTGCTGGGAAAACTGGGTCGCTACATGCAAAAGAATGAAGCTTGACCACTACCTCACACCATACACAAAAATCAACTCAAAATGGATTAAAGAACTAGACATAAGACCTGAAACCATAAAATACATAGAAGGAAATATAGGCGAAACACTACGGGATTTGCACATCAAAGACATCTTTACAGACACATCACCCAAAGCAGTGATAGTGAAGAGAAAGATAAACAGCTGGGACTACATCAAATTAAAGAGCTTCTGCACAGCAAAAGAGACAATAACAAAAACAAAGAGAAACCCCACCAACTGGGAGAACATTTTTGCACACAACACTAATGATAAAGGACTGATCACAAAAATCTGCAAAGAGCTGATGAGACTCAGCAACAACAAAGAAAATAATCCAGTCAAAAAATGGGCAGAAGAGCTAAAAAGAAACTTCTCTGAAGAGGAAATGCAAATGGCCAACAGACATATGAAAAAATGTTCAACATCACTTGTAATCAGGGAAATGCAAATCAAAACTACCATGAGATACCATCTTACACCAGTGAGAATGGCACATATTAAAAAAACTAGCAACAACAAATGTTGGCGAGGATGTGGAGAAAAAGGAACTCTTGTGCACTGTTGGTGGGAGTGCAAACTGGTCCAACCACTATGGAGAGCTGTGTGGAGATTTCTGGACCTACTAAACATAGAGCTTCCATATGATCCAGCAATTCCACTCCTAGGTATTTACCCAAAGGACACAGAAACATCAATTCCAAAGAGCACCTGCACTCCTATGTTTATAGCAGCACTGTTTACAATAGCTAAGCTTTGGAAACAACCCAAATGCCCAAAAATAGATGAGTGGATCAAGAAGATGTGGTACATATATACCATGGAATATTACTCAGCATTCAAAAAAGATAAACACATGCAATTTGCAGCAACATGGATGGCACTGGAAGGGATCATGCTCAGCGAAATAAGCCAAAAAGAAAAAGAAAAATACCGGATGGTCTCACTCATAGCAGGAATCTAGAAAACTTAAATAAGGGACCAGGAAAATGAATATAAGAAAGTGAAAATCAAAATCAACAAAAAACTATGAACCAGAGACACTTTTTGGAGGGTGGGGGGCGGGAGGGGAAGGATTGGGGTCAGAATGGGGCGTTTGCAATTGTATGGGGGAATATAAAAATAAAATTTAATATTTAAAAAAAAAAAAAAGAGACATTATTTGTCAGTCTCATTAATCCACATTCTTAGTGTTTACTCTGTTAACTTACAGCAGGAATTAGGAAGGGACAGGACGGCAGCTTGGCAAAGCATGGCTGTAAAGACCTGCTTAGAAATCTGGCTTTACCTTGGCTCACCAGCAAGGTCCTAGCATCCACCAGGAGAAGGAGCAGATGTCTGCCCAGTCTCTCCCCCGTGGCCACTTCTGCTGGGGACGTAACCTCTCAGGACTATAGAAGGGGCCAGGCTGGCAGACAATGCGCTAAACCAGCAATGACAGTAAGTATGGCTGGCTGACCTGTAGCATAGCACTGTGGGGGAAATGAAGTTACCAGGCTTTTTCCATCCTCCCGTGCTAGCATGGATGCCTGGGCTGAGAGGGTGGGTGTGGGGCACACACACCTATGATTATGGACACCTGGGCCCAGAGAGCACAGGTGTGTGCTTGGGTAAATAAATGCTCACGCCTGTGCCTGGAGGGGGGATAAGGGCAGCATAGCGAGGAGACCTACACGCAGGAGAGATCGAGACTGTAGAACGAGACGAGAGAATATCAGAGAGGCAAGAAATATCCCAAAGATCCAGGGGATCTGGGAGGCTTGATTTCTCCCTGGCCTCCCTGGATCTCCAATTCCTGTCCCCCAAGCCTGGCCAGCCCCTCTGCCGGCCTCCTGCCACCTCTGCCCGGCCTGTGCCTGCCTCTTTGCATGCCCAGCCTCCCTGTCTGGTGTGCCTGTGGACCTGGTTCCCTGCTCCAACGTTAAAGACCTATAAAATCCATTGAAGTATTATAGCTACAGTATTTATTAGGATGTAAAGGATGTTATTTGACAAGGCATGATAGCTCCTCAGTGGAGGTGTTTCCAGAGAGGAGTGAAGCTTCTGAACTCTGGGGAAAGGAAGAAGACTGCAGGGCTCCAGGGAAATTTCAGGAGTAGATGCCTGCGGCTCCTTGTCCTGTGTTTGATCCCTCTGAACTTTCATCATTCACTGGCCCCTCTTATAACGAAGCCATTTGTATGCACCACAGGAGATCAGATGAGACCCAACACTCTCGAGCTGCAGGAGGTGAGTGGTTATCTTCAGCTCGCTGCAAAGGAGGCTTTTCAGTTCTCTGCTCTGGAGAGCAGGTGGTTACTGGGAAGGTGAGATTCAGCTCCTGTTTCTCCAGTTTTCAGCACTGTCCCCTGCTCACTAGAGTGCATTAGGCCGAATGATGACTACAATACTACATCTCATTTCAAATACGCAAAGGCTTTTCCTTTTTCCTTTGTTACTTATGATCAGGTTACTTATGTTTTACGAAGAAAGTCGAGAAAGTTGGAGTATAGGTCAAATGCGAGGTAAGAGAGGTGTTTTCTACCACAAGTCAGTATGCTCTGCGTATACCTGCATTACCTGTGAAAAGAGGAAGCATATTAAAAATTATGTTTTTTGAGCAAAAGTTGGTTTGAATCAGGCAGCATTCAATCTAGCAGATTGGAAGGAGCAGCCAAGGGGCTGTTCAAAATGAAAGAAGGGAACAGGAGCAAAAGGTACCAGAAGGAAAGAACAAAAGGCAGAAGGACACAGGAACAAGGAAGTTAAATTTTAGGCAAAAAAGCAGGTTTCAGTGTGTCAAGTGGAAGATTATTAGGGCTTTGGTGTTGGGCCTGGTGTGGAGACATACATCGGTAGCAGTTAGAACGTGTAATCCCTACAGCAAAGATGTAAACCTATTTCACCTCAATATATATAACTGGGGGAGAAAAAGTGGAGTGGTTATTGCAAGTTTACTTTTCCTTTAGGTGATGGCAGGGTGCTTTTAGGCCAAGATTCAAACAGAGTTGACCAGGTAATTCCTACGTGACTGGCTTACGATTCCATTTCTGGGAGAGCAGAAGTTGGAATTAAGTCTTGGTTTGGTGACGTAGGCTTAGCATAAGCAACTCCATCTTGGGCCTGTTGTCTTTTTCTTTTTTTTGAAAAAAGATTTATTTATGCATACAAGAGCTGGAGTACAGGCCAGAGATGTGCGGGGTAAGAGGATCCACCAGAGAGTGGGGAACAGAACAGGCAGACTGACTGAAATACACTGCTGAGGGGAGCAGCGGGCGAGACAGGAGAGGTCTGCCTCACCATGTGGGTTTCTCCCTGGCCGGCCAGGGATTGAACTTGTGCTGCAGAGGCTGTGGATTGCTTCATAGTGAGGTGCTTAACTTCTTGCAACACCAGGGAGGCCCTGTTGTCTTTTTCTTAACATACCTAATAATGTAACATACCATTATCTGGTGAAAAACTTGCACATGAACAAATATGATTCATTTTGTTCAAGTATTTTTTTTTATCTGCACTAACTCGCACCTTTGAGACACACAGCAATAGATGATACGCAGCAGCTTCCTTGTTCTCCCCATACAATTTTTGTAATAGTTTCTTTTTCTGTATGAATTTTTTTTTAGTGGTTTCTAAAATACAAAACAGTTTTTTTTTTTTCCCCTGTTCATTTTACTTCAGTAGGAGCTGAGATGCTAGTGGTTCCTTTTGTCCTCTTTTGGGTTACTGAGTCCCACACAGCAAGTTGTGATTTTGATTTTGCTACTTGTGGTTTTCTGAGGCTGTTAAATTCTCAAGCAATGCAAATGGGCAGGCAGGGGAAGGTCTAACAGTGTCTACATTAAAAAAAAAAGTTTCCGTGCATCACTTTCTTGGTGTAAAAGCCTTCTGCTCTGGTTTTGACTGCAAAATTAGCTCCAGTCACAAGGGGGAGCAATTCAATCCATCAAGCCTGCAGAGGGCCTGCAAGACGAAACAAGGCAGCCCCTCCCGACACAGGGGCTCATGTTTGCTGAATGAATTTGGGAAAGATATCGAGACTCACTCCTTGAGTAGTCAGGGTAAGAGAAGGAGCTCCCCGGAGAGGCAGATGGGTTATGGCCATGTTATTCAACGTCATAATTATTGAACACTGAATATTGACTATTACTATGACTGTGCTCAGTATTCTTCTAGGGTATGTCTAGGTCTCACCTCTTCAAATTCTGAAGTTCTGTTAGGAACAAGGCTTTCTTCAGTGAGCCTTTCATCAACCAAGAAAATAGATGCCGGGTATTAGTGACCCCAGGGGATTAGGACATGAAAATCCCCTCTATCAAAGCTGCTGTCTGAGGAGCTGGGGCTTATTTCACATTGGCTGCACTAAGATTGCCACCTCATAAATAAGGGTGGAGTTTCTTTTTAGTGTAACAGTTTAAAATGTAACTCACTTTGTGAGTGGTAGCTGTTGTTGTAGGAGGTTATGCTGGCTTTATTCTATACTTGAACTTAGCCAAAAGGCCGAGAAGCAATACGCTGGCTTTATTCTAGAATTTGTGATAAACATACTTATTTTTTCTCATCTAGCCGTGGCTAAATAAATCCACGGGCTTTGGAGCCAGACCGCCTGGGGTTAAATCCTGATTGTATCACTCAGCGGTTTTGTGACCTTGGCTAAGTTATTTATTGCTTATTGCTGCCTCAGTGTGCCTATCTTTATTTTTTTAAAGATTATTTATTTATACAAGCACTGGGTACAGTCAGAAGTGCGGGAGGGTGAGAGAATTCACCAGAGCCAGAGCAGAGAGCAGAACAGGCCGACTGACGAAACACACTGCTGAGGGGAGTGGCGGGCGGCAGGAGAGGTCTGTCGCGCCATGTGGGATCCTCGCTGGTGGCCAGGGATCGAACCGGTGCTGCAGAGGCTGCGGGCAGCTTCGCAGCCCAGCGCTCAGCTGCTGCTGTGCATATCTTTAAATGGGGAAGATAAAATTATGTTCATTATGGGGTTGACGTATGTACCAAATGAGTTAATTTACATAAAGCCGTTTGTCTGGCACATTAGCAGGTGCTTATACTAGCACGACTTCATCTGTAATGTTAGTATATCCCTCTAATCTTGCTTACCTGACCTCCAGGTGCGCTTGTGACAAGTTCAGCTACAGGGCCTTTCCACTTGCCGTAGACTGAGTGCTCTTTGGTGGGGTATGTGGTGTTGGGGGAAGACACGTGTGATGTGTTTTCCTAGTGCCTAGTACTGTGCTTGACATACATGTTTGCTGAATGAATTTGGGAAAGATATCTGAGACGCACTCCTTGAGTAGTTAGGATAAGAGAAGAAAAAAAACCATAAAAACACAATTGCCCAGCATCTTAATTTTCAGAATGGAGATTTTGCCATGGATATCTATCTATCTCAGTCGCCCAATCTGAGTCTAGCACAGAAGTGAACAGGTGTTGAGAGGTGAGCTGCAGAGACACAGTACAGGGCATTTGCTAATAGCACCACAGGCAGGGAGTGAGCTTTCTAGGGAGTAGAAGGGCATTATCTTATTATTTTGGTGACCATGGAGTCAGACTCTTTATTTTTTTTTTTTTAATAGAGGCATGCTTTTATTTATTTATTTGTTTGTTTGTTTTGTTTATACATGCACTGGGTACAGTCAGAAGCACGGGAGGGTGGGAGAATTCACCAGAGCCAGAGCGGGGAGCAGAGCAGGCAGAAGGACTGAAGTACACTGCTGAGGGGAGCAGCGGGCGGCAGGAGAGGTCTGCGCGCCATGTGGGACCCTCCTCCGGCGGCCGGGGAGCAGCCGGGGATCGAACCAGCGCTGCAGAGGCCGCGGGCAGCTTCACAACCCAGCGCTCAACCGCTGCGCCACCGGGGAGGCCCCGGAGTCAGACTCTTTAGAAGGAAGTCACTAGATGGGACACAGAAAGCATGGCAGCAGTTGGTAAATACCTTAGAGCAAACCTTACCCTATCCTTTTAGATTGGAGGCTTGAACGTAGGTAGATGGAGAAAAAGTCACTGAGAGGGAATGCGAAGGTGGGCGTGTTTTCCCAGGTGGTGAGAACAGTGATCTGGAGCTGGAGGAACCTGCACCTTGGGCACCGGTGGGCACTTGTTGGCAACTTAGAGCTACAATACTACTTTGAGTCTTTTGTTACATGCAAAATTAAATATTTTATTTTGATCATATATGACATTCAAATCACTTATATAGTAAAACAATTCTATAAACTAATATATTTTATTGCAATTTTTGATTGAAAAAACATTTCTTCCCGACCTTTTCTCACAAACTTTCAGCACCTAGAAGAGGTTTCTTGTCAAAACACAGTAGCTGCTTCACTCTGCTCTGCAGGTCAGGAGATACTCATCAGGAAGAGGTTTCAATCACCTCACTGGTATTTTCCACAATTTTCATTCTCCTATAGTCGATAATCTTCAGGTCTGAAAGATAAAAGCAACATTTGTTTCTTCATGAATTATTATTTCATTTTCTCCTGCTTAATGAAGATCTTTTTTTAATTTGAAACATCTAGACAGAAGATCTCTTGCTCCCTGCCCCTTAAGGTGTGTTTAGTAAATTTGCCTTTCCTAGTCTCCAAACAAATTCATAAAAATGAGATCTCCACAAACATCACATATAAGCTTTTTATGAAAACCACTAAAGCCAAAAAAAAATCTTTACAAAATAAGTGACAATCCCCAGGTTCTTTTGAGAGCATAAATATAGGCCACCTTGTTCCTATGTGTGATTGTATTTAGCAACTTAAAAACTTCAATTCACCTTCTCTGTTCTACTCTTAAGCATTCTTTTATAAAATCCTCTGTATAGAAAGGATTACTGTGATCTTTTAACTTCCCCAGATGATATGGATTTTCCCATAAAGGCAAATTTTAAATAATTTAGTTATTTTATATGCTAAATTTAATTTCCACTATGAAACATACACTAAATAAATGTAAAAACACCACCTCTTTGATATTTTATTCATGCACATATTATTCTTTTTTTTTCTCACAAGCTTATGCCTGAGAGATGCCTTCAGTAATACATTAAAATAAGGAACATGTTCAGGAAAACCTGAAATCACAATAATGGAGAAAATGAAGAATACGAAATTTTGAAATGCAAAACTTACAGTGTCCTTTTACTTTTTACATACTATTTAGGTGTTGCGCTCATATAGACTCTTTAGAAGGAAGTCACTAGTAAGTAAACTAAGGAGATACTTTTGGAACAGCTGTCAAAATATTTTATAGTTCAAGTTTTCTTTAAAATGTAGATCTCTGCTTGTTCCAAACCAACTTATCTAGTCCCTTTCTATAGCATGTCTCCTTACTAAAAACACAAGATACTAGAATCCAGCTATGAAGACAGACAGTCCAGTGGCTGAGTAAATGAACATTACAACTTCAAGTTACTATTTAACTCTGAGGACCACAGGCCTGGATCTGGGAAACCAGCCAAATAAGCTTCATCCTGTCAGCCTCTTATAACAGCAAGAAGAAACTGCAGAATTCTCTCACTATTTTTGAAATCTCTTTCCAAATGTGAAAACTGCATCCACAGTCTAGGAAGTAATGATGCCATAAGCTGAGATGAGAATGGCTGCAAAGCGTCTCTTTTAATCTTGTGGTATGTGACTCCTACAAAGTGGCTTCCAGTCAAGAAACACCAGCACATTTTAAGTCATCATTTTTTTTCTCCCACCCAGCTGGTTCCTATAACCACAAAAGAATGATGGTACTACTATTGGAAGGAATCTTCTAAGCGAATGTATTAACAAGAAGGCTCTACAACATCACTCAATAAAACTAAATGTGCTTAGTCACAGTCTAGTTATTTCCACACCAAAGGTTAAGTTATTAACAATGAGATGATAAAAGCATCTATCAGTGGAATTTAGGAGCACAGCTGGAAATGTGTGTAAAGGGTGCCATCTGTTGTGTAAAGGAGGGAGACTGGCATGGAGGCCAAGGGGGCTAATAAAGTCCACATTTCAAGCAGATTTTCTGGAGCAGTAAGGAGGATGAATTAAACTGCATCATGGGTGAGTAAGAAGAAAGGACAGATCTAGGATTTAAGAAGTAGGGGAAGTAACATGCTGAGGGGAGAGGGTGGGAAGGTGGAGCGACAGTTCATAGATGCCCACTAATTTTCAACCTCAGTGAGTATGATGCTGTTTATTTTTCAGGGCAGGGCATACAGGCAGAAGAACATAGTTTGAGGGTAAGGATCTTGTCTTTGGCCCCATGCTGAAATGGGGCCATGCAGGCAGCTAGTAATTAGAGTTTGGAATTTAGGAAAAAGGGCCCAGGAAGGTAGGTGCGAGTTTCTAACACAGGCCCCACTTTCAGATACGAAGTGGCCTAGCATCTTCAGCAGCTCTTCATTGCTTGTCAGGGTTCAAACACCTTGAACTTCAATACAGAGCCCTTCTTGCTGCGGCCCTGGCTAAGCCTCCCGCGTCCTCTCCCGCTCTGTTCCCCTACGGCCTATCCCCCTGCACTACTTGCCATTGCCTAGAGACGTGGGGTTTTTCTGCTTGGAATAGCTCTTATCTTTTCTCTGCTTTGCGGACTTGACTAATTCTTCAAAATTCACTTGAAAAAGCACATTTTCCAGAACGTTCTCCACAACTCTTTCTTTCTAACATAGGAAGGGCTCCTTTCTCTAAAACTGCCGGAGAACTTCATGCCTACTTTTATTCAGCGTTTCTCAAAGTATAATAATACAATGCATCCAAAATTGAATATATCAGAATTACACTAAAGTAGAGACTGTTAAGAGAAATTTTTGTTTTATAGTTATTAAACAATTTTTAGTAAGTAGTAAAAACCAAAACATGAATTAAAATTCAATTCGTCTCTCAGGGACATAAGATTCATTTATTCAAGAATGACAATACTGAGTGTTAGGTCCTGCATAGGGGTGGGGAACACAGTTCCAGCAAGACAAAGTGCTGTCTTCAGTTATATTTTCTAATAGAGGAACATATGTGCATGCGTATACACACCTTTGTCATGAAAGCTAAAACTGTTAAGCTTTCATATATGTGCTCAGTGTCTATGTGGGAGACTAATGAATCTTCAAAGATGTAAGACTAATTCTTCTTTCAAATTGTGCTGAACTTTCAGCTACTAAATGTTGTATGGTAATATTTATTTTGCATTTACTACTTGTGACCACAAGTACACTATTTTTAAACTAAATAGCTTTAAAACATAAACTATCACTTTTTTAAAATGAGGAAACAGAACTGACAAAAAGGCCTGTCTACACTGTAGAAAGTATTCTATGCTTGTGATTGCTCAAAATCATATAAAACTGTACCCCATCTCACATAATTCTCAATTTTCTTTAGCAAATACTTTACCCCTGAGAGCCTTCTGCAGAACACTAACCTGCCAGTCATTACATTACACAAGCAAATGCTACCACTAAATGAAAGGAGACTAGTTCATCTCAAAAAACCAGAAATGAAAAAGGGCAATACACTTCTATTATATTAAAAGTGGGGACATTTCTGTACAAGAATTTATTTTTTTGACTTTAGAAAAAAACTTTTTTGGGAGGTTTTAGTTTGCATTGTAAGCTTTTTTTTAACACTTTTTTTTTTTAATTAAGCTTTATTTTTTTCTTACATTGTTGTTTATTTTTGTACAATTGATTTCTCTGCTCAGGTGTAGTCCCCATAAATCTCCCACCACCGCATCACCTGTGAACTGTCATCATAGTCCCTTATGCTCTTCACTCCCCTATTTTGATCCCTCTTCCTCGCCACTCCCTGCTGTATGCCTCGGATCTATGTTTGTCTTCAAGTTTTGTCCCTTTTTTTTTTTGACCCTTTGTTTGGTTTCCCTGCATTCCTCCTATAAGAGATTGCACTGTAAATGTGTAAGAAATTCATTTGACAAGGGTTTCTGTCATAGTTCCTAGACACATTTAATATTATTTGTCCCTGTGAGATAATTTAAGATAATTTATTTTCCTATGGGGAAAAACATTTGAATTTTAGCTGTAAATCCATTTGGGTATTAATTTAAGTGCAATAAATCCTCAAAATATTTCATTCTGCCTTAGGTTTTATGGGCCACCAGGGGAGGCCCTTTTACCGATTAATTCTTAAAACCGTAATGAGGTAATAACCATAATCAAGGAAACACGCTCCAGAGCTTCAAAGCCAGATATACAATCATGATGCTCTGTGACAATAAAGGGCACATCTGTGACGTGCTCTAAATAATATTTCTCAGTATGATCCTTAAA
Source organism: Talpa occidentalis (assembly GCF_014898055.3). Lineage (NCBI taxonomy): Eukaryota > Metazoa > Chordata > Mammalia > Eulipotyphla > Talpidae > Talpa > Talpa occidentalis. The sequence continues at coordinate 16,719,772 of NW_026555331.1, read as the reverse complement.
AGGATCAAAACACTTAAAAGATTAGAATAAAATTTGACTAGTAGATTATTTAAAACATAAAATATGATCAAAGGTCATGTGATTGCATTTTAAGTCACTTCTATATGGATGGAATTATTTAGAATAAACCACACCAGGAAATTCAGTGACATCAAACAGTCCTTAAAGTAAAGTTGTTAGCTGTAAAGGTAAAGGTGCCCTTTATACTGACTTTACCACACACCGTTTCAAAAGGTAAAGGTACCTTTATACTGATTTTACCATATACCATTTCAAAAGCTCAACAGTAATTTTTTTTTTGACTAGTAAGATTGTTAAAATTTAAAATTCAAGTTATTGACTTTTCAATTAAAATGAACAGGAATTATCATTACATTCAATGACCACTTCTTAATCATATGCTCTATTAGCTGCAAGTGTGGATCTGGTTTTTGTTGTTTAAATAGAGATTGCTTTTTAACAATCAGTCCTAATATGCTTACATCCAAAAAAACCAGCAGAGTTTGGAAAGCTTAAACTTAAGCACTATTCAGCACTGGAAATACTGAGATCTATGGTTTAAGCCAATGCTGAGCTGGGTTGAGTGGGAAAGTTGGAATACAACCTTGTCCCTAGTCCAGCTAATAACTTCTGACTGTGAAGAGCAACAAATTAAGAAAATCTTATAGGAAAAATGCCAGATAACTAGACTAGCATAAAGTTATGGAAAATCTTGAAGAGTCCAGATCTCAGCCCTTTATGGGTTTTGAAAAGGTAAAAAGTCTCCACTATCTTTAATTAAGTCTCTGATGTAAAGTGCATTTTATAAAGGTGTAAGCAAAAATATTTTTTTCTGGGTACTAACTTAAAACTGAAAATCTCTGTAGATGTTTAGGATTAACAGCTTTTATGTCTGAGGACATATGGTTTTCTCTAATCCTTGCTCTCCTATAGAGATGCCACCAAGTCCCTCTTTAATGCTAAGGTTCCTGTCACTGTTTTCTTTTTCATGATTGGATCGATTACCTATTAAACTTCCTAAACCTAATTCTACTTTCAGCAAAGACAATTCCAGGGTCAATTACAGCTGTCCCTGTACCTCCTAGCTTTGTTCTTACCAGTTTCTCTCCTGCACAGGCATACCTCTAACAGCACCCTCTGCAAAGAGTATTAGAAGCCAGGAACAGGAGTTTCCATTATAAACATCTGCTTTTCAACATTTATTGATGCATTTATTGGTGTAGAAACTTTCCATACTTAGTGAGAAATAAAATATACATTTCTCTTTTGGTTTTGTTTCCTCATCCTGGATAATGCAAAGCAAATTCAAGTTGGAATTTTCCACATATCTGGTTTTTCCTAAGAAAAGCTCTCCTACAAAATCTTATAAAAATTAAAACTGGATACTGTTGTTTTATTAATATAATGTGTTGGTAAACTGCAACAACTATGTAAATATTGTTGATAGGATTAAAATAAGTCAACCATGTGAAAGCTACACTCTCAGACAACTGAATTATGAAAAAAGGGTAGTGTCTGTTCTTTTCTTAATGAATTCTCAGTGCATACTCTACAATGACCACTTATAAGTGGCAAACATGTCTATTATGTACCAAATGTAATTTCATAACATTTCCAACATAATTTATGTATGCAAGTAAAAAATACTAATACTAAGCATATATCTACTCATTTAAGGAATATAGATAATATTTCTCATAAGAAAAAAGCCTTTTAGTTATAAACTTACATTTAACCAAAACACTAAAATAGTTCCAATTACAAAATGCACATTAAAAACATCTAAAATTTTATTGCTAGGGAAACAAAAAACCAAAGCAAGCAATTTTAGCCTATTAATTGATGGTGCAATCCAGGTACATCTGTTACAGACAAGTCTCTACAGATTCACCACCAGATCTATTTGAATAAATTCCAATTATTACATTCCACAGGAAGATTACATTTTTGGCTCAGTTATTTTAAGTGGAACGAAAGTATATATCAAGCAGTTTCCTTCTCCAATAAAGATTTATTTTTCTTATGACAGCAAATCTACCAGAATGAAAAATTCCACTTTCAATGAATTGCATTGCATGGTGTGTCAAATATTTTAATTACAATTCTAACATATGTAATACTTAACACTAGAACTTTACAAAGGGAAAATTACAGACATGGCATATTTTGACAGCATACTAGACCCATGAAGGTACTGATATTTAAATTGATTAAAATCACATAAAATTAAAAAGTCAGTTCTTCAGGTACACTAGTCACAGTGTAAGTGCACAAGAACCACGTGTGGTCAGCAGCTATTTATTAAGCAGCTCAGATAAGTATTTTTTTTTAATCTTTGGGGGAACATTCTATTGCTGAACTATTTTTTTTTTTACTCTTTTTATTTATATCTTTTACATCATTGTTCATTTTTGTACAATGTATGTTTGTATGCTTTCTCCATTTAGGTATTCCCCATAAAACTCCCACCACCCATTCACCCGTGAACCATCACCATAGTCCCTTGTGCTCGTCTCTCCCCTTTTTGATCCCTTTTCCTCCCCTTCCCTTGCAGAACGTCTCTGATTTATAGTTGCTGGATAATTTTTTTTGAATTATTATTGCTGAACTATTGCTTAAACAAGTTTTAGTTAATCCAAACATGCACATTTCTTTCACAATGCTCACAAGCATTCTAGAGTAATAAGAACTAACTGGACTTGAAGTCGGCTCTAATGTATAGAAGAAAGAAATGTTGAATAGGGTAATGTTTACAGAATCTTTAAAAACTAGGACAAATATGCCATGATATATTCCTGACTTTCAGTAACTATACACCCACAATATTATTGGGAAAACAAGGTAATATATTTTGTCTGGTTACTCATTAGGTAAGATTACTTTAATAAGGCATGAAAGAAAGCCTGGTGTCTAATCCATATTCCTGCCATAGGAAAATCTGGAATGAAAAGAAAGAGAAGGAAAATCCATTCTCAGAGCTGGAACTCAAAAAGCATTTTAGTGCCTCTAAATTTCTTTAAAATGAGCATTTTGATCAGTACTCTCTCTCACTAAAATAACATTAAATTTGTTATGAATGGTTATTATATTATCTAGTGCCTATTATGGCATCTTTTAAGCTTCTATGAGAAGAATAGAGGTATCAGAATCAGACACAAGTTAGTTTTAATCCAGGCTGTACCCTTGGCTTACTCTTAAAAATAAGAATTACACATTTGTCTTTTAGGTCTGTGGAAAGAATCGGAATGTGTATAAATTACCTAGCATAGTGCTGGGCAAGTGGAAAGTACTCAGTATGTGATGAGTGATGGCATTATTTTGCTTATCATGTGCAGATTTAGCAAAGAAGAGCCTTGACACAAATTAGCAAAGTCACAAAGATTTAAACACCTGAAAGGCTTCTCCAGTGTGGAAAGAGTCTGAACATTATATGTATATACACCCAATAACAGAAGAGTCCTCGCTCGGTCAGATTCCTACACACTGGCAATCCTAGGAAGGCTTGGCTTTTCATGAACCTATTTGACCAAAGAGAGATACCCTGAGTACAGAGAGTATTACCTGAGGAAAGATTAGCTCTCTTGTGCAGGTCAAGCAATGAGGATGTGGGGTTCTCTCTAGACTGTAAACATTACCCAGACCCCATATTGTTATTTACTGTTCTGTGCACTGTGGATACAACGATGAACAAGGTAAAGTCTCAGTTCTTGAAGTGCTACATTGGTGATGACAGAGTACCCAGCAGGTACCAGAGCAGAATGCGCCTGGGCACTTAGCCTGGTCTTGAATGTTTAGGCATGGTTTCTTAAAGGCGATGACATCTAAACTAAGGTCTAAAGAATGAATAATTTATTCCAGCATGAGGCAAGGGACATGCTGTTTTATGTAGAAGTAATAGCAGGACAAAGACAAGGAAGAGTTAAATTGTATAAAAAGGGTGCCTATATAAAATATTCTGTTAGTGTTAGGCCAGTATAGTGGAGTGGGAGATTTAAGCTGAAGAGTCAGGGAGGAGTCAGGTCACAGAGTGCCTCAGAGGCCTAAAAAAGAAGCCTGGAAAAAATTAGATGGGAGATAGTATGTCAAATCTAAGTAGCTTTCCAGATTGCAGGTATAAGAAATTATAGGGAAAAGAGCAAAAACTGTTATTTTTTAAATTTTGTTTTTCTCTTTACATCAAAACTATCAAGTAACCAGAATTAATGAGTTTCCATTAGATGATATTTTCAGCTTAGTGAAGTAATCTGGAAAGAGAACCACTTAGTTTTTAGTAAATGAAAATTCATTTATTGTCTAAGAGTACAATCAATGTTAAGTAATGTCATCCATAATATCAGATAATTATAGCCAATTTGTACTATAAAATATGCTTATACTTCATTAATTAGCTTGTACTTCATTAATTAGCAAGGCTCTAAGACTTAAAGACTTTTGGTTCTAACATCTACTTCTAGAGTTAAGTTGATTTGCAGTCAGAATCTGCAAAGAATATACAAAGGGTGAAACACTTCACTCTTCCTACTCCCAAGGATCTTATCTGATTAGTGAAACAAAAGATACTAAACGCAGGTAAAAAAAAAAGACCAAGGACAGGGAAGAGAAAAGAGAGACTTACGGAGACCACACTCTTGGGAAGGCCTCTATTTCTTCCGGTGTGTACTCATCCAGACGTTTGGGAACTTTGCGTGGTTGAGGAAGCTCTTCTACTAAATTTTTAAGAATATCTTCTGGTATATCCTAGATAAAATGAAAATTTAGGCTTATTTTTAATTTAATTTTATTTATTTATTTTTTAAAAAATATTTATTTATTTATTTATACAAGCACTGGGTACAGTCAGAAGCGCGGGAGGGCGAGAGAATTCACCAGAGCCAGAGCGAGGAGCAGAGCAGGCAGAAGGACCGAAGTACACTGCTGAGGGGGGCAGCGGGCGGCAGGAGAGGTCTGCGCGCCATGCGGGACCCTCCTCCGGTGGCCGGGGAGCAGCCGGGGATTGAACCGGCGCCGCAGAGGCTGCGGGCAGCTTCGCAACCCAGCGCTCAACCGCTGCGCCACTGGGGAGGCCCTAGGCTTATTTTTTAAAAAAATATCTTCTTTAGGAATATTTTTCAATATTTAGTATTAAAAATAACAACTAAAGAATGTTACAGAATGAGAACAACATAATCTTCAAAAGAAAATTTGTGAAAATCACTGATAAGTTCATTAGATCAATGACAGAAGTAATCCCAATACAGTAATACACTTTATATTTTAACCTTGACAAAGGTATTTCTATGACAAATTAGACATCTCCAACCTTGATAACTGTCTAGTCACTATGTTCTATTTTTCCTAAATATTATTTTATTCCCTCCCTTCAACTGCAAAAAGGTACTGTCTTGGCTCATTTTCATGATTTTTCATCTGATGACTGTATGTACTAGGTCTACTGCTCCTTGTGCCACAGACTTTCAATCTACATTCCATGTGGTTGCCAGAAAAAACTTTCAAAAATGAAAATCTGCTGAATCTTTGAGTCATTTAGCCAGCAAACATGTATTGAACTCCTTCTATGAGCCAAAAATTAAGGCTAGAGGCTGAGTATATAAAGGAAAATAAAAAGATCCGGGCCTCTAATGGCTTGAAATTTTAAAAGTCACTCCTCAGCTGAAAATCTCAGGATCAAGTTCTAACTTCTTAGCTAAGTCAGTGTTCTTGCTCCTGCTCTGCCTCTCCAACTTCACACGCACCAGGGCTTTTGGGTTAGTGACTTGGGTTTTCATATACTGGACTACAGTCAATTAATTGTTGGTGCTTTTATTGAAGGAATGTATTCTCCCTGCTCAGAACTTCCCTGGGTTCTATAGCCAAATGTTCTGTATAATAAAAGGAAAAATAAAATGTAAAAAAGTCTGACTATATTTGAAAGATAAGCGTAAAGAAGAAAGAACTACAGGAATTAGACTGAATAAAGGGAATGACAAAAGAATAACCAAAAGAATTAACATTCACATTGTGCTAACTGATAGGAATAAGGGAAATGGAATTGCACAGTAAATACTATTCGCAATATGTTTCTTTACTAAAAAAGCATTTAAAAAATATTTAACATCTCTTTCCAGTACACTCAAATATTCAAATATAATTACACAGACTAGAGTAAGTAGAGATGATATTATAAAATAATGTTCTGGCTTTATTTTTTCCTTACTAAAGGAGGCTATTACCAGTTGACATTTATGAAAATTTATGAATATTTTATACTTCTTTGGGAAGCCATTAAAAATATCTGTAGATCATTTACAAAAATAATTTCAAAAATTGTCAAGCACATAGGGTGTGGGATGAATGGGTTCTTAGTAAATATTTGCTGTTTTGAAAAGAATTTTGACTGAAAATAGCTTACCAAATTTCCCCAAGAAATGAACTTGCCAAATTTCCCTATTAGAGGAATTCATTGAAAGAATGGATAAAATCAATCTAAGTGAGGAAGGAAAGTTCATTAGGCACTAAACATGAAACCAGGAAGAGAGGGAAATGCCTCCTTTAATTGCACACAGATAAGGTAACCCTCAAATGCAAATTGTATGTATATATGGAGATTACAGAGTTCTTTGTAGAGTGGGTGGTGACCTAAGAGAGGAATCTTATTGTCTGCAGGTGTAAGATCAGATGGTTTCCAATTTATAAACTATGTATGTCCAACATAAGCCACCTAGCACAGGGGCTAAGTGTTCATTTACTTTATTATTTTTCTGCAATTTTAAAAGAAATTTTAAGATTCATGGTAACGAAATTACATGGTATTGACAGCACCTAGCACTTACTATGCCAGGCTCTGTTCTAAGTGCTCTACAAATGTCATTTCATTTAATGCTTACAACAATCTGAAGTAGGTACTATGATTATGCCTATTTGACAGAAGAAAAACAGAGCTAGTAAGTATTTAGCCCACGGCAATGAAGTCAGGAAATGGTGGGGCATGGGTTCTAATCCAGTCTGATTCCAGACATGGACTCAACTAGTTTATTAAGGAACCTCTAGTGTTTCATTATATTATACTGAAGAGAAATCTTTGTATTTAAAAGTCTAAGAGTAACAATAAAAATATTTTATTTTTCTTAAAAGTAGTTTTTAGTTGAATAAATTTTGAGAAGTTAAATCATGGAAAATAATCAGCAATGAAAGCTAAGTTATTAATCTATGACTCATACAGGATTTGTTACTAGTCATATAAAAAGTGAACTAAAGTCATACTTTTTTTTAGTGGATGAAATTATCAGTGAGTACCCTCAATTAACAGGGGCTCTGATCCAATAACTCCTCAAAAGAAAGAAGTTGTTAAAGTGGAAAACAACAGTTATAGGTTTCTAATTTTTAGCACCATGATGGCTCATTTTATGGTACATTCACATAAAATAGAGAAAACATTTCAGAAGCTGACTTAAGATATTACTGATTTTTATTTTATTATAATTAGTGATTTTTCCTGGTCCTTTATTTAGGTTTTCTAAATTCCTGCTTTGAGTGAGACCATCTGGTATTTTTCTTTATCTTTCTGGCTTATTTCGCTGAGCATGATCCCTTCCAGCTCCATCCATTTTGCTGCAAATTGCATGAGTTTATCTTTTTTGACTGCTGAGTAATATTCCATTGTGTATATGTACCACATCTTCTTGATCCAGTGATCAATTTTGGGGGAAAATAAGTCTACAGCTAACACTTTAAAAAGAGAAGTAATATTTACTGAAAATTTACAAAAGCATAATTACCAGTGGCCACATGCTTACCTCATCTGGGAACAGATGCAACCTCTGCATCAGAGTTCTTCTGTGAAGGTTTTTTGGTAGCATACCATAAATAGCTAGTTTTACAATCTGAAAAACAGATATATGTAGAACTCATTAAGAAAAATATGACTCAGGATATAAAGAAGGCAAACACAATTAGAGGTAGTGATTAAAGCGAGCAGAAGACCCAGTGTGAATTAGAAAGAAACTGAGATCTAAGTAAATATATGGTAGCAACAGAAAAGAAACATTATTGTACATATTATTTTCTTTACATATTTATTTAGAAAAGGGACATAAGTTAGAGATTAAAAATAATCTATGTATGTGCTACTTTAGCTAGAAAAAGAAAAAAATTCTCTAAGCTTATATAAGGATTTGTGGCTCAAGTGATCCCTGATGAGGCCTTAATGCTGTTGCCTGCAGGTGGGAAATCAGATGGTTTCCAGTTAATAAACCATGTCTAACATAAGTCAGTTATGGAAGTGACTTCATAAGTCACTAATCTACAGCAATGGTAAAGGTGTGCATTCATTGGAAAGTTAAAATGTATACAGTGTAGTACTACCTTGTTATCTTGTTTACAACAGGAGTCCCATTTCACAGATGAGGAAACAGATGTAGTAAGGTTAGAGAAATCTCCCAATTTCATATCTATAAAAAGTGATGGTGCTGGAATTCGACCTAGACACAGTTTTACTCCCAGGGCAGACACCCCGCACATGTAATCACACTGATAATACAAACCAAACACACCAAGTACTGATTAGAAAATTGTCTTTTGGCAGCAGGTCTGCTGTTTTAGATAAACACTACATGCAAATATCTGATAAATGTATGCAAATAGCTGATCTCTCCCTTAACAAGCTATTCTTTTTCAAGACACAGTCAAAATTGAGACTTAAACCTCTTGAAAGGGTAACTCAAATGAATTTTAATTCTGAAATTATTTTCCAAATCCTGATCAAATATGCATTTTAATCTTTGTTCATAAAAAGTAATAACGTACAATTTTTAGAGGTCATCAAATGCAAAATCCCTAACATCAAAAAGTTGTACTATACTGCCTCCTAGTGTGCAGTTCACATACATGACTAAAATAGAATTATTTTAAAAATCACATATTTATAAAGTGTAAAAATTATAATCTATCACAAGTTTTAGTATATATCAGCAATCCTTATTGTTTTTAATACCTTTACATGCAATCACTATTGATCACCAAAACAACGCTTTATTTGACATAATATAAGTTATGAAATAAACATTGATTGAATGATTCTTAAGCAATCTTTTAAGCATGTTTTTGTAAAATAGATATGAATGATAAAAACAAACAGAAAAACATGAAACTTCTAAATGTTATATCAGAACTCATTATAATAAATACACCCTTTATGAAAAAACCAAAGAAATGGTTACATCCTCATGACAGATCTTTATTTTTCATTTACCATTTTAGGGAAATAAAAAATAAAGAAGAATGTCTTCACAGTCTAACATTTTCTCATCTCTGAGTGTATTTATATAGGAAACTAAAATTGTTCCAATTAGGGGAAAATGTTTTCTATCCTTACATATAATTTACAGACTTGGTTGTAAGAGTCAAGGAGAAAAAAGTAAAATTGTGAAATGTCAACAGAAGGCTTTGCTTTTAGCAAAACTGAAAATTAATGTTCGGATTACAAACTGCTCCCAATAAATAACTCAAGTGATAAAATGGTAAAATAATAATCATTATTGATGTTAATAGTGCTATTTTAAAAAATCTTTTTCAAAGTATGGGACCAACTAGAGGTTAGAAAGAGAAGAAAAAACTACAAGAAAGAGTCCCATGGCTGGCATTTACCCTGAGGGCATCAGCTTATTGCAGGGTTTGGGTTATAAAGGACTACCCCAGTGGGGTCAGGTAGTGGGGTCAAAGGCTGTCATAAATCTAGGTATTTTCAACAGAAAGACAAGTCTAGGGTGTGATGTGTGGAAACTGAACAATAAAAGTTACCTTAACAGGTAATTGCTGACAATGACCCTGCTCTCATAAAGTTCTGAGGCGCCCTTTTTATGGGGATAAAAATCCAAAAGTCTAAATTGTTGCTTAGTGGTCTTAGGTTGCTATGCATTTGCCAGAAGCAAAGTAAATCTTTTCTGCAGAAATTTTTGAAAAATAGGTCTGAAAGAATTTCCAGAGATTACGTTCCATTGTGCATGAGCTTACCAAGTATTCTGAGCAGAAACAATAAATTGCAGACCCACGAAGACCACAGATATTAAAATCAGACACACACACACACACCTCTCCAAGACATTTTCAGCAAACATATATAGTGGGTGATAATGTGGATATGAAGAAATCAAAAAGTATTAAAATTCACTAAATGCAAAACAGACTAATCATTAGGAAATTATCGAAACTGGTATGCTAACAGTTAAGCAGAAGAATTTATAGCTTTGAATGCCTGATTACAGGCATTGTAAGATTGAAAAAACAGTTTCTGAATCCACCTTCCACAGATGATAAATAAAAACTATTTAATAGACTTACAGCCACTGGATCCTTCTGGTGTAGCTGAGCAGCTGTTACTTGTTTAAATCCACCTGGGTAGCTATTAAAAGAAGAAAAGACATTAAACGTGTGAGTAGACTATGGTACTGTATTTTTGAAATGAATATCATTTTACAATATGAAAACTATTACTGTTATTATAAAATTATACTTGTTTCTGGAAAGTATACTGTTCATTAGTGTTAATTTTTAAAAATAAAGTACTAATTTGTCCCATTTGAAATACTACTCTTTTAAGTTGTAAAAGTTCTACCTCTTGGCAAATTTCTTGGCATAATTATTTCTCTAAGATTTTAAAATTATTCATATTTCATTATGAGGTAGTTCACCACTCCTTGAATTAGAGAGAAAAAACAATGAACTAAAATGTTTCATATCCCCTGCCAAACTACAGAGTCTTTATAACTATGGGTAAGGTTTGGGAAAAATACTGGTAGACCTCTAGGTTCTGAAGTCAAACTCAGACTCTTACAGGTCAAAATATTGTTTCCTTTTAGGAGCTGAGGTACAACCACTATGTTTTACGTTGGTTCAAAGTAATTAAATATTTCATTGCATTCAGATTAAAGTTATATATAAAATGGAGAATCTGTAGAGATTTAAAGAAACAGATATTTGGGATAGTAGGGAGGCAGATTGAATGAATACCCCAGATTTCAATTTTAATATTTAGGTTTTGTCAGTGGCTACAATAGGCAACTCACTTACCTTTTTATCGATGAGTTTACTCATATAAGAAAAGTTTTAATATCTGACCCATCTAACTCTTGAGAGCTTTATGAGAGTCAAATGAAGACTGCCTAACTTATAGATGGAGGAAAGAGACATTCTAGTAGAAAATTATCAGAGCACAGATAGGCAAGTGTAAAAGACAATACTGACTGACAAGCAATGTTTGTATCTGAAGGAGACACTAAGATATAGTGGGAATCTTTGAAGCAAAGCCTATAATGAACTTCGAGGGATTAGAGATTTTTAGTTGAGGGAAAAGAATAATCAATGAACAGTTGCTGATAAATCTCTCAATATTATCTGAAGAGGTCATGTGGAAGAGACAGAATTCTTTTTATGCTGTTCCCCAGAGGAGAACTAAGATTGATAGGGGAGCTCTAGGAAAACAATAGCATAAAGAGCTTTTAAAACTTCAACCATTCCAAGGGTGAAATGAATAGGCTGCCTGCTGCTTCATGAGTTGCGAGGTCACTATCACTCAAACAGGCAGAGAGCCTATGACTTGAAAGGTGTACATGGAGATTTTAGGTATCTTTCAACTTGAGATTTTGTTCACCTTTCCTTAAACCTTTCATGTACTTTCAGATGTTTAGTATTATTCTAGAAATAGCAGTAAGATGAATCATAGGAAACAGAAAGAAAAGAGAGGATTGACTAAACAAGAATAACCTTGACCACTGGCATTATGTGAAAAGCTTCCAAGAAAAGCAGGCTGTAAGGTAATAACTGATATTGGACACAATTTTCTGGCTTTTTTTGATTGAGAACATTTTTATATGTAACATGAGTACAATTAGTATTTCCTTAAATGCCAGCTTGCAAGTAGTACCTTTTTCTTTAAAATAAGACTAATATTATTTATAAAGTAATACATTTAATTTTTCATTTATTTTTTAAGATTTATTTATTCATTTACACAAGAACCGGGGTACAGGCCAGATGCGCGGGAGGGTGAGAGGATTCACCAGAGACAGAGAGGGGAACAGAACAGGCAGACTGATGAAATACACTGCTGAGGGGAGCAGCGGGCGAGACAGGAGAGGTCTGCTGTGCCATGTGGGACCCTCGCTGGCCGGCTGGGGTTGATCTGGCGCTGCAGAGGCTGTGGACAGCTTCACAGCACGGTGCTCAACTGCCTGTGCCACCAGGGGACGCCCAAAGTAATACATTTTAAATGCCTCTTTCTTGATGACATCATCTTACCCAGTATGTGAGGAGTATACTTTCTGTTCCCATTTGTTTCCTGAAAATGCAATATGTCTTGTGTTCATTATGACAACATGATCCCCGCAGTCACCTAGATTTAAACAAAAAATTTTATAGGAAAAATCGTGACTTTTAGAAAAAGTGGCCTTGGTTACTTTAAAAGCTTATCAAGTCCAAATAACACATTAAAAATATAATACAAGTCATACTCTAACATTTAAGTGTACAAAGAGTTGGCTGGTCATTTGGAAAATATCAACACTTAAGGTAAAAGAGAAAAAGATGCCAATAATAATCATACATCTTTTGTTGTTGATTATCAACAATAAACTTGAAACTTATACAATGCTATAATGCAATGTTACTTCAGTTAAAAAAAAAAAACAAACCTCTAAAGGTAAAATACTGTTATTCCTATTATCTCTTTCCATTAGTAAACACACTCACTGAAAGTGTTTGTATTACATACTTTAAAGTATCTAATACAAATTTTCCTTTAAAAACAGAAGAGAATATGAAAACAATATGCATACAGATGTGAAAAGTATGTTTTGCCAATAGGTAAATTGAAAACAAATATAAAACATCATGATTATTAAATCTTCTCAAATTTAGAGAATAGAGTACTATGATCTATGCTTAACTACAAATCCAAGATTTTTTTCCAACCATAGTAAATGCCCTAGTTCTTTTCATTTGTTAAATTGTATCCATAAAATTTAAGTTCAACATCAGTTCCCAGAGAACTATCAAATTTCCATATGGGCTTTCCTCTTTATTTCATAAGCTATATTGAGAAATAATTGACATATATCACTGTAGAAGTTTAAAGCAGACAGTATGATGGTTTGCTTTTGAAACATTGTGAAATGATCACCTACAATAGCTTCAGCTAACACCCATCTTCTCACACAGATACAAGAAAAGAAAAAATACTTTCTCCCAGAATGAGAACTCTCAGAATTCACTTTTTTTTTTTTTAAAAGATTTCTTTATTTATGCATACAAGAACTAGGGTACAGGCCAGAGGTGCGGGAGGGCAAGAAGATTCACCAGAGACAGAGGGGGAACAAAACAGGCAGACAACTGAAAACACTGCTGAGGGGAGCAGTGGGCAACATAGGAGAGGTCAGCTCCCCCACTTCACAGCACTGCGCTCAACCCCCTGCACCACCAGGGAGGCCCTCAGAACTCACTCTTAACAACTTTCTGATAAGGCCTTTCCTACACCTACATCTAACATCAATTGATTGTGCAAAGATGCCTGAACTTCTTTTACGATCTGATTTACCTCTATCTTGTCTTACAATTTGTGATTTTATACCCTCCAACTCGACCCCACTAAAAACTCTTACTTACATATCTCTTAATAAATAGTTACCAATCACAATAAATGTTAAAAGATAAAATTCCTGGTATTCATGTTAACTAAAATAGGATTTGTTCTATCATGTCTGGCTTCCAATCAATTCCTTTCTTAGATTTCATGGAAGATGCCCTTAGTTCTTATTTTAGAAATCATACCATTGAAAGTCTGAGGTATTCAGACTTCACACATTTGGCAAGAGACATTGGTTCAATTTAGTGGGAATCTTCCGAAATCAGCTTGATAGTCCTTTCCGATTGATCAATCTACTCACTATGTATTTACCAATACTATTCTTGATGCTACAGATATAGTGATAAATTTAACTTAATCCCCTCTTTGAAATGAATCTTACATTCTAGTAGAGTTGATAAAGTTAGAAAGATAAAAAGTAATGGAGTGAAAATATTAATTGGTACAGGTTTTTAAGTTTTCATTTCTTTGGGATAAATGTGCAAAAGTACATACATGTCCAAGATGTGTGGTATTTAGTTTTATAAGAAATTGCCACACTCCATTTTATAGTTCCACCAACACTGCATGAGTAGTAGCACTTCTCTGCATCCTTACAAGCATTTATTGTTGTCACTATTTTTTCACTTTAGCTACTCTGATAGATGTGTGGAGGCGTCTCATCGTGGCTTCAGTCTGCATTTCTCTAATGGTTAATGATGCTGAACATCTTTCTCTGTGGTTATCTGCCATCTGGTCATGTACATTACCTTCCTTCTAATTAGACTGTATTGTTCACTGTGAGGTTTAGAACTCTTTTTGTACTCTAGACCCAAGTCCTTTGTTGGTTAAGTTGTCTGTAAATATTTTCATCTAGTCTATGGCATGTCTTTTCATTTCCTTCAGGGTCAAATCCTTCCTTCTAAGTACTCTGCTTTAGCATAGGGGTTTTTAAACTGCATCCGATAGACTCTTAGGGTCCTAAAGTAACTTAAAAGGGGTAAGGGCCCAGGTCTTTCCCCTCCTTCAACTAGTGCTGCACTGGTTTTATATACTGGGTCTCCTTGTACTATTTGGTTTGAAAAATGTTTAAATAATAGTTATTTCAACATAGTGATAAGCAACAAAATTTGGCTTTGGCCTTTATGCTTATTTCCAGACTTATGTCCAAATGCTGACTTCAACATTATTTCCTGCATAGCTGAATTTATGCATGGGGATTGTGCCAGATGATCATGTAGGTTACTACAAAATTTATTGAGTAAAGATGCTATCATAGGAACAAGATATGTTGTTCAATTTATTGATGATACCTAAATACTCACTTCTAAAAGAGGTAAATATTCTAAATATAACCTGGAGCAAACATCTATTACAGCGCTGTGTTTGATATTCTAGGAGTGAATTAAAAAAATCAATGTGCAAGAAAGACTGAAAATTTAAATGATACAATAATTAACATTTAAAATAGTCTGACACTTAACTGAATAGAAAGAGAGAAATATGTTAGCTAGGTAAGTTTAGGAAGGATATCAAACATTTCTCCAATAAACCCTTAAAAGATTTAATAATGCAAGGAAGAATACCAGCAATTAGACCTAATCTAATCTGTGTAGAATTGTTTGGTGTGCTAGCTTCATAACATTAATCTTTAAGAAAATGGGGTGCAACTTTTATTTTATTCCACATAGACCAGGAGTTATAAGATCATCAAAAAAAATTTAGACAATGCTAAGGAAAGGTTTCCCTTAAATGCTCCTATAGTTCTCTTCAAATAATTACTCTATAGGCAGAAAAAGAGTGGAGTCCTTATGATGAATAAATTGTAATTCAAAAATCACCAAGGGCCTTTCTGTTCACTTATTAGTAGAAAAAAAAAAAAAAGGTTTAAAAATATCCCCCAAGTCCCAAATTCAAGAGGAGTGCTCTAATTAGGAGAATTAAAAAAAACAAAAACAAAAACCTTATAAATGGAAAGTTGGTTTTCCAAAAACTTCGCAAATGTCCATTTGACCTGGAAAATAGCCCATACATTGAATAAATTATGTTCAGATATGTTACTGGCTAACTTTTATAGCCATTTCTGGATAGATGATCACAATTTGTAATGTTATTTTTCTTAGGCATTACATGTCAATTTTAAAATAAACATTTATAGTGACTGATTACATAAACCATGTTTAATAAGTGTTGATTAAACCAATAAATGTTAGAAATAAGCTTAAAACAACAGATTTTTAAAATGAAAACTGCAATTCAAGTTTTGATTTTAGTGACACCTTGTGGACATGAAAAGTTTTCTAAGTTACTTATTAAGCATAGTGAAAGAAAAATGCAATTTAATCTTCAAAAAATTAACCTCTAATTTTATGGAAAAGCTATTTTCCATGATCAGAAAAGATGCCCTGACAGGCAGCCACAAAAGTTCTCCTGGTGTTCTAAAAGCTCTTGTTTTACCAACGTCTTTTTGTGGATTTTGTGTCAGGTTTTATGCACATTTTGTGCTTTTTACTAATGACTTCACTGTGTAAACCTGATGCTGAAGTGGTGTGTATTGTTAGTAAGTAAAGAAGGCTACAGTAGAGAAAATATGTTACTTAGATAAGCTTCAACAAGGTGTGAATTATAGTGCTGTTGGTCATGAGTTCAATGTTAAACAATCAGCAATGTATATATTAATATATACATACAAACATACACACATAGTAATAAAATGTCTTTAAACAGAAACACACATTAAAAAAAATCAAAACTATGAACTGACTGGGTGAAAAAAAAGGGACCAAAAGCTTGCAGGAACCAAATCCTGCACTTCTTCTAGGAGCAAGGGTTTGATATTCTCTAAGTAAGCATTTGGGGCAATTTTTTGAAATATAACTGCCGCGGACAATGAAAACTGATTGTGCTGATAAAGCATCTATCTGAAAGTATTTTTCCAGAAAATATTCCTGACAAGCATCTATTATAGATAAGACACTATACTAAGTGCACAAAAAAACAAGAATTAGCATGACAGAACCCTTAGATCCACAATTGTGCTTACAGATTTCAAAGGGTGTGGGCTTTTGATACCTTAATGTTCATTTAGTGAAAAGCAGCAAATTTAAGACACACAGGATATCATAAATTGCTCTTGGTCCAGATCAAAACATATGGAATATCCTCCCCTAATACCATGGATCCAAAAATTAAACTTAGTCTAAATTTCAAAGTGCTAGTTAAATTTTTAATTTCTTCACTCTAAGAATTGGTATTTATGAATGTATGCTTTCACGCAACAAAGTGGACTTGGAATCCACATAACTGGAATCAAGCAGTGTTATAGGCACTGGGGAAACAACTAAGACAGAATCAGGCAACGTTCCTGTCATCTTGGAACTAAGTCTAGTGATGGCAGCTGAACAATATACAAATATTTATCAATATATAGAAAGTGAGTTGATAAGTGATTGAGCAGATAATCTCTCAAAAATGTGAAGCAGTAAGCCATGGAGTTATCTGAGAGAGCATTGAGTCAGAGGGAGCAAAATGTGGCATTAAAGGACATCAGCATAAATACAAACTAGTTTCCCCTGTACATTTGAGTCCAGTAATGCCCATTTTATGGACAGACCTCAGAGAAACTCTTCCACACGTGCAGGCAGAAAAAGAACAACATTGTTTGTAATGGCCAAAAAAAAAGTGACACCATGAAAATGTGGAGTGTATGGGTATTCATTTCATCATCATCCTTACTGTTACTTTTCTTTAAAATATTACCTATATTTATATATAGCTATAGATCTGTACATTTCAAGTTTCAAAGTAAGTCACAAAAACTGTGATCAACTGCAACAAATCTTGTTCATGGGGCAAGCAAAATGAAGAGTAACAACTGATATTGTGGGCTAGACAGTGAAGTGCCAGTGAAGTCACACAAACCTGCCTATAGTAAGCCAAATCAAAGGGTCTTTTTGTTTTGTTTTGGAAAGATACAGAAAAGGAAATCTAATAAATCAAAACAGTGCAAAGTAAACTTTCCATGCCTAGTTAGCACTTGTATATCTTTTTAGGGGAAAGTGATTTTAGAAGAGAGGGCAAGTTTATTTACTCATTTTCAAAAACTCTCTATTCAAATGAATGTTGTCATGTGAAAAGACATGTGTAAGAGTGAACATTCACAGTTCAAATCAGGGTATTTCTGAGAGTGAAAGAAGGGGCTACTTATAATTTTTCCTGTGGCAATGGCATAAGATGGGGTCATACAGGCAAATTAGTAGGTACTATTTTCCTATGAATAAGCCAAACTCATATTAGTGCCCTAATAGGTGGGTTTTTATTTTTATTTTTTAGCAAAAGTGAGATAAGGGATCCTTATGAAAAGGAGGTCCTTAAAAACAGCCCAGCCAAAATTCTTCAAGATTCTATTTTTGCATGAAAACTACGGCTACTAATGACAAATCTAAAAAGGTACTCACTTAGTTGATGGTACATGGGTTTATGCAATCCTTGAAGTCTAATTGATGCCATAGCAGCAAGCTTGCCGGGGGGCTGCATTTTCCCGTCTAAGAGATACCATATTCGAGCAAAAGTGGCCCATTGCTTGAAAATAAGAAGATGAAACAATAAAATCCTAGTTAAAATGGAAATAACTGGGCCTCCCCGGTGGCGCAGCGGTTGAGCGCTAGGTTGTGAAGCTGCCCGCAGCCTCTGCACGCCGGTTCGATCCCCGGCTGCTCCCCGGCCACCGGAGGAGGGTCCCACATGGCGCGCAGAACTCTCCTGCCGCCCGCTGCTCCCCTCAGCAATGTACTTCGGTCCTTCTGCCTGCTCTGCTCCCCGCTCTGGCTCTGGTGAATTCTCTCACCCTCCCGCGCTTCTGACTGTACCCAGTGCTTGTATAAATAAAAATAAATCTTTAAAAAAAATAAAATGGAAATAACTGAGTTTATTATTATTATATTTACCATCACGTGTATTCTATAGTTAATGTCAATGATTCATTTGAAAAAATACCATACCATTCAAGAGTTTTGTCTTCATTTCTATTTCTGAAAAGGGGTGTGGTTCTCATTATTCTTAAACCATATCTACCTAAAGACTAATTACTCTATCTCTTGCAGATCAATTCTTTGATATTTTGATTGAAAAAAATTGTGATAAAAAAATGCTGACACAATGTTAAGTTGCTACGAATTTTTTAATGTTCAATTTTATTTCTTGCATTTACCGCATCGGGGATAAGCAACAAACAGTCCAAGAAAGAAATCATGTGGAGGAGGATTGAGTTAAGAGGCATCACAGACCAACAGATCCGAAACTGAAGGGCTGCGCTTAGACACGAAACCTGCAATTTCAGCCTTCTCTATCTCAGTTGATGCCATAAGCGTGGAGTAAGACGCTTCTTGTTTTGCGCCCAACATCCAATTCCTCCAGAAATCTTATTGGCTCCAAATCTCACTGGCTTTCAAACCGCACTGTTGACAGCCTGGTTGTGCCACCACGTCTAATCTGGATTACTGCAATAGCCTCCAGACGGTTTCTTCCTTCTATCCTCACCTCTGAAGAATCTCAATTTAGTAGCCAGAGTGCTCTTTGTTTTTTCGTTTTCGTTTTTTAAAGATTTATTTATTTATGCATACAAGAATTGGGGTAAAGGCCAGAGATGTGGGAGGGTGAGAGCATTCACCAAAGACAGAGTGGGGAGCAGAACAGGCAGACTGACTGAAATACACTGCTGAGGGGAGCAGCGGGCGAGACAGGAGAGGTCTGCTGCGCCATGTAGGTTGCTCCCTGCCCGGGGACCGAACTCATGGTGCAGAGGCTGCAGACCGCTTCATAGGTTGCGTCTTAACCCCCTGTGCCACCAGGGAGGCCCCCAGAGTGCTCTTTGTAACACCTAAGTGAGATCCCGTTATTCCGTGGCTCAAACCCCCCCAATAAGCTCTCCTTTCACTCAGTAAAACCAAATTCTTACAATGATCTACAATGACATACGCGACCCACCTCATTACCTCTCTAACCTTTTCTCCTAATGTTCTTTCCAAGGGGAATAAAACAACACAGGAAAAGGGCTGACTGACAAGAGCAGGGGGCGAGGACCTAGAGGATGGCCTGAATCATGACCCCCTAGTTATGCCTGCCCACGGCACTTCCTAACCCAAGGACTCGGCTTTCTGGTCCCTCAGCTCCACGAAATCCGGCGGGGCGAGTGACCTCCTTCTGCGGGCGTAATGCCTCTCATCAAGCCACGAGAGTCCGAGCTCACCTGGGTCGCTTTAGAGAAGCTCGACATGCTTCCCACCTGCAGGCCCGCCCTCCTTTTCCCAGGATGCAAAGCCGGGTCCGCAGCAGCACCGGCCCGGCGGGGAACACAGATGCCCGAGCATCACAGTTCCTAGGCCGGCCGACGTTCACCTGTTCCCCGCTCTTCCCGAAGCCCCTCTAATCTTGCCATGGCAGCCATTCGTCACGCAAGGAGGCATTAATGCAGTTACTGAGATAACAACTCCCAAATATAACCCGCTTGCTAGAAAAGTTCTGGAAGGCTGACGGCGGACTCACAATTTCCAGCCGACCTAAGTGGAGGGACACCGGAAGTGCGGCCGCAGCGCGCGGCAGTTTGGATGCAGGAACCGGGACCTCACGCCCGGGGTCAGCTCCGAGGCCATGGACCGGTACCTGCTCCTGGTCATCTGGGGGGAAGGGAGAGTCCCGGCCTCGGCGGATGGGGAGGCGGAGCCTGGACCCGGGGTGTCGGCTGTTGAGGGGACCGAGAAGCCGCCGGGTAAGCGCTGCGCTGAGAAAGAGCGGGAACAGCTTGCGGGAGCAGAAGAAATTCGCATTTTTGATTAAGTTCTCCTGGGGAGATGCTGGCATCGAATTTGTCCCGGGAGTCCCTGGATCTATCTAGGATTGACCTAATAAGGACTGAAAAATAGTATCTTCGTGGAAAAATCGGGACAAAAGTTGGGGTGTCAGATTGCAGCACTCAGCAGTTTTTTACTTTTTATAGAAAGTTTTTTTAATGTGTCTTATCAAGAAAGTCAAAAGCATAGCTTTATTTCATTTCTTGATTAACATGAAAGATAGTTAATTCATTTTTTTCTTTTCTTTTTTAATTAACTGTGTGCCTTTTATTTTATTTTATATATATATATTTACATCATTTTTCATTTGCTCAGTAGTTTTTGACACCGTCAACAATGAAGTTCACCCTGCTTTGGTCGTGGACTTTGTGCTCTTTGGAAATATGTGTATTCAGTAGGAATTTCAGCTTCCTGGGTCCAAATGCTGGCAATACAGAAAGGACCCAGAAGGAAATAGCCCCTAACTCTTAGGAGTTTACATCTCAGCGGGAGGAATTAGCTCACACATAAACTAAATTTAAAAACAAATGATGCATTGAAAGTAATTTTAATCATTTGAGATTGCACGACTCTCAGGTGCTCCTGTCTTAGACTCTGTATGCATTTTATTAATTTTGGTGGAGAGGGCATTTCGAAGAGGAAGTGTGTGTGTGTATATAGAGTATTGTGAGACTGCCTTCTCGCCTGAGTATTACACTTTGGGGGGAATTTTGGATTTGTATTATCTGGTCAGCGTGGGGACCTTTTCTGTTTTCTCTGCTTTAGATTTATGATATCAGAACTTTTATTTTATATACAACATATTGTTCCTGTGCGTCTCTGATGGTGAAATTGGAATAAGTTTAGATTATGGGACTGTTGAGCCTGTTAAATTAGTCTGTCTCTCCTATTTCAGACTTAACAGCAGCAAGTGTTTATCACCTCCTGAAAAGAAGCATTAATGCTTCAAGTAATCCAGAAGATAGTACTTTCCCTGGTAAGTATAACAAGCTTTTCCTTTCTCTGACACAGCATTTGTATTGAAAAGAAAATTAGTTAATTTGGTTACTTAAGAGTAAAAGAAATGCTTGTTGATGGTGTATAAGTCACTGGGATAAGGGGAAAACTAAGAAAATACAAACTGAAAAAAGAAGCTTTCCCTCTTTTCCTGATGCTTAAATGTCATGAAGTTGTTATGAACATTATTCTAGGCTCTCGCTTGAGTTTTGTTCACCTTATGAAATTTTCTTGCCCATCTTTAGGTACTTGTAAAATAGGGTAATGTGTCATTATGAGAAGGATTGTGATTTTGTCCTGAGTAAAATATCTTCTTAATACTCTTATACTCCATTACCGTTCCCCGCCACCCCCCTTCTCTTTTACGGATTTTTTTTTTAAAAAGATTTATTTATTTATTTATACAAGCACTGGGTACAGTCAGAAGCACGGGAGGGTGAGAGAATTCACCAGAGCCAGAGTGGGGAACTAAACAGGCAGACCACCGACGAAATACACTGCTGAGGGGAGCAGTGGGCATGGCAGGAGAGGTCTGCGCACCATGTGGGACCCTCGCTGGTGGGGATCGAACCAGCGCTGCTGAGGCTGCGGGCAGCTTCGCAGCCCAGCGCTCAACCACTGCGCCACTGGGGAGGCCCTTACTGATTTTCTTAAAGATACTTTTAATTGGTAGACTCAGTGGTCTTTTTTCCATTCTTACCTGCTTTAACTTTTTGAAAGTATTCAACTTTTATATCCACCCTTTCGTTAAAAAAAAAAAAAGGCAAGCAAAACAAACCCTTTTCTCCTTTGATTTCTCTTGACAAAATATAAATCCATCTACTTTTCTAGTAATAGTGTCTCTTTTCTTTCATTTTGGCCTCTATCTGAGACTGTCTTTCAAAGGCTCAGATAAAGAAGATGCTAACACAGATTGACACCTGAAAGCTGAAGGAACATTCTGGTCACACCTGGGAGAGTGTATTCCTATTGATAACTGTATGGTTCTCACAGCTGTGTAATCTGTCTCTTTTTCCTTTTGTTAGAGAACCTCTTGCCTCTCAGATTTCAATCTTTGGTTCTAATATGTGCGTGCTATGTAGCCTGCTTGCTAAGTCGTAGTGGCACTCATTTAATTTTTAAGTTGGTGTAATTTAAGTCAGTGTTACTGTTACTGCAAGAAAGATTTTCTTTCATCTGGGCATCAAATATATAAGTGCTATTGGCAGTATTGTAAAATTCTTACGATAATTGTCCTTTTGGGTGGGGTGATGTTTTTTGTACATGCCATCCTTGTTTAGATGGTAGTGTGGGACTATAGAAACTGTGCAACTGAAGCCATATAAAACAATGCTAATGTAATGACCAGTGTGTGTTTCATGACCTTTAACATTTTTGGTGAAAACATTAAAAACTCTTAGTATTAGATATGAAAAACATAGTAAAAAAAAATATTTGTTTTTTGCACTGTCATTTAAAACATTCAAAACATTGAGAATTAAAGCATTTCATTTCTTTGTAAAATTCTTATCAAGAGTAGTTTTAATAGTGCTCACCACTTCTGCCATTACCATGTAACTTACTATGGAAGTTGAGCATTTTTCTGTGTTGTGAATTGTCACACTCATTGTCACACTCGAGGTTGTTTTAGCATCAAGTGTTTTGCACTTTTTAATTTTTAAGGGTACAGTCAGAAGCACGGGAGGTGAGAGAATTCACCAGTGCCAGAGTGGGGAACAGAACAGGCAGACCGACGAAATACACTGCTGAGGGGAGCAGTGGGCGGCAGGAGAGGTCTGCGCGGCAGGCAGGAGAGGTCTGCGCGCCATGTGGGACCCTCGCCTGTGGCCAGGGATCGAACCGGTGCCGCAGAGGCCGTGGGCAGCTTCGCAACCCAGCACTCATCCGCTGCGCCACCAGGGGAGGCCCAAGTGTTTTGCACTTTGAATGTTGTTTGTATTTCTGAACTTCTGTAATACAAAGGTTTTTGCTAACATCACTTTCTCTGGGATATCTTCATTCTTTTTGTCACAGTGTTGTTACCACAGCAACTACTTCTAGAATCCATTTACATTAGATTTAAATATCTTTTTCAGTGCTATCACTTTCTATTTTTTTGTTGCTCTGGTGCTTTTGTCTTTTTTTCTTTTTCCTTGTGTCAGTTTCCTCTTCCTAGTATCCATTTTTGTAAACTATCAGGAAGTAGATTTATCATGGAGGGGCAAAGAGGCAACTACAGTCACACCCTTTGCCACCTGGGTTTGAACTAAACTATCTGCACTGACCAGTCTGCAGCGACTGTGAAAGTAGTAACGTGATTGGTCATTGATCATGATGCACACTTCTTTCTTAGTGATTTGTAAACTGAGAAGCTAGCAGTGAAGTTTTATTTTATTCAGTTGCAGTCAATAAACCATGGTAGCTGGAATTTGAATCCTGTTGGGGAGGGGGGAGAGGAGGCTAGTATTACTTAAACCATGCCATCTCTAATCTGTGCATTAGAGAACTGTGCAGAGAGAGAACCACCTGTATTGAATTTGCTACCATGCTAAGATCATTGCTTTCAGTGATACAGCAAATCCAAGGAACTGCAAGTACAGTATGATTATAATTGAAAGAAGGCTGGAGAGGTGTGCTTGGTGAAGTAGAGGACTTTGTAAATGTAGCAAAGGAATGTAAAGATATGTGGGGCTGCTGCAGAAGACCAGCTGAGAAGTGAGAGACAGCAGGGTGAAGAAAAATGGATAGAGCCAAAGGAAATTATGGAGGTAGAATCCTCCTGACCTAATTTTGGATTGGTGTGATTTAGGAGAAGGATGAGAAAGGAATCAAGGATGGATAATAGCGTGATGGTGGCAATAAGTGAGAGAAGAGAATTAGATTTTGCGAAATAAGACATTCAGATTAAAACGTGGGATTAGTTGCCTGAAAGATATCCAGGTGGCAGGTTGTGTAAAAGTTGGAAGCATGTATTTATAACTCAAAAGACAGAGTAAGGCTAGAGATACAGTTTATAAGAGTCATCAATATGTAGATGTCAGTTTAAGACATGAGAAAAAGTGGGATTGCTCTGCCTCGTGAGCGGAACAGGAGATCTTGAACTGAATCCTAGTTTTTAAAGGAATGAGAAGGGGCAGCTGGAAAGATAGGTTCCACAGAAGCTACGTGTTTTAGGAGAAATTAGTCAAATGTGTCATTTTTGTTTCCTTCCTTCTATGAGAGGTCAAGAAGCAGCAAAACTAAAATCATCTGTGAGACTCACTAACAGGTACATTATTGGTGACTTTGGTGTGTGTAGTTTCAGTTGCATGCTGGATATTAAAATCAGGATTGAAATGGAATTGGAGGGGAGTAGAAAAAGTGATGAGGAGATAAAGACAGTCAATGTAGAAAATTTATCCTTGAAGAAAAGCAAAGAAAGAAATCAAGTAATACCTGGAAAAGGAAGGTGAATGTAAAGGAGATACTTTTCAAAAAATAACTTAAGAAATACTTGTGCAAATTTAAATGCCAATGGGAAAGATAGTATAATCAGTGGCCTGTTCTCCCAGAGGTAGTCTAAGGGGTAACCTTGAAGTGGAGGGGCAGTGCCTCTTGCATGTTAACAGGAAGGAAAAAGGAAACACTAATAGGAATGCAAGTAGGGTGATACGTTTGCTGAGAAGATGTTGTGGGAGAATCTACCTGCTGATAACAGGAGGAGGTGAAGACTTCTGGCACTTGCTATCTTACCTGAATTCCATGATTTAAGCCTCGGTTACCATGTTTCTTATTTTCTTTTCTTCCTTTTTTTGCCTGTTTCTATTACATAACTCTGAATTCTTCTTGACTCTTTTTTTGGCAGGTACCCAGGGGGGACCCTAAATTTCATATATAATGATGCCAGTCTCCAAGAACACCTTCTTTTCTTTAAGCTAACATTACTCTTTAAATCTCTTCTCTCTAGCCAGGCTTAACCAAATCTTTATGGCCTTTGAAGAAGAAATTGTTTTCACTTAGATAACTTGCACACTGTTGGGTTTTTCCATAGTGATAGAGTAACTATTTGTCACATCTGTATTGTATAGTTTAGTGCTGATGTGATGATTAAAATAATAATGGATTTTGAATTGTGATGAATCAAAAGCAAACTATCCATTGCTCATGAAGAATTTTGCTCCTTAGATAAATTGTTCTGTTTAAATTTTTAGCTGAGATTTTAAAGACCCACACTAAATATATAAATAAATATACAAAAAAATTATACACACAATATGTATGATATGTCATATAACTAAATAGTACATGGCATAATATATAATATATAAAAGCATAATAGCTTATAATATAGTATGTATTTGTATAAAACTTGCAACTTTATAGGTCAATATTATGAAATTTTGTAAGTGTGTGTGCTATATACCTGCTTACTTGCTAAACCTTTCTTCTAATAATGTAATTTTGTTTTCAAGCTTGTTCGGTGGGTGGTATACCTGGTTCCAAGAAATGGTTCTTTGCAGTGCAGGCAATTTTTGGATTTTATCAGGTAATATAAATTGTTATTAGTGAATGTCTTTGTTGATATAAATAATTACATGAACCCATACTTAATGCAATATTTTGCTATATTAGTTTTGTAGTTCTGACTGGGAAGAGATACATTTTGATACAGAAAAAGATGAAATTGAAGATCTTCTTCAAACAAATATTGAAGAATATTTGAGTACTGTTGAGTGTTTTGAAGAAGAGGACAATAGCAGGGAATCAGTATCCTTGACTGAGTATGTTTACATGTGTTTTATGTATCTTTAAACTACTTAACATGAGATAGTATTTTACCCATGAGAGTGAAAATTTGATATTTTAGTGGCTATGGTAATTTCAGTTAAGTAAACTTTTTATTTTAGAAGAAGACATTAGGTGATTAGGGCATTTATTCATGCTATTTTGGTCTTTGTTTTTAATTGAAGTATAATTGACATACAGCATGATTTTTGGTTCAAGTATACAACATAATAAATTGACATTATCTACTTACTATCTTTTCTTAGACCCTTTAAAATTTGGACTATGATAATAGTTCTCATGCTATCCATTGTGCATCTCCTTATTTATTTTGTAACTGAAAGTTTGTATCTCTTCTTTATAATTTTTTTTTAAAGATTTATTTATTCATACAATAACTGGGGTGCAGGCTAGAGATGCGAGGGTTGAGAGGATTCACCAGACACAGAGTGGGAGCAGAACAGGCAGCTCTACTGAAATACACTGCTGAGGGGAGCAGCGGGCGAGACAGGAGAGGTCTGCTGCGCCATGTGGGTCAGTTCCCTGAACTGGGATCCAACTTATGTGGCAGTGGCTGGTAATAGCTTGATAGTACTGAGACTTTAACCCTCTGCACCACCAGGGAGGCCCAATTTTGTATCTCTTGATCACAGTAAGAATTAGGATTCAAACCAAGATAATTTTACTTTGCTATTTGAGTCAGAAACGTGATTTCTTCAATTTTTGTATATCTTTAGCATTTCAGACCCCTTTAAAATCTATAGGGTTTCTGAGGGACATATAGATTTAGGTTTTGTTAGGATTATTGTACTATATATGTTAATCCAGGTGATGTAAATTGTGAATTTTTTTTTCTTTATGAAATATCCTGACTTACAGTTAATAACTTTCATTTTAATCTTCCTTAATATTTCATTGTAAAAGATACTTTTATGTTAGTGTCCACATATTTTAATATTTCTATAAATTGCTGTAAACTTGAAAAATTTTCCTTTTTCTATTTTCAAATCTGTTTGTTTTGACTAATGGAGGGAGACATTGTAGACCTGAGGGAAACGCGTTTAGCCAGGGGATAGTAGAGGTAGTCTATAATTTTATGCTGTTTTGCTTGTCATGTCACATCTCTGGTCCTTTATTTTGTCATCCTTAAAATGTCAAGATCCTTACAGGAGATTTTTTTCAGGAGCTTTTCAGTCTTAGAGCAGAGTTATCATTCTGTGTTTTTCTACTATTAAAAAATGATGAATGTAAAAGTAAATATTTCTAGTAAGTGGTCTAATAATTATTTCCACAAGAGGGAGCTTGAAAACTATACCATAAGACACATTAAGTTTTTTAGACATTCGAAGGTTTATAATAAGGGATTTAAATAGCTTTATGCAATGTAATAAATTATTTTGAGAAAATTTCATTATTTGGGTAAAACAAGTAGATTCTGAAGAATTAGAGTAGGACATAATATTTTCTAATCAGGGCTGTTGTATGCCATTCAGAGAAAATCACTATCTTTATTGAATACTTAGCAGTACCCGACTTTTAAATTTTAGTCTATTTGTAAGATTTATATTTAATATACTAAATGGAATATAGTGAGTGTCTTTTCTTTTTTGTTACTGTTGTTTGCTTTTGCGTGTAGCCAAAAAATTGGACTGAAGGTTTCATTCCTGCCTTTCACTCCTACTTATTAAGTGATTTTAAACAAATTATTTAGTAGGAGTGATGGTGATAATATTGTAGTGATTCATGGGATTGTTATGAAGATTAAATGAAATAGTATGTCTAATACGTAACAGGGTCTGACATATAGATCCATTTAATTAGTGTTACCGATTATGATTATATGTAATGTGTATGTGTGGCTTTCTTCTCTAACTTACTTTTTATTTTAGGCTATATGAAGAATCTGCAGAAAATTTGCATCAGTTATCAGACAAACTTCCTGCTCCTGGTAATATTTTATGACAGCTTTCAGCAATTTGTACCTTATATTTTCTCTAAATTTAATCTTTATGCTTGAGTTCTCACTTCTAATTTTCAACTTAAGAATGAAACATAATTTCTTAATAGAAATTGATACAAAACATTTTCTTTTTTTTAAAGATTTTTTTCTCTCTCTCTCTCTCTCTTTTTATTTTTATATTCCCCATACAATTGCAACCCCCTTATTTTGACCCCAATCCCTCCCCTCCCCGCCCCCCACCCCCCAGATAGTGTCTCTGGTTCATAGTTTTTTGTTGATTTTGATTTTTACTTTCTTATAGTTATTCTTTTTCCTGGTCCCTTATTTAAGTTTTCTAGATTCCTGCTATGAGTGAGACCTTCCGGTATTTTTCTTTTTCTTTCTGGCATATTTTGCTGAGCATCCCTTCCAGCACCATTCATGTTGCTGCAAATTGCATGTGTTTATCTTTTTTGAATGCTGAGTAATATTCCATGGTGTATATGTACCACATCTTCTGGATCCAGTCATCTATTTTTGGGCATTTGGGCTGTTTCCAAAGCTTAGCTATTGAAAACAGTGCTGCTATAAACATAGGGGTGCAGGTGTTCTTTGGAATTGATGTTTCTGTGTCCTTTGGGTAAATACCTAGGTGTGGAATTGCTGGATCATATGGAAGCTCTGTTTAGTAGGTCCAGAAATCTCCACACAGCTCTCCATAGTGGTTGGACCAGTTTGCACTCCCACCAGCAGTGCAGGAGAGTTCCTTTTTCTCTACAACCTCGCCAACATTTGCTGTTGCTAGTTTTTTTAATATGTGCCATTCTCACTGGTGTCAGATGGTATCTCATGGTAGTTTTGATTTGCATTTCTCTGATTACAAGTGATGTTGAACATTTTTCATATGCCTGTTGGCCATTTGCATTTCCTCTTCAGAGAAGTTTCTTTTTAGCTCTTCTGCCCGTTTATTGACTGGATTATTTTCTTTGTTTTTGTTGACTCTCATCAGCTCTTTGTAGATTTTTGTGATCAGTCCTTTATCATTAGTGTTGTGTGCAAAAATGTTCTCCCACTCGGTGGGGTTTCTCTTTATTTTGGTTATTGTCTCTTTTGCTGTGCAGAAGCTCTTTAATTTGATGTAGTCCCAGCTGTTTATCTTTGCCTTCAGTATCACTGCTTTGGGTGATGTGTCTGTAAAGATGTCTTTGATGTGCATATCACGTAGTGTTTCGCTTATATTTCCTTCTATGTATTTTATGGTTTCAGGTCTTATGTCTAGTTCTTTAATCCATTTTGAGTTGATTTTTGTGTATGGTGTGAGGTAGTGGTCAAGCCTCATTCTTTTGTGTGTAGCGACCCAGTTTTCCCAGCACCATTTATTGAACAAACTTTCTTTGCTCCAATGCATAGTCTTTGCTCCTTTGTCAAAGATTAGTTGACCATAAATCTGTGGGTTTATTTCTGGATTTTCTATTCGATTCCATTGGTCTGTGTGTCTGTTCTTGTTCCAATACCATGCAGTTTTGATGATTATGGCTTTGTAGTATAGTTTGAAGTCTGGGCGTGTAATGCCTCCATTCCCTTCTTTTTTTTTCAGGAGAGCTTTGGCTATACGGGATTTTTGGTGATTCCATATGAATTTCATCAATAATTATTCTATTTCTTTGAAGAATGACATTGAGATTTTTATTGGAATGGCATTGAATCTGTATATTGCTTTTGGTAGGATGGCCATTTTAATAATGTTTATTCTTCCAATCCATGAGCAGGGGATGTCTTTCCATTTCTTTGTGTCTTCTTCTATTTCTTTTAACAGTGTTTTATAGTTTTCTTTGTATAGGTCCTTTACCTCTTTGTTAGATTTATTCCCAAATATTTGATTTTTTTTGTTTCGATAATAAAAGGGATTTTTTTTTTATTTCTTCTTCAGATTTATTGTTTGTGTATGGGAAGGCTACTGACTTTTGCGTGTTGATTTTGTATCCTGCCACTTTACTGAACTGATTGATTAGTTGAATTAGTTTTTCTGTGGAGTTTTTGGGGTTCTCTATGTATATTATCGTATCATCTGCAAATAGTGATAGTTTGACCTCTTCTTTTCCTATTTGGATTCCTTGTATGTCTTTCTCTTGTCTTATTGCTCTGGCTAGGACTTCCAGTATTATATTGAAAAGCAGTGGTGAGAGTGGACATCCTTGTCTTGTTCCAGATGTTAATGGAATTGCTTTCAGCTTTTCACCATTGAGAATGATACTGGCTGTTGGCTTGTCATAGATGGCCTTTATGATGTTAAGGTGTGTTCCTTGTATCCCAAGAATTTCAAGGGCTTTTATCATGAATGGGTGTTGCACTTTGTCGAAAGCTTTCTCAGCATCTATTGATATTATCATATGGTTTTTATATTTCTTTTTGTTGATGTGTTGGATAACGTTGATTGATTTTCGGATGTTAAACCATCCTTGTGTCCCTGGAATGATTCCTACTTGGTCGTGGTGAATTATCTTATGGATACATTGTTGGATTCTGATAGCTAAAATTTTATTGAGGATTTTTGCATCAGTGTTCATTAGGGAGACTGGCCTGTAGTTTTCCTTTTTTGTGTTGTCCTTGTTCGGTTTTGGTATTAGTGTAATGTTGGCTTCATAGAACGTGTTTGGTATTATCCCTTCTTTCTCAATTTTTTTGGAAGAGTTTGTGAAAGATAGGCACTAATTCGTCTCTGAATGTTTGGTAGAATTCATTTGTATTTTTTTTTTTTTGTTTTTTTTTTTTTTTTTTTGTTTTTGTTTTTTTTTTTATAGAGGCATGTTTTATTTGTTTGTTTTGTTTATACATGCACTGGGTACAGTCAGAAGTGCGGGAGGGTGAGAGAATTCACCAGAGCCAGAGCGGGGAGCAGAGCAGGCAGAAGGACCGAAGTACACTGCTGAGGGGAGCAGCGGGCGGCAGGAGAGGTCTGCGCGCCATGTGGGACCCTCCTCCGGTGGCCGGGGAGCAGCCGGGGATCGAACCAGCGCCCCAGAGGCTGCGGGCAGCTTCGCAACCCAGCGCTCAACCGCTGCGCCACCGGGGAGGCCCAGAATTCATTTGTAAATCCATCAGGTCCTGGGCTTTTGTTTTTCGGGAGGTTTTTGATTACCATTTCAATTTCGCTGCCTGTAATTGGTCTGTTTAGGTATTCTATTTCTTCTTTATCTAGCTTTGGGTGATTGTAGAGTTGTAGGAATTTGTCCATCTCCTCTTGATTGTTGAACTTGTTTCCATATAACTGTTCATAGTAGTTACTGATTATTCTTTTGATTTCTGCTGTGTCCGTTGTGATTTCTCCTCTTTCATATGATCCTGTTTATTTGTGCTTTCTCCCTTTTTTCCTTTGTGAACCTGGCTAGGGGTTTGTCTATTTTATTTATTTTTTCAAAGAACCAGCTCTTGGTTTCATTGATCTTTTGGATTGTTTTTTTAGTTTCGATTTCATTTATTTCTGCTTTGGTTTTTATTATTTCTTTTCTTCTACTGGTTTTGGGGTTTTTTTTTTGTTGTTGTTCTTTTTCTAGATCTTTGAGCTTCGAGATTAGGTTGTTTCTTTGAGTTCTTTCTTGTTTCTTGATGTGAGCCTCTATTGCTGTATATTTTCCTCTTATAGTAATAAGAGGAAAGAGCTTTTGCTGCATCCCATACATTTAGGAAATTGGTGTCCTCCTTGTCATTCAATTCAAAGAATTTTTTAATTTCTTCTTTGATCTCCTCGTTAGTCCAGTGGTCTTCCAGAAGTGTGGTTTTCAATCTCCATGAAGTAAGAGAGTTCCTTGCCTTCTTTTTGTGGTTTATTTCTAGTTTGATGCCTTCATGGTCAGAAAAGATGGTTGGTATGATTTCAATCTTGGTGTATCTGTTGATTTTTGTCTTGTGTCCCAGTATGTGATCAATCCTGGAGAATGATCCGTGTGCACTTGAGAAAAATGTGTATTCAGATTTTTTGGGGGTTTAGTGTTCTGTAGATGTCTGTTAAGCCCAAGCGCTCTAGATCCTTATTTAGAGCTTTATTGTCTTTACTTATTTTTTGTCTCGTTGATCTATCCATTGTTGATAGTGGTGTGTTGAAGTCTCCCACTACGTATGTGTTTTCTCTGATGTCTGTTTTCAGAGATGGCAATAGTTGTCTGATATATTTTGGTGCTCCTTCGTTTGGTGAATATATGTTAATGAGTGTTATTTCTTCTTGAAGTATTGTCCCCTTGATCATAGTGTAGTGACCGTTGGGGTGTCTTTTTATCTTTTTGAGTTTGAAATCTGTTTTATCTGTTATATGTATAGCTGTTCCTGCTTTCTTTTTGGTCCGTTTGCTTGTAGAATTGTTTTCCATCCTTAACTTTGAGTCTGTTTTTGTCTTCTGTAGCTAAATGTGTTTCCTGGAGACAGCAAAAGGTTGGATTTTGTTTCTTAATCCAGCCTGCGACTCTGTCTTTTTATTGAAGAGTTTAGTCCATTTACATTTAGAGTTAATATTGGTATGTTAACATCTGTATTTGCCATTGTGTTTGTCTTTCCTTTGATTTTATTTATTTATTCTTTTAATAACTTTTTTTTTTTTCTTGACCTTCTTTTGTTGTTATTCGTCCCTCTGAGGTCCTGGCTTTAGGACTCCTTGTAGTATTTTTTGGAGTGGGGGTTTAGTCATAATGAAATTCCAGAGTTCTGTTTGTCTGGGAAGGTCCTTATTCTTTCTTCATAGAGGAAGGAGAGCTTTGCGGGATAGAGTATTCTTGGCTGGCATCTGTTTTCTTGGAGTCTGTTGACTATGTCCCTCCACTCTCTCCTTGCCCGTAGTGTTTCTTCGGAGAAGTCAGATGTCAGCCTGATTGGTTTTCCTTTGAATGTTATCTGTTTCTTCCCTCTTGTCAGCTTCATTATTTTTCCCTTGTCCTGGATTCTTGGGAGCTTTATTATGTGTCTTGCCTTATTTTTCCTTTCATTGTGGAAGTTTGGTGTTCTTCTTGCTTTTTGTATATCAATTTTCAGCTCCTTTTTCACGTTTGGGAAGTTCTCTTCAATTATCTCCTTGAATATTTTCTTTGTTCCTACATGTCTCTCTTCTCCTTCTGGGATTCCTATAACTC
The DNA here is from genome assembly GCF_014898055.3 of Talpa occidentalis. Taxonomy (NCBI): domain Eukaryota; kingdom Metazoa; phylum Chordata; class Mammalia; order Eulipotyphla; family Talpidae; genus Talpa; species Talpa occidentalis. The sequence goes on along the minus strand of NW_026555331.1, from coordinate 16,686,538 downwards.
TTATATTTCCTTTCCTCATGGAGTCAGATAGTTCTCGAAGCCTTTCTTCAGTCTTTTTCCTTCGTTTTTCTGTTTTGGTTCTTTTTATTTCTGTGTCTTCAAGAGTACTTATTTGTTCTTCCATTTCATCTATTCTGCTTTCATTGCTTTTCCCAGAGTTCTTTAGCACCTCCATTAATTTTTTGATCTCCTGCATTTCTTTTACTTCCCTCTTTAGGGACTCAATTTCATTCTTCTGATCGTTGATTATTTTTCCCTTATCATTGTTTTCCTTTATGACTTCTGTCAGTTTTTTAATCATGGCAATTTTAAATTCTCTTTCTGGAAGGCTCAGAAGGACTTCCAAGTTACTGTCATTGCAATCTGGGGGGTGGTTTTCTTTTTGTGGTTTGCTTTTTTCCTGAGGTGTTGCTGGGTTGCATGTGGTTTTTCATCTCCCTACTGTCTGTTTTCTAATTTGCCGTATGCATTGGGACACTGTGTTGCTGGTACTGGCTGGCATCTTGGGTGAACTTCCCTGCTCACCTCTGGCTCTTCCAGGAGCCATCTGCCGGTTTCAAGCAGGTTTTACTGAAGCAAGGTCTCTGTTCTAAAAAGGCGACACGTGTTCACACTCCTCTGTGTGCCCTGTCTGCCCTGGCGGTGGGTTCAAGCCCCCCCTCTGGGCTGGGACTGCAGGCCAGATGGGCCTGGCATGGGCGAACTTCCCAGCTCACCACTGGCTTCTCCGGGAGCCTTCTGCCGGTTTCATGCAGTATTTACTGAAGAAATGTCCCTGTTCTAAAGTGGCGATGCGGGGACGCACTCCCTGCGTGCCCGGTCTACAAAACATTTTCTATTAGTACTTTATTAAAACATTATAGTAAGTACTCTTAATTGTTTTCATTTAGTTAGACAAAAATCAGAACTGAGCAAGCTAAATACCCATCTCTCTTTCCTGATTTAGTTTTGCTGAAAAAGAATACACTACATAGCATTCTTTTGTACCGTATGCACTCCAGGCAAAAGATCTTTAACCTAGATCATTTGGGCAACAATTCTTCTATCGTATGACATAACTATGCACATTGTCAAATAGAAAATCGTACAGTAAAAGTAGCTTTTTATTTACTTTTTTCTTTTCACCAAAACTCTCTTTTTCCTTTAATAATGGAAACCATATTTTATGAAATACTGTATCTTATTATTCTTAAAACTGTTTTTTTTTGCCTTAATCATTTTTGGTGGGACTCAGATAACTGGCATCCAAAGGTTGGTACAGTTTGCCATCAACAAATACATTTGAAGAGCTTTCCTTTCTGAATATGTTGATTATTGAAGGTCATTTATTAAGGCGGTATTTGTTGTGTTGACTATATGTCAAATACGGTATTAAGAGAGAAGCATACAGTGATGAGGGAAGCATACATGATTACCAGAAAGGACTTCATATCTCACAGTCTTCATATCTCACAGTCTAATCCTTATTTCAAAGCTCGGATTTTAGCACAATTGCTCCCATGTGGAAAGTAACTGAATATATTGCTAAATATATCATTTTTTAAAATGAAATGTGTCCATTTCAAAATATGCACTGAAGTACACTAAGTTGATATGGCAAATTGAAATATGTTCATTGTCAAATTTTTCTCTGGTTTTTGTTTCATTTTTGCTATTTCTGATCCTTCTGTAATTTATAATTTCATGGAATTTAAAGTTTTATGAAGTTATCTTCTTTCTCAGGAACCAATGATATTGTTAGTATAATTAAGTTTTCTAAATGTTTTATTGTTCTTTTAAAAGAGAAATAATTTATTTGAACTAACTCATTCCCTTTTGTATGCAAAATTAAGTATAAAAAATGTAATGAAATTGCACAGGTTTTTGTTTTTCCTCTGTTCATTACAATAGCATTGATGATTTCAAGAGTAATGTGTATAATTAACTACTGAAATAGAATTGGCAAGTAATTATGATATATAGTTCATTGTTTTATAGCATATGCTAGCTATTACAGGATAATATGACTTTAAATCAAATTGTGAACTTTTTAAAATTTTGTACTCCTAAAGATGTGTATTGTTTTGAAGAATTTAAAAAATGAAAGTTAAAATTGTCCTTGATCTTCTAAATAAACATAAAATGCAGGGTACTATTTTGTTCAGGGTACTGTTGAGACTTGTCAAACATCTTTGAAAAACTACAAAAATGTGTTTTCTCTTTCTAGGTAGAGCAATGATAGATATAATACTGTTGCTTTCTGACAAAAATCCCCCTAAATTGAAAGACTGTTTACCTGCTGTAGGAGCATTAAAACATTTGAGGGAATGGTATTCAGCAAAAATTACTATTGCAGGAAATCATTGTGAAATGTAAGTTTCTTGTTCATATTTGATAATAGTCTGTTTATTTTTACAATAACATACTATCTTGTTTGTAATAGACTCAGAATTTGAATTTTTTTTTTTTTTTTAGTGTGACAAGATAGTTTTGTCATACTGTGATTAGAGATTTCTCTATTAAGAATCTAGATTTTTTCTTATTTCCTACTTTATTTTTCAGATGCTTATGGTTTTAGTAAATATTAATGCTATTTTGTAACTACTATTGCACATAAATTCTTCAAATGTGTGTGCTTTTAAATTGGCTTATGTTGTTCATTGAGTATCACGATGATAACATGGGTGTGTGATGTCATACTTTTTTTGTTTTATGCACCGATATAGAAATATTTACTCTTGTGCTTTATAACATTTTCATAAGGATCAATTGTCTGTTCTAGTTCTAATCCTTAAGTAAGTATTCAAATTGAATTTATTAGCTTCATGATTTTTTTTTAATTCTACAACTATTGTTGCACAGTAACTTCATGCCAAACATAGCAATAGATGCTAGCAGACTAACGAAATACACTGCTGAGGGGAGCAGCGGGCACGGCAGGAGAGGTCTGCACACCATGTGGGACCCTCGCTGGTGACCAGGAATCAAAACTGGCACTGTAGAGGCTGCGGGCAGCTTTGCAGCCCAGCGCTCAACCACTGCACCACCAGGGGAGGCCTAGATGCTAGCTTCTTAAGGAAGTGAGAGTCAGTCTATTTCACTGACATACAGGGAGAAACAGGAGTGCAAATAGTCTTCGTAATATGTAATAACTGCTGTTATGGAATCCCATACAAAGCTGTGGGAACAATTTAGGAAAGCAGTTATTCTTATGATGGTAAGGAATCACATTGAGTCTTTGTATTAATGTTCGTCTCCATCTGGCACACGTAAGCCATATATAGTAAGACGAAGGTCTATTTCTCTATCTGTTGAATTAAAGGTAATTACTCTGCATTCATGAGAATGTTGGGATTAAATAAACATGTGATAGCAACTCAGAAGAGACTGACTTAATGGATGTTCTGTATTATTTAAAAAAGTAGTTAAAGTAGATAAAAGGGACAATATAAACTGCATTTTTACCTGTTAGGCTTTTATGTTAACTATAATCATTAAATCTAATTAAAATAAAATCCCTGCATTTAATTATCCTAATCTTTTATTTCTAGAAATTGTCAGAAAATTGCAGAATACCTGTCTGCTAATGTTATATCTACGGAAGATCTCAAACATGCTGTTGATTCAAAGGAATTATGGAGGGGAAAGATTCAGATATGGGAACGAAAAGTAAGTAGATTTCTCAGTTATCACAGTTTGCAAAGCAGACCTTTCAACTTTACTGACAACACATAATTTAAATAAATCTTAATGAAAATGTAATTATAAAGATGTTATAAAATAGTAATGTATATGTAGAATTTTCTGCAATAATACATGTTTTCTTTCGTGCTGATACAGTACTTGCAAGCCTTATATTGCCAACCAGCACCTCGTATATTTCTACTTCAACCAAAGAACTTAATTTTTTATTTGATTCAGTTTTAATTAAATTAAATTACCGTGATCATGTTTTGAACCTATGCAGTTCTGAATGTAATATACTTTTAAAATGTAGGATTTTGACATTAGTTGAGTGCATCTTATTTATCCAAGTTGCTTTATTTTATCACATTCTAAACCCTTGGAAGATGACTTAAAACATATTTTCTTACCTGTAATACTGTTTTAGGTGATCTGTGCCATCTGCCAACCTACTCTTTGATTTTGAACAATTTTATTTAACCTTACCAGTCCCCAGATTTCTCCAGTACAAGATGAAAATCTTAGATTTCATTATTTGAATCCTTCTAATCTCAATTTCAGTGAGATCCAATTCTACTTTGGAATTTATTTTCAAAAATGACTATGTTTGGTAGTTTTTATAGGTTGTGTCCATGTTGAAATAAGTGTTCTTGGTGTTTTATATAAATAAAACTAAAAAAAAACCAAAACAAGAAAGTTTCTTTTTTAAAAAAAGATTTATTTATTTATGCATACAAGAACTGGGGTACAGGCCAGAGGTGTGGGTGGTGAGCGGATTCACCAGAAACAGAGTAGGTAACAGAATAGGTAGATTGACAGAAATACACTGCTGAGGGGGGCAGCGGGCGAGACAGGAGAGGTCTGCTGCACCATGTGGGTAGCTCCCTGGCTGGGGATCGAACTCATGCTGCAGTGGCTGTGGACAGCTTCATAGGTTGTGTCCCAACCCCTTGAGCCTCCAGGTAGGCCCAATAAGAAAGTTTCTTAATGATTGTTTAGGGTCCGTGAAAGCATGACTAGTTTCTTGCATTTCTTCCTATAAAGGTTTATTATACTGATTACCATACTTTTCCCCTTTTCAATTCATCCTCAGTAATGACTTAATAAAACCTAAGACAATAGGAATTCATGTCACTGGATCCTTATTGTTGATTTATATGCTGACTCATTCTTTTCTTGGGAAAATTAAATACGCAGGTAAACTTCTGCCAGTACTTTTCTTGTACATAAAACATGTAGCCAACTAGAATGAATGTAAGTTGCAATTAGCTAGGAAAATTGCTTTTTGTATACCTTTTCTGAAACTGCATGTTTTCACACAATTAGTGGGAGAGTTTTTATGTGATTCTTTCAATCTTTTATGAATAGGGAATTCAATGTTCTTTTCTCCCCAGGATGCATTTAAAACTGGAAATCACTCTTTTGGGTAGAGAATAGCTTTTAGCCTAGAGGCACTGTAGTGATTTTAAAGATAGAGATTCTAACGTTAGATTGAGTGCATTAAAAACCCAACTCTCTTTCTTGCTAGTTTCGTGTGACATATTGGGTAATACTTAGTCTTGGTGCCACAGTTGTCATCATCTTTAAATAAAATTAACAGTACTTTCTATCTCACATGAGAATTATTATTATGAGGATTGATTTATTTAAACCACAAAGTACCCACTCAGTAAATGTTCATTATTATTGAGATTATTAGCACCACCACTACTATAGAAATTCATCTTTTCATCAACAATTTATACTGATAACAAACTGTATGAGAGGCACTGTTTTAAGAATATAGTGATGAATAAAACAGACAAGTTCTGCAAAACTTTCAGACTGGTTGGAAGCCAGATATTGAGCATATAAATGTAGAGGAGGTTATTTGGTTCTGTGGTTGCATGGAATGGGCTTAATATACTTTTGTGGGCTAGTGGAGGGCCAAGAAGTACTTTTATGGAAATGCATGTGTAAGTTAAAATAGGAAGGATGTGTGCATAAATGGAAGAACCATACTTCCATGAAGAATCAAACATACATTGACACATTTTTCTCCTAAATTTTACATTGTACTACTCTTTGTAACTTTATTTTTGGTATCTGTAACTGTTTTCTTGGCTTTTTTTTCAGTTTGGATTTGAAATTAGTTTCCCTGAATTTTGTTTAAAAGGAGTCACACCTAAGAATTTTAGTGCATCTAATTTAAATGCTTGCTTTCTTGCCCAAAAAACAATACCATCAAAGGATAAGAATAATTTGCCGAAGGTAATCTATGTTTAGCTTTTTATTTTGCATCTGTCATTCATGCATGTTTTTGTTCCTATAAGATATGTTTGAATGTTGAATTAACATTCCTAATATACATGTATAAGTATGCATGCTGATGTAACTTTTATTTTAATTATATGCTTAGTTAAATTATAGCATGGTATAGGTATAGAATGCTGGCAAAACTATAATTGTTTTACGTTTTTTAAAATAATGAAATGGTCATATTTTAGATTACTTTGGGCCTGAAACTACCTTTGTTTTAGACTTCACTGTGTGACCTTGCTAAGACTCACATTGGAGAGAATGTGATGTAATAGAAAGAGAACAGACTTTGCTATTAGCTAGATTCGGTTTTGAAACCTGACTCTGTCACCTGTGTGATATTGTTATCTTGGTAGATTGATTAACTCATTTGTAAAATGGAGATAATAATAGCACAATTATCTTGCAAAGTTAGTATGAGGATTAAATGAGCTAAGAGATATAATTTAAGAAGTATCTGTTGTTGTCCCACTTTTCTATATACTTATTTTTAAATGCAAGTAATTCTAAAGAAATTTTTGTCTGTTCTAGAGGATTAAATATTTGGTTTGCATGATATGAAATACCTGCTTTTAAAGATTCATTTTAAAGTTATAAACCATAATCACTATATGTTTACTTTCATTTATAATATTTAAGGTATTACCTAATTTTAATCTCTTTTCTAGGTTTTCCATTATTATGGCCCTGCTTTAGAATTTGTGCAGTTGATAAAGTTATCAGATCTACCCTCCTGCTATATGTCAGACATTGAATTTGAGTTGTATCCTTTCATTTACATGTTCATTTCATTTGTATGTTCATATTATATTACATTTTCTGTGTCAGACCGAGTGTTCCCTTACCACTTCACATTTAGATATTTGACCATGCTGGTTTTTAAAAAAATATATGATATTCAATACAGCTACAATTTTTATTTTTATTTTATTTTTTTAACGATTTATTTATTTATGCAAGCACTGGGTACAGTCAGAAGCGTGAGAGGGTGAGAGAATTCACCAGAGCCAGAGCGGGGAACAGAACAGGCAGACTGATGAAGTACACTGCTGAGGGGAGCAGTGGGTGGCAGGAGAGGTCTGTCGCACCATATGGGACCCTTTCTGGCAGCCGGGGATCGAACCAGCACTGCAGAGGCTGCGGGCAGCTTCACAGCCCAGCGCTCAAGTGCTGCGCCACTGGGGAGGCCCAGCTACAATTTTTAATTAAATGCATTTATGTACCTTGTGACTTGCAGAATCAAACTAATATCAGGGTATAGAATTGTGTCTAGTCATCATTTATTTTTAAAAGTTAGTTAATTGAGTTTTCTTTTATAGTCTTGGTTTTGAGATACATGATTTACTCATTTAAAGTAACAGTTGAGTGGCTTTAGTATGTTCCATTCCTTCAATTCTTTAACTCCTTAGTACAGAGGATTGACAAAAAACAATACCAAACAGAATTCTGTATTGTTGATGGAGCAGATTTCTTCTCTATGTGACAAGGTATAGAAAGTTATTTTTTTGTTGTTATTTTTAAACCTGACATGTACGAATATGTGAGAAAAGGGAATGTAGTTTTTAATCTGCTTTTCATGATGATTTGGCTTCTCTGATTTAATACAAGATTTTGTTTATAATTTGTAGTAGGATATTTTGGGCATTTCATAGTAACTCTAAAGTCTTCTGCAGACCTGAAGTGATGTTATGTTGTTAGAAGAGTTTCAGAAATATGCTTGATGACTGATAATTTTTTAAAATTGTAGAACACATTAGATTATTGTTAATCTACTCCTTTAACCTTTTTCATGTAGGAAAGGAGGTTAGAGGGAGAAAAATTTCTGAAGTTTTACTTTTTCTTTCTTCTAGTTATATTGAGGCTATTTATAGCTCTTTTAGTAGTTTTATGTACATGGATGATGATGTGATCAAATTAGTATATTTAAACATTTATTAAACTACACATAAAAATTTTAAGTGAAATTGTATAAGGTCAAGTACATTTTTAAGAAGAAAAACTAAGTTTACTTTTCTGTTTATTCAACTACTTTGTTTTTATGAAAATGATTTCTAACTCACAAAGTCTTCATTTACAATATTGCCAATATTTACTATTGGCAGTTACATTTTCTTACTGTTTTATCACCAAATTGATTATTATCAAACAGTTATTCAGGGAGGAAAATGATTATTTATAATTATAGTCCTTCCTTTCTGGCACTATAATCAAATCTTGATTTTAATTCTTTTGGAAAATTGATATAGTAAAGGGAATGATTTTCACCTCAAGTTGCTTGATGATATGGTAACTTAAAATTTTTACTTACTGCCTTTTTTCCCCATAAAAATGAATAGTCATATAAATAGTGTGCCAAAGTACTCATTTGAAGCAGTGGCATTTGATTGAGCAGCCTAGAGTATAATATTAACCTATGCATTCATCCTCTAAGAATACCAAATGTGCTAAATTTTTAAATTTAAACATTTGTCTTTTATTATTTATCCATCATATATCCTACTGTGTGCTAGGCACTGTAGTAGGTATTAGGGCTCCAAGCAGGAATTGTATGGATGAAGCCTCTGTCTTCATGGAACTTATATTTTGGTGGGAAAACTAGAAAATAAATAATAACTATGAAGAAAATAAACAAACTGAGATAGGAAGTAAGGAAGGAGGTAAGCATAGATTACTAAGAACATAGATCTACAGAAACGTGCATAGAAGTTTTCTGAAGTGGCATAGTTAAAAAAATGAAGAAAAAACACTGATAATTAAAACAATAAAATCGTTGTTATTTTTTAAAGATTTATTTATTTATATAAGAACTGGCGTAGAGGCCAGTTGTGTGGGAGGGTGAACTGGCACTGCATAGGCTGCAGACAGCTTCACAGGGCTGCTCTCAGCTGCCTGTGCCACCAGGTCCTAAAACTGTTCTAATTTTAACCCAAATAACTAAGTATTTTTCTGTGTGACCCTATCTAGTCTCCTAATCATTTGGCTTTGGGGGCCTCTTTATTCTAGGAATGAGAATATCATTTATCATAATCATCTCACTTGTCAAATGAGGGAGAAAATCTCAAGAAAATGTGTACTTTTAGAAACCTGGGTTTAAGTGCTAGCTCTGCTACTCACCGGTCTATAGCTTTTTAAATTGGAAATTGGAAATAATCCCTACTTTACCAATTTCAAGCAGTAATGAAAACCAAATTGGGGTATATTTTTTATAAACTGTAAAGTATGATATAAATGATAGTCGCTAACTAATTTTTAGTCTTGAAGTTTATGTGACTGAAAGATATTACATATGTGATAAGATTACTGAAATATTATAGAAACATTGAAGATTTATTTATTATTTATTTATTAGAAGAACTGGGGTGTAGGCCAGAGGTGCAGGATAGTGGTGGTAGTGAGAGAATTCACTGGAGACAGAGTGGGGAGCAGAATAGGCCGATCTATGAAATTACACTGCTGAGGGGAGCAGCGGGCGAGTTGAGAGGTCTGCCGCGCCATGTGGGTTAGCTCCCTGGCTGGGGATCCAACTCAGGCCTTACTGGTGATAGCACTGAGACTTAGCCCTTAGGCCACCAGGGAGCCCTGATACATTGAATTGTTAATAGAATTTTTAACAATTAGTTTTATTGATAACGTTTCAGGTCAAAATCAGACATAACGTATAATTTTTTAAAACATATAAAATGATTCTTTGTCTAGTTATTGAAGATAGGCTGCAGTAATTCTCTAAGGAAGCTAAACTATTGGTATCCACTAATATTGTAGTTTCAACTGTTTTGATCGAAATTTGTTGCACTATATTGTCATTTTTATTGCTTCTTAGAGAGTGATATAAAATATTACACTACATTTTATCAGCAAGGGGTATACATGGAACTTTATAAATACATTCCTACTTTGATGCAGCCAAAGAGATAAATTTTGGAAACATATAATTTCACCATTATATTTTTAAATGTGGAGATTTTACATTGGGTCGTGAGAGATGAAATTTGGAAACAAACATCGTAATTTATTATATTTTTAAATGTAGACATTTTACATTGGGTCATTGTTAGTTTTTTACATTTTTAAGGAAAATAGTTCCTTACATGCTAATTCCTTAAAATAGAGCCAGTGCTTTATAATTTGTTTTTCATTTGTCCAGCAATGTTGTTTTGTTTTTTGGACTGCCTGCTATGTGTGCCAGGCGCTTATTTCAAATATTGGAGAGAAAATAATGCACAGGGCTTCCCCTTTGGAAGCTTTCATAGAATATGAATTGCATTGATTTATGTAATCCTAAGTCAAGTTCTGAGCTTAAAAAAAAATGATTAGCTCTAGTATAGATAGATAAATGCCTCTCGGAGTAAGTTTATTGCATTAGAAAAAGACAAGCTGTGTTGACATGCTATCTGCTGATCATGTGCCAGGAAATGTTTTTCTCAAAGAGAGTAGCAAAGCTGGAAGCATGATTGCCATAGTGACTGCTTATCGAAAATGATGTCCACTGTAAAGATTAAGGGTTTGAAACTGAGGTTTGTGGTTTCATTTGACTTAAATTCTGGAGACAGAGTGATAACTTAAAAGGGTAAGTCTTGGAGTCTATCTAATGATTAAGGTCTGAGTGAGAATAAGTTATCAAAATTCAAGTTTGATAGGAATGCAATAGAAGCAATTGATGTAAATTTATTTTGCAGGGAATTATAGTTTATTTGTAGCAAATATTTAATCGAATGTAGGCACTTTGAAAAAAGTGACCACTTGTTTGCCTGTGATGGGTTTGGGTACATTTATATCAGACTTTAAGCATGAACTGCTTTAAGCTTCTCTAAATTGTAATCTATAACTGTAATAACAGCAGTTATAGAATTGTCAAACTATCACTCAGCCCTGATCTGGCATAGTCACACTACAGCTCAGTGTGCTCTTTGGGCTATGCAGTAGTGTCATGAAACTTGGGCTATGAAGTCTCATTTATGCTAGAAAGAACTAATATTTAATATTTAAAAAATTAAACATCTCTCTTTCATGCTAAATGATTATTTTTCCATTGCTAAATTTTTTTGCTTTCTTTTTTCATTTTTTTAAATTTTATATATTTTTACATCATTTTTCATTTTTGCACAGTGTATGCATTTTCATGTTGGTTATAGTCCCCCAACTCCCTTTTTTTAATCTTACTCCCCCACTTCCTACCTCCACCCCGGTAGTGTGTCTTTGGTTTATAGTTGCTTGTTGATTTTGATTTTTACTTTAGTATAATTAGTCTTTTTCCTGGTCCATTATTTAGGTTTTCTAAATTCCTGCTATGAGTGAGACCATACGGTATATTTTTTTTCTTTCTGGCTTATTTCTCTGAGCATGATCCCTTCCAGCACCATCCATGTTGCTGCAAATTGTATGAGTTTATCTTTTTTGATTGCTGAGTAATATTCCATTGTGTATATGTACCACATCTTCTTGATCCAGTCATCTATTTTTGGGCATTTAGGTTGTTTCCATAGCTTACCTATTGTAAATAGTGCTGTGATAAACATAGGGGTGCAGGTGCCTTTTTGAATTAATGTTTCTGTGTCCTTTGGGTAAATACCTAGGAGTGGAATTGCTGGATCATATGGAAGCTCCATCTTTCATTGCTAAATATTTTTGTTGATATTGTCTAACACTTGACTACATACAATACAATTAGACTTCTATTAAAAGAGGTTTTAGCTGTAATAATAAGGAAATATAGGTATATTTAATTTTACCCTCATTTTGTTCCTGATATACTTATTTTCATATATGATAATTAGGTGTATATGAGTAAAAGTAGTAAATAGCAATATTAAGTATAACTGAGCGTTTTATATTTTATAAACTATTTTTTATAAACTGAGTATTTTATATTATATATATATGTAACCCATTCATCTATATAGAAAAATAGAAGGTGATTTTGCATTAGATTTGACATCTATGGCATATGCTTTGCCTTAAAAAGGGGAAAAAAATATTTGTTGGGATGTGCTGATTGTTGTAGCTTACATTTTTAAAATAGCAGGCAAAATAGAGTTTCAGAGTTAGTTTGTTTTATTCACTGTTTAATCAAATTGAGAATTTGCTTAAATATAATACGATGGTTTTGAGAGACCAAATATTTAATAAATATCTATATGCCTAGCCCTGGGAATACAAAGATGAATAAGTGGAATTGCTCATTAATCAGTAATTGCTATATGTTTTCTGGCAGATGATTCATTGATTTATTTGCAATTTATACCTGTTAACATTAAATCTCTGATGTTTAGGAATAAACGTCTTGAAATTACCTTCAGATACATTCTTATTTTGAAACCAGAACAATAATCCATCCAATCAAAAGATTATGAAATTATGACTAGGTATGACATAATCTTTTGATGGTAGAACTTCTGTCTTCTCATTGGTTTCTAGACATACAAAGAAATTATACCCACAACCAGAACTTCTAGCAAATATTATAATGAGCAAAATTTTCAGAGTCCTGTGTCTCAGTAAAAAAGGGACACCTATAATTTTCAGTGACTCTCTTTGTTTGTTTGTATTTGTTTTAAGGGGAGGTGGGAGTTCTTGTTACTTTAGTTTTCATAGTGGAGTTGTTGGGAAAGAGTATATTAGAGTTATTCTCAGTATGCAGTTGCTAAAAACATGCTCTGTCATGTCCAGGTTGGTGCTCTTTTTGTACTGCCATGTACTGTTAGTAACGTACCTACCCCACCTCCCAGCCAACTCAGTTCAAGAAAATGGAAGGAGTATATAGCTAAAAAGCCCAGGACATTTAGTGGTAAGTAATAAATCTTTAAATTATTTAATGGCACAACATAAAGTACTTACTAAATTTGAAGTGGAGATAACATTTCTTTATGAATAAAAGAGTATTTCATTCTATTAATACTGATAAAAGGATCTGCATCGTAGGTCTTTTTCTACCAGTGTATTGTAACATCAAGTTTATACAACTTTATTCATTAAGAATATCACTGATGTAAAGGAAACTTTTTGGTATTATATAGTTAATAATATTGGACATGAGTTTCTTACAATATTTCAGAAATTTTGTGAGAACAAAGTGTTAATTTATTATGTAGTACATTAAATAAGCAAATTTGTGATTGCAGTTTTCTGAAGATATTAGTAGAATGTAGCAGCTTAACAATGTGCTATGTAGTGTTGTGAATACTTTAGAAATATTGATTCATCTAATCATTGCTATAACCCCATAAACTTTTTTTTTATTTTTTTCAATCTTTTTTTTAAAGATTGATTTATTTATACAAGCACTGGGTACAGTCAGAAGCACGGGAGGGTGAGAGAATTCACCAGAGCCAGAATGGGGAACAGAACAGGCAGACGGACGAAATACACTGCTGAGGGGAGCAGTGGGCGTGGCAGGAGCAGTTTGTTGTGCCATGTGCGACCCTCGCCGGATTGGCTATGTGCAGAGGCTGTGGGCAGCTTCGCAGCCCAGCACTCAACCACTGCGCCACCAGGAGAGGTCCCCCATAAACTTATTTTTAATCTTTAGTTAGCAGATAAGGAAATTGGGGCTTGAAGATGTTGCAGAGCCATTAATTAGCAAAATCTTAGTTCAAATCTTGGCTCTGCCAATGAATATTGATATAACTTCTCTAAGGATTTGAAATCAATATTTGTGTTCTTAACCACTGCATAGTGTTACTTCTCTATTCCATTCAAGATACCATAGTAATGAAGTTTTAATTTCTGTTGTAAAATCAGAGAATATTTAAGTCTAAATCCTAGTATTCCATAAAGTAATTAGAGCTCAAAATGTTAAATTTACTCGCATAAAGTCATAAAGCTAGTTAACACAACTAGTGTTCCTTAATACTTATGCTTCATTGTAATGACTTTTAAAACAAAAATTGGGACACTGATTTATTTAAGTCTTTTATGAACTGATAATTAGTTTTGGGGCCCACAATATGATGGGACTAAGAACTAGAATTGAGTCTACGAGGACTATTCTAGAAGAAATCTCTAGAAATGCCACAGAACCCCTCATTTGAAAATCAGTAGTTTACATAGTCTATATAGGGAATATGTGATAAAATGAAATCCATTTAGTAAATGTTGGACTTTTTTAAAGTATATCTATTGAGGATATGCTAGCTGCCAGCACTGTGTGTGTCTTAGGAGTCTGGGTTCATACCTCTACAGATGGATGTTATGGCACCGTGTCTACCACCACAGCTTTAGTAATCCTCAACCACAGTCCATTGGGTTCCTCCCGCTTTGCTTCTAACCCCACCATTGTCTTCTCTTGTAGCCTCAATTCTGCAGTCAGATTTCTAGGTTTGGTTTTAGTTGGTTTTCTGTGTTCTTTTGTTATGTTTCTTTATATTCTACATATGAGTGCAATCATTTAGTATTTGTCTTTCTCCTTATCACCTACATCACTTAGCACAATACCCTCCAGTTCTGTCCATGTTGTTGCAAATGGCAAGATTTCATTCATTCTTTATAACTGAATAGTATTCCATTTTGTATCTCTCTATTTTTTTTAAAGATTTATCCATTTATGCATACAAGAGCTGGGGCACAGGCCAGAGGTGAGGGGGGTGAGAGGATTCACCAGAGACAGTGAGAAACAGAACAGGCACACTGACCAAAGCAGCAGGCGAGTCAGGAGAGGTCTGCTGTGCCATCTGGGTTGCTCCCTGGCCGGCCGGGAATCGAACTCATGCTGTAGTGGCTGCAGACAGCTTTACAGGTTGCATCCTAACCCTTGTACCACTAGGGAGGCCCATTTTGTATCTATATTGCATCTCTAAATCTACTCATCTGTTGTTGGACACTTGCGTTGTTTCTTCTTGCACTGTACTATTATATGCAGTGTTTAGAAATAATAGCTTTAATTCTTCTCAATTCACAGGGAATAAATGTATGCCTGGGGATTTTCATTTATGCCAAAACAAAATCAGAAACAGATTTGCTGGATAGCAATAGAGTCAATTTCATAAAATCATGGCATAATATTTATTCATTTCTCAATATAATACGTTTCAGATTGATTAATATAAATCAGACATTAATATTTCCTAACTAAACTTGAACATATTCTAGATTATCTGTTATTTATTTTCCTCTTGTAACTTTCTCCAACTTTAAGTGGCAATTACGTTCAAGGTTCTCATTTTAAAGTACTTTATTGTATTTGAATTGACTATTAACTTAGGCTTTCCTTCTCTTTTGGGGGGCATTATTTTCAGTGCAACTTTTTGAAGATATTATGTGACTTGATGTGATTTTTAAAAAAAATTATCACGTCTTAAAATTTGGGAATTAATATTTGTAACTTCTGAATAATAAAAAGATATATATCACATGGTAGTCTTAGAAACCAGACTGTTGATTACTGATTAGTCTGTGTCATTAAGGGCTGATTAAGCTAGCACTTTGCAGTATTATTTTTATCTTAGAAGTAGAAACAAAATCAGATTGGACAGTGGATAATTAAGTTCTTTTCTATCCATAACACTTTCTGTATGGGAAATTATTTATCCTGTTGACAGAACTCTTTTGTTAAAAGCATAGTCAATTTTTAGCTAGTGTAAAAGTTTTTTTTTTTTTTTAATTTTTTAAAAAAGATTTATTTATTTATTTATTTGTACAAGTACTCGGTACAGTCAGAAGCACAGGAGGGCGAGCGGATTCACCAGAGCCAGAATGGGGAACAGAACAGGCAGACTGACGAAATACACTGCTGAGGGGAGCAGCGGGCGCAGCAAGAGAGGTCTATCGCACCATGTGGGACCTTCGCTGGCCGCCGGGGATGGAACTGGCGCTGCAGAGGCTGCGGGCAGCTTCACAGCCCAGCACTCAACCGCTGTGCCACCAGGGGAGGCCTCTAGTGTAAAAGTTTTAATAACCCCTTATAGTGGGTAACTTCTTATCCCTTTCACAGTGCTACTACGTAGTCTTTTCTCATCTCAAGATCACCTATCAGATCACATCAAAACTGTTTCCCTATTACCTGCCGAATTATATCCAGCTTTTCTCTACTGTTGCTCTACATATTACATTTCTTCCAAACTCATTTTTATAGTATTTCCTAAAACTATTTCCTCCTTTTACTCTTTTATGACCTTGTTGTTTATTTATACAGTCAGTTTGTGAGTCCTTCAGTCTGTCATACCTTTTATTTATTTATTTATTTATTTATTTATTTATTTGATTTATTTATTTAATTTTTTTTTAAGACCGAGCAGATATTATAGACTAATTTGAAGATAAGTGTGAATAAGACAGACTTGACTTCTGCTCTCTTGGAATTTATACTGTAACAGAGAATAGATAAGGAGAGGTGATTATAAGTCTTACTCATTACAGTTGTATTCAGTAGCACCTAGCTATCAATAAAAGCAATGTGTAAGAGCTGCTGCTTGAAACAGCAAGGTATGCAATTGTTATGCTACCATTGTGGCAAAAACAGTTAATTCATTTTGTGTGTATGTAAGCAATTACACATATTTGTTTGAATGTGTTAAATATTCAATTTTACAAAAAGATATTTTTATTGAGTAACACAAGTTACAGTAAGCACTGTTTTACATGCGGACCAGCATAAACAGAACAGTACTTGCCCTCAGGGGGCTTATGTCATGATGGGAGGCAGGAGGTTAGTTCTTCCCTTTTAGATAGCTTTATGTCTAAGGGTCTCAATTGTGGAGTGCCTTTGTTCCAAAATCATTTTCTCATGCAGAATCCAATTTGCCATCCTATCTAAAGTCGCAAATATACTCTATTCCTGACATCATGTCTATCTCCTCAGCTTGTATTTGTATATCAAAAAAATCAGTGAATATCAGCTATTGCTCACTGTTTGACCTAAAATAGAAAAACAGTGCCCCATTCAAAATACTCTTAAGCTAGGTAGTGAAAGAATAATTTTAAGTGATTTTTAGTGAAATTTCCAGAAGTACTATGATATTATAAGAAACACAAAATAAATATATGAAAAATGCAATTAACCCTATTGTATTTCTGAAGATTTCTATGTTTGAAACTTGTATTGACAAGCCAGTTTTATAATGGAAAGTGCTTGCCTGACTCACCATATGTTCAGAGTTTTTATGGAATTGTCAAAAAATGGGCATTTAATCATTGTCTAATTTGATATTACAAATGAGAAACCTAAGATAGAGAGAAATTAAGAAATTGCTTTACTGACAAAAGTAATACAATTTCTACCTATCTGGATGCATGTGTAGGTCATGCATGGTAATTTTACAATCCTGAGTTCTGTCCTTTATTGTATTTTATTTTTTTTAAAGATTTATTTTTATATAAGAATTGGGGTACAGGCCAGAGATGCAAGGGGGGAGAGGATTCGCCAGAGACAGAGCAGGGAACAGGACAGGCAGACGGACCAAAGTACACTGCTGAGAGGAGCAGTGGGTAAGATAGGAGAGGTCTGTCCCCCCATGTGGGTTTCTCCCTGGCTGGCTGGGAATCGAACTCGTGCTGCAGTGGTTGCGGATTGCTTCACAGGTTGTGTCTTTACCCCTGTGCCACCAGGGAGGCCCTCTTGCTTTATTTTTTTAATTGGAATTCTTTTGAAAGGAAAAAATTAAAGGTACTTTTGGGGAAAAAAAAATCATCTCTTACTGTTTTGCTGAGCATCTTCCACTAAAAATATTTTTTAAAGGGCTAGGCTAATATGAGCTGATAAAATGTTTTGAATTAATGAAGCATGTGCTCAGATCAAAAGTAATGAAAGTGTTTCAAAATAGTAAACTGAAACTAATAAGATTAAAATGACATAGCATAACTGATCCAGAAATAATTTCCATCTTGAAAGGCAGGTAAAGGGCCCTGAGAAAGATTTTTGAGAGAGATTTTGTTGGCAGAGACCACGTGTTCTTCAGTCAGCCACTATGTATTGTGTGCCTGCTGTGTGCAAGGCATGTTTCTAGGTGCAAGGAATTTAGGACTGAATATACTAACCAGTTTCATTGATGCTTTTACTGAACAGGGACACTGGACACCATACTCATTTTCTTCAGGTCTTCAAACATTCTTCAGGATAGACCATCTATATGTTAGCTCAATAAACAAAGCTCAATACATTTAAAATGATGATTTCTAATTTCATTTTCATGTAATTAGAAAATTAACAACAGAAAGAAATGTGTGAAATACTTCAAATATTTGGAAATTAAATAAAATACTAAGATAACATTCTTTTTTAAAAATTATTTTATTTTATATAATTTTTACATCATTTTTCATTTTTGCATAGTGTATGCATTTTCATTTTGGTTATATTCCCCATACAATTTCCACCCTCCTTATTCTGACCCTAATCCCTCTTCTTCTTACCCTCTCTTCCACCATTGTGTATCTCTGGTCTATAGTTGCTTGTTGATTTTGATTTTTACTTTATTACAATTAGTCTTTTTTCCTCTTCACTTATTTAGGTTTTCTAAATTCCTGCTATGAGTGAGACCATCCAGTATTTTTCTTTTTCTTTCTTACTTATTTTGCTGAGCATGATCCCTTCTAGCTCCATCCATGTTGCTGCAAACTGCATGTGTTTGTCTTTTTTGATTGCTGAGTAATATTCCATTATGTATATGTACCACATGTTCTTGATCCAGTCATCTATTTTTGGGCATTTGGGTTGTTTCCATAGCTTAGCTATTATAAATAGTGCTGTGATAAACATAGGGGTGCAGGTGCCCTTTTGAATTAATGTTTCTGTGTCCTTTGGGTAGAAAGTTTGTTCAATAAATGGTGCTGGAAAACTGGGTCGCTACATGCAAAAGAATGAAGCTTGACTACTACCTAACACCATGCACAAAAACCAACTCAAAATGGATTAAAGAACTAGACATAAAACCTGAAATCATGAAATATATAGAAGGAAATATAGGTGAAACTCTACCTGACATGCACCTCAAAAATATCTTTACGGACACATCACCCAAAGCAGTGATAGTGAAGGCAAAGATAAACAGCTGGGACTACATCAAATTAAAGAGCTTCTGTACAGCAAAAGAAATAATAACCAAAACAAAGAGAAACCCCACCGACTGGGAGAAAATTTTTGCACACAACACTAATGATAAAGGACTGATCACAAAAATCTACAAAGAGATGATGAGACTCAACAAAAACAAAATAATCCAGTCAAAAAATGGGCAGAAAAGCTAAAAAGTAACTTCTCCAAAGAGGATATGCAAAAATGCTCAACATACTTGTAATCAGGGAAAAGCAAATCAAAACTACCATGAGATACCATCTTACACCAGTGAGAATGGCACATATGTAAAAAAACTAACAACAACAAATGTTGGCGAGGATGTGGGGAAAAAGGAACTCTCCTGCACTGCTTGTGGAGTGCAAAATGGTCCAACCACTATGGAAAGCTGTGTGGAGATTCCTCAACCTTTTAAAGATAGAGCTTCCATATGATCCAGCAATTCCACTCCTAGGTATTTACCCTAAGTTAAATAACATTCTAAATAGCCCTTAGGCCAAAAAAGAAATCAAAGGATAAGTCAAAAACAGTTTTAACTGATTGAAAATAAAAACAAAATATCAAATTAATAGAAAACAACTAAAGCAGTCTTAAGAGAATCTTAAATGCTTTTCTTAAGGCAGAACAAAGATCTAAAGCCAATAATCCAAACATCAACCTCATGAAGCTAGAACAAAATCCAAATAAGTTGAAAGAAGAAAATTAGACCAACAATCAATGCATAAAATACTGAGAACTGCATCTAACAAAAGAAGTACAAGACTTTATATTGAAAACTACAAGGAACATTGAGAATAGTTAGAGAAGATACAATTAAATGGAGAGATATATCATGTCCGTAGGTTGGAACACTCAATATTATGAAGGTGGCACTTCTGTCCAAATTATCCTATAAATTCAGTCTAATCCCTAACAGAATTCTAGAAGGATTTTTCCTAGAAATTGACAAGCTGTTAAAAAATTTATATGGAATTGCAGAGGACCTAGAATAGCAAAAACTTTACCTAAATGTAGGCACTAAAACTATATGTGTAAAACTGAAGTGTAAAAGAAAAGCTGTAAGGAAACACACACCCATGGGACCAATCTATAAAAAGAAAAAAATCTTAAATTTATCAAAATTAAAAATATCCATTTTTTGATAAACACATAGTACATCGAAGTTTCAAAAAGAAATATACCTAACAATGGGCAGAAGTATATATTCAAAATTTCTTAATTAAAATTGTGTAAGGAAACAACCCAGTTAATAAGTGGGTGAAAGGTTTGATTAGACATTTCACTGTAGATATATGACTAAGAAAGCACATGAAAGATGTTCAATGTCATTAGATTTTTGAGAAAGTAAATTAAAACCACAATGCAATTCTACAATAAACTCACCAGAATAGCTGTAACTGAAAGTAGTGGCTATCAGATGTTGAGAGGATGTGGATTAATTGCAAATTTCACACATTGTTGGTAAGCATGTAAAATGGTATAGCTCCTATGGAGAACAGTTTGGCAGTTAACCTTACCCTGAACTATACAATCCAGCATATCTATTCCTAGGTATTTATCCAGAAGAAATGGAAACATGTTCACACAAACACTTGAAAGCTAATATTTATAAAGATAATACTCATAACAACTTAGAATTGGAAACTGCAAATATCTGTGAACTAGTGATTAGATAAGTACAGTTTGTTTTGTCCATGCAGTAGAATATTCCTCAGCAATATAAAGACATGGAAAGTATTGGGTGTACCCAAGTATGCTAAGTTTATAAAATCAGGTTTACTTACATGATTTCATTTATGTGAAATTTCTATAAAAGGCAAAAGAAGACAGAAAGTAGATCAGTGGTTACTTGAGGCCATGGTTAGGAAGGGAGATATACTACAAAGAGATAATGTAGGTTTTCCAAAACTGGATTATGGTGAATTGATGTGCAATTGTATAATTTCCTTACATTGATCTGACTTAGACATAGATGTATATACATACATGTACATATACACATGTACATATACCTGCAAATTATACCTTATTGAAATCTTTTTTTTTTTTTTGAGAAATCACCTGAAAGCCCCTAGACGTAAATGCAGAGTTCTGTTTCTACTTCTATTTCAGTGATTCCCAACACCAGCTTACATTAGAATCACCTTCACAGAGATTGAGAAAAAAAAAAAAAAAGGAAAGAAAGTCAAGCTGGATCCTCTCTGAGAATCCTTTAATCCAGATCTGTGGGCAGGCAACCAGGGCCTCAATAGTTTATAAAGCACCCCCATGTCTCAATGTGCTCCCAAGATGAAGAACCTCGCCTAGTGAGTTCTCTAAACCCTAGGCTAGAGACCCACTTCTAGTGAAGAGAGCCCTTCAGATACTTTCAGGTAGAAAGAGGATTAAGAGTCATATACAGTGTTATAAAAAATGTTACCTCAATGAAAGTAATAAAAAGCCAATGGATACAACTCAGATTTTCTAAGTAAAAATTGAATTTATTATGAAAAAAAGAACAATCAAGATTTGAGAACTTTAACTCCTTAGATAGAAAATGTGGGTAATTTTTAGTGTATCTCACAAATTTGTTTGAACTAACAATTGGTAGTGAAGGTAAACACTATACGCTCTGCCTTAGCTCTTTCTTATTCGGTCCAGTCTGAAGTATTTTCTGTTTGTATGAAACAATAAAGAGGTCATTGTTCATAATAGTAATATCTTGAATTATCTTCTCAATACCTCCTTTATTCCTTTTAGCTTTCAAATTGTGTATTTTATTGTGTTGCGATTAAGAGAAAATGTATATAGCTTGTGATCCTAAACTTACTGTTTAAAATAGTCCTGGTGGAAATAATAAATCCATCTGCAGTTTTGTAATCTTCACAATTGGAGGCTTCATACACCTATTCAACAATCTATCATTTCTTAAACCATTTTAGATTCTTGCTAGAAGTGAGCAACTAGTATTTTCTTGGACAGCCTGAGTGGTAGTTAAGTTCTATGCTTGATCATTCAAAGTTTAGTCTGAGGAATGAGGTGGGAGGCAAACACACTCTTTGGAAAATGCTTTATGAATATGAAGTAATTTGTTGTTTTTGTTGTGCTACCCCCGTTGACCCTACAGGCCATTTCAAAAATTGCTTCTAAGTTGTTTGATCAGTGATACCATTGTTGGAAAGTATGTATCCTCCTAAAATGTATACATTGAAAACTGAATTTTGTTTTATATAATATTGGGCATGATTATCAAAATAATTGATATTTTATTGATTCTTAAGGAATGTATATAATTCGGAATGTATATAATTCTTGTCAGTATATCAGAACATTCACTTAACTTGAATATTCTATTCCCTGATCACCCTGCATATTTTTAATTATACCATATGGACTATGATATATGGATTATTGCCCCTTCATATTATGATTTTGTTCATATTATGATACTGTTGAGCTGTTCCAGTAAAAGTGATTTCTTACAGTTAAGAATCCTGAGAACCTTATTGATATAGCACTTGATTTTTCTTGGACTAGAATTTTGTTGCTAATGAAGTTAATAATGAGACATGTTTTCATAACTAGTTTATACATTATTTGAATATTTGATACAACTAGCAAACACTTGTACTTTCTTCTTTTCCTCCTCCTACTTTACCTTTATAGTACATCCAAAATGGATGTTTGTTTTTGATGGAAATGGGCATGCAAGCCAATCAAGCTAAGTTGATAGTCTTAAGAATCACAGCTGAAAATACGGAGAAATTTTGTGTTAAAATCATTTCCTCTTATTTCTTTAGGAAGAGCTAGAAGAGTTGAATAACTATGCTAATTGTAAATCTGTTAGTCTCTGTGGTGTTTACTAAAAAGTTATTTAATAAGTCTTCAATTAACAGTTGACAGATCTGGAACAATGTTTTTTAAATGACTGCATAGTCACTGTGTTAGGGGAGTTCTTTAAAATAAATATTTTTCTTTTGAGGAAAATAAGCTTGTTGTAATTATAAGCTTCAGTGATTAAAGTGCTAATAAAAGGTGATAGGATTTAAAATGAATGTGAAAAGGATGTCATGGTTTGAAGAGACACATATAACTTGAGTTTGCAAAATGCTAAGTTAGTATATTAATTAAGGTCACTGTAACTCTTGGCAGACCTTAGTTTCAAATACAGCTGGTAGCAGCAAGTGACTTTCCTTTCTAATAACCATTATTTAAATTCCTTTTATAAGATCAGTATGTAACAAGGATTAATCTCTCTATTGTAAGCTAATTGCAAAAGAAATAATTTTGGTATTTCATGGTTGTTTGATAGATCAACTTTAACCCACAGTATGTTTGTTTATATCTATGAAATAAGGTATTGTAATAAAGTTATAGATTTTTTCTTAGTCTATATTTGCACATATATACAAATAGATTTATACATATATAGACACACATATATATCCTAAAATCCTAGGACCTTTTCTTGTGAGCAGAACCCTACATTTGTTTGTGGGTGACACAAACAAATAATCATAAATTTAAAAGAAGCAGTTCTGTTCAGATATAATTTACAAAACCATAAAATTCAACCATTTCAAGTATATGGTTCTAAGGATTTTAGTTTATTTGCAGAGTTGTGCAGCCACAATAAATTTTAGAGTTTTTCATCACATGAAAATTCAACTCCATGTCAACAACTCCCTGTTCCTATCACCTGCTTATTCTACCAACTTTTCCACAACCACTAATCTAGTTTGGTCTGTAAAGATTTGTCTGTTATGGACATTTAATGCAAGTGTAGTTGCACAGTGTAGTTTTAATGAATAACTTCTTTCATGTACGTGTTTTCAAGGTTTCAGGATTTCAACTACTCGACTCTTCTGTGCTGGGGCAGTTCTAGAGCAGTTCTAGGTGATAAGTAAGTGAGTATGAGTAGTTGCAGTCCAGTAAAACTATTTACAAAATCAGGCAGTGGCGCAGATTTGGCAGAGGCTAGGGAGTGAGGAGGTGGGGAAGTGGGTGGGAGCTGTAGGTCATTGGCTTTCTGATTTTTGCTGCTTGTTCTTAATTACTCGATAAGCCTCTTTTTTGCTGTTTCCTTTGGCATCTAGTTTCCATACTACAGACTTTCTTCAAAGTCCAGTAGTGTTTTGCTGCCTGCCATATTTAAGAGAGAGCACAAGAAACCTGATTAGAAAATTTGAGCACTGGGTAGAGCTTGTTGACCACTGTGATCTTAATTTTAATGATCTAATAATTTATCATTAGCTCTGGCTGTGCCATCACGTTAGATAGCCCCCCAGTGTTGGGATTCCTCAGTCTCCTGTAGGACTGACCACATTTCTACAAGCAGGCCAGTTCTTAACTTTCTACAGAGAATAAACCAATAGTCTTCTGAGCTGAGGAAAGGAAAATCATTTGCCTGGATAGGAAAGGTCAGGAAACCAAGCTAGTTCTCAAACAGACTTTCAACTTATCTTCCTGTTTCACTTCACCTTCGTTTTGCTTCCAAGTTGCCTGTAGCCATCACCCCGAAGTCTCTTGTTGGGTGTTTGTAGTATAATTATGCTTCTTGTCTGTTTTCTCCACTCTACTGTTTTCCTAATTTTCCTTAGCACTGACGTGACTGAGGTCTGTTCCCAGTTGTTCATCTCCTTTCCCGCTTCCCTTCTGGTAATTACTAATTTGCTCTTATAATCAAAAAAAAGTTTGTTTTGTTATATTTACTTCATTCTTTTTGCTTTCTTCTTTCAGTATCATGTATGAGTGAAATCATACTGTGTTTTGGATTTCTTCATTTGACTGATTTCACTAAGATTTATGCTTTTTATGTTTTTTAAATATCTTTATTCTCTTTTCATGGAACTTCAGGAGATAGTGAAAATAAATGCTATGTCCAATTCACTATCTTCAACAAAAAGTACTCTGCTACTCTTTTTAATGTGTCACAGTTTTTCTTCAACCTTCACTGTAACCCTCACTTGATTTGTTTTTAAAATACACTAGAAGCTGGACCTCCCCTGGTGGCGCAGCGGTTGAGCGCTAGGCTGCGAGGCTGCCTGCAGCCTCTGCAGCGCTGGTTCGTTCCCTGGCCGCCGGCGAGGGTCCCACAAAAAAAAAAAAAAAAACGCTAGAAGCTATCTTAACTGACCTTCATGTAAGTGGCATGCCAGATTAATGCATGTTCTCTATTCCCTCTGTAAAATACATTACGGATGCCCACTGCAAGACACAAAAAGCTGCTCTTCAGTAGATCTGTACAGCTTTCGTCCCACCAGTTGGCTTGTGTATTCTTGTAGGGGTAGATTTATTCCCCTGTGAAGATACGAAGCTGGAAATAGTAGTTGACATATTATGGCTATGTTACATAAGATCCATATTCTTGGAATTCTAGTGAGCCACCTCAAGAGTTAATGAGTAAATGGGCCTCCCCGGTGGCACAGTGGTTGAGCGCTGAGTTGCAAAGCTGCCTGCGGCCTCTGCAGCGCTGGTTCGACCCCGGCTGCTCCCCAGCCACTGGAGGAGGGTCCCACATGGCGCGCAGACCTCTCCTGCCGCCCGCTGCTCCCCTCAGCAGTGTGCTTCGGTCCTTCTGCCTGCTCTGCTCCCCGCTCTGGCTCTGGTGAATTCTCTCGCCCTCCCGCGCTTCTGACTGTACCCAGTGCATGTATAAACAAAACAAACAAACAAACAAACAAATAAATAAATAACATGCCTCTATTAAAAAAAAAAAAAAAAAAGAAAAAAAAAGAGTTAATGAGTGAATGTACATAGATTTAATTTAAAGTAAAATGTTTATAGTTTGTATCATTATTGTTATGATTCTCTGCATTTATGGCTGCCTTGGTTAAATGAACAATTACTGGCCCCAAATGTATTGGAAAAGAGCTTGCTTTAAAATAACATAGAAATATTATACCCTGTGGGTTAGTGTATGATATTGCCATGTTACTTGCTGAATTTTCACATGCTTCGCAAAATAATTGTTTTTGTTTAGTTCCAGATGTTGAAGTGAAAGGAGAGTGTTCTAGCTATTATCTGTTGTTACAAGGGAATGGTAGTAGAAAATGTAAAGCCACATTGATTTATTCAGCCAACCAGATCAATGGCTCATTTGCACTCAGTCTAATTCATGGAAAGATGAAAGCAAGGACAGAAGAAGCTGAACTGAGTAAGTGTTAACTTTAAGTGGAAAATGTTTTTACATTTGTCTGTGTTCATATTAATTTGTGATTTTTTTAAATGAACTTATTTTCCCCAAACTCCATTTGACTTTTAATAAATTTACCTTTTATTATTATTATTATTATTATTATTATTTTTGCATTTTAAAAGGACAGGTTTATTAGGTAATGGAGAAAGAAAAAGAGAGGCACCTGCATAGTCACAGGCAAATTTACCTTTTATTTTAAACATACTGTATTTGAACAATTTAGAGTGAAGAGAATTCATTTCACTTTATAGTAAAATTTAGTAGGTCAGCCATCAATTTCAAATAGGAAAGGTTTAGTATTTTTTACTTTAAACACATTATTTTTCTGTAATTTATTTATCATTTTATCTCAGAACAAGCATCTTGTTCTGTTTAATTGTTCATCTTTTCTCTACAACCTCTGTGTTTGTTTATATACAGTTGCATGGCAAACTACCCCAAAATGTTATGATTATGTCTCCTCTCCTAGTCCAGCGTTGACTGGCTCAGCTGGATGTGTCTGTTTTGAAGTCCTACACTTGACTGCAGTCACATACAACTGAGACTCCAGCCATTTGAAGACTTAACAGGACTTAATGTGTGAGGTGGCTTCTTTACCCCAGCACCTGGTTAGGATGGCTGGAACAAGTGAGAGCTGACTGTCTCCTGGTGTGCTCTTTCCTGAGGCCAACCTGAGCTTCCTCACCAACTTCATAGTCTCAGGGTAGTCTTATTTCACTAAGAACAGTTGTTTTAAGAAGCTTGGAGGCTCTCTGTGACCTAGAAGTCATTCAGTGCCACTTTGATCATATCTAGTTGTTTACATGGGATCAGCCTGGATTCATTGTGGAAGAGCTATGTGTGAGTAGCAGGAAATATTGTTCATAGGGAGGGAGACTGGCCGCTATCCCCAGCTGTGTTTTGTGTGGGAGTTTCAAAAGCTGAGCAGGTCAGGTGGAAGATAATGTGATGGAGGGAACAGAAACCCTGTTATTTAAATATTTAAGAACTGTGTCAAAGTTTAAAATATGAAGTAATTTAGTATGCTTGTTTTCTACAACCTAACTGTTGTTCTTTACTTTGAAATCTGCAAGATCAAGAGATATATAATTGACTTTTAAAACATTTCCTGGGACCTGAACATTAATTGTTGTCATAGATCATCTTTAATACTAATTTTTTTTTGTTTGTTTCTCAGGCTTCCCTTTTGACTTATTGCCACTTCCACATTTTTCTGGGGAGCAGCTTATACAGAGAGAGAAAGAGTTAGCTGATGTTCAAGCCTTGGCTTTGA
Organism: Talpa occidentalis; assembly: GCF_014898055.3. Lineage (NCBI taxonomy): Eukaryota > Metazoa > Chordata > Mammalia > Eulipotyphla > Talpidae > Talpa > Talpa occidentalis. The sequence continues at coordinate 16,659,124 of NW_026555331.1, read as the reverse complement.
AAGAATGTCTGAGTAAGTAACAATTTATATATTTCTTCCCCCTGTAAATACTGGCTTGTTGAGACATAATGCATTGTTGTTTTCACACTTTTTCTTATACACTTTGTCTTTTAGGTGTTAAACTCATTTGTAGAACTATTTTTGATAGAAATGATATAAAGTAGTAAAAAAACTTTTAACTGAATGCCGGGAAAGATACCTAAGTTTTGTTATTCTGGTTAGTATCTAGTTAGTATCAATCTACACACACACACACACACACACACACACACACGGTTATAAATGGAGAATATAGACAGTAAATAGAAGAAAATGGAAATCCAGAGAAGTTTACATATTAACTTGAGCTTTGATTTTGACTTTAATCATGTTCATCAATAGTAATAACTATATGAGCACATTTCACCTATTTCAAGGACAAATTAGACAGTTTCAATAAAGGTAGTACATGTTAAAAACCAAGAAAAACATAAATATTGAACTATTAGTATTTTTGTGGGTAGAAAACCTATATCCAAACCTTAAACCCCAATATTATTCACTTCTTGACTTTGTTTTATCCTACCAAACCCACTTCAGCCCCTGATTCCTCGCAATAAGCCTTCTGTAGCTTTTTATAACTCGGTTCTTTTCACTTACCCCCACTCTTTCATCTTCACCTCTCCCTTACCCTTCCAACCAGAAAAGCTGCCAGGGTAGAAGAACAGGCAGCTCTCTGAAGCTGGTGCATGCATGCATCTCTCCTTTGAGTAGGAAGAGTTAACCTCAGTCAGGCCATCTCTGCTGCTTGGTTGGGAAGGGAAATGCTAACAGCTCTAACTAGGTTGCTGCGAACAGGTGTGACTGGAAGCTCTGCCTTGGCAAGGGGGAAGTGGCAATGCTAATAAGCACTTAAAATGTACAAATACCAGCAACTGTAAGGATGCTACAGTGGTTGCCAAAGGGCAAGGGACAAGGGCAGGTAGAGGCCTGAAGTGGAAGGAAATCTTAGTGCAAGTAGCTGCCAGATTCACCAGCATACCCATGAAATGATCAATTTGCAATCTGAAGCATTAAATCTTGATTAAAATTAATGATCCAGTTAATCTATTTATGATGGAAATACTTGCTGAACCAATCTCTTCCCTAGCCAGAGAATTAATATACAATATTATTAAGGTACTTTTTATTTTTTTAATTTTTTTTTGCATAGAAGAACTGGGGTATAGGCCAGAGGTATAGGAAGGGAAGTGAGAGGATCCATCAGAGTGGGGAGCAGAACAGGGGATTTACTGAAATACAATGCTAAGGGGAACAGCTGGGAGACGGGAGAGGTCTGCTGCACCATATGGGTCAGCTCCCTGGCTGGGCATCAAACTCAGGCCACAGTGATGGATCATCAGGGTGAGAGTGCTGAGACTTAACCCCTAGGCCACCAGGGAGGCCCCTAAGACACTTTGTTTTTTTAAATGGCACATAAATAACATTTCTGTTAGTTTAATTTTTTAGAATATATTTTCATTAGTGTTACTCAGTCTTAAAAATATATCTAATACTATTGGAATGGTATATAACATCTGTAATTTTATAGTATCTATTTTACTTGACTTTTAATAATTGATAGCTTTCTTGTATTTGGAAATATTTAGTATGTTGTTCCATTGATTTTCAAAAAATATAAGTATGCTAAATAATTTTAAATAAAAGACTTTTTCAGTCTGATGTAAAACAAACACCATAAGAGCACATGGTTATTTTGCTCCAGTATTTTATGGTCACTGTTGTGAGTACCCAAATCTTTTTTAATTTTATAGAAAATAGTGCAAACCTGATTGATGCTCATCCTGCTGACATATAAGATACTCATCTCTAAACTAAACACTTTTAGATAACTCATCCTCAATTATGTGCTTTCCAAAGAATAGTATTATTTTACTGGTCCATTTTTAGACATTAGTGTGCAAACTCATTTGTGTAGGGATTTTTTTTTTTTTTCACCAAGGTAAATTATCTCCTGCTGATAACCCTATTAAACTAAATATTTCTCCCTCTGTTTTTCAGCCATCAAGGTCAGTATCAAGTCTTACCTGCTCTCCAGATTTTCCAATATTGTAATATAATTGACAGTTTTAATAAGCATAGGTCACTTTTATTATTTAAGCATATATTTAGCATTATTAAAAATATAGGGCTAATTTCTGAAGCACAGTTCTTATGCATCTTTCAGATGAAAGCAAAACATTGATAACCTTTTGTTTTAGGTGGCTCCCAGCAGATCGTGTAGAAAATAAAAAGCAATGAGGCACCAAGGAGCTATAATGAAAGCAGCATATATTACAACTCTTTTGCTTTGCCATCACTAATGTTCTTAACTACAGAAATCATGTTTTATTTATCTTGGATCAGAATTGGACTAACCTTACCAATATTCACGTTGGTAAGGTGGCATTTTACAAGGTGTTTATCATAAAACTGATGTTCTAAAGTAGAACCTTGAGAGACTGGCTACTTCTCAGCCTACTCTTGCATTATGTATGTACCAACCACATGTAGTGTAGTGTGATGTGCTTTACATTCTCAGTCTAAGGGTATAGTACTGAGTTTTTCAGGCAGTACATACTTGATAAATATTGAATTCTCTCTGAATATATAGCTTACTACTTTACTATGGAAAAAACCATTATTAGTCGAGTGTTTTTTAAATGAAATAATTTTATAAAAATAATGCATGAATATAGTTAATAAATTCAAATGGCACTGTAAATCTTAAAATGAAAAACAGTGGTGCCCTACCCACTCCTCTCCTCTCTCTTTCTATCTCTACCTGTAGGCAGCTACTTTCAGCTCTTCCAGCTGGTTTTCCTGACATTCGCAGTTTGTCAGTAATATTTGTATGTGTGTGTGTTACTATTTCTTGATTTACTACTTGCAGACATTATCTTAACATCTAAATATGGAAAATAAAGGCTTAGCTTTCCCACATCATCTTCACTTTCTTTTTCTACCTTTTATACAGTAAGTCATAAATTTTGGTTAAATCAATGGTCAGTTTTTTTTTTTTTTTTTAAAGATTTACTTATTTATTTATACAAGCACTGGGTACAGTCAGAAGCGCGGGAGGGTGGGAGAATTCATCAGAGCCAGAGTAGGGAACAGAACAGGCAGAGTGATGAAATACACTGCTGAGGGAAGCAGCGGGCACAGCAGGAGAGGTCTGTTGTGCCATGTGGGACCCTTCTTAGCGGCCAGGGATTGAACCGGTGCTGCAGAGGCTGCAGGCAGCTTCACAGCCCAGCGCTCAACCACTGCGCCACCAGGGGAGGCCCATTGGTCAGTTTTAACAGTAGGATCATTGTGTACATAGCTCACTGCTGAGTCACATAATGTAGGATCATGATCAGCTCTTCTTTCTTGTATATTCCTTGTTTTTCTTGTGGTTGGTAAACACCTTATTATTAATTTGCCCATTTGGCTGAATGCTCAAACATGAGTTCCTTTTTATTTCTCTTTAATATTTTGCTCTGTAATGCATAGATTGCTTCTTAAACCTGCTGATATTCTAGAGTATACTTTTCGAATTTCCTGTTTTGATCCCCTTTGTCCTCCTTTTGCTTGAATTACCCCCTTGTTTGGCTGGAGTATGTCTCCTAGTAGTTGCTTCTTGAGTAAAAGTTCATGGGCTAGACATTTTTCCAGCTCATGCATGTCTGAAAATTTATTTATTTGACTGATAACTCCTATGGAATTTTAGCTTGCCACCTTCTTCCTAGAACCTCAGAGGTACTGCCTTTCTGCAGGCACCCAAATTGACTCTTCCTCTGCTCTGCTGACTCAGTTACCACACCATCATCATCTTGTCTTCCAAATTTTTTGAAAACTGTTACTATTTATCATTTCTTCTTTTGTTGTCCTTCTTGATTCCTTTGCTATGTTAGATTTTGGGAAGTAAAAGAAAGAGATGAAGTAGCCAAGCAACCACGTTAACTTAAAGGTCTTACGATTTTATTTTCAAATAAACATTAACACAAGGCCATTCCTAATTCTCTGCAGTATATTTCTGAGATCTTTTTGAAACTTGCTGTTACCATTTATCACCTTTTGGTGTGAACAAATTACTTTTTTTCTGTTTATTTCACATAGCTGGAAATTCTGCCATTACCTACAAATGGGATTAAAATGAAAGCAGGCCTCCACAGGAATGCTGGAGAAATTCATGTACTTTACTTTTGAAAATATTTCCCATAAAAGGATAGTAGGTAAGCTCAAGAGAGACTTTAAAATCAGTTGTGGTTAATTGTGTTTGTCTTACAGAGAGGAGAAAGTTGGCAAAGCAGCCTGAAGTAGTTTCTGTTGATGAACTAAAGAGTCTATTAATACTCACAAGAGAACAATTTTTAAATCATTTTGATGCTGTAATTCCTAAAACAGTTCTGATAAAGGCAGATGAAATTAAAACCTCCAATATGTTAAATGGTAAGTTTTTTTACTTTAAATATTAGTTATTTTGTGTGTGTGGCATGTATGACAATTCTTATTTATTATTAAAACTAATGTATCGACCAAATCAATATGTCATGTAAACATAGTAATGCCATTTATTTGTATATGCAAATGTATGTATGTATAAATAATGAGCTGCATTTTTCATCATTTAAGCATTAAAATTCTTTCATTGCTTCTTTCAGTAAACATGTTCAGTGTTTTGGGCAGAGGGTGAAGCATTTTTAAGGTTAGCCCTCTAATACTCTACTAAGCTGCTAGAAATGGTACATTTCTATTAAGCTATGTTTTTGATAAATTGAAAAAAGTAGAATCTATGCAATAAATTTATTGTTTTTTTAATTGTTATATTTGTCAGTCATTTACATATCTGTATACCTTCGAAGTTACAGTATTACTCTTCCATATGCTCACACACTTCACTCATCCTCCACCAACTTCCCATGCCAGGCCCTAGCCCCTTCTCTCCTCAGCTCTTTCCATTCCTACAGTAACCAGTACATATGTCACAAAGTCTAAGATTTCTTTTTTCTGCTTACACAGTAAATTCAACATAGTTAAAACAATATATACTAAGAGGTTCATATTTGCCATTCATTATCACAGTCACCAAAGTTAACTGAGAGCACAGGAAATAATTTTCTTTTTTTTTTAAATAATAAATTTTATTTTTATATTCCCCATACAATTGCAACCCCCCCATTCTGACCCCAATCCCTCCCCTCCCGCCCCCCAACCCCCAAAAGTGTCTCTGGTTCATAGTTTTTTGTTGATTTTGATTTTCACTTTCTTATAGTTATTCATTTTCCTGGTCCCTTATTTAAGTTTTCTAGATTCCTGCTATGAGTGAGACCATCCGGTATTTTTCTTTTTCTTTTTGGCTTATTTCGCTGAGCATGATCCCTTCCAGGCCATCCATGTTGCTGCAAATTGCATGTGTTTATCTTTTTTGAATGCTGAGCAATATTCCATGGTGTATATGTACCACATCTTCTTGATCCAGTCATCTAATTTTGGGCATTTGGGCTGTTTCCAAAGCTTAGCTATTGTAAATAGTGCTGCTATAAACATAGGGGTGCAGGTGTTCTTTGGAATTGATGTTTCTGTGTCCTTTGGGTAAATACCTAGGAGTGGAATTGCTGGATCATATGGAAGCTCTATGTTTAGTAGGTCCAGAAATCTCCACACAGCTCTCCATAGTGGTTGGACCAGTTTGCACTCCCACCAACAGTGCAGAAGAGTTCCTTTTTCTCCACAACCTCGCCAACATTTGTTGTTGCTAGTTTTTTTAATATGTGCCATTCTCACTGGTGTCAGATGGTATCTCATGGTAGTTTTGATTTGCATTTCCCTGATTACAAGTGATGTTGAACATTTTTTCATATGCCTGTTGGCCATTTGCATTTCTTCTTCAGAGAAGTTTCTTTTTAGCTCTTCTGCCCATTTTTTGACTGGATTATTTTCTTTGTTGTTGTTGAGTCTCATCAGCTCTTTGCAGATTTTTGTGATCAGTCCTTTATCATTAGTGTTGTGTGCAAAAATGTTCTCCCAGTCGGTGGGGTTTCTCTTTGTTTCTCTTTGTTTTCTCTTTGTATTGTCTCTTTTGCTGTGCAGAAGCTCTTTAATTTGATGTAGTCCCAGCTGTTTATCTTTGCCTTCAGTATCACTGCTTTGGGTGATGTGTCTGTAAAGATGTCTTTGATGTGCAAATCACGTAGTGTTTCGCCTATATTTCCTTCTATATATTTTATGGTTTCAGGTCTTATGTCTAGTTCTTTAATCCATTTTGAGTTGATTTTTGTGTATGGTGTGAGGTAGTGGTCAAGCTTCATTCTTTTGCATGTAGCAACCCAGTTTTCCCAGCACCATTTATTGAACAAACTTTCTTTGCTCCAATGCATAGTCTTTGCTCCTTTGTCAAAGATTAGTTGACCATAAATCTGTGGGTTTATTTCTGGATTTTCTATTCAATTCCATTGGTCTGTATGTCTGTTCTTGTTCCAATACCGTACAGTTTTGATGATTATGGCTTTGTAGTATAGTTTGAAGTCTGGGAGTGTGATGCCTCCATTCCCTTCTTTTTTTTTCAGGAGAGCTTTGGCTATTCGGGTTTTTTTGTGATTCCAGATGAATTTCATCAATAATTGTTCTATTTCTTTGAAGAATGACATTGAGATTTTGATTGGAATAGCATTGAATCTGTATATTGCTTTTGGTAGGATGGCCATTTTAATAATGTTTATTCTTCCAATCCATGAGCAGGGGATGTCTTTCCATTTCTTTGTGTCTTCTTCTATTTCTTTTAACAGTGTTTTATAGTTTTCTTTGTATAGGTCCTTTACCTCTTTTGTTAGATTTATTCCCAAATATTTGATTTTTTTTGTTTTGATAATAAAAGGGATGGTTTTTTTGATTTCTTCTTCTTCAGATTTATTGTTTGTGTATAGGAAGGCTACTGACTTTTGCGTGTTGATTTTGTATCCTGCCACTTTACTGAACTGATTGATTAGTTGAATTAGTTTTTCTGTGGAGTTTTTGGGGTTCTCTATGTATATTATCATATCATCTGCAAATAGTGATAGTTTGACTTCTTCTTTTCCTATTTGGATTCCTTGGATGTCTTTCTCTTGTCTTATTGCTCTGGCTAGGACTTCCAGTATTATATTGAAAAGCAGTGGTGAGAGTGGACATCCTTGTCTTGTTCCAGATGTTAATGGAATTGCTTTCAGCTTTTCACCATTGAGAATGATACTGGCTGTTGGCTTGTCATAGATGGCCTTTATGATGTTGAGGTATGTTCCTTGTATCCCAAGAATTTCAAGGGCTTTTATCATGAATGGGTGTTGCACTTTGTCGAAAGCTTTCTCAGCATCTATTGATATTATCATATGGTTTTTATATTTCTTTTTGTTAATGTGTTGGATAACGTTGATTGATTTTCGGATGTTAAACCATCCTTGTGTCCCTGGAATGATTCCTACTTGGTCGTGGTGAATTATCTTATGGATACATTGTTGGATTCTGATAGCTAAAATTTTATTGAGGATTTTTGCATCAGTGTTCATTAGGAAGACTGGCCTGTAGTTTTCCTTTTTTGTGTCGTACTTGTTCAGTTTTGGTATTAGTGTAATGTTGGCTTCATAGAACGTGTTTGGTATTGTCCCTTCCTTCTCAATTTTTTGGAAGAGTTTGTGAAGGACAGGCACTAATTCGTCTCTGAATGTTTGGTAGAATTCATTTGTAAATCCATCAGGTCCTGGGCTTTTGTTTTTCGGGAGGTTTTTGATTACCATTTCAATTTCGCTGCCTGTAATTGGTCTGTTTAGGTATTCTATTTCTTCTTTATCTAGCTTTGGGTGATTGTAGAGTTGTAGGAATTTGTCCATCTCCTCTAGATTGTTGAACTTGTTTCCATATAACTGTTCATAGTAGTTACTGATTATTCTTTTGATTTCTGCTGTGTCCGTTGTGATTTCTCCTCTTTCATTTGTGATCCTGTTTATTTGTGCTTTCTCCCTTTTTTCCTTTGTGAGCCTGGCTAGGGGTTTGTCTATTTTATTGATTTTTTCAAAGAACCAGCTCTTGGTTTCATTGATCTTTTGGATTGTTTTTTTTAGTTTCGATTTCATTTATTTCTGCTTTGGTTTTTATTATTTCTTTTCTTCTACTGGTTTTGGGATTTTTTTGTTGTTCTTTTTCTAGATCTTTGAGCTTCGAGATTAGGTTGTTTCTTTGAGTTCTTTCTTGTTTCTTGTTGTGAGCTTCTATTGCTATATATTTTCCTCTTATTACTGCTTTTGCTGCATCCCATACATTTAGGATATTGGTGTCCTCCTTGTCATTCAATTCAAAGAATTTTTTTAATTTCTTCTTCGATCTCCTTATTAGTCCAGTGGTCTTCTAGTAGTGTGGTTTTTAATCTCCATGAGGTAGGAAAGTTCCTTGCCTTCTTTTTATGGTTTATTTCTAGTTTGATGCCTTCATGGTCAGAAAAGATGGTTGGTATGATTTCAATCTTGGTGTATCTGTTGATGTTTGTCTTGTGCCCCAGTATGTGATCGATACTGGAGAATGATCCGTGTGCACTTGAGAAAAATGTGTACTCCGTTTTTTGGGGGTTTAGTGTTCTATAGATGTCTGTTAAGCCCAAATGCTCTAGGTCCTTATTTAGAGTTTTAGTTTCTTTACTTATTTTTTGTCTTGTTGATCTATCCATTGTTGATAGTGGTGTGTTGAAGTCTCCCACTACGTATGTGTTTTCTCTGATGTCTGTTTTCAGAGAGGACAACAGTTGTCTGATATATTTTGGTGCTCCTTCGTTTGGTGAGTATATGTTAATGAGTGTTATTTCTTCTTGAAGTATTGTCCCCTTGATCATAATGTAGTGACCATTGGGGTCTCTTTTTATTTTTTTGAGTTTGAAGTCTGTTTTATCTGATATAAGTATAGCTGTTCCTGCTTTCTTTTTTGGTCCATTTGCTTGTAGGATTGTTTTCCATCCTTTAACTTCGAGCCTATTTTTATCTTTTGTAGCTAAATGTGTTTTCTGGAGATAGCAAAAGGTTGGGTTTTGTTTCTTAATCCAGGCTGCAACTCTGTGTCTTTTTATTGAAGAGTGTAGTTACATTTAGAGTTAATATTGTTACGTTAGCATTTGCATTTGCCATTGTGTTTGTCTTTCCTTTGATTTTATTTATTTATTCTTTTAATAACTTTTTTTTTTTTTTTGGCCTTCTTTCATTGTTATTTGTCCCTCTGAGGTTCTGGCTTTAGGATTTCTTGTAGTATTTTTTGGAGTGGGGGTTTAGTCGTAACGAAATTCCAGAGTTTCTGTTTGTCTGGGAAGGTCCTTATTCTTTCTTCATAGAGGAAGGAGAGCTTTGCGGGATAGAGTATTCTTGGTTGGCATCTGTTTTCTTGGAGTCTGTTGACTATGTCCCTCCACTCTCTCCTTGCCCGTAGTGTTTCTTCAGAGAAGTCTGATGTCAGCCTGATTGGTTTTCCTTTGAATGTTATCTGTTTCTTCCCTCTTGTCAGCTTCATTATTTTTTCCTTGTCCTGGATTCTTGGGAGCTTTACTATTATGTGTCTTGCTGTATTTTTCCTTTCGTCGTGGAAGTTTGGTGTTCTTCTTGCTTCTTGTATATCAATTTTCATCTCCTTCTTCGCGTTTGGGAAGTTCTCTTCAATTATCTCCTGGAATATTTTCTCTGTTCCTACATCTCTCTCCTCTCCTTCTGGAATTCCTATAACTCTTATATTTCCTTTCCTCATGGAGTCAGATAGTTCCCGAAGTCTGTCTTCTGTCTTTTTCCTTCGTACTTCTCTTTCCTTTTCTGTTTTGGTTCTTTTTATTTCTGTGTCTTCAAGAGTACTTATTCGTTCTTCCATTTCATCTATTCTGCTTTCATTGCTTTTCCCAGAGTTCTTTAGTTCCTCCATTAATTCTTTGATCTCCTGCATTTCTTTTGCTTCCCTCTTTAGGGACTCAATTTCCTTCTTCTGATCATTGTTTTCCTTTATGAGTTCTGTCATTTTTTTAATCACGGCAATTTTAAATTCTCTTTCTGGAAGGCACAGAAGTTCTCACAGGAAATAATTTTAATGTTAACTTACATTTCTTTTAATTTTCATGGTTTCTGTTCTGGTGAATTGAATAGAGTAAAACTTTTCACAGTCTAATAAAAAAGCATTGAAAGATTGCCTGAAACTTTAAATGTATGAGATAATTTTTTGTTTTTATTATGAGAGTAATTTTTATTACGTATGTTAATAAGAAAATGACCAAAGAATCAAGTTAGCACTAATGCTAGTTGAGTGCTCTTTCTCTACGTGACACCATGCAAATACACAGAGGAGTAAAATTTTTAGTCTTCGGCTTCAACAGAAGAAAAGCAAAATATAAATACAGCATCTAGTATTTCATTCAGGGGTCCAGTCTTGAAAGATAGATTGCCAGGTTCAAATCTCAGGTTTGTCACTGTGAGCTGAATGTCTTTGGGGAAGTTATTCAATTTCTTCCTGCCTCTGATCCCTTATGTTTTAAATGGGATGATAATGTTACCCATTTTACTAGGGTTATTGTGAGGATTAAATAAGTTGATGCATATAAAACACTGAGAACATAATAAATACCAAAAAATTGTTAGCTGTCCTTGTGTTATCATTATTATTGTTTTTACTTGTCAGACCAAAGTTGAATAGCAGTGCAAAGTAAATTGAAAGACGTTGGAGACACTGTAAGGTTTAAGTTTACTTGTCAGTAGAGGCTGTATTGAGTGAGAGAGTGCAGCTTCTCAATTACGGCATGGTCTTTGGAGCAGGACTATCAAGTTTGAATCCATGTTCTGCAACTTCCCTTCAGTGTCCTTGGACATGGTTTTTTTTTGTTTAAAGAGGTGATTTTTTTTTTTAAAGATGTATTTATTTATTTTATACAAGACTGGGTACAGTCAGAAGCGTGGGAGGGCGAGAGAATTCACCAGAGCCAGAGTGGGGAACAGAACAGGCAGAGTGATGAAGTACACTGCTGAGGGAAGCAGCGGGTGGCAGGAGAGGTCTGCGTGCCATGTGGGACCCTCTCCGGTGGCCAGGGATCAAACTGGCGCTGCAGAGGCTGCGGGCAGCTTTGCAACCCAGCACTCAACCAGGGGAGGCCCTGGACATGTTTTTTAACCTCTCTGAGCCTTAGGGGTTTTTTTGTCTTTAAATTAGAAATGATACACATTATTGTGAGGATTAAATGAAGCATTTATAAATTGCTTAGTGAGTTGACTATTATGAAGTAAGTGTTGTATATTTGTTGGTTAAATAAATAAATAAGAATTGGTCCTGCCCAGTGGTACAAGGAGTTAAGTCTCAGCACTATTAAGCTATCTGCAGCCACTGCAGCATGAGTTCAATCCACCGCCAGGGAACTGACCCACATGGTGTGGCAGACCCCTCCTGTCTCGCCCGCTGCTCCCCTCAGCAGTGTATTTCAGTGGATCTACCTGTTCTGCTCCCCACTCTGTCTCTGGTGAATCCCTCACCCCCCTGCACCTCTAGCCTACACCCCAACTCTTGTATATGTAAATAAATCCTTAAAATAAATAATTAAATAAATAAGAATTTAGAGGGTAGGAGAATAGTCACAAAGCACTTTATTAGCAGCCTAGGCACTTGCTGCCAAAATACATGGCACATATGGGTGTTTGTCCAACTACTAATGATTTTTTCCTTTATATTTCTAGTGGAAAGTCATGTAAACATTAAAAAGCAGATTGTTTGATTATTAGATCTCATAAAATAGTCAATATTTCTTTGCTTTTACTAAGAAAGAGGAAGTAGCTTATTTAGATGGGCTTTGGTGGGGCCAGTCAACATAGGCATTAAAAATATTTTAAAATACTCAAGTCTAAATTGTTTAATAAATAAAGGGAAAAGAACGTGCAGTTGGTTTCTGTTTTCATTTTTGTTTAAAAATTACTACCATATCATTATTACTCTGTAAGTCTCCTATGGTATAAAATGGATTTTTTTTTTGTCATGGTTGATGATAGTCAAACAGCCAATGTCCAATAACTTTCAGTCCACATATTAGAATAGTGTAATAATTCAAAACAAATTTAAAAACCATATAGTTTTGGAATCCAGAAAGTAGTGCAGTTAGTAATTTTGACAGTATTAAAACAGTTTGGATGTACACATAACTTAGGAGAAAGGAAGCTGTGCCTTTAAGTTTTTGATGAGACTTACAGGATTATCAGCAATCTCAATGTTAGTTCGCTGCAGCTTACAGCTAGAAAGATGAATACACTTGCATATATTATTGCTTTAGTAGTAAAATAACATTTAATGTTAGTGATTTATTTGAAGATGTGCACATGAAAGCATCTTATATTAATGATAAATGGTAATTATTTCTAAAGTAACTTTTACCTGAGAACAGAATGTTGATTATTTTATAATTCAAATTTGAGAACTAGGCAATCTCTTTTAAAGATAAAAATTTTTCTGGCACTGTTGCTAATTCTTCTTTGTTGTATGAAAATCACATAGTTTACCCAATATATTCTCCGCAGAGTAGTTTCCTTTTCATTTAGAACTAATTTCACAAAATATAGCAGTTATATTTCTATTCCACATAAGTCCTCACAGTACTAATTTTTGAGTTCTGATTCATAACTTTTATTATGAGGAGATAGTAAAATAAAGTTTACATGCCAAATTTTTTTCTTTTCTGAGAAGCTTTACTGTGGCATTTTACACATTTCAGGCTGTCAGAAATATCTTAATAGATGCCTGATGTAAGTTTTATACAATTAATCCAATGTGACTTTACATGCATATTTTTAGCATATATATATATATATATATGTATGTAAGTGACTGCATGTATATATTTTATATAGAGAAATTCAATTTGTTAATACCTTTTGGTACTTATGTGTCTTTCTTTTTCTTTAGAACCTAGTCCAGAGGAACCTGTTTCTTCATATCCAATGGAAAATAATCCTCTGGAATGGCCAGAAAGGCATGTTCTTCAAAATTTGGAAACTTTTGAAAAAGCTAAACAAAAAATGAGGTAATATTTAAATATCTTAGACACAAAGCAAATTCTATACAATCCTTATCAAAGTTTCAATGGTTTTCTTCAAAGGAATAGAAAAAACATTACTAAGATTTTGCATAGAAACATAAAAGATCCTGAATAGCAAAAGCCATACTGACAAAATAAAGAAAGAATGGAAATATCACATTTGCAGACTTCAAAATGTATTGTATCAAAAGAATCAAAAGAATATGGTACTGGAGCGAAAGCAGACACACAAAACAATGGAATAGAATTGAGAGCCCAGAAATAAACCCACATTTACATGGGCAGTTACTCTACAACAAAGGAATTAAGAATATACATTGGAGATAGGAAGGTTTTGTCAAGAAATGGCATTCGGCAATCTAGACAGCCACATGCAAAAGAATGAAACTAGACCATTGTCTCACATATCCAAAAATTAACTCAAAATGGAATAAAGACCTGAATGCAGGACTTGAAACCATAAAATACATAGAAAACAGGCAAAATACTCTGTGAATTTGTCTTCAGTGATGACTTTGAGGACAAGGGAGACAAAAGCAAAAATAAACCAGTGAGACTATATCAAACTAAAAAGTTTCTGCACAGTAAAAGAAACAAGCAATAAAATGAAAAGACACTGTTGAAATATAAGAAAAATATACACACTCTGCATCTACAAGGGATGATAGCCAAGAGCTACGAAAAAACTCATACAAGTCAAGAATAAGGAAACAAAGAACCCAATGAAAAAATGGGCAGAAGTGACTAGACACTTCTCCAAAGAGACATGCAGATGACCAACAGGCACATGAAAAAAATGTTCATTATCACTTATTTGTTAGGGCAATGCAAATCAAAACTATAATGAGAAACTGTCTCACGCCTGTGAGAATGCCCATATTACAAAGGCCAGAAATAACTAGTGTTTATGAGGCTATGGAGGAAAAGGAACCATCTTACACTGTTGATGGGAATGTAGACTGGTCCAGCCCCTATGGAAACAGTACTGGGGTTTCTCAAAATACTGAAAAACTACCATCTGACCCAGAAGTTCCATTCCTAGATAGCTCTCTGAAGAATGCAAAAACACTAATTACAATAGCCATGTTATAGAAGCAACCTAAGTACCCAAAGACAAATGACTGGATTAAGAAGATGTGGTATATATACAGAATGGAATACTACTTAGCTATTAAAAAAAGATGAGCTCTTGCCATTTGCAGCAACATGGATGTAACTGGGGATGATACTAGGTAAGTGAGTGAGACAGAGAAATTCAAATACTAGATGGTTCTATTTATATGTAGAATAGACAGAAACAAAACAAAGGGTCAGACAAAACCAAACCATACACATCCTAGAAATGTACTAAAATTGAGGCTACAGATCAAGAGGGGGAGGGTGGAGAGCAAATGGGTAGCTGGGGCTCAATGCACCCTGGCAGAGCACCACCTATGGGTGCTTTGGTAATGGATGTGGTGTGGTAATGTGCCATCTGAGCAGGTGTAATCCTGTACCTCTTAATACATAGTGTTTCAGGTTCATAGTTTTTGTTGATTTTGATTGTCACTTTCTTATAGTTATTCATTTTCCTGGTTGGGGGGCGGGAGGGGAGGGATTGGGGTCAGAATGGGGGATTGCAATTGTATGGGGAATATAAAAATAAAATTTATTAATTAAAAAAAAAATTTTAAGCAAATTATGGGACCCTTTACCCTCACTAATTCTCCGGAATGTCCCTGACCTTGTAAAATAACTTATGAGAAGTCATTCTGAAAAATAAAACAGACTCCTGGGAATCATAAAAAAAAATAAAAAATAAAATAAAGATGCAACAAATGGGGAAAGACAGACCTGTTAGATAAGGAATGTGAAGATCCCCCACTCAGTAGCAAATTAAGTGAGACAGCCGAGAACTAACCAATCACAAAAAGACTGGTGGAGCTTTAGAATAATCAGGGAAAGAAGGTCTATATTCCCTGGGACACAACTCCACTTTGGCTTCCTTGCCCCTCCCTGGCCTGGTTTCATGGCCTGGGAGTCCCACTTTATTTCTACTCTTTTTCTCCTCAATAAACTTTTTCTTTCTCTAAACAACAACAACAACAACAAAAAAACATAGTGTTTCAAACCCATGTGACCTCAATAAAAAAGAAAGGAAAAAAGATATTTAAAAAAAAGAAAGAAGTTAGGGTATCTAATTAGAAAGTAGAGTACCTCATTCAAAATTAGTCTAGTTCTTACTCTGTCATTTTAAACAGTTCTCACTCTGGTTCTGTAATGCAGCCTATTATTAGTATTTATATCTGAAAAATAGGAATAATGATTGTTTTCTAGGTTTGGTATGCTGATTTTCACTTTACACCATACTTACTTTCAGGTGTTACTTCATTTTGAGATAGGGCCTATTCTGGTTTTTTTTTTTTTTTTTTTAAGGAAATCTGTGAGGATTAAGAATATATTATATGTGAAGTAGTTTTTAAGTATAAAGTCCTACATATATTTCAAGTAATAATAATGTTTCAGTCCTTTGCACAGTGTCATAATCATGACCCGAAGAGACCTTGGAGAGATTTCTTATTACGGTCATATTTCATAGTTGTGCTTCAAGTAATCTTTCAAGTTCCTTGGAAAATTGGAACATTTGGTCTCTGTCCTTAAAAATTGCAATATTGTGGGGTTTGGAACATACAAGAAAGTTGAGATTTAAATTCTAAAATTGATAACTTTACACTAAATAATCCTGCCATTATTTATAAAGAATATAATTATGTTTATTTTAGTTAAGTCATAATGTTGACATGGTAACTTCAAGTTTCATTGTTATATAATAGATTTTTAAAAATATACCTTGATATAAAATTATTTGCAAATATTTTACTTTCTTTTCTTTCCTAAAGGTTGGTTCTTAAGTTTTCTTTGTGTATTTTCCTGGTTTCTGCTCATGTCAACCTTTCTTGACTATAATGAATTCTAATCCACTTTTAATAAATCTGTGTAACATTATTTTTCCAGAACTGGTTCATTACCTCTTTCATCTGAACAACTGCTTGGTCATAAAGAGGGTCCACGGGATTCAATCACATTATTAGATGCTAAAGAATTGCTGAAATTCTTTACCTCAGATGGATTACCAATAGGAGACCTTCAACCTTTACAGATTCAGAAGGGGTAAGTTATAAACTTAAAATTTCCATTTTTTTAAAAAAATTGTTTTTGCAAACATTTTAGCTCACTTCCCCAATTAAATGGTGCTGCATGGCACACTTAAGTAGAATTCACAGGTTTTATCCTACTGTTTAAGTTGACTTTCTCACATTTTACCTTTACCAAATGTTTTGGTATTGAATACAAGGGAAGTAGGAATAATAAAAGCAATGTCAGTATATTCCCTATAGAAGTCACTAGTTTCTATTTTGAATACAAAGGATAGTACTTTTTTAAGAAAAATTATCATTTGACTTGCACATTTTTTTAAAATCTTTTCTGTTATTCTCTGGTTTTGATTTACTTGTCATGACATTGTCAGTCATGCCTAAAGTTGCAAAAGTACAGCCTTTCAACTGAAGAGAAAAAAGGGTGGTGTAATGAAAATGCTTTTGAAACTAACATTGCCAAGTAAAAACCCAGTATCTACATGAATAATTTACAACAATTTTGACTTATATGACAACTTCCACTGAGTGACTGATTAGTAAATGCTAGGTGTGTCTGAAGTTGATTTAACTACAGGCAAAATTGTGACACCAAATACTCGGGAGATTTGAATAATTTGCTCATTATCACACTTTGTTTTAATTATTAATCCCTTATTTTGAAAACCTGCCAGCAGACCTTAAAAATTATAGACCACTTTTGCAAAGCGTCTATTGGTAAATAGTAGTGATTTTCAAGGTAAAAATTGGAAAGAATTTATTTGAAAGTAGTTATGATAAGAACATTTTGCCTTTAGGTGCATGCCCACCAGAGATAGGAAGCAATTTTGAAAACTTGAGCATCGTTATAACTCATGATCTTAATGATATAACATTTTGTAATTTAGGAGTAATTTTTCATAGCTCAGAGCTTTGAGAGATGGATACCCGGTATTGTGGGAATCAAGAAAGTGAAGTTCATATACATTTTCATCTATTAAGTTTTGGATGATTGTCCTTCTAAATCCTTCAGCATAAATTGGCAGTCAGATGGGTTTGCCAAAATTGATTATGAGGGTTGTACTCTTTTGGAACAGAATGTTTCTAGATGCAGTGTTGTAGGGGAGAAATACTTAATTCTTTCTGTAGGTTACGAGTAATAGTATCTAGGAAGCTTTGATATAGTTCCTTGACAGTATAGAATTCTGTAATTATCAAATATATCTATTAACATTGAACTTGAAGAATGAGCTCTCATTGCAATGAATAAAGAACCTATATACTCTTATTAAATGTCTACCTTTAAAAGGAGCCGTCCAAAATGAACCAAGTGTTGATATGACTGCTATGTATCTGCCAATGAAATGTTCACATATTGACATTGACAAAAAACATATCTGTTAAAATGTTTCTTTAAAAAGTACAAGATATGAGTAAAATTAAACGAAAGTAGATAAGCTTGCCAAGAAAGACTAAAATAAAAACTGGAATGCAACGTGGTAAAGAAAAGAAATGAAATGCTAGGTACCTAAAGAGTTCTATATTATAGAATTTTTCATTATAATAATCAGTTATGAATACTGTGTTGTTGCAATTTATTGTGGTTATTTTTTTAAAAATTTGTATATATTATGTTATTGTTCATTTTTTATTGTTACTTTTTGTGGAACATGTTAAGTGGGTTCATCATTTGAATATCAATTTTGGTTTGGGGTGTCCATTAATAAATTATTAATATATTGCTTATATTTATAGTTTTTCATGTAATAATTTTAAGCACTTACAGCACACTAGGTAATTTTTGGTGGCAAAAGAGCAGTTTCATTACTAATGCTATAGGAAAAAAATGTGATAGCAAATTCATTCTTGGTACTTTACTGTGTTCATCCTCTACTCTCTTCCCTTTCTTTATAACATTTCCAAGTCTTCTGAATTCAAGTCCCTGGTGTTCATTCTGTCTGATAACCACGGACACATAATTCTCCCTTCCTTTCTAACTTGTAACCAACTTCAGGAGTACAATCCAGTGCATTAGATCACTCATCCCTAACTTAGGCAGAGAGGGCAGGCACGTGTCAGAATAACCAGGAGAGTTTAACCTAATTGTACTAACCTTCCGGAGATTTTGATGTATCCCCGCAGATCTGGGTGTGGAAGTGGTTGACCATAAGTATTTTATGTGAATTTACTGTGTCATTAGTTCTAACTTATCTTCTGATTGAAAACCAGCTTCAGAAGAATGGGGGTCAGGAGTTAATCTCTAAATATCTCTGAAATTTAAAAGATTGCCTAAAATAGAGGTCAAGACATCTAAATTCCCAGGCAAAGGAAAGTCTGCCCCCCACCCCATTTGTTGTAATGGGAAGTAAATACTTCTTTTGTTATCATCAGCTCAGTTTGACTTTAATTATTTCATCACAAAAAATAATTTAACTAGATGCATAAATACCAGTTTACTCTACCAAGGCGGGGGAAACCTTTAGGGATAGTGTTGCTGCTTAATTTCCCATTGCAAATCACTCACCATTCTTGATTTATCATTTCTCGAAATAGTTTTGTGAAATAGTCACATTCTAATTTTGGAAACTAAAGGCCCAGAAAATTTAAGTGACAAAATATATAGGCCTAACCCTGCTTAATTTCCTTTATATGCTTTCTGGTGTAACTTATTTTTTATCCCATATAAGATTTAACTGTAGAGGAGGAAGTCAGATTTACTGTGTTAGACACTTAATTGAGCTTTTTCTTTCTCATTTAAGCCTTAAATACAAATGTAAGACTTTTTGTTTCAGGGAAAAGACTTTTGTTCTGACACCAGAACTCAGTCCTCGGAAACTTCGGGTTTTACCTTTTGAAAAAGCCTCAGTATGTCACTATCATGGAATTGAGTAAGTTTTTTCTTTACATTTTACTCTCTTGCATGTTGTAGATGTAGTTTATCTAATGTGAGTATGGAGGATGACTAATAAAATGATATAAATTGCTATTTAAAGACAAAGATAAAACAAAGCAATACATACACAAATAATTTGCCTTATGTTGAAAAACAGTTATTTGATAATTAATGTTTTACAGCTCTTAAACACTGTTGTTAGTTACTTGATATTTTAATCAAAATTATTTTGAATTCCTACATTATAAATGTATATTTACATTATGAGTCACATTAATATTCCCTGTCACTAATTACATTGTAATTGCTCATAAACTGTTAGGTGAAATGTGTTTCTATTTCATGTTAATTATGTATATATTTTTGTAGAATTTTAATCAATCAATTTGAATACAATTTCAAAGGATTCACTTGCTTATTAGAGGTTTTAGCAATTTCTGAGATATGCATAACTACCATTTTTACAAGAATGAGAAATGGAATGATACAGTTTATAATACATTTTCAAGACCTTAGTGATTAATTTTGTAAAATGTTTTGCACTCTTAAAGCAACACCCTATTTTACATTGATTTTACATGTATTTTACATATATGAACATAGGAAATGACTTCATTTTACCTTAATCTTGAATAAGCAACTCTTAGAGAAAATGAGCATTCTATTTTGACTGACTTGTGAACTTAATCTTTAAATCACACAAACTTGAAAAATACTCTGGCATTTTTCACTTTGGGTTAAAAATACAAAAGACTATAAGACACTGCAAGGGTAAAAATACTCTACTCCAAATACTCTAGCAGAGGAGAAAGAAACATGATTTTAATAGTATATAAATAGTGTTAAAATACAGATATATAACTCTGCTCAGTGGATGGAGCAAAGAACCACCAGGAACTATTTGAGAGAATTTCGAAAAGAACATGTAACCTCCATTTGAAAGAATAAGGTACAGTTATAGATTCTAGGAAGAGGAAGAACAGTTTTGTTTCTGAAAAAGAGTTGTAAGTATATTGTACTAAAATGTGACCAGTTTATTAAGTCCTAAAGATGATTGTTGCCATGACAAGGAGGTTGATGTTTTATTTTTGAAGCAGTGAAAAACCTTTATCTTTAAGGTGTGAAAAGTATTTTCTTGGATTTGTGCCATTGAAAGAAATCTCATTGTTTTTTGATAAATGGAATTGTATTTCAGGCAAGAAATGTTGAGGGACTAAAATATCAAGGCAATGAAAATAGGAAGGAGGATACAAACTTAAAAGCTATGTAAAGAACTTAAAAAACCAATTAGTTGTTGGAAATGAGAAAAAAGAGAAAATTTCATTGGTGTTTCTAGCTGAGGTGCATGGAATGAATGTTAATGCAATTTAGAGAAACAGCGAAACACCCAACAAGTCATTCCAAAGATGTTTAGATCCTTGTATTTAAATAGGATCTATTTCATTTAAAGAATATTCATGTAAAGTTTGACACTGGAGTCAAAATGTTCAGTTACTTAATTTTTAGTAGCAAAGTTAATCTTCCAATAAAATAGGAGGCAAGATGTTCTACATGCTCTGCCAGTGAATTAAAATAAGGAAAACTGAAGCGTTTAAGAGTTATATGTGTAATAAAAAGGAGGTCTAAAATTTTTTTTTCCTTTTTTGGTTATTTTTGTTTTGCAGAGAAGATACCTGAAAGCCTATTAGAAGTAGTAGGAAAATTTGTAAAGTGGCCAGTGATGAAATACATAACAAAAGCATAATTTCCCTCTAAAATAGTGATTTCCAATTTAAGCACAGTGAAAAGGTATCAAGTAAAACCATAAATACTAGATGTAATCTTAGCAGGAAATGCAGAGTGGAAAAAATTACAAATGTTTATTATATTTGATTAATATAACTTAATGAAAAAAATTAGTGATGTGCACTGACAGCTTTTGTGAAAGGGTTTTTTATAGTTATTTAAAGTAAGAAAGATTGAAAATAATGTCTAGCTTTAGGGGCTTGGTTAAATAAATTGTGGTACGTTTATAAAATAAAATCCTGTGCTGCCACAGAATATTGGTAAGTATATGGAACAATTGAAACTCTCAGACATTGTTGGGAGTTTGAAATGTTCTGTCTGCTTCAGAAAAAGATCTGGCAGATTCTTGTAAAACTAAACATGGCTCAGCAATTCTAATACTGGGTATTTGCCTAAAAGAAAGAAAAACATAACTCCACACAAACACTTGCATAAGAATGTATAGAGCAATTTTATTCATAAAAACCCCAAACTGGAAACAGCTTAGTTGTACATCAATAGGAGAATAAATAAATAAATTGGTTTATCTATACAAAGCAGTACTACTCAGCAGTAACAAGAAACAACAAATTGATTTGTGCAACAACATTAAACTTCTGTCTGTGTGGGAAAAAATAGTTGCAATAAGAATTTGAGGACTTTCAATGAGAAATAGGAACTAAAACATACAATAGTGAATCATCTTTGAAAAAATGCAAATTGAATACTAATTTAAATCTAAGTGGTTCAGATAAGACTTTTAAATTGTTTTGATAACAGTTGGCAGTTCAGAGTAACTACTGAATCATAAAGAGTTAAGAAATGCCACTTGTGTAGGCTTTTCGTTTCTGATATTTAAGGAAAGAATTCCTTGTTTGAGAAAGTAATGTTTTTCTTTTAACACCAAAAATCAGGTGCTTCCCAAGTAGTCTTGAATTTATCTAAATCTTTTATTTAAGCTATTCATATTTTAGCTCTATACATTTTGTACAGTGATTACAAATTTTACTTTGTATTTGTTTTAAATTTTCCTTAAAATTATTTGGAACTTCTTTTTCTCTAGTATCTAATATTTGGATAATATTTTTTTTGTTCTTCCCCCTTTGATTTTTATTAAAGACCTAGAAATTAAACATTATAGAAAAGTTTATAATAAAAACCAACAATTCCTTTCATTATTTCCTAACACCAGTTTTACTTTTTTTCAAAAGCAAGTTTTTATTTGTTTGCTTTTAGTTTCTCTCGTGGCTACCTCTCATATTTAAAGGGTACCCTCCTAACAATGTTTTTTAATTTCTCCATACAGAATGTGTACAACACAATAGTGAATACCATTAGTGTATTAGCATTAACATTTTCTGTGGTACATGGCTAAATATTGACCCCAGGAATGAAACACGTTTTTATCCTCTTCAGCCCTGAAGGACCGATTGGAATGAAATAATCAATAACTGTTTTAACTGAGAGACATATCCATTATATAACTATACTTTTTATTATTTTCCCCAAATTCTGTAGTTTAGTTTCAGTCATTTTGATTCTAATGTCCCTATACTTTTCCTCTGTTTTTAGTTTACTACAGAGAATCTTTTTCTTATTTTTAAAGATTTATTTATTTATTTATTTATTTATTTATTTATTTATTTATTTATTTATACAAGCACTGGGTACAGTCAGAAGTGTGGGAGGATGAGAGAATTCGCCAGAGCCAGAGCGGAGAGCACAGCAGGCAGACTGACGAAGTACACTGCTGAGGGGAGCAGCAGGCGGCAGGAGAGGTCTGTGTGCCATGTGGGACCCTTGCCCAGTGGCTGGGGATCGAACCAGCGCTGCAGAGGTTGCGGGCAGCTTCGCAACCCAGCGCTCAACCGCTGCGCCACCGGGAGGCCCTAATACAGAAAATCTTAATAGTACATAAAATATGTAGAATTTGTAAAGGATATATTCTTCATGATCATCTGTCAGAATATTAAGAGTTACTTGAGCACTACTTCCTGGTACTTTATTCATTTATGCAATATAATATTATCAGATTCCCATTTATTGTCAAGGGATAGTTCTACTTACCTATACCCATAAGCCAATAAGCAAATCTAGCTGTGTGGCTGTTTTCTTCATTATGTGTAAATTATGCTCATTAAGATGGGGGCATTGAGATCAAACTAAGGAAAATGCAAGAGGTGAGCACAACAAATCCAGAATGGTTTTTTTTTTCAAGATTTGGCTGTGTAGTGTGGGGTCTATTTATAATAAACATAGAATGTGGAGTAGAAGCAATTGAAGTGAAATTTAAAAGTTAATATGAAACTGCAATGAAAGTTCTCTCTTCCTATGTTTCTCTAAGCCTTTAGAGTTGTCTCGCTCTTCTTCCACTCTGATGTAAGGAATATTTAGCAAAAACATATAAACTTCTCAAATATGTGTTTCTTCAAGCAAAGTGAAATATATCTACTGGTGGCTTACTTTCTTGTTTTTTTCACTTATCTGGCCTATCCTGGAATAAGAGATACTAGTGACTATAAGAGGCACTATTTTCTTTAATACAAATTAAGCTTTTCTGTCAAACTGTGGTAATCAGTTGGTCACACAAGTCTCTGGTTGCTTTGAAATTTCTTTCATCTGTTCCAAGAGATTTGGCAGTTTCTCCAGCATTCGTTGGCATTGCTTGGTGTGTGATAGGCAGTAAGTGTCTCGCCTTTTTTTATGTTTATAATACAAAAAGAGCTTCATATTCTCATAGGCATTTTTTCTTGCCTTTGGATGGATGAAACATTAGGTTATAGTTTTGCAAGAAAATAGGGAACTGTAGTCACTCATCCAACAATGAACATTAACTTCACTAATATGAAATATATCCACTGCTACTCTGTCTCTGTTCCTTTCTTAATTGTAGAGTAACTTGTTTCAAGGAGAGATCACAGTGCACATTATTCAGTTGAAGGGATAACATTATGAACAGCTATTATCAAGAGATGTTAAAACTAGAAGAACAATTCTGCATCTTAGGATCTAAATCTTAAAGTAGGAAAAAATATTCATTTAGAGTCAAAATATGCATTTTTTTCTCAAAAATTTCCTATAGGCTAATCAGGCACTCTGTTGCCTCTTACCTAAAACCTTTCTAAACTTTCATGATTCTTAATTTTACTCCAGAGTCTATCAGTTGCCAATTATAGACATAGGACTTTTCAGTAATCCTTAGGGTTGCTGCTGATTTTTAGTAAAATATGTTTCATTAAACAACAGACTAGAAAAAAATATATAGAGCATGGAGATACCTAGGTTCTAGTGACTGCTCTGCCATCAATTAACCTTCTGACCTAGGAGCTCAGTTTGCTCCCCTGTTAAATTAACCTTATTGGATTAGAGCAGGGATTTTTTTAGTCCTAGGTATACTTTTAGAAACTTCTTAACAACTATTTAAAAAATACCCGTAATTGGGTCTCACCCTGGTCCTAAAGTCAGAAACTGGCATGTATTTCTGAAAAACTCTTCAGATTATCCTAATACTCAGCCATGGGTTTATCCCTAAGTAAGGTCATGCTTGCACTTTATAGAAGAGATGGTATATGAAAATGGTTGAAGTCAGGCTCTGAAATCTCCCTGCATTTAAATCCTAGTTATCTTCGCATTGTCAGCATACAATAAGAGGTGCTATGGTTAGAAAATAAACCTGATGCTGCTTGCTGCTGCTCATGATGCTCACATTGACACATTTGTTGACTGCCCAGCTATGTGATCCAGGCACTGATTTCAAAAGTTCACATGTACTCATTCAAAGAATCTTCACTATAACTCTTTGAGATAAATGCTATAAATTCCATTTTGCAGACAAGGCAACAGAAACAAAGTTTAATGATTTGATCAAGCTCTCACGCAGCTAGTTAGTGTTAGGACCAGAATTAAGTCCAGAAAATTTGGCTCCCTGGCCTGTACTCTTAGAAATCAAGTATGTGTCACGAGGGAAAGAAAAAGTCCCCAAAACCCCCTCAGATGTTAGAGTAAGGATGCAATCTGCAGGACTTGAACTTGGACCAAAAATCTGATTTTATAGAGACCATCTTAGAACTTTGGAAGGAAAGAGTACAGATAATAGAGAAAAGTTTTCATTTTTATAGTCCTGCCATCACATGTGAAACCATTTGTGTTTCCTTAATGCAGCTATAGAAAGAGAAGAAAGTGGAGAGCTTTCCAAGGTCACACAGCCTATAAGTGATTTTTCTCATATTTGTATTTGTTGTATTTAACAATATGGGATTTAAATCCAGAAGCATTCACTGAACTAACATCTCATTGATTCCTTGAATCAGGTCTAGCTAGAAACCAACTGCATAGAGACAGCCAAAGTGTTTGAAGGAAAATCTTGTCAATCAGTCAATAAGATGGGAAGTGAATTTCAAAGAAAAAATTCACAATGTTCTGAGCTGAATTTGGTGAGCCAGTTTAGAATGCCTTTATATCCTTTTAATCTTTGTGTTGAAAATAAACTTGCCCTTTCTAACAGAAGTCAGCATTTCACGTAGTTACATATCAGCCATGCTGAGAAATCAGAGGTTGGTAGAGATTTAAAAAGTATTAAAACAGCAACTGTATTATTTTGAAAATAAACCAGAGGATTAGCTTAATCTAGCGCCTAGAAACAGTCAAAGAGGAATCAGAGTATACTTCAAAATTTTTAATCTTTTGCCACGTCATTTAGCCGCCTAGAAAAAAACTGAACTTGTGGGAGAAGTTGGCAATTCATTCAAACTTCCAGCTGTTATTAGGAAGTTAACTAAGAACTTTTAATATATGTTTTGCTCTTTTCTCATTGGCAGGGAAAAGACCATCATTGTCCTGGAGGCTTTATTGTAATGATCTTTCTCTCATTTAGATACTGCTTGGATGACCGAAAAGCATTAGAAAGAGATGGGGGATTTTCTGAACTTCAGTCTCGCCTTATTCGTTATGAAACTCAAACCACTTGCACCAGAGAAACTTTTCCTGTCCCTACTGTGTTGAGTCCTCTTCCATCTCCTGCAGTTTTGTCAGAGCCTGGAAGTGTCCCTGATGGAGAAGCTCTACAAAGTGAACTCAGGACTGAAGTGTCCCAGTTAAAAAGGAAATCAAAAGATCTGAATTGCGTTTATCCCAGAAAAAGGTGATATATATTAAGTGCATAAAAACAATATCTTGCCAAAAAGTATTTTTGTCTTTATGGTCCTTTTTTGTTGTTGTTCATATTAAATGGCTTTCATATTTTAAAGTTGCCCTCTGCATATATTGTAGACTAAATCCTCATACCAGGAATATTGTTTTTATTGTGAGCAGTTGATGATTATGCTTATAAAAAGAAATGAGTTGGAAAAAACAGTTTCTTGCTTTATATGCTGATATGCAGTCGATTAACTCAGACAACTGTAGCATTTTTAAGCCAAGGAACACTAGACAGCTTATTCAGTAGAAGCGGCAGCTGAGCTGCTCTGTTGAAGAGGGTGTCCAGAGTGGTAGCTCTTCTTAGTATTCCCATCCCTCCCTCTCACTCTGTCCTGCCTGCAGTGGCCCCGTGAACAAGGAGTTCATCGAGGCACCACTTACCAACCATGTGTTTCATATAAAATACATTGTGAAGTCCTGCATAGTAATCCATTATGTAAAACTTTCCTACATACCTTTTTTTGCCAGTGAAGTAAAATTTCTAAGTTCTTGAACATAAATTAAGTTTGTGAGCTAAACACTCTAATTCCTATTAAATTTACAAATCTTTAGAACCTTTGTGAAATTTAGGTTTTTGCCATCTAAATCAAGCCTTAAATTCTCATTGTATTTGAAACTTTTAAAATATGAAATGTTATGTCAAAATTATCAAATCTCCTGAGCAGTTAAAAATGTTAGAATATTCTTTCCCTGATAAGGACTAACTAAATTATTTCATGAAGACTTTACAAATTCATGGTATTTTTTAAACCAGATAAAGCTAAAAAAGTTAAATTCATTAACATTTGGGATACTGTATTTTATAACATTATTTCTTATTTCTGAGCTGTGACTGAAATATAATAGATCTTCCTGGAAAAAAAAAAAAGGCCATTGTGATCTACAGGTTAGCAGAGTTGAGGCTGGAAGACCTGATTTAATAAAAAGGAAAAATTTGTGTCTTCATGGAAGGCTATGTAAGCATTTTAGAAAGACAGAGTCAAGAGCCAGTTTGATAGTTTTACATGTATTTAACTATAATTTATTTTGAAAAGGTGGTTGTATCGGTACGATAAGTGTAGATGGTACTTTCTTCATTAAATTATCTGAATTGGAAAATGTACATATTTAGCAGATGAGTATTGAATCTATAAATAGCAATAGCTGTGGTGCCATAGCTGATTTATATGAGAAATTATAAGTTGGTGGGAAAGATACAGTAATATTGTTTACTTTCTTAGCTGAAATTTTACTCACCAACTTCTACATCTAATCATTCATCTGAAGAACTAAAAAGGCAACTTTATGATGGTGATGGCTTGTTTAAGGCATATTATCAAGAAAATTTGTTTTCTTTTCTTGAACTATGTTTCAGTGACTCTTAGTTGTAATTTAGAATAAATCTCCTTGTTGATTTGCCTAATTTAAGTTTTTGATATTTTCCCCACAGTAGACTTGTGAAATCGGAAAGTCTGGATTCCATTCTTCCTCAGACAAGTAGCCGTGGTAATCCTCGCCATGCAGGGACATCCAGAAGGCCACAAGCAGAGCAGTCGCTACCGAAGCCTTGTCCAGACCTTAGGTCTGAAACTCCAAAAGTCATTCCAAAGGCCAGTTTAAGACAAAAAAGTGTGCATGAATCAAAAACATCAAGGCAGATAAAGGAATCAAGATCACAGAAACACACACGGGTAAAAATTTATTTTCCATCTCTTAATTCCATAAGGGAAAGAAGTCCTTTATTTGATTCATTTGAAATGTGTGCCTGGAGATGCTAGGAATGAAATGAAATGGTATCTATAATTTGTTTTAAAACAGTCTGGTAAAGGGGGCATTATATAATTAGCCACAAATTGATCATCATTGGAGCTGGTTCATAGGTAAGGATATCAGGTAAGGATTTGTTTAAAAAATCAAATTCATTCTACTTTTCTGTGTTTCATTTTTTTCCATAAAAAAACAAATACACACTTATATGCATGACCCTGCTGTGTGTAACTTTTACACTCATAATTCATTTCCCAAGCTAGGATTTGAATTCCTTTCTTTAATATACTGCAGTCAGTTCCTGCTAACAGATACTATCCTGTGACATGTCCAGACACATAAATGTTACAGGTCTCTTCTCAGTTGTTTTGTCTTAATGAATTTCTTTCATTAGCACAGCTAAATGACTGTGTAATTTAAAGAATTGAACTCTGAAGCTGAAATAATGTGTTTTTACCTTTTGCACAAAATAGTCATATATTATGTTCTATTCTAAGATATTGAATGAAGTCGTTACTGAAACCCTGAAGAAACACCGTATTCCTGAGGCTCATGAATGCTTCACTGCCTGCAGCCAGCGTCTCTTTGAGATCTCGAAGTTCTATCTAAAGGTATTTTGTCTTCTCTACTAAGGGTAAAATTGATGTCATGTTTAATGTTCTTGTTTGACCTAAAATTATGTTCAGTATTTTTCATACTGAAAGCTTTATCACTCGTGGCTAGATTTTTAAGAAAATGGAGATAGAAAAATTGGGGTAAAAATATTTTGTAATTAATGTTAGTCCTCATATGGAGAAAGCTGCATTTTAATTGGTATCCTCCGTATTTTCCTAACAAGTTCTTTTACTTAAGTTAATAATAACTACTAAGCCTGTATAATTAATTAGTAATTTTAGTAAAATTACTTTTACTTTAGAAAAGGCTATTGGATTGTCACAACAATCAATATCTAATTTTGGATACATATCATTTAGTTGTAAGACAATGGGTAGATCACATAATTTTCTAAAACTTAGATAGGGATTGATTATTTGAAGCTTCAAGAGTTTCTGGTTAAAATTGTAGAAGGATCACGTGCATGCCTTTTGTGGAATGTAACTTGAAGGTGCAGGAGAGACTGCTTTTGTTAAAAATCAATCTTTTTTTTTTACTTTGTGATTATTATATAGTTGTTATTTTTTTAAAAGTCTGATATTTGTTTCCTGTATCATTCTCTTTTTGTGGTAGAATGAAATATTCAAAAAGAAGAGAGAGAAAAAAGATATTTTATCTGAAACATGAATGCAAATTATGTATTTGTTAAGTAGTGAAGCATTAGTAAATCACATTGGCAAGGTTGGAGCTTAGATTTCCTCAGTATTACTTGGAATGTGGGGTTATCATGACATGGGCTTATGTCTGTATGCTTGTTTTTGGTTAGAGAATATTGGTATTTAAGGATCAAGCAAAATTACAAGCTATTGCTTTGATTGTAGTACAGCAAGTTCTCAACTAATGTCTGTTCATTTAAAATATTGTTTCATTGTAACATTGGTGAAAAAATAAAGAGCATGGTCAGTGTTGAACAAAATCACATTAGTTGAGGACCTGCTTTGTTTTGTGTTATTTCACTTAAAGTCACCATTTCCAAGACCCTACTGATGTGTTAGGGGAGGACTCAACCGTACTTCCCAATCACATTGATACTTGGAGAATGATACAGGGTAAACAGATTTATTTCAGAATGACTTGCTTTCTGTAATTTAATGTGGAATTATAATAAAATTCTGTCTTATATTTAGGATCTTAAAACTTCAAGGGGTCTATTTGAAGAGATGAAGAAAACAGCAAACAAAAATGTTGAACAGGTAAACTATTCCCAAGCAACTATATTCCATTTATCTCAGGGTAAGTGTGATGGTGTTATAGATGCAGTAAGAATTAGTGAGTGGTCTCTTTTCAACTCTGTCCCTATGAATACTCTTTAAAATACTTAATGACAGACGTATTCAAGTAGAGTATTTAATAGTATTAAGAGGTTGTTTTGTTAACAAAAGCATTTCTAAAATAATGCTAAGAAAGAAAAATAATCCAAAGAACTGGAAAAACTAATTCATCTACTTGTTTCAACATTTGGTTTTATTCCTTTCTAGTAGCTCTTTAAAGACATATATTCAAATAAAAGTGAAAAAATAGGGCAGAATCTTCATTTTGACCACTGAGAACAATTTTTATGTTCTGCAGTGGAAGTTTAACAGAAAGTATTCAGTTAGAAAACGAAATGTGTTTTTAATATAAAATGTGTTTTAAGATATTGATGTTACTTTTTATTTTAAATTTTTTATTATTTTGTTGAGTTTTAGCAGTATCTTTTTCTATCACTTGTGTTTTTAGTAGGAATGTACCATAATTGTGTTTTTCCCCCTAGGTGATCGAATGGGTGTTAGAAAAGACAAGAAAGTAATAACACAGAAAACACAGAATCATTCTCCTTGGACAGTTAAAAACTGTGAAGAGCTATATTCTTTACAACTTCCTCCCTTAGTTTAAAAATTATAAACATTTTGAACTTTACTCAAAGACTAAGCATTAAATTTTTAAAGTTTCATAAATATTTTTATATAGCTTTGAGAATGCTCACTTAATGTATTTTTAGCTGTCTAATTCTGTATTTTACTATATTTTCAGTTTTAAAGTTAATCTTTTAATGTATTTCTTAAATATTACAACTGGTTATTTAATTATTTCAATAAATAGAAAAAGACATGTCTTTACTTCTTGGTAAATGTTTTTATTGTTAGACCTATTTAAGTTACAAAGTCTCAAATAAGACCTCAAGTACTGGATAAACTTGTGTAATGCTACTTGAAATTTAGCATATGCATATTATATTTCAATTAACCTTATCAATAACAAATGCAAAAACATGAACAAAAAATGTTAATGGGCTTAACTTTTT
Source organism: Talpa occidentalis (assembly GCF_014898055.3). Lineage (NCBI taxonomy): Eukaryota > Metazoa > Chordata > Mammalia > Eulipotyphla > Talpidae > Talpa > Talpa occidentalis. Next base: position 16,628,414 of record NW_026555331.1, on the reverse strand, counting down.
TTTTTAAAGATTTATTTATATGTAGAAGAACTGTGGTGTAGGCCAGTGTTGTGGGGGGTAAGAGGATTCACAGAGACAGAGTGGGGAACAGAATAGGTGGATCTACTGAAATACACTGCTGAGGGGAGCAGCATGGGAGACAGGAGAGGTCTGTTATGCCCTAAGAGGGTTAGCTCTCTGGCCAGGGATTGAACTCAGGTTGATGCAGTGATAGTGCTGAACCTTAACCCCTAAGCCACCAGGAAGGCCCTTAAATCACTTATTAAAAGGACATAAAATAGCCAAATTTTTAAAAAAGGGGGGAAAATTGGAGAATATTACTTTATTTGAAGACTTCAAGCTACAGTAATTGAGACAATCTGGTATGGAAATAAGAGTAAGTATACAGTAATTTCCCCCTTACCCACTGTTTTGATTCCATGGTTACCAGTATTCAACCGAGGTCTGAAAACAATGCTTACAGTAAGATACTTTAAGAGGGAGAGACCACATTCCTATAACTTTTATTACAGTATATTGTTACATTTGTATATTTATGCTATTTTATTATTGTTGTTAATCTCTTATTATGCCTAATGCATAAATTAAACTTTTAACATAGCTGTGTATAATTGGAAAAGACGTATTTATAGGTTCTGCTACTACCCATGGTTTCAGACATCCATTGGCTATCTTAGAACACATCCCCAAGGACAAGGGAAGACCACTGTATAGATTAGTGGAACAGAATAAAAGTTCAGGAGTACACCCACATATCATGCATTCCATTGAAGAAAGATTTTCTTTTTTCAAGAAGTGGAGTTTGAGTAAGTGGATATCCATCCATGTGGTAAAAATAAATGAACCTCAACTGTGACCTCACAACAAGTATAAATATTAATTTGATATGAATCATAAATTTAGGCCGAAAATCTAAAACCATAAAACTTCTAGAAGAAAATACAGAAAAATATGCATTGCCCTAGGCATACAGATATAGAAACAAAGATTTATTAGGACATGAAAGTACAAATCATAAATTAAAAAAAGCAACTGTACTTCATAATTAAAAAGTTTCACTCTTGAATAGACATCATTAAGAACAAGAAAATTGTCAAGCCTTAGACTCGGAGAAATTATTTGTAATGTATATGTTCAATAAAGTACTTTTATCTAGAATATATAAAGAGCTCTTATAACTTAATAAGATAGATATAATCCAGAATTTTTTGAATGGACAAAACATTTGGGAAAACATTTTACAAAAAGGATATAAGAATGGCAAACACATGAAAAGATCTTAGCATTATCAGTCAAGAGAATGCAAATTCAAACCGTAATGAGACCGTGAAACACCTACTAGAATGAATAAATTTTAAAACTGGCAATATCGTGTCTTGGTGACTATGCAGGGCATTTGGAAATCTCAGGCATTGCTTTTGGGAATAGAAAATGCTATAATACACTTTAGAAAATATTTAAATTTTTTTTTATAAAATTAAATTTGTATTTGGCATTATTACTTAGCCATTCCACTATTTGCCCAAGATTAAATCAAAACATATGTCTAGGGCCTCCCTGGTGGCGCAAGGGTTTAAGATACAACCTATGAAGCTATCCACAACCACTGCAGCACGAGTTCGATCCCTGTCCAGGGAACTACCCACAAGGCGTAGCAGACCTCTCCTAACTCACCCGCTGCTCCCCTCAGCAGTATATTTCAGTCAATCTGCCTGTTCAGCAGTATATTTCAGTCAATCTCCCCACTCTGTCTCTGGTGAATCCTCTCATCCTCCATACCTCTGGCCTGTACCCCAGTTCTTGTATGCATAACTAAGTAAATCTTTGGAAAACAAAACAAAACATTTGTCTATACAAAAAATTGAGCCTAAATTCTTCGACTAGCTTAATCCTTAATAACCCCAAACTGGAAACAACCCAAATGTCCAGCAACAAGCTGAATAATTATAAAATATCCGTGCAATGGAATACTACTCATCAATATAAAGGAACAAACTACTAGATATGAACAATGTGAACTCTCAAAACATGCTGCGAAGAAAATGCCAGAAATATGAAATTCTAGGAAAGTTAAATATGGAGTCTTAGCAAACAAAGAATGATTTCCTGGGGTCAGATGTTGAAGTGACTGATTAGAAAGTAGCCCCCCAAAAACTTTGTGCTGCTATAAAAATGTTCTGTGTCCTGATCATGATGTGATTAGGTGACTTTTACCAAAACTTATCAAAACTGTGTACTTAAAATTATCACATGCTCTATAGCCTGGGCACTAGAATGTTCTTTGAGGCATTTAACTCACCCTGCCTTGATTTCCTTTTTAAACTCCTTTGCTTATCAAAATCCAAGGATACCAAACTCAGATGTAGGCCATGCTTAATCACAGCAGTCTCCTTCATGTGCATGCTATTAAATTGATTTTTCCTCTGCCAACCTGTCTGCTGCTGTTCTGGGTATTTATCCAGCCTGAGAAGTTGGAGGACCTGGGCTGTTCCCCTCTGCCCCATAGCCTTGTCCCTGGGAGGCCTTTCCTCAGTGGATGCATGTTCCCACTCCTGTCTCCTGTTCCCACTGGGCGTCCTTATTTTTCTCCAGCCTCCGCCGCTGCCCTGCTCTTCATGCTGTGATACCATCTGAGCAATGTTCTCTGTAAGGAGTCTTACGCTCCTCCAAGAAAAGGCCTTATTTTTGTCCAAGGGGATAATGAATAGTGTATAAAAGGCCAAAATAGAGGTTCCTACTGCTTTTCTGTCAGACAAATGTGATTCCATATCATCCTTGGACATGGTTTAGTCATGTTAATGAGGTATTAGACTTGCTTCCCCTTGTGAAATCAAATTTAGTGTGATTTAGAAGACCACAGGTGACAAGGTAATTAATTTCCGATCATATAGTCAAACAGTTCTATTATTCAAGACTTCATAAACCAGATAAAAATATTGCTTACTATTATCAGAACATTAGAAAATGTTTTTTTAAAAAGGAAGTACATTTAAGAAGTTCATTAAATATGGAGGGATATTCAGGTCATACCCACGATTCCGAGATCATTAAAAAAAAAAAAGGTATTCTTCCAGGCACTTTTATACAAGAATGAATATACTCCATGTGTGTCTGTTTCTCAACACTCTTATAGGAATTTTTATGTCCCCTTTGCTATCATAAGGTAAAAGTAATAAATAATGGTCATAGGCTAATAATGGTCATTGGCTGTTCCCTAGAAAAGGAAACCTCAGGCAAAAAATTAAATACTGATGCTTTATTTGGGAGGTCTAATTCCAGGGTGCCAAGAGTGAAGAATGACAGGGGGAAAGACAGGGGAGGCAGGAGAACAAGACAATGGGATGCAGAGCTCCACTGGCCACTACTTTGAGGCCTGAAGCGATGGCCAGTCACCCAGCAGGTATGAGCATGTATGAGAGCATATATGAGAGCATACATCTCAGCATGTATGAGAGCATACATCTAGGTATCTGTATCTGCATCTTGCAGAACTTGCATTGAGAGATTTTTCCCGTGTGAGCACATACAGATGGACACATTCCTTTAACTTTCTAACAGTCACAGATGATTCTAATATATTGGTGGTCCAGGATTGATTTAACTGTCGATGATCATATCGCCCTTTTAGGTTCATGTTACAAATAGTGCTGCAAAGAAGATCCTTATACATTAGTTCTTCTGCATTTGTGCAAATGTATCTCTAAGAGAACATCCCATAAGTCAAAAGATAGATGTATTTAAAATTTTTTTATAGACAATATTAATTTCCTTCTGAATTGTTGCCAACTATTTACCTTCCTGTGGTATATAAATGCTTGTTTTCCTATCATGTCCCATGCTAGATATTTTGAAGGATTTTAATCTTCACTAATTGGTTCTTTAAAGATGAAAATGAGGAATTCTAAGTGTTCTATTTAAGGCCTTTTTCAGATAATTTTATTTTACATAGTAGTCCCCAGCCTTGATTTGTCAATTTATATAGGACTTTTATGTGGTAAAAGATCGGATTTTCAATGTTTTCCAAGGTAGAGCAGGGATGACTGAAAGTTAGGCAGAGGCAAGTTCTGGTTCTAAGAATGTACGAACTTTCTCAGGTCTAGCCTCACAGCAATGGTTTGACCTGAGAGATAGGACGCTCCCTCCCCAGAGCTGGAAATGTTCAGTTTCAGGGGGAATGAAGTACAAGAAATGTTTAGGAGGAGATTCCTGAGTTTAGTGGAATTTTATACAAGGCCAGTGTAGCATGGCATATATGACTTTAGGAGGTCCAAACTTGAAAAACTTTTTACATCAGTTGTAATTTTTTTCCATAAAAATTATTTATTGAGGTAACAGTGGTTTACAACACTGTATATGATTTAGATGTGAACCTTCACACCTCCTCTGATGTATGTCACCACACCCACCCACCTCGAAAGCGCCCCTAAGTCCGTAACCCTAGGCCATTGGATCCTCTGCCCACTTTGTTACCATCTCCATTTTACGCTCCCCCTCTGGTCATCTCAATTCTGCAGATTTCTAGGGTTTGTTTTGGTTTACTTTTGTCAGCTCCTTTGTTTTGTTTCTCTATATTCTACATATAAGTAGAAATCTAACTGGTGTATATTTGCTTTTATATGTATATATTATGGTGCCATATTACTAGCAAACATATACCCTAAGATACTAAAGTGGTATTACTAAAATGATGAATAATAAACTTTGGGTACTAATGTGCTTGATGACCTCTAAAATCTCTTCAATACTGAGATAGTTTCAGTGTTATCTCAATGCTATTACTGATAAATATTCAAAGAGTAGAAATATTTTCAACTCTGGCCTGCTAACAGTTTAAAAACAAACCAAGTCCCCTGAGAATATTATAGTTTGAGGACTTTAGTATCTGATGCTATACACAGAAATCATGCACACCAAAAAATTGCTAGAGTCACCCCCTTTATCTTCTAGCACCTTCTAACTCCAAATGGAGGAAGAGAAAGGAGAACAAAGCCCTCACTCCCATAGCCTTCTGTGGCCACTATGAAACCACCAGCCAGTCCACCATATTCAGAGGTGAATATTTATTTAATTCACATATAAATGTTACATGATATCCATGGTGCTATAAACATAGGCACATTTTTTTAAACTCAAGGTACATTCAAAAATTATCTCCTCACCCCATCTCATCCAACCCCCTCATGATAGAATAGCTAATATTTGTAAAATCAAGGTCAGAAAGCCCTTGCCTTTATTTTAGGGGAATCCTTCAAACCATGAACATCATTCATTCTGACTTCAACCATGCAGAGTCAATAAGCTTTTGGACAAAAGGATGTGCTTTTAGCATTTTAATTCTATCAATTGATAGAATTAATTGAGTGCTTCTGCTGGCATATTTTTAGAATAGGTTTATGGTTTTGTTTCTCTGTTTTCTCTCTGGCCTCCTTTAAATCTGTGCTGGGTGCTCTAACCATGTCATAATACCAAAGGGCTCTCCTAACCACATATACTAGCAAGTGGGCAGCCGCCCTCTGAGAACAGATGAAAGCATCATTCATTGCATTGGTTCACCTATAAAGGACAGACACTAAATTTAATAATTCATTGATTCAAATAAGAAATGGGCTTTAAGTACAGAGCTAACTGGACAAAAATAAATTCCCCAAGTGACTGCTGATTTGATGACTGCACCCGGGCACAATCCAGATGTAGAGTTTGTACCAATCACAACATTTATAACACATCAAGGCAAGAGTAAGATCTGCAGTTACAGTCTTGTAACTTACTCAATTCAGAATGAGTATTTGAAATTGATTTATCATAGTCTCTCTGATCCGATGCACTTTAACTTGGAGGAAAAAAATGATTCATAAACACAATTCTCTTAGTAAAATTTTCTATTTCTTACTAAGAACACATTTTAATTCAGAAAATGCATTAACTTTATTCAAATATATTTTTCTAAAATATAAATATTTAAATTAAATTTTTATAAATGTGGAGAATGTAGTTTCTGTTGACCCCACCCAGATATTAATCAGTCTAAAACTTCAGGGATAGAGAAGTGATATTGTAATTTTGATCATTTTAATTTGTCTATAAATATATAATAGGATCTTTGTGACTTAATTATGAGTAATTAACTCATACTTTATGTCGTACTGAGCACCTTAGATTACATATTATTGAATTAAACTATTAGCATTAATATATGTATTTTAATGTTATTTACAATACATAAGTATAATTCTCTTGTATACAACATTCCAGTGATTTTGAAAATATATAATGAAAGAGTACAGTATAATTTACAAATGCATCAAAGCTTTCCTACAATGTTCAGGCTTGGACTTCACTCTTCAGCATTTCAAAATAGGAAACAAAGAAACAAACAAATCCGAGTCCCAGCTCTGTTTTCCAAAGTGTGTTTTTTTAAACACTAGCTTTGGAAGAAAGGGGTTCTGCAGGTAAGCATAAGGATGGCTCAGTGATCTCCCCTTGAAAAATCACAATGTACATGAAAAGTCTGAGGAGGCTTGCAATCATGAAACCTGTTTAACATTTTAAAACTCAGTATTTAACAAACACTTTTTATCACCAGACTTCTTTCTCCACACCCTGGCCCCAAACACCACACAATCAAGGCCCTCTGGAACTAGTCTTGCATGATACACACTTCAGGGAAACACTGATGGAAAATAAAACTGCAACTCAATAAACACAAGTCTGAATGAGTAAAATCATATTCCTTTAAACAGCTTCACTTATTAAAGCTCTTTGCATAGGTATTTGCTAAAATACGATTCTGGAAAAACACACAATTCTAACCCTGAATATCTTGTCTATCAACTAAAGGAAAAAGAAGGGTTACATGTTAACAGAGATTCTAGAATTTTCAAGGTTGGAGGAAAGTGACTTGAAAATCAAATAATAGGTGTATTTTTAGTGAATTCATTTTGAAAGATAAAAGAGCAAAGCTTTAAATCAGTAATGTGCTCTATGGTGTCTGAAAATATTCTTGTAGAAAAATATCAGGTCATTATATTATTTCCCTGGAATTCCAAGAGCTGCAGATGTGATCAATAGTTTTGATTATAGTGCTAGGGCTATATAATATATATATATATATATATATATATATAATAATATATGTGTGTGTGTGTGTATGTGTGTAAAACCCAGCATCATCCATATATGAGCCTGCTCTATTACTTGTTTGAAAATGCATGCATACAAGCATAGGCAGAAACAAGGATCAAATTGCTCAGTACCTCCACTAAAAATCATGAGATGGGAATAGTTAACTCCATGCATTTATATATAGAGATACATATGTGTATGTACCTTTATATATATATATATATACACACACACACACACATACATATACATATATATGACAATCTTAAGAAATATCCATAATTTGCTTTCTATAAATAAAGCTATCAGTCTTGGCTAGCAGACCTTGGTGTGAGTCCAATTCAGAATTAATCATCTTTCATGCATACTACTCTTCAGGGAAGCTTTACAATTTAAGCAGTTTACCTTGGCTCAGATTCTACCAGCTTACAGCTCAGATCGGTATTTGGTGCTTTATTTAATTCCCGCTCATGCTAATGAGAACACTTTAGAATCATTCTACATCATTGAAAGATAATTCATTAAGAAAAAGTAACAGCTGTTTTGTACTTAAATAAAAGGTGAGTTTCCATTTACAATACTTCTCTTTCCTAACCAGTGAAAGTCAACTCAATTAGAAGAAATCAATCACAATAAAACAAGAGATCATTGTAATTGGGGTGTGTGTATGTGTGTGTAAAAATGTCCATGCCTCATCTGTTCAGCCTTGCTTACCTGGGTGAACCAGTTGCCTAGAAACGAGGATGATTAAGATCTGTACATGCTGTTCTAATGCTCATGTCCTTGATTGTGATTAGTTGAAAGCTATGTTGTATTTCCAATTGCTCTCACCTCTTTACACTTTCACTGTTCTATAAAGACAGTTTTATTCTGCTATTGTGGTGCTTTCTTAGGGAAGCCCCTTGTCATTGGTGAAGCTGACAGAGGAGTCTGGGGTGGCTACACAGGATGCTGGGGAGCTAAAGCTGCCGGTGGCATGCTACATCGGGAGCAGGGCTCACTGCAAAAGGGGTCTGGTGTTTCACTTTCTGACAGTCTCACAAACTTCCCTTTCTGAAAGGCAAGTTGTCCTTCCATTCAGGCCACCAAGCCCAATCTTGTGATCTTGGCTGACAGGAATGAGTGAATGATGAAAACCACTGGCTTCGGGCAGGAATGAAGGTCCAGTTGCTGAAATTCAAAAAAAAAAAAAAAAAGAACATGAGAGATTTTAAATGATTGTGTTGTACAGAAGAGTGATTTACACATCAAACATTTTGGTGCACTTTCTGCCTTTGGTACTAACTGGAGCAATTAGGTTTTTCCATCTTTGCCCCTCAATGAGATTTAAAAAAACAACAACCACTTTGAATTTATTCTTTATATCTCCTATCCTTCCAAAACAGGTTCTGTGCAATTTTTATATACCAATAGTATAAATATTGATGTTACCTTTTTGTCTAAACAATTTAGTTTTGGTGTCACCATAATGATGTTATTTATCTTGAATTAGCTACAGCATAAAACGCTATTAAATTTCACATCGGCAGATGAGCTTCAAGTCCTGGTTCTAACATGTTTTAGATGTGCCCTCTTGGACAAGCTGCTTACAGTTTTTCCCGGGGCCTACCCCACTCAACGGGGTAATTGGGGCATTCAATGAGATGCTGTTGTATGGGAAAATTCTTTGCAAACTAAAACACAGACCCCACACTGCTAAGCAGCTGTGGCTTCAGAGTCCCGGCCTCTTTAGCTGTGATAAGCATGTACATAGACGTCTGTTAAGGCCCCTTCGAAAGCCTCATCCTTCTCGTGTGTTGCTAAAGATCACAGCATGGTAATCAGGTTGAAATTTTTTATCACCTGATATCACTCACTCCTGCCCTAAAGTAGGAGAATGGGAGGTGCTCCTGATTCTCATCTGCTGTCTCTAATTTTGTTATGATGATACTATTGGGGAATAACAACCAGAACATATACTATCTACATTGTACTTACCATGAACCAGCTACTGTGCTGTGTTTACTACGCACAATATTATTTAATTCACCCAAAACCCCCTCCCGAACCTCCCCAACAAGTATCCTATTATCTCTAGGGTTTTTTTTAAGGTTTATTTATTTATGCATACAAAAGCTGGGGTATAGGCCAGAGGTGCAGAGGGTGGGGAGTAAGAGGATTCACCAGAGACAGAGTGGGGAAAGAACAGGCAGATTTGACTGAAATTGCTGAGGGGAGAAGGTGGCTGTGGATAGCTTAATAGTGCTGCAACTCGCGCCTTGCATCACCAGGAAGGCACTATCTCTAGATTTTATATGGGAAATTGAGACTTGGAGAAGTTACAAAGTTTTCTGAGATCATAGATCTTACAGTCAGGAGAAAGTGAACTCACCGGCAGGTCTATTTGATACCAGTGTGCGGTCAGTCCCCCCAAATGGAGTTCTCCATAAGCCCAGAACAGGCCTCTCCTCTCCATGGTACAGGAACCAGAGGCCAAGGAAGGCCCTGATAGCTGTGAGGGGTCTATTACCATTACACAAAGAATAGATTGTCTCAGTGAGAGCAGTGAGGATGCTGAAAGCTGAGGGAAAGAGATCATCATGTCCTAAACTTCTGCCCTTTTCCTAACTGAAGAACTGATCACTCTTCTCCATTTTAGGGCCTAGAAGAATTTGGTTTGGGGGTGTCATCCAGTTCTGGGTTTATCCGTAAACATGCTCTAAGAGTAAGGATAAGGTCACTCCCTTCTTGTCTCCTCCTCTCTGTTCTTGAGGCCCCAGATCCTAAACCACAGGATAAATATTCCTGGACTGCTCCATTATTCTTTAGAATTTACAACTATGTGAATTCCCTATAAATACATTAAATTCATGTTTTTCTTTTGTTAACCCATCTCCTGCTCTTTTAATTACTCATCTAGCCCAAGAAGTGCCCAAAATGGATAGGATGGATTATTTTGCACCCTGACACCATATTCAGGGCTTCCTATAATATTCTAGTTCTTTAACATGGATTGCAACTTTTGCAAGTATACTTAAAGCTGACTTAGTCACTGTATTTTATGATCGAGGAGACTCAGGTATAAAGAAGTAAAAGGATCAGCCCAAGACGGTGGGAGTTATAGACTCACCAACTAACTTTCGATGTACTGCATTTCATAAACCTCAGGTCTGCTCCCTTCTATCATCTGGGAAAGGCCTGAGATCTGCCTTTTGGGGTTGCTCAACTAGACAGTGAGGGAGTAGTGTCATCAGCCTAATGTACTGGCAGCAAAAAACTAGTCCTTCCTAAATCTTCCACATCAGGTCATAATTACAGGCAGAAAGGCTGAAATGTGGACATAAGTACTTTTCCTCCTGTGCAAAAATAGCCTTAAATTTTCAAGCCAAGGGAAAGGCAGTTCTTGTTCTTTTCCACTTTGCTAGGGAGTAGTCACCTTTTGGGGGAAAAAAAAACCCACACAATTGAGTGAATGATAGAACAAGCAACTGAACTAGAAATATTCTTAGTAAACTGGATTTTCAGATCACGTCTGTGTTTCCAAACTGATGCTTCAGGCTGGACTTACTGATTGAAATGCATAAGTAAACAACAGCAATAACAACAAAATCTAAACTTCCATGGATTCACTTCAAGGATAGAAAGACAACTGGCTGGAAATCAACAATTAGATCAATTGTCAGCTACAGGGATAGCTCTTGGGCTGGGGGCTTCCTCGAGACTGCCTGTGGGCTCATGGTGAGAAGTCTCAGGTGCTGGAGCCAGCAGTGCTGTAACATCTGGAACAACGACGATGCTGGAGATTGAGGCCCCAACACTCATTCAAGTGTAGTCCATCAGCCTCTGCCACATACCCTGAGAGAATTATCAATAAAGTCCCACAGGAGAAATGACTGAAGTAATTGTGGAGAGATTGGAAGGGCTAAGGGGCAGTGATTATGGAAGGCAGTAGCTGGATGGAAATGACTGGATCTTTAACATTGAGACTTTTCTCTGCATTCTCCATATTCCCCATTTTTCTTATCAAGATGAAGTCAACCCATATTAGCTGACTAGCCTAGTGACTAGTGACTAATGAGACTAGTTAGTACAAGATCAAGGTCCTCTCTGAAGTTCTATATTCGACAGTTGAAACAACACACCACGTCGTTCTGAGAAATGTCAGGAGCTGCACTTGTGAGCAAGTAGGAGAATGTGCCATTCTCACCCTTCTGTCAAACGGAGGAAATAGACTTTTTCCACCACGGTAGGCACTAAGGATCACAGGAAATCGTGAGCTGAAATACATGGGTGGCGTGCACTGATATGAGAAGTATAAATGTTACCTTAACTGACAAATTTGCTAATTTTGTTGGGCATTAGTTGTCTTGGCCAAAAACTGCCCTGGTTTGACCCTCTTTCCACTCATGTAGAGTCAACAGATTTCTCTTTGCTTCCTGCCTGGCCCTTCTGTCTTGTCCCTGATCCAGCTCCTTTGCTTCTCGCTCTTTTCTGTCTGCTCCTGGAAGGCCTTCCCGAAGGCCAGGACTGTGTAATGCAGAAACCTGCAGGACTCTACATGATAAGAATTGCATGCTGACATTGTAAAGGATTCTTTCCTTTGGTTCAAATATTTATGTGATATTTTTAGTAGGAAATGAGACCAAAGTAAAAGAGCTTTGAAATCACGGGATCCTGTTTTTCAAGGATCAAATAAGATGTGAATCTGCAAATTATTTAATAGTCAAATGTTAAAGAATGTGAGACAACATTATGTTTGCAAATCATTACAGGTATGTGGGATGAACAGCTGAAAATCACAACACTGAAAGACAAGTACACTTACAATCTCTCCATCTTTGCCTCCAAAATCTAAATACAGCATCCTGATTCCATCATCTGAAGACATTTTCAGCTTTTCATAAGGAGACTGTATGATTGTCTTGGGAAAGGCACCCTCCTGTGGTTCAGTGGTTAGAGAAAATCCATTCTCATAATGGATGGTCAAACGGCACTCCTGGTTTTTGTAGGTGCACGCTGAGGGAGAGACACAGAGGAGGAATGAAAAATGGAAGTTATTCTAGTTCCCGAGCACTTAACACTTCAATTCTCCTCCGTCTCCCAGGGAACAGACACAAATTTCTAAAGTTAAAAATCTAGTCGTTGTATCTGCAAATATTCTTCTTACATAGATTTTACTTGTACCGTGATTTAACTTGCACCATGACACTAAAAGAAGTGAATGGAAAGAAATGCCTTTTCCTGGGATTTACTGCACTTTCTCTGTGCTTTTGTGCTTTTCTCAGCATCTGGGAACAAACTGGTGAACCTGCTTTCCAATAGCCTTGCCTCAATCCGGGAAAGCCTGACATTTGATTTAGAATAATTATCATCTGTATCATCATCATCATCATCATCACACACACAGACACACATACCCCCTAAATACATGCAAAATCAATGCCATGTCTACCACCTGGTGAAAAAAAAGCCAGCATTTCCAGTTACATTAACAAGCTTGATCAATGTAACACTTACCTAAGAGTTAAGTGTGAAGACTTAAATAATTTCATATTTATTTTTTTTAAGTTGAACGAAACTCATTTTGTACACAGAAAGGAGCACTTTTATATTTCCCTGGTGCCTGACAAGTTGGGGTCCTGGAAAGCTGCTGCTGTGGGTGGGTGTCAGGTGTGGCATCAGGAACTCCGGGTGGTACCCACAAGGTGCCCTCTCATTAAAAGGACCAAGACTGAGGCCTTTTGATGAGGTTGGGACAAGTGTTTAATCTGAGGTCCTTGTGCTTAGGAAAAGATACCAGCACTTGAGGCTTATGAGCCAGACAGGGGACTGCCACCAAATCTGAGTTCCTGTTTAGGAAGACTTGTTGCAGGGTAAATGATGTCAGGCTTTTCTGCCCTCCTGCCATTAGGATTGAAGATGGATCCCTGTGGTCCTGAATGCATGCCTGATGGTGGGCACCTGGAGTGGGGTGTGGGCATGTGAGGCCCACACCCCACTAGGCCGAGAGATTGGGCTTATAAGGGCGGTGTTATGGGGACACCAGCGGAACAACAGAACCACCAGAACACAACGACCAGAAGAACAAGCGAGAGATGGGAAGAGAACCAGAGGCCAAGAGAGAATGCTGGAGAGCCCAGTAAGCATCAAGATTTGCTGGGGGTTGGAGTGCCTGCCAGCCTCCTGTCCCCCCAGCACCCCTGCCTGCCATGTACCTGATAATAAAACCCTGAAAAAGCCACCGAGGGCTCCAGAATTCTCCTCCTTCACCCGTCTGCTTGGGTCATAGATATCCTGCTCTATGCCATCCTGTGGCTGCGTCAAAGAGTTCTGGAAAAGGTTATTAAGTATTAGATTGGATTTTTTTTTTCCCCCTTACAAAACACCACATTTAACCGATCCTGGCAAGGAAATTGGCCCCAGCTCTCAGATACATCTTAAGGTTCTTTAGGGAAACCAGATATTTTCTTTGCTGGGAGTGGGGGTTGGGAGGAGTAAGAGTAAGGGCTTTATTGTTTACTCTGCCATCATTAGCTCAGCTTAGTTTTATAAGCCCAACTGAATTTCACCTTGGCACAAACTTCTGAAGCAAGACCTTAATTTACTATTACAGCAATGCTGAAGGTTTTGAAGTGGTCGCCATCCAGGTGGTTTTTAGATTTCATAACTGGAGTTCTTTCTTCTCTGTGCCATTTATCATTCTTACACCCTGGTGCTTAGGATATAGGGAGGAACTTGGCAAAGAGTTTTTTACTTTCCTCCCTCATGAGTGGTAAGGATAGGGAGAGGGGATGATTCCAAGATTGAGGAAGGAAATAGGAATCTCCAACTGCTCACAGTCAGGTGGCTTCTCAATAAACTTCTGGTGAAGCCCCGCCTTCTCGTTGAAGCCCTGCCTCCGATTAACCATGGGCACCTGCAACTTATACCGAAGGCTGGTCCTTCCCACCAGTGTTCTCTAACAGGTATACGCGTCCTCTGAGCAAGCCCCACAGGAAATCTTAGACCCTTGTCTCCTTCCAGATGGATGGATGTGACATGGATGACCAGGGACAAGAGGCACAGGTGTGTGCATGACTTTATCGTGAAAGCTCATTTTTGCAATTTTTCATTTCTTCCACCTGCAGAATGTGGGCAACTGTGCTTCAATGGTGTTGGGCTGTTTTCCTTCCTCTATGTTTGAACTTCAAAGCTCTGCCATTGGCTATTCCAAATGAACTGATAGTAATTACTTTTAATTCTAGTTGACCTCAAAAGGTATTCATGGCCTTTCCATAATGGAATCGGTTATCTGAAGATGTTCTCAATCTACACAGGATAAATTGAACACATTACAGAGTTAATTGAAGTTCTGATTACAACATCAGCCCCTTTCCCTAACTCTCTGGAGGCATCTTTCCATTTGTAACTGTTGCACCTTTCGTCATTTCCATAATTTCTTCTCTTCTGCCACCCTGCTAACTCAGTTCATACAACTCTTTGTTATTGTCTGGTCAGCCTATCAATAGCCTCATCATTTTGCTGTCCCAATAGAGTTCAGTTTATGGGAATCTTCTCTACTTTCTGCAGCTAAATGCCTTTCATTCTGTTCTTCAGAGTTTGGTTCTCCAGTTTTCTGATCAGTTTTGTGAGCTACCTGACATATTTTGAAAAATTTTATTTTGTGATAAATTACTCAGAATCTATTTCTCTTGTTTATAACAAGAACTCTACCAGTTTGTGCCTTCAAGTCCATGCTTTCAGAAAGCCTCCAAAGTGATAGGTAGGACAATGACATCTAATTACCCAAGTCATTAACTTCTTTTACATGATGATAGGATAAGGTTTTCCACAACCAAAATCTCCAGTAGATCACACAGTACATTAATTTAGAGGAATCTCAGTTTCTTGCTAGACTCTTAGTAGCCCGAAGGCCAGTAATGGAAACTACTTTGAGGCCAGAGTAGAGGATGATCTTCCTGTCAACAACCCATCGCCGGCCATGCTCACCTGTGGTGATTTCAGCAGTGAGTTCGGCAGAGTTGTGGCAACCTTGGACTATGCTCCTTGTCCAGTGCGAGAGGTCCCTGCTGACCTCTGCCCTGAAGAGATGTGTTTCAATTCCTTGCCTGGTTCCAGTTCGTGTCGCAAAGGACAGGTCCACGCCAGCCTGGGGTGATCCTTTCCCTGGACCTGAATGGACCAGCCTGTTGAGAAAGAGAGAGAGAAAAATCATTGAAAGGAAACCATTTTATGCACTTGACGTGGCACCAGATCAAAGTCCCCAAATGGGTGATTAGTCCTCAAGTTTCTGATCTAGAACCAAAGGATCCATTATCTCCTCATGTTCACCATGGTTTCCTGCCATCTCTTGTAGTTGCTTACCGATGGAAGAGTAAAATTAAGAAAGTGCCCATGAACATGGCATTGGACTCAGTCCACAAAGGAACTGAACAATATGACTTCAACTATAGCCAGACAAACTCAACTATACACACTCAGCCAAAAACAAATATTAAGTGAATGAGAGAAAGCTTTAAGTTGTGTGTGTATTTCCCCCACGGTTCCATTCCTGGGCATATATTTGTCCCAATGTGAGCATGAGGTGGGAAAGAGAATACATTGTATTTCCCTCCTGTCTCCTTGTTTGGAGCATCTGTACTTCTGGGCATGCATTTTCATTCCAAGTAGCCTGCATGCAAGCTGATGACCACAGGACTCCATCGAAGGAGGAGCAATCTGTGTGCGTGTTAAAGAACTGGCAAGATAATTGTACATTATTGGAGATTTAAGGAATTTTCAAGAGTGGATTTTTATCACAGGTTTTCACACTGACTTCAGGACCTCTGCTCAGCATAAAATATGACTTGCATAGTAAATATTTTCTGGAAGGTCAGACTTGAAGCAGGAGGAATCAGAGTCACTTGGTGCAAACTCTGAGGAGGCACCGGCTCCTACTTCTCACTTGCCCCCTTTCAGCACATCTCTCAAGCTCTCTCTTCCCCAGATCTCAGCCCCCTTTGGGGAGAGATGCTCATATCAATAATTTGCAGAATAACATGAGTATAATTTAGTAACTATTACTTCTCTTAGGGTTTTGTGTATAATTTAATAAATGTTATTTCTCTCCAGGTATTTGCCAGATCCACCTTATCTTTTAATGCAGAAAGAAACATTTTATCACTTGCTAGAGAGAGTTCATGTGACCTGTTCATTTGGTAGATGGGGGAATTATTTTCTTAAGCAAACAAGTCTGCTACCTTTAGATTAAAAACTGCACAAAGGAAATCCAAAAGCTTATTTTCTCTGGTCAGCTTAAATATTGTAGGCCAAAATTATCAGTGCAATAAAACATATTGCAGCCTGTTGAATTTCAACCAACAAGCTTGTTGTATAACTCTGAGGAGCTTTCTTTAACTTACGAAGTGGCAATTACATGGGAGGGGTGATTTGCAATGCCAACTTGAAGACAATCTTGATGGAAGTCTTTCCGGTGTAAAATTCTTGGAAGATAGAGAAGTTCCTCACATAACAAATGTGGGCAAGAGGGGACTCCCCTGGTGGCACAGGCAGGTGGTTGAGTGCTGTGCTGTGAAGCTGCCCACAGCCTCTGCAGCACGGGTTTGATCCCCACCAGCCAGCAAGTGAGAATCCCACATGGCACAGCAGACCCCTCCTGTCTCGCCCGCTGCTCCCCTCAGCGGTGTATTTCGTCAGTCTGCCTGTTCTGTTCCCTGCTCTATCTCTGGTGACTCCTCTCACCTTCCCATGTATCTGGCCTGTACCCCGGTTCTTGTATAAATAAAAAAAAATCTTAATAAAGAAAACAACAAATGTGGGCAAGAATCTGGAGAAAGGGAAGCTTTGTACACTCTTGGTGAGTATGTCATTTGGTGAGCCATTATCAAAAACAGTATGGTGGTTTCTTAGAAATTAAAAACTAGAGCAGTCATGTGATCCAACAATCCCTCTTCCAGGAATAGCTGAACGGAGCAAAATCAGTATCTTAAAGAGATGTTTACCCCCCTCCTGGCCCACCACCATGCCCAGGTTCATTGCAGCCTTATTCCACAACAGCCAAGCTATGGAAACAACCCGAATGCCCCTCTACTTATCTCATCATCAAATTCTAATTGAAAAGAAAAGGGAAGAAGAAAATTGGATTTCTCAACTAAGTGTGACTTAGCTAATATTTATACTGAAGAACAAGTTGGTTATTCTGAAGAATAGCAGACATGCTGAATTATGTATTCTCTGGACTGTGTCAATATTGGTTAACGAAACATGAGGTATTTAATGTAAACTCTGAGAAAAAGCAAATTATCTCCCACTCCCAGCGTGTGTACTGGCTACAAAAGGGTGCTTGTCCCAAATTAACACCAAGTGAAGTACGTCAGCGACACATGCACATGGTCTCACATCCTCCAGATGGAGTATTACACAAACCTTGAAAGTGACATACAAGTTCACGGGTAATGTGAGGAAATGCCTATACAGCCAGTGTGAAGTTCTATATTCACAATTCAACTATGTAAAAAGAGCACTTGCAAACAGCTCATTAAAATGCTGAGGAATTTTATGGATGACTTCACTATTATTTCTTTATTCTTAAAATTTTCCCTAAGCATGAATCTTTTTTTTTTTTTTTTAAAGGGCCTCCCTGGTAGTGCAAGGGGTTAAGCACAGCACTGTGAAGCTATCTGCAGCCCCTGCAACACAAGTTCGATCCCCATCCAGCCAGGGAGCTACCCACATGGTGCAGCAGACCTCTCCTGTCTCACCTGCTGCTCCCCTCAGCAGTGTATTTCAGTCAGTCTGCCTGTTCTGTTCCCCCACTCTGTCTCTGGTGAATCCTCCACCCCCCACCTCTGACCTGTACCCCAATTTTTGTATGCATAAATAAATCTTTAAAAAAAATTGTCCCTAAGCTATACAAATGGCACTTTTTAAAAGGCTATGTGAGACAGAAAGGAACCCAAATCTTTCACTTTCATTTTTAGTATAAGGACCAACATTATTCTTAAAAATATACCCATCCTGACACAGTGTGGCTTGCATGTTTTGTTTGCTGTTTAATGTTAGCGGCAGCTCAGTGGTGGGACACGAGATGAGTTCCTTTTGCATGTGTCTGGATGAGTTATTCTACACAGCCCATGTCCAGCTCTCAACACCTAACATCTGGAAGCTGTGGCTATGGACTGGCCCTTTTCACAATGGAGGCAGAGCCACGTCCTCACACCTATTCTGCTAAATATTTTTATCAATGGCTTTTATGAGGATGTGAAGAACCTGGACATCAGATCGGCAAATGGCCCAAAACTGGGAAGAAGACAAGACCCAGAATCAGGACGCGAGCTCTGTAGTTGGAACCCAAAACAAATAACACAACCAGAATGGGAGAGGCAGGATGTAGAACCCCTGGTAGAAATGTAGTTGATGGTGGTTTCATCCAGAGCTGCTAATGACACTCAAGTGGACTTAAACAGTACTAAAGGACTGAAAGCAGGTGACGGCCTGGTTTGTCCCTGCACTCACCAGACCATGCCTGAAACACAGCGTTCAGTCCCAGGCACCAAGCTTGAAGCGAGATGTCTTCATCTTTTTATGCCAAGAATCCTTTAGCAGTGTGAAGAAACTTACGGCCCCCTACTCGGAATAATGTATGTAAATTCATACTGTAAATAGAATTACAAAGGGAATCAATGATCCTAAAATATAGTTCATAAAAATATCATGATATTGGAAGACAATAATCAAAACAGTCACATATTCCAGACTAATTCGTAAAGAGCATAATTTGGAGATTTTTTTTTTCCTGCAAAAAGAAATTCTGCAGGAGTAGTGGAAAAGAAGACTGACACCTGTAGGGGAGGCCAAGCATAGTCAGATCAAGGACTTCCCAAGAGCTGAGTGTTCTCACCTGGAGGCTCCGTGGTTCAATCAAAGCCATCTCGGCAGCTTGGCCTATCCTTGGAGACTCACTTGGAGCAGAAGTTTGCTTCTAGGGATCTAAGGTAAAGTAGGAGCACTCCCAGCAGGGCTGAGATGGCTTGAGCTGGCAGCCCGCGGGTGGTTCGTGGGCGCCCAGCCTGTAAGGCGTGTTGCTCAAGGTCAAGTTTGACAGTTCCTGGGTAAGAAGATGATCGGGGAATACACTTGCTGTTGACAGCACAGCGATCTGCTGGAACGCAAGTCCAAGCATGGGATGATCTCAAGGTAAGTTCCCTTCCCCCAGAATTCCAACACCATCATCAACCCATTTACCCCACCGTACAAAGATTACCACCTCATCTCCCAAGGCTCGAAGACCTCCATGCTAGGAAATTTGTGTATCTCTCATTGATTGTGTATCTCTCAATTGATTTTATAAGGTAGCTCCCTACCTTATAAAAACCTCAAAACTAGAAAATGAAACCTGGTTGAATAACTGCTTGAATGCATGCTTTAACTTCAATTTTGCCAGGGCAATTACACACACACACACACACACACAATTTTAAAATTTGGGACTAGTGAAAAGGCCACTTAATGGGCTTTTCCTTTGCAGACCATGCTTTGCTACCCATTACTGTAGCCACATTCTGGACATTAAGTACCAAGCAAATGCCAGATGCATATTAAGATCTCAAAAGTCATCATTTGAACTGCTGAAAAGATAAGACTAAGGATATACTGTGTCTGCCTGCATTTCTCCCACTCTGCCCGGGACCATCTTTCTACATTTCTCTCGAGATCCTTCCCAAAGATCTTTCCTGATCTGCAGTCCCAGGGGGAGATTCTAAAACAGCTATTATTTATCTTTCAATTTTTTACATTTTAAGCTATTTGTGTATCCTTGAAAATATAACCATCTGTCTCTTATCCTTGGCTGGGATGAAACTACAGCAACCACGAAAACGTGGTCTCCAAGGAGAAGATACCCAGCTAGGGAAAAAAAAAAAAAAAAAACCAAAAACAAAACTGGCACCTTGGGACAGACTTCAAGCTTCAATTCACACCCAATTTCTAAGTTTTATCTGAAACTGCTTGAGACGCCCAAGGACAGGCTTTGTTTCCTGGTTACAAAATTCTGATACGCAGTTCCATGGCTGGATGTGAAGATAAACAAACTCCAGCAAGATTTTACATTTCCTGTTAGCTAGTGTAGGGTAAGTAAAAAGTATCAGGCTTTTCTGCCCTCCCGCCATTAGGATGGATGACGGAACCCTGCAGTCCTGGATGCATGCCTGATGGCGGGCACCTGGAGTAGGGTGTGGGCATAGGTAGATGGGATTCACCTGGGCTAAGACTGGGCTTTTAAGGGTGGCGTCAGGGGGACACCAGCAGAAGCCAAGAGAAGCAGAAGCAGAAGGAAAAGCAGAGCAGCAGAGACCACCAGTAAACGCCGGAGAGCCCAGATAGAGTGAAGACTTGCTGGGGGCTGGGAGGCCTGCCAGCCTCCTGGCCCCGCAGCACCCCTGCCTGCCGTGTACCTGGTAAATCCCAATAAAAGCCTGCAAAAGCCACCGAGGACTCCAGGACTCTCTCCTCCTTTACCCTGGTCTACTGGATCAGAAAACCTGCTCCGTGTCAATCCTGCCACTATAGCTAGGAGTGGGGACAACTGGATAAATGAATGGGACCTGATCATATGAGAGAGTAAGGCAAGAGAAGGAAGTCAGAGAGAGGAGGGGACAGAGAGTCAGATAATCCAGTTCAGCTCCTTGCCTGTTGAAGGATCTTGCTAAACCTCCTATAGTACTTAATTCTCCACTCTTCCAGCTGGAAATGATCAGATGGTTCCCTCATGGAGGTGATATGATGATGGCATGAGTTAGTACCTGAGTGCTACATCGAACAGTGCCTGGCACAGAATATATGGTGAGAACCATCATCATCATTCATTCCATCGGTGCAGAACTTTTTATTGGATTATCTCTTGCCCTATTTACTGGCATCAAAACACCAGGCACAGTGCAGACTCTCAGTAAACGTTTGTTAAAGAAATGGCTAAATGAATATATAGACTACAGAGAGGACACTGGCCAAAAAGCTTGTGATTAATGACTGCTGTGAGGTATTACGACTCCTCCACCCTTAATCCCTCAACCACGTAAAACAGTAGCTGATGCTAAATCCAAAGAATTTTGGTTTACATCCACCAAATGCTAAATTCTAGATTCGTCCTTGAAAAAAGTGATATTGAAAGGTAACTGTAGCCTCACATTTATTTATTTTTCTTTTTTCATATCCATTCTTAGCAACTGGTGTGGGTTTTTTTTTTTTAGATTGATTTATTTATGCATACAAGAGCTGGGGTGCAGGCTAGAGATGTGGGGGGTGAGAAGATTCACCAGAGACAGAGTGGGGAGCAGAACAGACAGATCCACTGAAATACACTGCTGAGGGGAGCAGTGGGAGAGTCAGGAGAGGTCTGCCACGCCATGTGGGCAGCTCCTTGGCCAGGGATCGAACTTGTGCTACAGTGGCTGCGGATAGCTTCATAGTTTGCATTTTAACCCCTTGCGTCACCAGGGAGGCCCCAGAAACTGGTGTTTTTAATAGTGACTTGGTTGGTTAGGGAATCAGAGTTACCTTTTTTGGTCTGGAGGTAGAAATTGACTATTTTCTTTAAAAAAAAGAGCAAAAGCCATTAAGATTTCACATTCATGGTTAGTATTTGTCAGTGTGCATTTAAAGAATTCAATGTAAATGGGTCCTTGACCCAGATTTTTTAAAAAGGATGAAATACATTAAAATTACTTCAAATGTCCTGAATGGTGGATTCATGAGGTTCAGTGTGGCAATGCGATAGGCCCACTTTCAAGCTGAATTTTGTCCAAGATTTGGGGGAAGTTGGCAACAGATGTGTTCATTTCTTTAGGAGGCCAGGACAAATGTTTCTCCCTCTCCCAATAATTCAGGAACGAGACTACATTATTTTCCTACATCCTCAGATAAGTCCTTTGCTTGATTGTTTTGAGAAAAATTAAATAAACCTGTCTCATAAGGGATGTATATACACTAATTTAATTCTGGATAGGTGTTAGAGAATGTTGCATAAAATGTTCCATACGAAAACATTATTATTAATATCCTTAATTAAAACAAAAACAGTTAGAGCACACAGATTCAGCCAAATTAGTAAAATTACATATTAGGTAACTGGGTTGCTAAGCAATATTACATCCTCATTTTACTTAATTGCTGTAATTAGCATCTCCCAGCAGATGCCACAGTGTAAGACACACACACACACACACACACACACACACTCACTCACACACACACACACGCACAGAGAAAAGAAAAAGGAAGGAAAGAGGAAAAAGCAACTGGTCAGATCCCTTAACTGGTTCTGATTCTCTCGAATACTGGCCAGTAGCATCAACAGACTCTCTAGGAAAGAAGTGAGGGGGTAAAATTACTAACAAGAACCCAAGTGTGGGCAGGAGAAGTGGCCGATGGAGTTGCACGCTGCCCTCCATCAAGAATAGTAGGACAAATGCCTTATCTTTATCTTCTCTATATTTCATCTAAAGACGGTGTTGAAACTTAGACTCTCCCAGGTCTTGGAGAGTTGCTATGATTTAGGGACACTGACCGTGAGCAAAGACCAACTTAATAGAAGACAATGAGCATCAATGTAGATTAGAGTCAGTTCATGAGTATTTAGTGGAATTATCTGGGTGAATTTCCAGAGACAACTGATTGTCCTCTATACGTCATTTGTGACCTCAAGGCCTTTCATGGTCGGCTGCCATCAGTAATACGGAGGGAGGAAGGTGGACACTCCCCACGTGCAGCACTGCCCTGATGCATGCTCTCACTTGGTCTGCACAGTGTAGTTCAAAATTGCTATTCTGGGCTCCAGGTGTGAAGGAGGAATTCATGGTGCTGTGTTTTGGTAAAGTAGCTGCCCAGGATCAAATAGTGTCCAGAATTTGAACCCAGGTCCACATGACTACAAAGTCTACACTCTCCCTTCATACCAGGAAAAGGTCCCATTTATGCCACCCTAGGAACTATCCACAAAACATTCTCTACTGGTGAGGAGGAAGAGGCCTCCCAGGCTTAGTGAGAAAACCACAGGCTGATTGTAATTTCATGTTTGACTAATGCAACTGGCCAAGTCTTCTCAGCAGAAAGCATTCCTAAAGTTTCTGAGGCTGGCCTGAGGCAGCAACTTCTTTTAGCGCTTAGAAACAGGGTAGATCCTTAGGCGCCAAAGCTCACTCAATGTGGTGAGCGGGGACAGGCAGCACCTCTGGTCCCTTGGGAATGGTGATGCTAAAGGAGAGAAGTGTGTATTCATCAGGCCTTCATTTGGAACCACCCCAAATCCTTCTCCAGGCCCACAGGTCTGAAAACTGGGCTCAAAGCCACGTCACTCTCTACAAACTCTGCTCCCAAACTTTAGCCAACCCCTGGGACTGGGTGTGCAGAATTTCTGGGTTAAGCCTCTTACAGAATTCCAGAAATATTGTGACCTTAATGCTGGCTCTCAGTAGGCCTATCTCATTTACCAATTATGACGACAGTGATAAAAACAACACATTCACTCCACACGGACAAGATTACCTCTTTAAAAAAAATGTTTAGCAACATAAAATAAGCTTTGGCGAAGCAAAAATTCTTTTCCCAAGGACTCATAAAAAGCTAAGAGATGAGCAGAGCTAAGAGGACCACATGTTTGCAGACTTTCTGAGCGCACTGCTCTAAAATGCACCAGGATGAAGCGCAAAGGCCCCCAGATGCTTGTCTGCAGGAGAGGTGAGCGCCGCAAACCTCCGCTTGGGCGGTGAGCACTGGAAACATGTTGTGTTTCAGATGCCCCAGCCATGAAACCCAATCAAATTTACATTTCCAGAAAAATATAAATTAGATGTGCCTGGGCTTAATAAAAAAGAACAAATAAACAAATCAACTCTGAACTGTCTGAGGGAGTAACTTGATTTAGAAGAAATCTGTTTCCTACTGGCTGTTGTCCCAGTCAGTTCTTGCATGAGAGAGGACTATGTCTGATGAACTGAACAGTGCTTCCCAGCACCCCTAGGGGGAAGGACAAGGAGCTGACAGTTGTCCAGTCCTGCTATGAGCCAGGAACTATGCTTAATAAGGCTGTACATGTCATGTACATATGAATTGAATTCTGCTCCCCACAACCAATTCACATGTTAAAGCCCTAACCCTAAGCCCAATGTTTCAGTTGTTTGGAGACAGAGGTCTATAGGAGGACATTTAGATTACATGAAGTCATAAGGATGGGTCCCTGGTCTAATGGGATTAGTGCCCTCATAATAAGAGACACCACCGTGTTCTTTTGGCCCATCCCCCACACACTTATGCACACAAAAGTGATAAGAACACATAGCAAAATGGCAGCCATCTACACACTTGGAAGAATGTGGTCACCAGAAACTGCCCACACTGGCCCTCTGATCTCAGATTTCCAGCCTCTAAAACAATGAGAAAATAAATACCTATTGCTTAAGCTGTACCGTCTCAACAATATTTTTATGGCAGCCAGTGCTGACTAATACAGTCATCCTATTTTAATTTTAATAATCTGCCTGCAGTAGATATTATGATCCCAGCTTTTAGATGAGGAAACTGAGAATCAGAGAAGTGATTTGCTCAATGTTATACAGCCTGTCAACTGGGGCATGACAGTGCAAAACTGGAGTGTGAACCCACCTGTGTCAAATCCATTTTAGTCATCTGTCTTCTCTACCAGTAAATAAAGTTTTTAAAATTTTTTTTAAAGGAGATGCTTTTTAAGACTTTCTGTTTGCTCATATGCTGCTGATAATATACTTTTTTTTTAAGATATATTTTATTTATGCATACAAGAACTGGAGTGTAGGCCAGAGGTGCAGAGTTGAGGGAGAAGGTTCGGAGACACAGTGGGTAGCAGAACAGGCAGATTGACTGAAACACACTGCTGAGGGGAGCAGCAGGCATGACAGGAGAGGTCTGCTGCACCATGTGCGTCACCTCCCTGGCTGGGGATTGAACTTGTGCTGCAGTGGCTGCCAATAGCTTTATAATGTTGACACTTAACCCCTCATGCCACCAGGAGGACCCAATAGTGTAAGTTTTAAAAGATTTCTTTTTTAAAGGTGTTATGATGATGACCCACCATTTTCAGTTGGTTACAGGTTTTCATTGTGATAGAATTATTTCTAAAATATGGTCAGTGTACTTACTGACCCACAAATCGAGAAAGAGTTGGCAAATGAGAGCAATAGTGTGCAACATGGATAGAGCTGGAAGGGATTATGCTAAAGTGAAAAAGTCAGAGGAGGAAGATAAATACCAAACAGTGTTACTGCTATGCAGAATACAGAGAAATCAAACTAAGGGTCTGATCAAGACAAGCTTAAAAACTTACCCTTGGAAGCTGCCTACAGAACTGAAGCTGTAGGCTTTCAGGGAAACCAATTTCACGAGAATCTGCCTCCTTCTGGGCTTTGGGAACTATGCCCTCAATCACTTAGCAGTTGAGGACTTGGAGAGAGGGAGGTGGGGTATCAGTCTGGGGGTCAGCCCTGGTCTAGTGAGAGAAAAAGTAGGGTGGAAGCTCCAGCTCCTGCTTTTCCAGGCTGCAGCTCGAGGAGATGAAGTATTTCTTATGGGTGCTTTGCTTTTAAGGGTTCCCTGCCATGGCTTTCTTTAGGACTTCCCCACCCCTGGTATCCTACTGAAGAGCCTACAAGATGACACCTCTCCAGGCAACCTTAGCTTCTGATGGACGCCAGGGGAGCACGCATCCCTTGCCTGAATTTAACATTTTAGACATGCATTGCCTCGCAGGCTACCAGATGGTGATCAAGGTCAGGAGGACAGGCTGAATATTATCATCACTTATTAGGCTAATAGCCCTTATAATAAATTTTTATTTTGCAGTTCACTGGGAAAAGTGCAATGATTTGGGAGGTCAGGAATCACTGGTGCGTCTCTTTCAAATGTCGATGATGGACACTGCTCTTTGGATGCTGTCTTCTATTCCAAATGAGCACAATTCAGGCTGCAGGGGTTTCCATTTTCTACTTCCAAGTGGGATGGAGTCTTAATAGGTTGGGTTCTTCAGGTGTTTTGCTCACAATCCAAACCTAGAATCCTTGTGGCTTGTGACATTTTTGTAACAGGCACTTCTGGTGCAGTACCCAAAGCTCCTCAGATGCTAAGGACTGTTTCTGTGCATCCATCTCCCCAGAGCATGCATCCCTTGCCTGAATGAGGTAAAACTCTGATGCAGCCATCCATGCTCCCTCCGATGTAGTGCTGTGCAATAAAACTTTCTATGATGATGGAAATGTTCCAGATCTGTGCTGTTCAAAATGGCAGCTACTAGCCACAACTGCTGAGCACTTGAAATGTGGCTAGTGTGACTGAGGAACTGAGTTTACAAGTTTTTAATTAACTTTAAATAATTTAAATAACCAAGTGGCTGGTGGCTGCCATGTTGTATATGCAGCTCTTAGTTCCAGTTCTTTCTGCTTCCTCTCTTGTGTCTAGTGCTCAGACTTCCTTCTCAGTTTCCCCTGGGAACACTGGCTAAATATCTCACTCCTCATTATTCCTGGTGTCTGGTTCTACTTCTGGGGAAAGAGATCTAAGGCAGAGTTATTCTCAGTCTTCCCAAGAGTTTGAAGTCCACCGCTGATACTCCTGGCTGAAGACTGTGGATGTAAACTGAAGAAAGTGACGGAGATTGGACTGCATTTGTATCAACTCCATGGCATTGCCTGAGTCCTCATAGGAATATTTTAGGGTGTTTGGATCTTGGTTATTGAAGTTTTATTGTAAATATCAATAATACTTTAATAGTTACCTTGCCAAAGTTTTTGAGCCTTAGTGACTCAAATCAAATGACATTTGTGAAATTTTCTTTATATATTATTATTATTATTTTTCTAAAGATTTATTTATGCATACAAGAGCTGGGGTACAGGACAGAGGTGTGGGGTATTAGAGGATTCACCAGAGACAGAGTGGGGAACAGAACAGGCAGATTAACAGAAGCACACTGCTGAGGGGAGCAGCGGGTGAGTCAGGAGAGGTCTGCTGCGCCATGTGGGTTGCTCCCTGGCCAGCCAGGGGATCAAACTCGTGCTGTAGAGGCTGCGGGCAGCTTCATAGGTTGTGCCTTAATCCCTTAAGCCACCAGGGAGGCCCCTTTTTATATTATTATTATATTTAAAGTGACCTAGACCAGGGTCTAGCCCCTGTAGGTTTCCTCTAGTCAGTCTCCTCTGGGCTCATATTTCACACGAACAATAAATGTGCACTGACGGTCTTAAGAAACAGCCCCATTTTGTAGGAAGAACTTGGAAGGGGACTCTGATGCTGAGAAAGCCTTAAAAAGCACAGAGGGACATTCCCATAAGACCTTCTTTATGCTGCTAAGCAAAGCCCTGGCTGGATAACTCAACCTGCACTTCTGACCGTTTACACAAATGTAAAGCTCAGGTGTACAGGGATATCCAGGAAGAGGGCGAGGCTGGGACCATCTCAGAGATGTCCCCGCCCCTTCGTGATGGATAAGCAAGCAGGTTGTTCTTTTCCCTGTGCTGCCCCATGTTTGACCTTAAACAATCATGCCTCTATCTGGCTAAAAATATGTGGCTATATTCTGGAGAAGCTCGGGGCTATGGTTCTAAGAGTAAGCAGTAATATAATGTGTTGAAATAATTGTACAAATCAAAAGTTGTTTCCAACTGCAAACACGTCGTGCCCAAAGACAAGGCCAGGCTACCTGGTGGCAAGAAGCGGGTAGGTATGAACTGGGCTGAACCAAGCTTCTTTCCTCCGTGGCATGCTGTCGTAGATTAAAAGGTCCTTCTCAGTCAGTACTACCAGGGCTGCCTTCCACTGTTTGTCGCTCTCCCCAGGCACCTGAAACAGAAAGCAGAAAACTGTTAAACAACAGTGTGAGTGAAAAGAAAGGAGAAGTTGACATCCGTCCAAAACAGAAGACCCAGGTAGGAATGTCTTTGGTACGGGTTGTAAAATCAAACTGGAAAGAAACCAATCATGGTCCCATGATTCCTGATCTTTGAAAATGGTTTCTCAAATGCCCTCATCTGTATAGTCAGTGTAGCTAAGACACATCCCAGCTCCCAAACATCTGTCTGCTGTCTGTTTCTCACCTGCTAGTGAGCACTAAAGTCTTTATTCTGTAGTGGGAGGCAGATGCATGGGGGAACAAGCACTCCCAGCAGATTCTCTGTTAGAGTGCATTTATTTTCATTATAAGATGATAAGGTTTACAAGCTTTTGAATAAATATTCAGACTCTGAAAATGTACTATGAAGGCAAATGTGTGTCTGAACAAGCACAAGACATCACAGTCTCTTTGAGTTTTTCACTCTTAGATTGTTTCTGCAAATGAGGCGCCATCTTGCAATTTGCTTCTTCTATTGAATGTTTAGTTCCATTCATCATAGATAATTCTTTAACCAAAGGCTGAGCTGACCTGACAGGAATCTGACAGGATTCAAACATCAATGGGATGACTGGACACCATGACCTTTAAAGTCCCTTCTAATCCTGACAATCTGTGTAGTTCAGATCTTATCTCCCAAGCCATTCCCATCAGCCCAGATTTGATCCTCCTAAACTCCATAAACATTCTTCCATCTATGGGAATGCCCTTTTATCAATCTGAACTCTTGGTCCTAGAATAAATCTTTGTGTGCAGTTTGAAAAAATTCAGTGATCTAGGCTTGTTACTCAAAGCATGGATCATATTCTAGCTACAGCAACATCACCTGGGAACTTGCTCGAAATGTGGTCTCAGGTTGACCCCCAACCCATTGAACCAGAATTTGCATTTTAACAAGAGCATCAGGTGATTCATATGGTCATTAAAGATGAAGACACTCTGCTCTAGGGATGATTAAGTAGGCATTGGTGGGCCTCCCCTGGTGGCGCAGCGGTTGAGCGCTGGGCTGCGAGGCTGCCCCCAGCCTCTGCAGCGCCAGTTCATTCCCCGGCCACCGGCGAGGGTCCCACAAAAAAGAAAGAAGGCATTGGTGCTGGCAATTAATTCAGTGAGAATGCAACAAACCACTGTCCAAAATGTATTCAGAGTTAAAGCAAACTAGATAGTAAGATAGATTATAAATGATAAAGCTAATTTCCTCCCTTTCTATTCCAATAGTTAATGTTTCTTAAGTTCCACAGTGAAATCTTTATTGAGGTTGGAAGCAGGCATGTGTGACTTTGGAATGAGTGGTCAAAGTAGAGAAGACATGCAGGGTGGTATAAGGAATGAGTTTTGCAGGTTATGTGGTTTTATTGGCTGCCTGAGTCTAAGTCCCTGCTCTGTTATTTATCGCCCATGTGACTTTGGGCAAGTTATTATTCTCTGTGCTTCCATTTCCTCACTGATAAGGATAACATCATATACAACTGTGGTTAAGAATGCTCACTCTGAAGCTAGAATGCTTGAACATAAATCATGGTCCTACCACTTACTAGCTGAGGGATCTTTAGTAATTCAGATACTCTCTTTGTTATCTCAGTTTCTGTATCTGTAAAATGGGGAAATTATAGCATGGACATTTGAGAATTGTTAGGAAGATTAAATGAATCACAGCATGTCCAATGCATACTGTAGTGCAGAATAAGCACAATTTACAGCTTGTTATGTAGCACAGACCTCATAGTGCTACAGTGGAGATTAAATAAGACAGTGTACTGAATGTGTTTAGCATAGTACCTGGAGATGATAACCCTCAGTAAAATTAAGGATGGGATAATTGTGGCCAACTCACCAATTTTAAGCTGGTCAGAAAATGTATTCTTTGGAAATGACAACAATATGATAGGATAATAAATTTTCTTGGGAAAATTTGTAAGGCAAGCTAAGACTATCTTTGGTGATAACAATTTCAACAAAGTATCTTCCCAACCAGGAAGAACTTGCACAATGATCACCATATATTTTAGACCCATTTCCAATAATTCCAAATAAAAATTCCCTTTCCAAAAGGAAGAAATATCCCCATAAAGCTATTTATACTAGAATGTGAATGACTGCCTGGCATATTTCTCTCTTTATGCAGTTTATGCATCTAAAACAATCTAGCTTTAGTCTATTCTTTTTTCCAACAGAACAACATCTTCAACAGATCAAAATGGATTGTTAGAGAAGGTAGTGTACCAGACCCTACAAGGTGAATAAGCTATGGTCTCAAGGCACAAAGTGTTTGCTGGGGGGGGTGGTGGTTAGAATAAATTTTTTCCAACCTCTACATTAAACCTAGTAAATTGCTTTTCCAGCTCATTAAATAGTATTGGAGAAGCTACAAATGATCCTCCCAAAAGTGCCTACCTCACTTACCTAGTCAGATCTGATCCATTAACTTTGAGTGGAACCAGTCATTTAAATGTGTATACAACTAAGTATCATTCTTCAAAACATAATATTAAATTTGCAAAATAAACCTCAACAGTAAATATGATCAGTAAAATGCAAAACTTTCTAATGGTGGAATCATAGATTCATACTCATGTCGGTACATTTTACTGTTTATTAAAGAGCCCTGTGTGGATAAGTTACTGCTGCTAAAATACTCAAAGCGGGCATTTCCATTATTCTCGTTACTTCGTGAATGCTCCAAGGTAACAGTCTACTCATGAGGATCATCAGCTTTCCAAGGAGAAAAATTTCACATTCAAAAACAGGTTTTAAAACCATGCTTTTTTGCCATGCACCTTTAAAACACAAAGTCTTTGAAGAACACTTTTCTTCAGGCTCCAGTGTTTGTGCTATGGTCTAGTGACAACTTCCATTACAAATCTGAATTTCCTGAGTTTCTCCGATATTAATGCAACAGTTCTGGAGATGAGTCTATATTTTATTAAAATGTGATGCCTAAAACAGATATGCCCACTTGCATCTCAATCCCAGCTTCCGCCCAGCTATAGTCACTTTCTTAAGAACTTATCCTGCGTCTGAGGAAGAAGGCAAAGAGAAGGAAACAAGAAAACAGACATTTAATTCTGAAGCATGAGCTGAATCCTGTCCCCTCAGTAATTTCTGCAGAGCATCAGACCAAAGGTTTACAAAATGGCAGGTAGAATTTAAGAGAGAGTAGTAGGAATTAAGGGAAGTAGATTTACAGAATCCTCAATGTGAGATGGTTCTCATAAATCATCTATTTCCATGACTGTCAAAGAAAGGAAGAAGTAAAACTATTTTTATTCACAGGCAATATGAGCTTCTATGTGGAAAGTCACAGGGACGTTATCAAAACAAACAAATGAAAAAAACAACTAGCGCTAATAACTGAGTTTAGCTAGTTGCAGGATTAAAGATCAATGTATAAAAATCAATCATATTTCCATATACTAGCCACAAACAGAAATTGGAATTAAATTGTTATTTGCATTTGCATAAAATTACATTCTCAGAAATAAACATGATCAATCAAGAGCAAGATCTGTGCATTGCAAAACTACAAAATGTTGTTGAAAGAAATTAAAGAAGATCTAAACAAATGGAAAGAGAGGTTGCATTCATGGATTGGAAGAGCTATATTTTTTTCACATGAATTCCATATTTTTTATAATTGTCTCAAATTCCATTTTACACTTTCATATTTTTTGTAACCAGTATTATTTCTTTATTTTATATATTTTTACATCATTTTTGATTTTTGCACAATGTATGCATTTTCATCCCTCCAAATTGATCAATAGATTCAATACATTCCTAGTAAAACTCCAGGCATGCTTTTTTTGGTAAAAATTGGTAAGTTGATTCTAAAACTTACATGGGAATGCTAAGACTCGCCAAAACAATTATGCAAAGGGAGAACAACCTTGGAGATATAATACTATTTCATTTCAAGTGTTATTATATAGCTCCAGTCTCAGAAAGTATAGCATCTGCATAAAGATAGACAAATATAGATTGATGGCAGGGTACACAGAGCAGAACAGACTAGATTCACCAAAGCAGGGAACTGAATTTAAAAATGTATGAAAAAAATTAAGTGCAGAATTCCACTCCTAGGTATTTACCCAAAGGACACAGAAACATCAATTCCAAAGAGCACCTGCACTCCTATGTTTATAGCAGCACTGTTTACAATAGCTAAGCTTTGGAAACAACCCAAATGCCCAAAAATAGATGACTGGATCAAGAAGATGTGGTACATATATACCATGGAATGTTACTCAGCAATCAAAAGATAAACACATGCAATTTGCAGCAACATGGATGGCACTGGAAGGGATCATGCTCAGCGAAATAAGCCAAAAAGAAAAAGAAAAATACCGGATGGTCTCACTCATAGCAGGAATCTAGAAAACTTAAATAAGGGACCAGGAAAATGAATATAGGAAAGTGAAAATCAAAATCAACAAAAAACTATGAACCAGAGACACTTTTTGGGGGGTGGGGGGCGGGAGGGGAAGGATTGGGGTCAGAATGGGGCGTTTGCAATTGTATGGGGGAATATAAAAATAAAATTTAATATTTAAAAAAAAAAAAATTAAGCGCAGAAAGGGTAGTCTTATAACACGTGGTATGGAAATACTCGAATTCATATAAAAAAACTCTAACTTCTATCTGCACCTTGTACTATATGCTATGATTAACTCAAAATGGAGTATAGGACAAACTATAAAACTACATGACTTCCAGAAGAAAACACAAGAAAATCTTTGTGACTTGATGTAGACAAAGATTTCTCAGATACAACATTGAAAGTGAAATTCATGTACATGATAAGCTGGACTTCATCAAAATTAAAAACTTGTGTTCTTTAAAAATAAGAGAATGAAAAAGTCATTGATGCAGAGAAAATATTTGCAAAGTATATATTGAACAAAAGGCTTGTATACAGAATGCATAAATCACTCTCTAAACTCAATACGAAAATAAATACCATAATATAAACGGGCAAGAAATTTAAAGAGAGTCCACCAAAGGGGATATATATCAATGTCAAATATGCACATTAAAAAGGCAACATCATTAGTCATATGGAAATGCAAATTAAGTCACGTGAGATATCACTAGATCCTTATTAGAATGGCTGAAATTAAAAAGATTGATCATACCAAGTGTTGGTGAGGGTGTGGGTTTTGGGAATGAAAAAGAGGACACCCAGTTTGAAAACCAGTGTGCAGTTTCTTAAAAAGTTCAACACACACACCTGTCATTGTGATCCAGTCATTTCTCTCCAAGTATTAATCCAAGAGAAATTAAAATATATGGCCATACAAAGACTTGTATAGTTCTTTGTATCTTTGATTTAAGACCCATAATTCAAGGAAACCCAAATATCCATCAATATAGGAATGTATAAACAAAGTGTGTATATCCAAGCAATGGAATAATGTCTAGGTTTTTTTTTTTTTTAAAGGGGAATGAGTTATTGGTACTACAGTCACATGGATTTATCTCATAATAATTTTGAGAGAAAGAAACCAGACAAAAATTAATTCCATTTGTGTAATTCTAAAAAATACAAACTGATCTACAGTGACAGAAAACAGAATGATGGTTGCCTAGGAGAGAAAAATAAGATATATATTGTACCTTGGGAAAAGCATCTTAGTAAACAGGAATACATCATGATAACTTTTTTTCAGCAAGAGTCACACATAGAGGCAATTATTTCCCAAGGATGGACTTTCAAGTAATTTTTGTTTTATTATTTTGCTAAGAATAAATCATCAACAAAAATTACTTATGTGCTGTAAAGTTTTTTTAGATGCTATAAAAAATGATTTTAGGAAGCACAAATTCTCCTGAAATAAGTAATCAGGCAGGTGAAGTGGTGAAAGAGCTCTGCTTTCTCGCTGTTTAAACCAGAAAGGTCACAGTCAAAACCACCAACATTCCCGGGCCCTGAGTCTCTTGGCCTCAGAACGTCCTCCCCAGGCGTAACAACAAGAAATTAATCATAAAAAAATGGTCAGAACTCACTACATTTTCAATCAATTTTTAAGCTTTCTCTTTTTTCTTTGAACACTTGCAGACTGGGAGTAGATTTCTTGAAAGTTATCTTATTTACTGAGAACAGAAGGTCAGATGCTAATGGACTCTAACAGAGGCCTTTGATGGCTCTATTAAAAGGAATGCCTTGGTCCTAGGGATTTCATAATGAAGACAACCTTAGGGCAAATCACCCCTATCCAAGGAGATCAGGGCACAGCCAGGTTTGAAATCTGCTCTCATTTACAGCATCACGGGAAGAGGCAAGACACATCTACCCCCATCTTGGCACAGCTTCTCTGCCATTCGAATGTGACTTTCGATTATTTTACCTCACGACATCTCTTCAAAACAACATTCTAAGATACCTTCCAGTAAGTGATTCCAAAGTCTCTTCTTTTTGTAAGGAGATGGATTCCACTTGGATAACTCTACCTCTGTTTTACTGTGAGTCCAGGCTAGACAAAAACAAGTTGAACTAATAAACTGAAAGAACAGACTCATCCCCTGTGCCACAGCCTTGTTTCATTTGGGATGATTTTCCATCCTGCCTTCTCTGTGCTTGAAAAGCAGTTTTGTTTTTTTTTTAAGATTTATTTATTTATGCATACATGAGCTGGGGTACAGGCCAGAGGTGCGGGGGGTGAGAGGATTCGTCAGAGACAGAGTGGGGAACAGAACAGGCAGATTTACTGAAATCGACTG
This sequence comes from Talpa occidentalis, assembly GCF_014898055.3. NCBI lineage: Eukaryota > Metazoa > Chordata > Mammalia > Eulipotyphla > Talpidae > Talpa > Talpa occidentalis. The sequence goes on along the minus strand of NW_026555331.1, from coordinate 16,593,688 downwards.
CTGAGGGGAGCAGCGGGCAAGGCAGGAGGTGTCTGCTACACCACATGGGCTGCTCCCTGGCCAGCCAGGGATCGAACTCATGCTGCAGTGCTGTCGATAGATAGCTTGATAGTGCTGTCTTTAACCCCTGCGCCACCAGGGAGGCCCGGCTCCATGATCTTTAAACTGTTTGCACATCACTCTCAGAACTTTCTAGGTTTAGATTTGTCCACCTTGTCAGTCTCTTAGCAGTGAGTCTCAACCCCTAGAAGGTTATCTCACCAACCACTCTATTTAGAGTTAATCTCTCTCTCTCTCTCTCTCTCTCTCTCTCTCTCTCTCTCTCTCTCTCTCTCACACACACACACACACACACACACACACACACACACACACACAGATACACCCCACCCAGTGCCTTGGCTCACTTGGGAACATTCTGGGTTTTCCCCCAGGACATGGCCACTTCCTTTGGACAAAACACCAGCTGTCTGAAATAGAGACCTGCTGTTTATATAAAAATGAATTCCTTACAGTGCTTTATAATAGCTTGTACTCTTAAACCTATAAACATTCTCTTTTCATCTTGCTTACTTGTTTGCTCAGCTCAACTTTTTCTGAGAAAAGTCCAAAAATAAATTTCAGTTCTGTGTTGAATGATATGGTGCCATGATTGAGTGTGGGCAGAATTGTTTGGGATTTCCTATAGCTTTGGATGTCTTAAAAATGGTGGTAAGTTAGAAAGGAGCGGTTAGGACAGAAGGTTTAGAGAGAACGAGACATTAGATTTTGAGTCATTTAAATCTGATGATTAAAAAAATCTACATGACCAGACAAGAATTCTCTGCGACGAAGGAGAAACCGCCCCCCCCCTCTGCTGGGGGTTTCAAGATGGATTGAACATCTACCCAGTAATGAGAACTATTATGGGTTAAATTGTGTCTCCCTGCCCCCCAAACTCATATTTTGAAGTCCTCACCCCACTGTAATTCAGAATGTGGCCATTTATGAAAAAAAATTGTAGATATAATTAATTAAGATGAGTTCATACCAGCATATGGTGGACCCTAATCCAATATGACTGGTGTGCTTATGAAAAGGGGATATTTGGACACAGATACACAAAGAAAACACCGTGTGAACACACAGGTAGAGATATGTGGACAATCATGGGAATGCCAGAGGTTGACAGAAAAGTCCCAGAAGTTAAGGGAGAGGAAGGAGCAGATTCAGATGAACAGCCCTCAGATGAACCCAGCCCTGGTGGCCCCTTCATTTGGGCTTCCAACCTCCGGGGCGGTCAGACAACCCGTCGGGAGTTGTTTAAACCACCATTTGTAGCACTGTGTATGGGAGTCCTAGGAACAAAGACAGGGTTCACTGCATCTCTCTCCGTCCCTTCTGCCCCCTTGAAGCACTTCTTATTTTCTCCACTTCATTTGTTTAGAAAGGTGAGATACCAGCCAAGGAGATCTCACTGGAGTGACAAAGCCCCTTAGGTAGTTTCTGACCTCAAAAGTGTGGTATTTCCAGATCACACAGCTGCCTCTCCTACAAGCAGGAGTGATGTGGGAAAATGAGGGGGAAGCAGGAAGAAAGAGCCAGCAAGGACCTCAGTCTCCTGCTGGCTGGAGCTCATGGTCCAGATCTGCGGGACCCTGCCACAGGCTGTATATCCTTGGGGCCCTTCCTTTCTAACCTTCTTTCTAACCGACCTCCTGCATGTGGGACTTCACTCAGGCCAGACATCAATCTAGTTCAAGTTCCTAACTTCCCCTCCAAATAACCAGAGTTCTTTATTCCCCAAGTCTCCCATCCCCAAATCTGATTAAAGTGATGTGAGCCTAAGGTGTAAATGATTCATAACTCTTAATATGATGTTCCACTAGGGAATGGTTCTATCTATATAAAGAAGCTGGGACTCCTTTCGCCTCTTATATTTACTCTTCATTGCACAACTGAAGGACCAATAAATGAAACATAGCTTGTTCTCCAAAGGAGGTGAAGCATTTCTCATATTAGAAATTTAATTTTCATGTTTTTGTTATTTTAGCAAATCCTATTCTTTGCTGGTGGTGCGTACCCCAGTACAAAAGTCTGCAAATTCTAAGACAGTGAAGTCCAACTTAATAAGCTGTGCAGCTTTAAGTCAACCCTGTAGCCTATGTTTAGCAACACAAAACAGATGAATACAGTCGACTGTGAAGTAGTGTCTGGATATTTGTAACTACCAAACTTTTCTGGGTATTTGAACCATAAATTAAGTAGCTCCTGCCTTTTTCAGTTCATGGCTCTGAAAACACTAGTTTCAAAATATATGCTTGCAGCAATGTTCTAGTGGTTACGGTAACACTAGAGGTTAGAAAAACTACGATACAGGAATCAAATATTTTTGAAGCTAACATTAGAAAGAAATAGGGTCAGCTTTACTTGGACAGACATACGTCGGTTCAGGACAGCTCTTTTCAACAAGAATTTATCACAGTATCAAAGATGCTGACTAAATGGTAAATAAAGGAATCTGACGCCATGTCAGAATGAGTTAGCCCATTGGGGAATCCCAAAGTTGACTGCACCGGAGTCTCCAGAGTTTGCAAAATCAAGATGTGTAGTCTCCACTCATAGATTCAGTGGATTTGGAATTCAAGAATCTGAATTTTTAACTAGTGTCCTGGTGATACCAAGGCAGGGGAGACAAGGGAACTTGTATTTCTCTGGGATTACTGGCAGAAAATGGGTGCTATGGACATCATGATCCGGTGATCATGACGACACAGTGAGGCTGTTGGAAAGCAGCAGTGTGCCCAGTGACCTTGCTATAAATGCAGGGTCTTGGGGCCACCTACAGCCCTTTTGAATAATTGGATCCTAGAAGGGGCAGATGTCTAAATTTGTAAGTTGCAGCTCAGCTGATTCCTAAGCAGGTGATGTGGACACCAAATTTTGAGAAATACTAAATCTTGAGGATTTACTACTTGCCATGCACTGTGCTATGAGCCATTTACACATGTAGTCTGAGTCCATTTTCCTAATGGTCTTATGGGAGAGGGACTTTTATTACCCCATTTTACAGATGAGGAAACTGAAGTGTGGCAAAGATAAGTGAGTCATTCAGGATCACACTGTCCATAGTTGAGCTGACTTGCACACCAGAGCTGTCTGAGAAGATTTATGTTCTTAACACTAGGTCACCTCCATGCTTCCAGGGGGCTGAAAGGGGGAAAAAAAATCCCCGTGGGGACAAGTTTTTTGAGGGAATTCAAAGTAAAGTAAGATAAGGGAGCTGCAATCTGTCACTTGGTCCTCAGATACAACATTTTGATATTTCCATAAAATGATTCTTTATTTGCTTTTGTTTGTTTAGCTATACAGCTTTGATAGATCCAGCTAAAAGCAAACATGTTGATATTTCCATCATGTAGGAAATAGTGTTATGGTGCCTAGCTTTATGAAATGGCTGTTGCACCAGCTGTTGGATCAGCACAAATGCTGATGTGGTGTTGAGACCCGACACCCCTTATATTGTAACAAACTTCCCACCCAAAACTGTTGACTTTCTCTTTTGAAGGCTAAATAAAATGACACTGACCCAATGAAAGTAAAACAGCAGATACCAGGCAGAGATTTTTTTAAAAGAACTTGTTCCTTTGGAATTTAGTGATAAAGTGTACCACTTTTCAAAAAATAAAAAAGATTTTCTGCTGCTTATCAACAGCCCTTTAAAGGTTATATTTTCTGGGCATCAGAAGTAAAGGCTGTAAGTCAAAGATAACTTGTTTACCAAAGAGGGACTGTAATTGAAATGGCCCTTTGGAGTTAATGAAAGTATAAAATAGCTTTTCCCACAAGACTGAGAGGAGTCTAATTTAATTATCTGTGAGCATCATGGATTAGGAGCAGCCTTTCATCCAACTCTAGAAGCTGGGAATGGACAGCTCACACCTGGTGATGGGAAGCGGTGAAGAATATCCATGAGGAAGACCCCAGGCCCTGGGGTACTTAGAGACAGCTTGCAATACTGATCAGGGGCTGTGGCACCTGGGTAAGACTCCAGTGGTTCTGAGCTTAGCCAGAATCTACTGAACACTGCTGTATCCCAGGCATATACATTATATAAATATAAATAATATATATAATAAAAATTTATAACTATATGTATTTATAGAAAAGGCAGGCATCACACACAAGAAGAGAACTTCCAGAGGCTAACTTTTCAAGATATAAGGATAGGTAAGGTAGCAAATTAGGGGCAGAGGCTCACTATGAAGACCTTTGTCATTTGTGAGAGTTATGTTCCAAGAATTTTAAGTCCCTAAACTCTTGACGCTATTGTACAAAAGCTTTCTCCAATGAACTTCACTTTTCTAGTAAAGGTTACTGACTTACAGTCCTTTACTTTTCTTTCCTGCACTGGAAATCCACTTTTTTTGTTATTCATTTTTCATATAGAGATAAAGATAGTATGTCTTTAATAACCAGACATACATACACACATGCAAACATATACACTTATACACCTACATATGTGTACTAGGATGTAGACATCATGAAGGGGGCATTATACTGCAGTTGGCAACTAATTCAGGTAGAAAAATAACATAGGACATGAAGTGATAGGTGCTTTGGTATTTGTTTTAACATCTTCTACATGCCTTCTCCTTTTCTACCTATGGACACCCACATACACACACCTACAACCACACATATAGACACCTATACACACATATATAATTCACAGAACACATACAAACACACACACAGATCATATACACCTGTCACACACACATATGCACAAACTCACTCACATGCATATTCACACATACAGGGTCCCTTGTAATCACGTGGGTCCCGAGGAGAGGGAAGTAGGAAAGTCAGCATCTTCAGAAGTGGGTGACACCCAAAACAGACACCATACCCAGCCTGAAACCCAGCAGACACTGCCCGATTTTTCTGCAGCTTTAGATCATTGGTAACTTCTGAAAAGTAGTCGCTCCAAATTCCGTGAGGACCCACTCCTAGTCCTCCCATCTTTGGCGTCCAACAATTTACTTCTTACTGCAGCATCCTCTTAAGTGCTTTTTATTTACCAAAATCTGTTAGATTTAGTCCACTTCATCTGCACCTTTTGACCCTTAGAGACCTGGTGGCCTTTTTCATTATAGGCCCTTTTTTCCTCTATCTGTCTTAAGACCTGAGGATCAAAGGCGTGCATGCAATTCTAGATAGATTTGCCAGAGATGTATAGCATCTGTGGAACCTCCTCACTCTCTGCCAGGAAGGAATGTCTAAGAACAACTCTGGCTTTATGTTCACAGTGTGGGCAGTGTAAGGTTATGGAGAGCAACGCCTTATCCTTGACAACATGGCGGCTGTGGCTGGAGCACAGCTGATAACAGCAACTACCTGGTCTCATGAGTCTGTAAACATACTCGGTCTGGCTTCCTCATTGGTTCACACCAGCCAAGAGGCCAACAAATTTTGGGGTCCAGAGTGTCCTAGCCAGTATGTCTGCACCTCTTTTCCTCCTACCCCTGTAAAGACTCAGCTCTCCTTTTATCCTTTATGTGCAAAGGGGTGTGACTGAGGGTAAAGGAGGTGATTCCTTAATACACAAGCACTTTGGTCTCAGTGGCTGAAAGATCCCTTCTCATTAAATTGAATTGAAAAAGGGATTGATCAGCTGAAGATGATGATGATGAAATTAGTAAAAAAAAAAAAAAAAAAGAAAGGAAGACCACTCTGATTTAATTTTACTACTTCTCAAACATAATATTAGGGGGCAATCTCTTTGTACAATTTATATTATAATAGCCACTAATTATCTACAGCTGACCTCATTCATGAGACCAGCTACAACATCTACGAACATAGACTTACTTTACAAAGTGTGGAAAGTAAGAAGCTATAGTGTTTTTCTATGCATGTTATTTATTTTCAATAAATATTTACTAAACAGTTAAAAAAAGGCTCTAAAGTCTTGGCTAGAAAACTACAGAACAATAAATAAATAAATACATACATACATACATACATACATACATACATACATGAATAGATAAATAAAGTCGAGTCCTCTGTCAAAATAAGCAGCAGAGGATTTTTAAAAAATCCATTTCACACCATTAGAGCCAGCCATGCCAACTCCAGGAGGTGCTACACATTCATTCCTGGGATGGGTATCTTGTGAGCACATGTTCTCTGCCCACACTCAGCAAGAAGCTGGGCATGCTGTGACAGGCAGAGCCAGACAGCACTCCCCAGATGGAGCTTCTAGGCTGGGAGAAGGGACAGATGTTTCGTAAATCATCAAACAGACAAGAAAGACACAATTACGAACTGCAATAGCGGCTGCCACTCATTATGAGGCTTATAGGAGAGCTTCCCTGGGTCAAGGCCACTTCCACTCTGGAGGTTTTGCGAGTCTTAATTCTGAAATTCCCTTTGCATTAAATGCCATTAAGGCAAGTGTGAACATGGTCAGTGACTGTGATGGGCCCACCTGGCAGAGCAGGTGCCTGGATGTGCTGCTTTCTGTGAACACGTCTGCGAAGAGCAGATTCCTTTGCATATGATCCCTCACCCACACCCTCTTCCCATGACTTTTTTTTGACAAATGTTTATACAGCTGTTTGAAAGAAAAAGGGGAGAAAACAACTTTTGGGACTGAAAAAAAAAAACAAACCCCAAAACCAAACACCACTCCAAATACATGCTCCTCTTTTGCTTTGATTTTTCTATCTTCTCAGACTTTTTAAAAACCAATTCCAAAGAGTTTTGACTCACAAGGTAGATAATTAAATGAACTGTGAGGTCAGTAAAGTTTAATTGTGGCACCAGGGGTGATGGTCAAAGTACTTCACCACCTGCACAGCCAGCAGTTGAAATGGGGGCACCGGCAGCAAGTCCCAGGTCTTGAGCAGTGTGCACCTGCTGGATTGCAGCTGGGGCAGCCTGGCTTCTCACTCCCTTTGCTCCCAGCACCCTTTTAGGTCTCATTCTGTCCCAATACTCTTAGGTCTCAACTCTGATCCCATTACTTCAAGGTCTTGCATCCAACCCAATATTCAGTGAGCAGACTATGTCCATTCAGCCCCAGGGTGCAGATAGTGAACAAGGCACAAGTAGTCTCTGTCCTCATGGAACTTAAAGTCTATGGTCATTAAAATACATAGAAGGAAATATAGGTGAAACACGTGATTTGCATATCAAAGACATCTTTACAGACACATCACCCAAAGCAGTGATAGTGAAGGCAAAGATAAACAGCTGGGACTACATCAAATTAAAGAGCTTCTGTACAGCCAAAGAGACAATAACAAAAACAAAGAGAAACCCCACCAACTGGGAGAACATTTTTGCACACGACACTAATGATAAAGGACTGATCACAAAAATCTGCAAAGAGCTGATGAGACTCAACAACAACAAAGAAAATAACCCAGTCAAAAAATGGGCAGAAGAGCTAAAAAGAAACTTCTCTGAAGAGGAAATGCAAATGGCCAACAGACATATGAAAAAATGTTCAACATCACTTGTAATCAGGGAAATGCAAGTCAAAACTACCATGAGATACCATCTGACACCAGTGAGAATGGCACATATTAAAAAAACTAGCAACAACAAATGTTGGCGAGGTTGTGGAGAAAAAGGAACTCTCCTGCACTGTTGGTGGGAATGCAAACGGGTCCAACCACTATGGAGAGCTGTGTGGAGATTTCTGGACCTACTAAACATAGAGCTTCCATAGGATCCAGCAATTCCACTCCTAGGTATTTACCCAAAGGACACAGAAACATCAATTCCAAAGAACACCTGCACCCCTATGTTTATAGCAGCACTATTTACAATAGCTAAGCTTTGGAAACAGCCCAAATGCCCAAAAATAGATGACTGGATCAAGAAGATGTGGTACATATATACCATGGAATATTACTCAGCATTCAAAAAAGATAAACACATGCAATTTGCAGCAACATGGATGGCGCTGGAAGGGATCATGCTCAGCGAAATAAGCCAGAAAGAAAAAGAAAAATACCGGATGGTCTCACTCATAGCAGGAATCTAGAAAACTTAAATAAGGGATCAGGAAAAAGAATAACTATAAGAAAGTGAAAATCAAAATCAACAAAAAACTATGAACCAGAGACACTTTTGGGGGGGTGGGGGCCGGGAGGGGAGGGATTGGGGTCAGAATGGGGCATGTGCAGTTGTATGGGGAAATATAAAAATAAAATTTATTATTTAATTTAAAAAAATAAAAATAAATAAAAATAAAGTCTATGGTCATGACAGATACACACACACACACACACACACACACACACACACCCCAAAAGGGCAGAGGATAGAGTAGGAGTGGATAGTTTCACATGTTGTTATTCTTACAGTTTCTCTAGATCATCTTAAGTTGAAAAAAACATTTTTAAGTGTTTTCTACCTAATATACACATAAAAATACATGCACATAGCAATGTCAACATTTATTAAGCCAAAACACCTATCCTAGTAGTCTCTCTGTTCTGAACCCACACACTCTCAGATTACATGTCTGTTGTTTTATAATAACAACTTTATTGAATTTGAGCTCTCCTCTGTGCATTAAACCCACTATTGGCAGTATATTAGCTTTGTATTGCTGCCAAACGCAATTGCCACACAACACAAATATATCAGTTACAGTTCTGGAAGTCAGAAGTCGGACATAGGTCTCAACAGGCTGAAGTTATAATGTCAGCAGGGCTGTGTGCCTTTCTCAAAGTCCTAGAGGAGAATCTGTCTCCTTGCAAATTCAAGTTGTTGGCAGAGTTTAGTTCCTTGTGGTTGTAGGACTGATAGTCCCATCTCCATGCTGACTCTCAGCTGAGCACCCTAACCAAACTCATAGAGGCAACATTAAGTATTCCTTGGCTCATCTCTACCCATCCTCCCCCTTTTTCCATCTTTAAGTGGATGCTTCAAATCTCTCCTGCACCTTCTTCAGCAGTCTCTTGTCTCTGATCACAGTTAGGGAAGTTCCTTCTCTTTTAAGGATGCATGTGATTAGACTGGACACAACTACATAACCGAGGGTAATCTCTGTATCTCACAGTCATGGCTTTATTCACTAGGGCATGGCTTCTATAGCAGGCTAACAATGGCCTCTTGAATGACGTCCTAAGTCCTGAACCCTGTGAATGTTACTTTACATGGCAAAGTCTTTGCAGATGCGATTGATTAATTAACGGTCTTGAGATGAAGAGGTTATTCTGCATTATCGAGCTGGGCCCTAAATTTAATCAGAAGTCTTCTTTTAAAAGGGTAGCAGAAGGCCATTTCAGAGAGAAAAGAAGAAGGCAGTGTCATCATGGAGAAAGATACTGTAGTGATTTAGCCACAAGACAAAGAATTATAGAAGGAGGAAGAGGTAAGAAACAAATTCTGCAAAGTCTCCAGAGGAAACATGGTCCTGCTGACATTTTGATTTCTGAGCAGTGACACTGATTTTGGAATTCTGGCTTGCAGAACTTCAAGAGATTAAATTTTTATTACAAGCCACTTTCGTGGTTAATTTGTTACAGTGGCTATAAGAAACAAGTACAATATCTCTTGGGGATCAATTAATCTGCCTCTGCCAAAGACGTGATGGATTTTTACAAGAATGTGGTATTTGCAGACACCTATTTCATAGCCGGAGTTCTTGCTAAATTGGCATTTTCATAGGATGGCAGTTTTCAGGGCATCACTTAAGTGGAAAAAAAATGTCTATCCTTCACAATGGAAACACAGAGAAGGTTCCTAATGAATGGGTTTGCTAATTGGTCACCATTTTGACTGGTAAGCTCTTAATGAGGATATAAGTCATCAGCTAACTATACAAAGCAAATTTTGGGAGCACTACCATTAGAAGAGACAAAGCCGCCAATTTGCTGATCTCTGCAGACTGGAAATAGTCCACTATTGCTGAGCTACACGTGCAGCAGCAGGAAAAGCCCCCTGCCAGGGATGAAGCCATACACCTGGCCCGTCTGACAGTCTCATATGCAGCCCCAAAGGTTTAAGACCTGCAGAGGCCTAAAGTCACCCAAAAGTTGTGATACTACTTATGCTTTACATAATTCGAACTAAAATCAAGACTCCACTTTAAAAGAGAACACACAGTGCATGCTGATATAAAGAGAGTTGGTAGAATGTCCAACTACAAAATTCTTCACTAGTTCCTCAAATCTACCTATACCTTTCTCCTTTTTTTTAGTAGGGGGGCACTGTTTTGCTGCTGTTTATAGCTGCTCACTGGGTATATTAACTGCCCACCATCCCCAAGGCTTACGGTCCAAAGCACTGCTGCCTGCTTTCAGTGGCATTTTGATTTCTGAGCAGTGACACTGATTTTGGAATTCTGGCTTGCAGAACTGCAAGAGATTAAGTTTTTATTACAAACCACTTTTGTGGTTAATTTGTTATAGCAGCTATAGGAAAACATAAATGAAATAAAAATGCACATTAACAGTAAATCAGTTAAATTAACAGTTTTCCGCTCCTATCTGCTTCTCCTTGTGTCTGCCCTCATGTCATCTCCCAGGGGAGAGTCTCCCGGATTCTCAACGGAAACTTAGGGTTTATCTGTCCATTTTTTCCATTGGGTCCACCAAACTCTAGATAATCCTTCATTCTTACCTTCCCATGCTTGATCTCCCCACTTCATGCCACACCAAACTTGACCCATCCTTTACCACTCACTCTCCAGTGTGTCACTTCAGGCAGAATCCCTCGACACGCATCTACTCTGTGCCAGGCACTCACTGGGCACAGTGGATACAGCAGTGAGGATAAACTAGGAACTTAGTGTTCAGTGAGGAAGATCAGAATCAAAAAAGCAAGCAAATACATAATTCAAATTGTGATAAGCACTGTATTAGTTTCCACTGTCTTTTATTGCAAGTTGTCCCAAACTTGGCAGTGTAATCAAACAATAGAAATTCATTCTCTTGTTGTTCTGGAGGCTAGAATTCAAAAGAAGCACTACTAGGCTGAAGTCAAGGTGTTTGAAATCCACACTCACTCTGAGATTCCAGGGGGTGCTTCTCTCTTTGCCTTTATAGCTGCATTCTTTGCATGCTTGGCTCTGAGATCCCTTCCCCATCTTCAGGCCTTAGGCAATGCATCTTCTATCTCTGACTTCTTCCCTGTTTTCCTTGCATGACCCTTCTCTTCAGTGAGAATTCTCTCTCTGCCTCCCTTTTATAAAGATATTTGTGAATACAATGAGGACACGTCAGCATCACAAGTAATCCAGAATTACTTCCTTATGGCCAAATCCTTCATTTCATTATATAGACCAAGACCCTTTTTCACACAGGGTCACATTCACAGGTTTTAGGGCTTAGGAACTACATGTCACTGGGGGTCATTATTCAGACTATCACAGGGGTAATGTAGATAACAAGCAAGGTGGGAAGAAAGGGCATTGTCTCTAAATAAGGGGGCCTAAAGGTGAATGTCAAGGGGATCTTTAAGTCAAGAACTGAAGAATGAAAACACGCCTGGTCTTTGATTTTTCATCAATGCCCTTTTTGAAATATAAATGCACATTAACAGTTAATCAAAATTTCAAATAAATAATTTGTAATGAGTGAGGAATATAATTGTGTGATTTCTTTCTCATTAGAATCTACCTATTACCTCTTGAAATAATGTAGACAAAGTTACAATATGTGCCTATCAGGATTTTTTTGTGTGTTTCTGAAGCTAATTGCTGGTTGATGTGTTTGCTAAAAACCCCCTATTTTTTATTTATGTATGCTTCAATTCCAAACAAATTTGAAGAATCAAGTATTGTTTTGACAGTAATGAAGGCTTTGATAAGGATAAAGGCCATCAGCCAATTCACTACATTCAGACTGACCATTCAGCTGTCAGGAAACACACTTCTTTTTATTTGTTGCAAATTGTTGGATATTACTGATTGAGCCCTGAAATCTATAATTCAAAGAATGGTAAAGGATTTGTGATTATTTTGCAAATGTCAAAGATGTATTTTACTTGTAAAGAATAGAGAGTTGCTAAGAGTTGTTTTTTTATAGTAGATGCTTATCTTTAAATACTAAATGCCTTTTTTTGTCTTAGCAAAAGTAATAGCTCTTGAAGATCTCTGGGGTGCTACAAATGTTCTCTCTATATCTGCATGCAAGTTAATCGTTATGTTCAGTTTGTTAAAATTCATCAAGCTGTACTAACAACACATGCACATTAATGCATGTATTAAACGTATTAAAGTTAAAAACAAACCAACCATTTAATGCTGAACAAAATTAGGAAATGCAACAAAACAATAAAAAGCAGATAGAAATCACCATTTCCTATCTCTTCAAAAATTTTAGTTGGAATGTTTGAATCCATCCATTCTTCATCCATTTGTTTATCTGTCTCAGTGTGATAAAGGTGACCACAGATCCATAGAGGTGGAGTCTATCTGTGTCTTCTGGGCTGGCCATGTGACTAGTTTTGACTAACAGGATATAGCACAAGTAATAGCTTCTGAGATTGGGTTTTAGGAGTTGGGTAACTTCTTTGTCCCCTTGCAACACTACATCTTGGATTCAGCCACCATTCTGTAAGAAGTCCAAGTGTTACAGAGAAGGCACACAGAGAAGCAACATGCTCTAGCTGACAACCCCAGCTGAGCTCACAGCTGACAGCTGGTACCAAGCACCAGCCATATGTGTGTGCCATCTTGGATGGAATAGCTCAGGCAAGCCACCAGCTAGCCATGACCCCAGCTGATAGCACATGAAATAGAAGTACTTTCTAGGTAAATCCAACCAGCCCACAGAATTATGAGACAAGATAAAGTCATCGTTGTTTTTTTTTTTTGTGGGACCCTCGCCGGCGGCCGGGGAATGAACTGGTGCTGCAGAGGCTGCGGGCAGCCTCGCAGCCCAGCGCTCAACCGCTGCGCCAGCGGGGGAGGCCCAAAGTCATTGTTGTTTTTAAGCCACTACCCCAATTAAAATTTAATTGTTGTAGATATTAAGGAGCAAAAGACAGCAGACATTCTCTATTTGTCTATTATTCCATCTATCAATGTCTCATTTAATTTATCTACACATTGTCTTGGTCAGTATAGTATAGTGTCTCTACACCCAGGCCACATGCTCTTGTAGTCCAGCTTCAGGCTGGTCCTTTTCTTTTTTTTTTAAAGATTTATTTATTTATTCATACAAACACTGGGTACAGTCAGAAGTGCAGGAGGGTGAGAGAATTCACCAGAGCCAGGAACAGAACAGGCAGACTGACGAAATACACTGCTGAGGGGAGCAGCGGGCACAGCAGGAGAGGTCTATCGTGCCATGTGGGACCCTCGCTGGCAGCCAGGGATCCAACCAGCGCTGCATAGGCTGCGGGCAGCTTCGCAACCCAGCGCTCAACTGCTGCGCCACCAGGGGAGGCCCTTCAGGCTGGCCTTTAGGATGGGGGAAAACTGGGGTTGGTCATCAGGAGATAAGATATGAGTCACAGCTTCAAGACTGTGTGGTGAGGGAGGCAGAAGCAGAAGCCACAGAGCAGAGCCATCCTAGGAAATGTGACTGGAGGCAGGAGGTCAGAATGAGAGTTCAGTACAGCAGGCCCAGCCTGGCCTCACCTGAGGAAAAGGGGCTGCTTAGCCTGAAGTTAAAAGAAAACAAATGGGTCAGAGTGGTGGCAAAACACACTACTGCTTCCCCTCCCTCCAGGGAGTGAAGGAGCTTGGTGCCCAAGAGACTCAGCCAAAGCGGGAGGTGCATGCTAGGCTGGCTCCCACTGATTACTGATTCTAAAGGTGCTATCTCCCCACACTGATGGGCACACAGCCAAATCAGGCCAGCTGGGGAATAATCGCTCACTTGGGGAAAATCCCCAAATCTTAGCACAGAACAGAGCCAGCTCCAATCATCACTATACCAGTCTCAGGTGGGTGGGGCTGGCGGCATGGGGGAGAGAGGCTCACTACACCCCAAGGATGATATACCTAAATGTCAGGATTTGGACTTCACTGGTCTCATGAGGATGAGACAGGATATTTTCTGATGGCTCGCGCCAATGAAATGATTTGAAATTACCTTTAAAAGCTCTTATTATTTGTGTTACCAAAAATACCTCATAGATATTCTTACTTCATACTCAGCCTCACTCCATCTCTAACCCCTCTGAGAGCCTCACCTTATACCTAGTGCTGGAAAAAAAAGTCCTTAATTTTAAAGCCTTCAACCAAGCAACAATATGAACTGGTGTGTATCATGGACAACTCCTTCCACTTCCCCTGTCTCACCCCATCCCCGACCTTTACTGTGAACCACTGCTTGGGGATGCATGGGAAGTGAGGACCGGCGGCTTCCTATGCACACAGCCTGTTAAGAATCTCGGTATGTTTATGTTTTGAAGCTGCCACGTCAACTCAGCCTCCTCCAAATGAATTGCTGTGGTCACATGTTAATGAAACAGGGAAGCTCTGCTTAATCATCTTGATCTGTCTACAGGACATGCATGCCAGCTACATGTGCTTTCCACTTGATTCAAGCATCTCAGACTTGGCATTACAAGCTCTCAGACAGTCACAAGCATATGGCTGTCTAGAGTAATAAAGGTGGATAGCCAGATAAGGCTTCCTGTGTCTGGAAACCACTTTCTTTTCACTGGCTCTTTCAGTTGGGAGTAAGAGGGGAAAAAAAGAAAAAAGAAAAAGAGGCTTTCTTGAATTCCATTTAGTGTGTTTGCACCAACAGGATTAAAGCAGGTTTTTGTTCATTTTATGAAGACTTTTTTAAAGTAGAGGATTTTGCACTTTTTGCTCTATGACTCAGAGTAACAGACATTTTAAATCACAAGCCAGTTCAGCCATATGCATGCAACCTAGGAGAGTGGAAACAGTTTCACAAAATGTTATTTTTCCTGTATGCGATGACAAATTTCCTGTGTCAATCTGGCTAGAGTATGATGCACAGTTGTTTGATGAGACAGCTGAGGGGTTGCTGAGAAAGTATTTTTTAGATATGATTAACATTTATACCAGTGGACTTTGAGTTAAGCAGTGTTCCCCATAATGTGGATGGGTCTTATCCAATCAATTGAAGACCCTAAGAGAAAAGACTGAAGTGTCCCAAAGAGGAAGAAATGCTGTTCTTCAGACTGCCTTTGGCCTCAAGATTGCAACTTCAACACTTGAGAGAATTTAGATCTAGCAGGTAAGCCTGCCTTGAAGATTTTGGACTTGACAGCTCCCAAAGTCATGTGAGCCCAATCTCACCAATAAACCCCTATTATTTATCTATCTGTTTGTCTGTTTGTGTAATTGGTTCTGTTTTTCTGGAGAACCTTAACTGATACACTATATAAAACACATGCTGATATTATTCATATAAAATTATCATTCTATTATTCATAGAAAAATGTTGTTTGTAATCCACCCTGCTATAACTTCTTTCACTTTAAATTTTTTATTAATTACTATTATGATTTTGATTATAACTTTTTTGGTGATTCAATGCCACAACTATTTCCCATTGAAAGTGTACAATTCAGTGGTTCTGGCTACATTTTCAGAGTCGTGTGGCCATCACTATAATCTAATTTTAAAATATTCTCATCATTTTCCAAAAAAGCCCTGGGCCCTTTAGTATTTATTCTCCAGGTGTCACTTGCTTTTGGAAAAGCATTATTCTAAAGCAACGTTTCTCTAAGTGTGATTTGGAACCAGCATCATCAGCATTGTCCAGGAACTCATTAAAAACACAAACTCTTGAAACCCAAACCCGATTTACTGGATTAGAAACTCTGAGGGTGGACCCAGCCACCTCTGTTTTCATAAAACTTCCAGGCGATTCTGATGCAAATGAAACCTTGAGAGCTGGTTTGTGAACATGGAGGTAGAGGGTTTTGTGCCCAAGTCCTGAGCACATCATGCCCAGGATGAGAAGGGCATCTGCGGACTCCCATGTCACCCCAAATGTGGTAGTCAATCATTCAGAAATCACCTCAAAATGTTTGGACATAAACTCCAGTTTGGTGATCAATTCACTCATCATTTGTGGGGAACAGAACTCTTTCTAGCAGAATGAGAAAGTGGTTGAGTAATGTTACTATCTCCCCAGTAATGGGTTCTCATCATGAATGATGAAGAGGTGACTTTCTCAGTAGGGATTTGTTGGTGTTCTGGCCAGGGTTTTGGGACAAAGGAGCCTTTCTTTCTTGGAGGACGTTCCATGTCTCAGTGTCTGTGAGAGGCAACTTGCTTTGGTCCAGATATTCTGATTACAAAAATGGAAAATGACTCACAGGGATCCGAATAAAGAGGAGGGTAGAAGGTGAGGATGTAGAGGTCTGGTGGAACTCAAGAAGGAAAGCCAAGGGAAGGGAAAGCCCCAGAAGGGAAGCCAAGCCAAACATCCTGAGAAGTGGAAAGCCATCAGAAGTGGAAGCAGTTCATATCTTCCTCTTCCAGCATCACCCCTGATTTTCCATATGTGTCTTTGCCTGTGGGTGTCCTCTGCTGTCCCAGGGCTCACAGTATCTGTCTCTCCATCAGCTCCCCTCCTAAGTGGCTCACTGCCAAACTCTCCCCAAATATCAGTTCTTCCTTTCTCATGCAGTCAAATCACAGGTCACTGATTAGCCTATGGACCTGGAACCTATCACTTTTGTGTCTTATATTCAGGCTTCCAAGAATCTGCAAATAGAAGCATCAGATGTTAAGACTATAGTAAAAATTTCTGGGCAAGATAAAGATCAGGATCCAAGCCTGGCAACTGTTTTCAGTAAGATGTGCTTCCTTATTCAACTCATTGCTATCCCAGAGACTATGACTACATAGAGTAAACATATTAGAAGTTGTTATTGAAGGAATGACCCCACCCCTGGGGAAGATTCAGCCCTGCAGGAGGACCACGTAGCTGCAGCTGCCTATTTAAAAGAAAAAAAAAAAAGGCCCCTTCTTCAGGTGGGAGAAGCCCTTCACAGCCCACAGAACAAGGCTTTGAATGCCAGTTGTCACTGACCCTGTTAGCCCCCTGCTGGGCACATTGTGAAGTGCATGAATTGTACATCCTTACACAGGGAACCTGAATCAATACCTCAACTGTGTAAATGCAAAGAGACCAGGGCTTTGCAGGCCTTTACACAGCAGTTTAAAGCAATAGTTACTGTCCTAAACGTTTATACTGAGAAATATCTATTTCCACCCAACGATTTCTTTTTATTTTTCTCGTAGCTTTTTAGTTGGAGAGATGACCAGATTTGGATTTTCAGTAAGAAACAGACAATAGAAAATCTGTAAATGAGCAGGGATCACTACATTTAATAATCAAAAGTAGATAAAATTCTCCCCATGGAAGTATAATCGAAGGTCATTGGCCACTCAGCTACAATTTCCAGTAAGTCATCCTTAAAAGAAAATTGAGCAAATTGTACATTTTCTGTGTCTCACAAAACCAGATGGTGACACGAATTCAAAATGTCAATGTACAGAAAGTGCTTTTAGATTCTAAAGACCTACATAGATGTCAGTCACTTTAATCTGTGCGCTAGCTACTGTCAAGTTTGACAAGAAACCATAGGTAGCATTTCTGTTGAAGTCAGAGAAAATACAAGCATGCTTTCTGTCCTCACTATCACGTTGCTAAGAAAGTACTATCATTCCAGCAAAGAAATAAAATTGGGGCATCAAAAATTGGAATCAGAGGCAAAATGATCATATTTAGGGGTTGAGGGGATTGTATACCTGAGCAACCCAAGAGAGGCAATTGGCAAACTGTTATAAATATCAGTAGAACTCAACAAATTGGTAAGTTACACAATTAATTCAGAAATCATAGCCTTCCCATATACTGTCAGTAAAATTTAAAATTGAAAAGAGACTATGTATAATATCTAAAGATAAATTTAAAAAAGTACAAACCCACTTAAAGAAAATTCCAAAAATCCGATGGAAGGATACAAAGAAAACCTAAACATATACCCAGAATTGGAAAGGAACTCATCCTCCTTAAAATGTCTATCCCTCCTAAATAAATCTATATGTTTAAGGCATTCTCAATGTACCCTTATTTAACTTTATATTCCAGCAAGGAAAGGCTAGATCTCTTGAAAACACTGGTGCTATAAACACCTAAAAAATGTTGGATAACATCTAACACATTACTCTCTTGATGAATACCTGAAAGTCTCAGGTCCAAGAAAAACAGAGGGAACTGATGCAAAGCAATGCGATGAGAGCTACGGTCAGGCTCAGGTAGGAAGGCCTGAATGCCCCGTGATGTTCAGTGCAGGCCTTTCCAAAACCTGTACTTTGGCATGTGGATTATTTCAAGCTGAGGAAATCATGGTCCTTCAGGCTCACAAGAAACTTTCACTACTTCCTAGAAGAATGTACACTGGAGGTAATTATGTAGAATTAGGATTTTTATCAGAAATAAGAAGTAATTTTCTATTGGAGAAACTCATCTATATGGCAAGGCAAAAACTTACTACAAAATATCTGGTCTTTGTCATATCAGTCACCACTCCTCCTCATGGGACACCCCTTCTTTCTCCTTGAAGCCCTGGGCCCCTAGCCTGTTCCTTTGGTCAGGATATAAACCCTCTTTCTGCTCCATTGGCTTTAGAATCCACATCTGTGTAGATTCTCCATATATGATTATATTTATTCTTTTCTCCTACTAATCTGTCTGATGATAATTTCTTTGTCCCATCAGCCTGAAAACCTAAAGGAATGGGGGATTCCTTTATGTCTCAACAGGTAGAAAGGCTGGGATAGAACAAAGGAGAGGTTATTGGTTATTGGTCTCTGTAACCAAAAACAAGTTTTAGCATGACTTGGCCATTGCCGGGAGCAACACAACTCCATAGGTGATCGCACCTACAAGGCGGGAAGTTGAAATTGATGTCCATGCATAAATCTGAACCCTAAAAGGGCTTCACCATTAGGGAAAGAATAGATGGGAATTTTTCTTCACAGCACCCTGTGATTTGAATAGTATAAACGTTCTCCTCTGATCATCTATAACCATAGAGTTATGGTGCATGAAGGTACAGGGGTGGCATTTGTATTGCCTATATGATTCAGGAAACCACAAGCTGAGTAATTATTATAAATGTTGGCCTGAGGCATTGAAAATCTGGCAACACTTGGCAGATCTTTCAGGATAAAGCTGCTCTGTAGGGACACACCTTTGACCCAGGCACATAATACTCTCACAATTAAATATTCAGTGGAGGTGAGCTCACAGTCCAAAATTTCAAAGTGTATGTGGTGAAAATCTTCCATGAGACATATCATATAGGGTTCTGAGAACAGTAAGAACTTCCTTTTTGTGGGCTGAACTGTGTCTCTCATAGCTCCCAATCCATGTTGAAATTCTACCCCCCATAACTACTAATGTGATTTTATTCGCAGACAAGGTCCTTAAAGAGGTAATTAAGTTAAAATGAGGTCATAAGAGTGAGCCTTTAATCCAATATGTCTGGAATCCTTATAAGTGGAAGGCCACAGAGGGAAGATTGTAAAAAGCACAGGGAGAGAACAGCCAATTCCAAGCCACAGAGAGCGACCTTGTGAGATGCTAACATCGCCAACACCTTGATCTCAGACTTCCAGCCTCCAGAACTGTGACAGAATGAATTTCTGTTGTGTAAGCCACCAGGTCTGTGGGTACTTTGTTGAGGCAGAGATAGCAAACAAGTGCAATTTACTATTATACAATTATAAAAGAACAGACACTGTATTAGAAGTCTGTATGAGAATTTTAAAATGTTAGAAACCATAACACTAAACAAGAGACAGGAAAAAAAGAATCTAAGAAAAACAGAATGCTAAGAAAAAAACTCAAATGCTAAAGAAGAACTTCATGAAGACCGAAACTGAATTTCAAAGGAATTAAGTGGGGTGTAGAAAGTTAACAGTGAGCACATAAATCAGTTAGGATGTGAGACCATCTAAGCAAGTATTCATTGCATACATGGCTAAAAAAAAAAAAAAAAAAGAACCACTGGGGAGTGTGAAACAAGATGATCAACAAGACACTGAACAAAAATAACCTGTAAGACAGGATTGGAGAGAAAACTTCCCAAGATCCTTATAACTGGGGAAGGATGGATTAGCGATATTGATTTTATTTAGCTTTTGCTAAGTCATATATGCTAATTAAAAAGGGAAGACTACTGAAAGAACAGTTAAAGACTAATTTACCCAATAAGTGGAAATCAAAAAAGAAAACAAAGTAAAAGCAATAAATCCAGTAGCCGTTAAGAAAAATTAAATGGAAAAAGCAAAGATCCTTAAGCGAGGAAGAGCTTGGTGTCAAAGTGGTCACCTCCCTCTCGTGGAGTTTATGTTCCCTGCTGTTTAACCGAGGCAGAACACAGTACAGCTCCACGCTGGAACATTTTTCTCATAATATCCTATGGCCAACTCTCAGTGACAGTCTTACCACCTGGCATCAGAGGCAGGTGCAGGACACGCTGGGCCATCGGAGGGGACCCTGCTGCTAAGCTGAGCAGTTGCAGCCCACCCTGACTCCCACCACCACGGGGGTATCCCTGGGGAGAGCCAGCAGCCCCGCAGTCACCTTGCAAAGTCCATCATCACTTTGAAAAATAAATGCAAAATAGCGTTACAGTAAGTACACATTCATCATAAAAAAGAACAATATATATTTTTTAAAAAATGTCACTGAAATGAATGAAAAACAAGCCGTATCCATCCTCTTGTATTCTTTCCTGCGTGGGAGGGAGAGAAGAAAGATGCATCTCATTCTAACACTGAATGTCCATGTACACAGATACTCTAGCAACGCTAGCGCGGTGCTCAGCCTGTTTTCTAGGTTTTGTAGGAAACGCTTGACAAATTGGTCCTAACCCTCTGGAATCACAGCATGTGCATGCTGTCCATGTGAAATTATGCAAAAACTATGGGGATTAGAGGGGATACTAAATTCACATTTTTTCCACCCAAATCTTTTTGGGTCCTCCATGAGGTTGGACCAATGTTCTTAACCACCTGATCCCTTATACATCAAATTAATCACAGGAGGACTTATACACTGACTTACTCTCATAGGCCTGTATTTTGCCTGCTATCATCTCTGCTGATCACTTGACTTTAAGACATCTTTCGTTGTTTCCTTCATTAATCAGCTAATAAACTACTTGAGGATGGAGACTATATTTTTCATTAGTAACCTACTAACACCCTTGAGCTGTCAGAGTTTTGCAAAGTATTTACTGTACCCTTTTCACAGATAACAAAAATGAGCTTTGAAACATTCAAGTAGTTTTTTCAGGTCATGCAGCTAGTAAGCCATAAAACGAGGGTGTCTGACTCCCCAGTCCATGCTCCAGTTTACCCCAGTATACAGTGGTGGGTATTACACTTCAGTGAACATCAGAATCTCCGGGGAGCTTTGCTGAAATGCACATTTCCAGGGTCCACTTCCTGGGGTGATACTGACTCAGTAGGTTTGGAGTAGGGTCTGGAAATCCACATTCTTAACATCAGCCCCCTTCCAGGCCATTCTGAGGGGCTCCCTCCCTCACTCCAGAAAACACTTCTGGGTGCTGCTCGCTCACCAGATGCTCAGGCAGCAACATCAAGTGAGTGAGTCTTACGCTCACTGCCAGTTATGCATGGCAAGCACAGGCCATTCTTTGTGTCTGTCTCTACTGCGGTAAAGATGGGAAGGGCAATGAATGCTGACATTGTCTTAGGAACCACTGCACTAAAAAATTGAAAAGGGTTTATGTCAGGACTTTCCAGAGGGTGCAATATAGGCAAAAAGTAAAAGGTAAGGGGCCTCCCCTGGTGGCGCAGCAGTTCAGCGCTGGGTTGCGAAGCTGCCTGCAGCCTCTGCAGCGCCGGTTCGATCCCTGGCTACCAGCGAGGGTCCCACATGGCGCGCAGACCTCTCCTGCCGCCCGCTGCTCCCCTCAGCAGTGTACTTCGGTCCTTCTGCCTGCTCTGCTCTCCCCTCTGGCTCTGGTGAATTCTCTCACCCTCCTGCACTTCTGACTGTACCCAGTGCTTGTATAAATAAATAAATAAATAAATCTTAAAAAAAAAAGTAAAAGGTAAGAAATAGCATTTTTCCCCCAAGTTATTTGACAATGGATTCCACTCCTTCTCTTGCACAGCTCCTTTAAATAGTGCTACCAGTTTAGAAAGCAGTGTCGTGGGAAATAAATTTAAAAAATAGCTTGCTCATGTCCAGAGCGCTACAGTCCACAAGGGACTTCCACATGCATCATTATGACCATTTCCAGGGTGGATGCAAGAGCTCAGAGATACTATTAGTAGTTACCCTAAGAGCAGAGAGTTTGTAAAAGCAGAGTGAGGGTCAGCAGTGGGTTTTTGGAGCTTGGTGACCACCATGAATCTATACTAACATTGCAAGTGCCCTTCTTTCCAAGACCTTAGTGCTCAGAAGCAGTTCAATATAACACAGTCATTTACCCTTTTGTTGTCTCAGTTTCCTCTTCTGTAAAATAAGGTGGCTAGAATAAATGTAAGAGATACACTGCTTAAATAAATTTAAGAGGTACATTGCTACCTTTAGTAGCATGGCTGAGTTGATAATCAATTTTCTCAACTCTTTGACCAGTTCAACCAATCAGCTTGTGAAGGAGCCAGAACCAGTGCCAGCAACTCAGGCACAAGGAAAATTCAGCATCATTCCTTCTCTGACATGTTTTGTCAGAATGTACTGGTAGAATTTTCTGTATGCAACTGTCTTTTGAGAAATTGCTTTCAAGGCCAGAGGAGCATGACCTTTTGTGCCCTGGCTACGACCAGGCATCTCCTGAAAAACAAGAGCAAAAATCAGACAACACAGCACTGCCTTGAAATGTCACCAGTGTCCTTGTGGTCAGTGCCACGTGGCCATGCCTGAAGGTCTTAAATCTACTTTTACTCACCAGCAGGGCTGGAAGTGAGTCTCCCTTTGGTAATAAAAGCTATTACCTGACTCTTTAAACATTTCAACTTTCCTCCTTATTTCACAGTTCATAAAGCACCTCTCTGATGCAGAGGGATTTTTTATTTAAGAGGAGATATAAAACAGCATGTTTTTTCCACCTCTTGATTGCTTATTACTTCCCATAAGCTTCGAAACTGTAATTCTGCAACACGGCTCTTCTAATTGCGCACGTCTGCTAAGGTGCCAGAGCACCGGGCATCTTGTTGCCTCCTCCCAACTCCATTTCATTGTGCGTCTGGCATTAGCACCGCCAGAGCCCTGGTTAATATGTGCACCGTGCAACTCATTAGCTGCACGTTAGCATCAGAGCCGAGAATCAACATGATGGATCCAACAATATGTTGGTGCTCAGGTCGGAGTCTCAGCTGAGGACTCCAGATGCAGAGGTCAGCAGCTCGGGCGCAGCACATACGGAGCACACCGGACTCCAAGGAGTCACTGGAGAAGATGGCAAATATGGGGCCTCATTAAAAATTGAGGGGTGGAAAAGTCCCTTTGCAAGACCCACGGGGCTTCATGGCTATGGATCTGCCTTTCCACTCATATGAAGAATGTATTGGGTCTATCATTAAAATGAGAGTGCTGAAGATGCAAGCGGCATTATCCTATTGCTAGGCATCAAATACAGTGCATCAGGGCCCCAAGTGAGCAGCCCCAGAGTCAGGGCTGAAAGTTGTAAAGCAGGTCTCTTTAACGCCAAATGTTAGTTTTATTCTCTTTGTAATGTATGTTGGTTTCAGTTTAATGGAGGTAAAATGTCCTCAATTGCATGTAGTAATAAATAACTCTTTACAAGCTCTACTTCCCAAACTGGGCCCCTGGATGGCCCCCTGGAAAGCACGGACAAGCACTCCTTGCATCTACCGTCACCTCTCCCTGGAGAACAAGAACTCTGGAAGGAGGAAATGATAGCAGGAAAGAAAGGTTTCCTAAGAAATCCAGGTCTGTCTTACTTTTAAGTAAATTACTTTATAGGCCATTTGCGGGAGGACTGTGGTGCAATTATTGCCAGTTTCCTTGTCTTTAAGGGGGGAACAATAAGGTAGAGGTATCTGCAGCTGGTGACTTTGGAGCAGAGAAACTGACCTAACACTGGTGTGTAAAATTAGCTTGATTTTTGTAGTCCTGGTATAAAGAAAAAGAAAACAGCCTCCGTGTTTAAAATTACAGAGCATGCAGGGCTCACATTTTCATAAAACCACTTAAAAATGAAAGGTCAGCTTAATCACTCCAGCACTGAGAATCAGTTTTCTTGACAGCACAATTCAGAGCAGAGCTTTTATTCAAGATGATCACACCTTTTTTGGCTGAATCCCAATAGGCACTTTGCACCATGACAACCCCGAGGCGTGCACACATCGCTGGTGGAGCCCAGTGGGTTCTCCCTGAAAGGGAATGTCCTCCTGCAGAGCGAGGTGGCCATGTGTCTGTGATGGCCCTGCCTGCTGGCACGTGCTCACGCAACAGAGATGGGCACTCACCCAGGCTCCGGGGGTTCATAGTGCAGAATCAGTGAGCTCCCAGGAGTGTTCATGGAAATAATGAAGATGAAGACACTCTATAAAGCATGAAGCAAATATTTTGTTGTTTCTATAGGTTGAATATTTGGGTCCCACCCCACTCCATTCCAATGTTGAGAACCCAATGTCCAAGATGATGGTGATAGGAGGTGAGACTGTGGGAGGTGATTAGATCACGAGGGTGGAGTCCTTCCTTATATATGGATCTTTGCCCCCATCAAGGAAACTCCAGAGAGACCCCCTGGCTCTGTCCTTCCTGTGAGGGCACAGGGACAGCTCTGCAGCCCGAAGGAGAACCCACACCTGACCACGTTGCCTCTGATCTTGGACTTCAGCCTCCAGATGGTGAGAAATACATTTCTGTAGGGTATTTTGTCAAATCAAGACCATTGTTTATTATAACTCGTGTAGTGATTAGAGTTAGGACACCAAGCACATTTTTGTGAGACACTGGCGTGTTCACTTCTAAATCTATTTTGGCATGACACATAAAGCCCTAGGCTAAAATTCGTATAAAGCAATGAGCCACAAACAGGTCTCTAACTTTTAAAAGGAGAGTCTGGAGCTTACAGAATTATATATATATGCATATATATATATATATATGTGCATCTATATGTGTATATCTACAAAATACACACCTATATGAAATTAATATGTAAAATCCATTAAAACTAGTAGTAAAGTAGATCAGAGCACCTGACCCAGTGGTAAGCATTCAAAAGAACAACTTTATGGTATTATTTTCCATAAGGAATGAAGGCACGCTCTTCCTCAAGTACTGTCTTTTGGATACAGCGCCCCTGGTGGTCAAACTTACTTAGTACAACAGCCCAAGCACAGTCCTTGGTCCAGACACCAGAGGGTCCCTAGCAAGAGTTATTGTATAAATGGACAGAGGATGAAGAGCTGAGCCAAGCAGGCTGAAAGTGGAGTGAGTGAGAGAGAGAGGGAGGGAGGCCAACTCAGAAAGGATGGAGAGAGAGAGAGAGAGAGAGAGAGAGAATATCATGTGACTCTAAAGTAGATTTTCACCCATTCCTAAGATGTTGTCTTTGAAAGCAATTCCAAAGAAGAATTCTAAAAATGCAATATAGCAGCATAGAGTGAAGGCACAACTGCCTAAGGGTCTAGCTAAGAAAGGCAGAATCACCTGAACATATATATTCAGTGCTCCAGCCACCCAAGATTAATGGCTATTCTTAAATGAAACCATGCAGTTTGTGCCTTTAAGCCTTTTCCCATGTGACTCCTGCTACCCAGAAAGTCATTATCTAATCTTTAAGATTTGAGCTTAATACTTTTCTCACCCTCCTAGGCCTAGTTAGCTGATTCATTCCTATGAGCTCTCACAGAATTTAATAGAGAAATTATAGCCTGCTCGGTTCTGTATTTTAAATTCTGAGTTTCCATGTCTGTCTTCCCCTTGGATAGTGAATTCCTTGATAGCATCTTTGTATCTCCAACCCCCTGCCTTGGTCATCATCAACAATGGCAATTCCCTAGTCTCTTACATTCACATTGCTTATTCCTTTTACAGTAATTATCATACTTTGAAATGTCTGTTTTCTTATATATGATCCATCTCCCCTGCTGAAATGCAAGCTCCGATGGAGCAAGGAACTCTGTTGTTTTGTTCACTATCATAGTTCCAGGAATCCAACCTGCCAGGCATATTGTGTGCACTCAATATTTATTCACTGAATGAATGAATTATAGGTGCTAAATAATGTTTATTAAGTGGATGGGTGAATAACTTATATTTGTTTTTTTTTTAAGTCAGTTGATTATTTATAGTAAAAAAAATTCAGCTCCCTAGAAGATAAATTAAAAAAGATTCCTGTAATAGTTCTTTTCTGGACTTATGGCTGTTGGATTCTGTATAAAATTACCTTTCAGCACAGTTATTATTCAAGAGAAAGCCCTGAAGTTTTGAAATGGAGGAAGAACAACAAGGCAACAAGGGTCAAAAAGTGGAAAAACAAGTGCCAAGAGAACTCAGCTCCTACAATTCCACTTTCTCAGAATAATATATGTATGCAGGGCAAAGCTTCCAGAAACCTGAATGAGTAGCAGTTATTTTTAAGTCCTTGTTTGCTATAAGAAAAGTTTAAATATAAAATGGAGAAAGCAACAAAACACAAATCTATGAGTTATTTTCTACAAGTCATGAAAACTCTAATTTATTACAAACACTTATTCCTTCAACTTACGATTTCTTCCAATGAAAGCAAAAACAGGAATTGTGAATATAACATTTAATGACTTTCTTGTAATTGATCTTATATATCTAGCTACAATTACCTTATTTGATAAAGTTTATTAAACTTTACAAAGGCATTTTGTAATTTATAGTTGATGAAATATAGAAATAGTTCTATACACTTTACGACAGGGTCTTAGTTAAAATTATACACACACACACACATACACACACGAATGCATGAATTTTACATTCTGTTGACAGGGAAATGGAGACTGATTTCCATAACTGACTTGTGGCATCTTTTCCAGGCATCACAAAATATATTCCTTTATTTAAGGACTTTTTCTGTGAAATTAAACAATGGGCCACATACAACCCATTCAAATATCTACACTTTTTGAAGATCAGCTCCAGTCTGCTTTATCCCTTCAAGCTTACCCTGGAAGTGCCATTCTTGTATTTTTTCCCTCTCCCTAATATTGGCAAGATTATGATTGGGTGAACATTTGATTCCATTTTTACTATACCACATACAATAGAGTTTTAACCTTCATGCCTTTAATGCAGCTGTGACTGCTTGACCCTGAGTGCCAGTGACTAACAGTCATGTATAATTTTGCTGAGGGCCAGCTGTGGCGTGTAGGCTGATATGGCCCCAGCAGAAATTATTTGACAGCCCTCCTCAGACACGTCATTGTGGTTTTGTTGGTCCAACTTGCATGAAGTCACTTTATACACACACACATACATACACATACACATATCAGAGACATTTTCCTCAGTTTCCTGTTGAAAAGGATCTAAAAAGTTAAACAACCACATTGTTGAGGAAAGTAATAGTTCTTTGCCAGAGAAATACAAGGTAAGGATAAATTAAAGAATGGAACATTCATCTGATAACTCTGACTCACAGTATGTCAATATGTTGATGAAAGTAAAAAAGCACAAGCCTTTGTTTTTGCTGTTTTTAATAGAAGAAAAAATATATATGTTTAGTAGTATTCACCAATTTGGGTATTTCTAAAGGCCTCTGTACAAATTCCACTTCAAAAATACTCCGTAGAAGTGTCACCTTTCCAATTATATGTGTGAGGTAAGCATTAATTGCCTGCATCTGCTGCATTCATTTATTCAATGGTATATGCCAATCCCTAGGTCAGACTTGTACATAAAATATTTCTTAAACCACACAGATTCTCTTTTGAGATGGGTATTAATGTTTCTTTTTTATAGGCACAAAACTGAGGGTTTGTGCCTATAAAGCTTCAAGAAGCTTTCCTAAAGTCACCCATCCAGTAAGTAACAAAGTGGGGGTTAAAATCTGGTAGATCCTTATCCAAAGTCCATGCTCTAAACATTATCAGGTATCGAGACCCCACCAACCCTTACCAGCCCTCCCTGTTGCCTACATACTCATCCAATCCACCCTTAATGGACTTATTTGACTCCAACCTTTTTCAAGGTTTTCCAAATTTCCTTTAGATAAAATGCTTGGTGCTTGAATTCAACAGCTAAGATAAATGTGCTTAAATTATGCATTGTGTTCACAAGGGTTTATGCATGTGTATGCACATATACATCAGGGATACTTTTGTATATTGAGTGTTAACACCATTGATTTAGCTTATTTGAGTGCCTGGAGACCTGGGCACATAATTACATGTCTGACCAGCTGAAGTTTCTGTGAAACACTGACAGGCCCACACACTCCATTTTCACTGCTGGAGACCCCAACACATTATTTTCCAATGCCTCTGACAAGAAGCTGCTGGGGTTGATTTGCATTTCTCCCGCTTTCACACCCATTAGTGGAGGTGCTAATGAACAGAAGCAGCCCTACAGGTAAACAGCTAACTAGGAAAAGGACTATAGTAAAGAACCCAGGAAACTGCAACTGACAAGACTCAGACAGATTATAGTTCACACAAGATTCAGTCTGTTCGTGTGTGGAGCAGAGAACAAGGTGTGAGGAGGTGGAGACACAGGTCAGAGGTAGATGGACCACAAAGCCACATGTTTTGTGAGCCAAAACAAAATTGTCTGACAACTAAGCGCAACTGTAAGCACAGCCCGTGCCACTTTAGATGTCTTTCAGGACTGGAGCGAAATGCCAGTTCTAGGAGGCAAAGGAGGCCTTGGCTAATGGGTCACCATGAGCAGAACCAATTCCCATCCCATCTTCTTCCTCCTCCCGAAGCTCCAAGGTTTCACTCTTTCATTTTCTCTTCCACTCATTGACTCTCCCTCTCTAAAGTCACTTCAATCTCTTCCCCTACCTTTGATTTCACTGAAGCACATCTCACCAAGATTCTAGAATACTAGTTCCCACACTCCCCAGTGGTGAAACAGCACTGAAAAGATTGTATATCTGTACAATTCTGAATAGTTCCTACAATTAACATGGTAGGTGAGGTGCGCCAGGGAGAGTGAATTATGCACAGGCCTGAAAATTGGAGAGATGTGAGTTAGTCTCACACTTAATGCAAACTGTTGGCATGATTATGGTCAGGTAACAGAAAAGCATCAATTCACATTTTGTTATTTTTTCTGTACATCCTCACTCGAAGGCTTTTAAGAATGTATGCTGCATAGAGCCACAAAGTAAGGCATGTATTTGAGTTGTGTTATTTACTGGGGGCAGCAGAGCAGCTAGGAACCTGACCGGGACTCTCTCTCTCTCCTAATCTAATGTCCTTTTCATGAAGAGGAACAATACTTTCACATGAAAAAAAGAGCAGTCACTTAAAGACCAGCACTGTTGCATCACTCAAAATTGAGAAGCTTGGCATTTTCAAGTAAGGAAATCCCTAAGTTACAGGGAATTTATGGCCTGAGAGTTCTCCTGTGAAAGGGTGATTGTTTAGGACACAGAAATGAAGGTCAGGTATCTGGGATGTCCATCTTCTCCCCCAACAGAGTCGCTCTGAGCTTATAATGTGAGAGTGTACCTTATTCGAGAGTGTCCCTTATTCCAGAGAAACTGTTGCAGTGACTGCGGGCAACAGGGCATGCATGTTCTGGAGACAACCATGGGAGCACTGACTCACCCCCTTGACAAATGTGGCTAGGCCACCTACTATTTCCTGTACTCTGTGCAGGCACTTAAATACCTAAGAAATTACCCTTTTTTATTGCCAGATTAACCTTTGCCAACCTGCAAAGCAAAAACAGATCCAAGTATATTTTAGGGCCTCACCCTGGATCATTATTAGAGGAATGTGAGTAGGAGTGATTCTGAGAGTCCTGCTTGACCTCTGAGCTCCATAAAGACCCTCACTTTCATATATATATATATATGAAGACCTCTTGCAGATATGCTCTTAAATCAAATTGTAGAATTCCAGATCTATGTATTTATGTTCCTTACCTGTTTCTACCTTTTTCTGTCCAGTGCAGTTGAGCCCTGTATTGTGGGCTCTCTGGGGAGACAGCATAGCCTCTAGAGTTGGGGACAAACCACTTTTCTTACCAGGATGGGGGGGGTGTCAAACTTTGCTCTTTGCTGCCTGACACTGCCCACGCTGGAGGGCAGACAACTGTGCAGTGTTGTGGTCTGCAATCTGTCCCTAAAGTCCGGAGCGAGGAGGCTGCTGGGAAGGTGGAGTGGAGCGGCCATTTTGGGAGCCTTTAAAAGGGCATAATGCAGTTGGGCTCCCCACTCTTTGTGGCTGAAGCTGCTGTGCATGGCAATTACCCCACCAGCCTGCCTCCCAAGGGTTGGGTGGTGACCTCAGCAGCAGCAGCAGCCTGTAGCACCCCTGCATGAATTTCCCTTGTAAGGAAGTGAGTGAAGCAACAGAGACAAAGGAGGACACAAAGGTGCGATATCAGCTAAAATCAAGCTCAGCCTCACTCCATAAGAGCTCTGGGGCATGAACAGAAGCACAGAGTTCTCCTACTTTAAGCCCTCACTGGATTTCCCCTGTATTCCCCAACTTCCATTGTCCTAGCTAAGCTATTGAAGGTGACATCTAAAGCCAGCTAGTTAACTAGGTCTTGCAGGGACTCTGTCATGTATATGAGAGATATACATGCTATTAGGAAACTTCTCTTATCAATCTATCCAGTGCTTATTTAATTATTTGCCAGCCTAGAAGAACCCAAAGGGTATGAAATGATTTCCTTACATGTGACTAATAAACTGCTGTCCATCTCATCCATCCAGTGTTCGGTGCCCTGTGTCAGATCATCTCATACTATTTAGGGTGGGGATTTCTCCCTTACCCAGGGGGTGATCAGCTCAATCAAATAAAGCAATAGGACAATAGTCTTCTTTATTAAAGCCAAAATACCTTTTGGGACAAGATCTAGTTCATAAAAGAAGTGTTAGTGCATGACCTAGGGGTGCCCAAGGAGTCCCAAACTTGCAAGCTCTAAAGGGGTCATCCTTGCACACAAAGGCAAAGCAGACTCTTAGTGTGAAAAAACTTTAATGGAACTGTAACCTGTAATCCCCATAAAGAGGGAAGGTTCCAGGTTCCCTGTAACACCCAAGAGAGAAGAGAGGGAAAAGAAGATTTATTTTCCTAATACATCACCCCAAATCACCCTTTCCCTTGTGAGTAAATGCCCAGCTAAGTAGGGTCAGCCTGAAAGCTTGCCACAAGTCTAAGGCACCTTTTGGCCAGGTGCCAGAGGAAAGGGGCTCTGAATCGGGGCCCAAAACACTGGGACGAGAGAAGATACCACATCAAGTAACAGCTGCTGTTGTCAGCTCCCCACGCGTCTCTCACCCACATGACTCTCCAAAGAGTCTCTACATGTTTCTCCTTCACATGTCTCCTTCCCTGTCTCCTTCCCAGCAGCACCAGGATGCAAGGCAGGCCACAGATGCAAGAGGTCCACTTTTTAGCCTACATGCCTTCCGGGTCATAGAGCTTCACCTGGCCCCTATTGCCAGTCACTAGTCCAAGAGCCACGTGCTTACTGACAAATGGGAGTGGTGGAGCAAGCTGTAGGACACAGGATGCTGCCGAAGAGCAAGATCCTGGCATTTTTATTGATAGAATAATTATACAGCATCTGTTGTGAGGTGAAGAAGGGGTGAAACTAGAAAATGTGCTCTGTCATCTATAGAATCAGGAGTGAGTCTCCCCTCCAGGCACTTCTCATCTGCTTGATGACTTGGTATTGTAATTGAGATCAAGCCCTACATACCCAGCATTGGTTTCAATCTCATCAACAAGGCTTTCTACTGATCAGCTAATGGGGTCCCTTGTCATATATCAGTCCTCAGCGCCCCAGGCATTCCCGATCATACCTCATGATGCATACCCTTCCCAGGGAGATCAAGCTTTAAGTTCTTGGTTGATTTGAAGGGTACCTTGTAAGGTTTGGCTCCTATGACTGATTGGGCAGTTCTGACCTTGTGTAGGAATACAGAATTGCAGGTAACAAAAAATGGCAGAATAGTCTGCTACGGATTAGCAGGCCCACAAGGACTGCATGGAAATGGGGGTGGGGAACATGGTACCTCCCCCTTTCATAGAGATGCCTCTGTATGGCACAGAAGTGCCACCTGTGAGTAGCTGGTCTGCCCACCATTCAGCCAAACACAGAGGACATCCTGTTTCATGTCTAACAGTCCTCTGCAGAGAGACTGGACCAGCCCACAGGAGTTTGTGAGAACCAGCATCCAAGGACACAAGTGCCTGCCCCCACCTCCTCACTTGGGCAACCCTGACTTTCCCACCTTGATGAGAATGACTCACTTTACTCACTGCATGGTGAAGTCGAGCAGAAAAGGGGGCATATTCTCATGTTTTCATGAGGGCTGCCCCTGTCACCACCCATCCCAATTTGAAATCTCTGATTATTATTTGAGACTCTGGAAGATGTCTGGATTACACTGACATTGGCACATTTACTTTAAACACTTGTAGTAAAGACTAACAGGAAGATAAGCAAGCTCTTGCCAGGTTTTCCTCAGTCCTGCTCGTCTCAGAGGTGATTTAGTCAGGAACTTGATGAGTGCCATTGAAAGCAACAAAACAGGCCTATTAGCACTTAATTGCATTAACAGTCTGTGTTTCCTAGCATAGCAAACAGTCTTGATTTAGGAAGGAGGCAAGTCTGGGGCAGCCTGGACAGTAGTTCTATTTCCATTTCTCAGAAGGGAGTTCCCTCAGGTCAGAGACTATTTTCTCCCTGGAAGAAGTGGTGGGGAATTCCAACTTAGGTGATTTTTAGGCAGATGGTGGAAGTGATATATTTAGAGGCTCCAGAAATATCATTCCTTTAATTACACTGTCAAGAACTTGATTACCAATGCCTGTGTTACTTGGGCCAGGGCTATTTTACATTTACATTTGAGATTCTTCTACTAAAGCTGGGCAATGTAGCTATAGAATGAAATGACTTGGTGGGCTATATTTACCTGGTATTTTGGATGATGAATAATTTGCTATTGTTGGGAATGAAAATTAATTATGGTCTGGTGAATTTTATTTTTTTTAAAGATTTATTTATTTATGCATACAAGAGCTGGGGTACAGGCCAGAGATGTTGGGGGGTGAGAGGATTCACCAGAGACAGAATAGGGAGCAGAACAGGCAGACTAACTGAAATACACTGCTGAGGGGAGCAGCAGGCAAGACAGGAGAGGTCTGCTGCGCCATGTGGGTTGCTCCCTGGCAGGCCGGGGATTGAACTTGTGCTGCAGAGGCTGCGGATTGCTTCATAGTGCAGTGCTTAACCCTTATGCCACAAGGGAGGCCCAGATCCATATTTTTTTTAAGATAGAAACATGACTAGACAAAGGTAGATGGATAGAAAGTAACAGATGTCTATGTGAAGGAAGTGAGATATAAAAGATATTATACATATTATGTATGTATCTATGTATATAGATACACACATACATATACATATTACATACCTACACATGTGTGTATATATGTATATATGGGCGAAAGACAGAGAGCACTCAATAGATAATGATAGATGGCTAAGATAAAGATGGACAGATAGATATAGGGACAGATGGATATAGAAGTGGTGGATGGCAGAACCTATTTAGAGCAGGCAGGTTTGGGGGTTCAGGGTTGCCCCTCTCCCTGCCCTGTAACAGAAGGAGAAAGAGAAAGGGACTGCCCTGCCTTGCACTCTGGAGCCAGTCAATAAAAATGACTGTGTAAAATGAAACCACACTAAGTAATCTGTTGGAAGAATCAGTGTTATTCCATGGACTTTCAAAAATTTATTAAAATTTTAGCAGCCTCCCTCACTGTCTATAAATACTAGTATGCAAGGTATCCCCTCCTGTGGGCTGAATTCTTATGGCCCCCGCCCAAATTCAGATGCTGCAGTCCTACTGAGATGGTATTTGGAGGTGGGGCCTTTGGGAGGTCATTAGGTCATGAGGGTGGAGCCCCAGCGTGGGATTAGTGTCCTTACAAGACCAAGAAAGCTCACCTTTCCTCTTTCTGCCCTCAGTGGATACAAGGAGAGGGGGCTGTGTGTGGATCAGGAAAAGGGTCTTCACCAGAACTTGAGCATGCCGATCTCAACCTTCCAGCCTCCAGAACTGTGAGAAATTGATTTCTTTTGTTTATAAGCCACTTTTTATAGCTGGCAAAGACATCCCTTATTTTCAAAACGGCAAAAAAAGAATTGGAGTTATTTTGACATGTCCCTTAGTTCTGAAACTGTGTTTTGGTACATGCTCCAGCTCTGACACTGAGTTCTGTGAGTGTACGGGGGAGGGGGGAGTGTGTCTCATTCATATGGACATATATACCCTGCGCCCCTTTGTTAGCTCAGTTTAGTGGGAAGCTCTGGGCTTTGGAGTTGGAAAGACAGACTCTGGCTCTGCCACCGATTAGGAGAATGATCTTGGAAAAGTTACTCCACCTCCCCAGGTTTGCCTCACAGGGCAGGGATTATTTAAAGCACACTGCCTGAGCAGACAGGTGCATAATAACTACTAATGACCAACTTTCTCTCCTCCAATAACACCCCAGGGAGGCACAGCTAGATAAACATTTTCATTTGAAAGAATCTGACCTGAAAATGAGGGAAGCCCAGAATTGAACTTGCATCTCAGAACTCCCAACTGGGTTTGACTTGGTTATGTTATTTAATCTAACAAGAAATAGTCTGCAGATTGACATAACATGGTAAAACAAAGGCAATGTCCCACAAACTAAGCACAAACTAAAATTTAACAATTCTCTCCTGCCCTTGCTTATTATTTTCTAAGTAGCAAGAGTCAGAACCCAGTTTATTTTTCTCACCTGAATTGAACCATTGAAAACAGCTGCATCAAATCTGTAAAAATGCCTGAAAAATGTGTTTGGGGCACGATGCATTTAATAGTTCCAGGTAGGAATTAGCATTTATGGGGACTCTTGATACCGACTGATGCTTGCAAGAAGTTAAAAGATCTGTTAAGGTTATGGGAAAGACATTACATTGTACACCTGGCCCGTCGACAAGTGAGGGTGCTCATGGAGAGAACAGTACAGGAATGGTCACTGTGCTGAGGTTCATAGGACCAGGAGTTCAGCAACCAGGAAAATGGTGAGAATCCTCTTGCTAGCTTGTAGAAGCCTATCACCTTCTTGCTCTATGCACACATGGTGGACAGGGACAGTACTCATCTCTCCATCCCCTGTCACCAACTCCATGACTCCATTTATACCTGATGACTTTATGAAGGGCCCCCCTTCATATATTATCACACTAGGGATCAGGACTTTATGAATTGGGGGCTAGGGTGGGGAGCACAGTCCATAGCAATTACCTCTATGTTCTCTTTGCTC
The DNA here is from genome assembly GCF_014898055.3 of Talpa occidentalis. Classification (NCBI taxonomy): domain Eukaryota; kingdom Metazoa; phylum Chordata; class Mammalia; order Eulipotyphla; family Talpidae; genus Talpa; species Talpa occidentalis. The sequence continues at coordinate 16,558,245 of NW_026555331.1, read as the reverse complement.
TGATTTTTCATGTGAACATTTCCTACTTGCCACCAAATTGAATTCAAACCATGTGTCCACCTTCCAAGCTCTTCCATGATTGGGGAGCACCCAAGGTAGCAGATTTGCTTGTCCCCTCCCTGCAGAGCAGACTCTGGTCTGTCCTTCCTAGAAGCTGCACTAATCCACCACCATCACCTCTATTTTCACTCAGTCTCCTCTCTGGGTTGCACCAAATCTGCTCCATGGACTTAAGGACCAGCCATTTTGTGAGCACCATCCTTCTAGTCCCAGACCTTCTCACGGAAAAGAACAATGTCAATATAAAGTTTTCCTCTTGTGTCATGTAGAGGAGATTTTAGGATTTGCATGGAACAGGATTTAAAAAAGAAGTTGTTGTTGTTGTGGTTCTATCTTGTCTTAGTTCATGTAAATGCCAGTTCTGAAAACGGAAATTAAATATATGTACAAACCTTGTCCCAGAGCTACTGTTATTAATCCAGAAAATCAAAGATTAACAGTCTAGGAAAAGACAAAGGACATCAATTTAAGGTAAATTACAGTTGAATATATATAGGATCACACTTTATATCTTTACAAATACCAAGCGAATTCGCTGGTATTTGTGGTAATATAAGAAAGCCACAGTATTAAAGATTTGCCATTCATTGTAACATTTTGCTAAAAACCATTCATATGTCTCCACACTAGGATTCAGTATTAAATATTTATTCAAACAAAATTCCAGTTTGGGTTTGTTCCCCTGGACTTGATCTATGGTAATCTTTTGAGAAGTTTTGAAGATGAAGGCAATAAAAGACATTCTTGCTTCTGATAATTGTCCATGATAAGTCACTATTGCTCTTATGGCTACAAGGCATAATATAATTTAAAGAAACATCTGTCATGATTATCTGAAATTACATCCTAAGAGCAATAATCTAAAAGCAGAAAGTGTTTTTGATGTGCCTTTGTTACTGCTCCCTGGGAGTGTCTGATAAGGTGTCCACAGATAATTTGGGCTAAGCAGAGGCATAAGCAGACAATTTATAAGTGAGAAAATGGAACCTTTGGAAAAATTTCAATATCACAAAAAAAAATCACACAATACTATTTTTCAGCTATCCAAATGATTTCAAACAGAGTAAAAGAGATCAAAAGAGATAAGAGAAAAGCACCTTCAGGAGTGAGATCATTTCAGCTCCCTGGAAGGTGCAGGGATGGGTAGGCTGTATAGCAGGTCCTGCCCTCCAATCCAGGCTCTAGCATGGGCTGTGCCCCGAGGCAGACCTTAACAGACTGTATAGAGCAGCTCTGGCTTTCTCAGCCTCAGTCAAAGGCAGGCACAGCAGGACAGCAATGAGCACGTCTTGACAGTGTTCTGTTTCTCTGCCCAAGACTAGATTTACTACAGGCTGATCTTTTTCTGCGGCTACAAGTCTTGTTAGTTTTGATAATTGCTCCTTTTCTTACCTCTTCAGGTTAAGGGCTGGTACTGTGTGCTCACGGTTTTTAGCACTGGAAAGCTTCTCTCTCTTTGTGGTTTCCCTTATTTTGGCCACACCTTCCAAATTATCTCTGCATTAAATCCTTTCCCGTCATCCCTTTCTAGTTTGCCATCATCTCCTGCCAGGACCCTGAATGAAATATGTGGCGCATCTCCAAATCACTCAGGACTCTAACCAAATAAGGGCATTTTTATCACAATCACTTCCTTCCCTCTTCCTTCTACAGCAGATGTCTGTTGCTTTTGCTGCTCCAGATCTATTCTAATTTTTCTTTGCACAGCAGCCTAATTTTCAAGCAGAGGGCCACCTCTCCTCATCTTTCAATGCATATGGCTTGGATGAGGCTGTCTCAGTCCCAGCACAGGGCTGACCATATGATCTAAGTCATTCCAATTAGGTGTAATCTCAGGACTTCTGCTGGAACTTTGGGGGCACAGAGGCCTTATTCATGGCGACAAACAATTGTAAGAGGAAACAGAAGCCGGGGACTGCCAGGCTAAGGAAGAAGGCTTGCCTTAGGTATACTAATGAAGGGGTCAGGGTGCAAAGAGCTTGTCCTTGGACAAGGTAAGTATCAAAAATAGTACTTCTTTTATTTTTGCTTAAGCTCAGCTGAGTTTTCTGTCACTTGCAACTGAAAGATTTCTGACTGATAGACCTTTTCCTAAGAAAATACCTATTAGAGATCATAACTTATAAAATGATATCATTCAGATTTGCTGTGTTTATTGTCACCAAGAACCCTAGCACACAGGTCATAAGAGGCTACCTGTGGCTTGTATTTATGATGATTTTGGTGCTTCACCACCGGTATTTCTCCTTGAGTCCCTTGAAATCTGTGAGAAAAGGGACTCTACCAAGCCCAGGAACCCATTTTATGTTGAACTTTGTGGCCGAGACCCACACATTAACTGGTGCAAACAAAGAACAATGGTGGAAAACAGCCGAATGCTATGTTCAAGCATTATTTCCAAGTGCCCTTTGACTGGGCCTTCTCAGATGACATAGTTCACTGGCAGGAAAGCTGTTGTAGCTCTGATCATTATTCCCATTTACCGCCTATTAGAATGTAAGTCACTGGAAGGTCATCCTGTCCCAAAAGCCCAGTGTTCCTGAGTGCTCAAGGTCAAGTTCAAGGGGCAGCAATCAGGTGGAGGGACAATAGTAAAGTCTCAATCCTTTGAAATGAAGAGAATGGCTAACTCCCAGGAGCTCCCTGCAAAGGGAGTTTTACTATCTTCAAAATATCACATAACTTGGGGAAAGAAATCAGTGTTTTCCAAAGCAGCTCTCCTCCCAGAGGAGTGAACGTCAGTCTTGATTCACCTTTCTGCACCCCTCTTTATATGGACTAGCACTGTGCCTAGCACAAACTTAGTGCTTCTAAATGATGACATTCAGGACCCTCTGGCTTCAGAATAGACATAAAATATAACATACGAAGAGTCAGCACATAGTAGTTGCTCAAAAATCCCCTGCTGTTATTATTGCTATTATGTGTAAATGTGTCTGTTATAAAAGCAAGTCCATCAAAATCCACACAACTTCAACTACTTTAGCTCTTGAGGCATCAGTTCTGTTGCAAATCTGATTTATTTCCCCTCTCCTTCACATATAGACATGAGAATCAAACTATCCATCCCAACCACACCCATTCAGCCATCCAACAATTAGTGACCACCTGCATTTTGCCACATCTTGGACTCCATATAGGGGAATCAAACTTGAATAAGGCAAAGCACTTTCATGATCGAAAGGCAAGCTGGTTAGAGACAGACGAGAATGTATACAGACCACAGGACAGACACAGTCTATCGACTGAGGAAACTGACTTCAGTGACTGCAACAAGTGTCTGGGGAAACTGTAGGGGAGATGACTCCCCTGGGGAGATCTCCAGGGGAACATTTCCTTACCTTTTCTGCAAGCCATCCCAGATGCCTGATTTCTCGACTTCCAGCAAGACCTGTTTTCCCCAGCTGCTCTCTGACCTCAGTAATGACCCGTGTCAGCAGGTCACTGACGTTGGAATGGATGGCACTGAACCAGGCCTGGGCAGTGGCTGAGTCCTTGCTCCTTAGGATCACTGTGTGCTTAGCATCTGGAGAGTGGATTTCAAGATGCCTAGAGAAGCAAAGAGAGCAGGGTTAGAAGGTTTTGTGGGAGATAATGCTTTGTCAAGTCTTGGGTTACAAAGGTGAACTACATTCTTAACTCTTACTTTTAGATTTTGTCAGCTTCATGTGTTTATCCTAATCATCGCATCATTCATTCACCGCTTTCTACATCCACAAATATGAGTGCCCAGGAACAAGTAGAGATGCTGAGGGCACAGCTATGCAACCACCAAACTCCCTGAATTAAGTATATCTGGATTTCCTGTTATTCAGTTGACTGGCTTATCAGTACCCTATCAAAACTACTCAAATTTGAGCTGATACTAGTTTGCCTTACCACTCAGTTCATAGAGGATTTTAATATCATAGTCATATCCATGCTACTGCTGGCAGGAATTAGATTTAATATCCAAGGAGAGGCTTAATTTTACTTCTCAGTGTTAATTGTGAATCAAAGATGACCAAACTTTGCATTTTCTAGGAATCCTGGCATAGATACCTACCACTTAATCTTTGAATATGCAAAATAGGAGTTAATTGGCATAGACAGGGTACCAATGAGGAGAGAGATGCATGAAGAGTGTTATAAAGTCACACACCAAAGTTTGTGGCAGAGCTCCAAGTGGGTCATCTCAGATACAGAATGAAAGAGAGACACACTGTAATAGTGGCAAGAGGAAGACATTCTAGACAGATCACTTTTGTTCTTATTTTTATTTCTTGAAGTGCAAAATTTTTATTTTGTAATATTTATGGATTAACATAGTATTGCAAAAATAGTACAGAGAGGTCTGGTGTACATTTCACCCATTTTTTCCTAAAGGATGAACCTCCCCAAGATGTTCAGAACAGATCTCCCCAAAACTCATGACAGAGGTATCTCCATAAGAAGGGGATCAGTGCTAACACTGTCACTTTGGCATGTGGATTATTTCAAGCTGAGGCCAATTGGCTCATAAGAAACTTTTAAACACTCCCTTAACAACCTAGAAGATTAGAAATTGGAGATATAACCCAGATTTAGGATTTTTATTAAAAAAAAAAAAAACCTATTAGAGAGGCCTATCTATAAGGGAGGGCAAACATCTAATTACAGAGTGTCTGGTCATTATCATGTGAGTCTTCTCTCCTTTAAGCCCTGGACCCCTATCCCATTTTTTAATTCAGGACATATACCCTCATTTTGCCCCATTGGCTTTAGAATTCACATCTATGTAGATCTTTCATATCTGTAAACAATTTGTTCTTTTCTCTTGCTAGTCTGTCCAATGTTAATTTGATTGCTCAACTAACCATGTAGGGGAAATTTCCTCTCTGCCAGGACACCCCTGATGGGTGCTTTTTACGAAACTATAATACAATATCAAAACCAAGAAAGTGACACTGATATAAGTGTATAGTTCTATGTCCATTTGATCATGTGCAGATTTGCATAAGCATCACCATGATCAAGATCCAGAACAATCTGATCACCACAAAGCTCTTTCCAGTTTCCCCTGATAGTCACAGGGCTCCCTCGCCACCACCATCCCAAATCCCAGGCAACCATTAACCTGTTCTCCATGTGTATGCATTTTAGACAGATATTGTTTATTGCAGGGAGAAAATAAAACCATTATTTATTCATTAGTGTATATCATTTATTCATGTTTGTGGTAGAAAGATATAGGGACCCATGATCATCTACAGCTGCCTGAAATCCCGTATTAATCATCAACAAATATGCTCAATAATAATTTGAGTTCCAAATATAGCTCCTGCGTTTCAAAAATAACAATTTTGCAGATCACCTGGAAATCAAAAGTTCCAATGTAACCTGGCCTCATTTACGTTTGAAACTATCCTTTTGAGTAAACTTTTTAACTGTAAGCTTAAATTGTAGAAAAGGAATGATTTAGAAAGTGGAAAATCTCTAGGGTAGTTTTAACAATGATTAGCATTATTTTTGGGGAGAAAATTGCAAAACAAGGCTTCTTTCTAAGACTCCAAAAATTTTACATGTTGAAACAAGGGATTATTCTGGTGACGTTTGTCCTTACCCAGAGGGAAAAAAAAAATCTTCTGCTTCTTAGGCACTTTTAAAAGAATGGGACAGTAAATCTAGGGTAAGTTTTCCTTCCCTCCCAAAGTTATTACTTTTTATAAAGGTGTACAGTCCAATACAAACTAGAATTCCCAAAAAGCACTAATGAAGAGGGGACTGAAGTGATGGTGCATGGGTGCCTTGGTGAAGGAAACTATGGGGACTACACCTGAGGGGGTGGGGGGAAGCAAATATTGTTTTAAAAAAATAAAAATTAAAAAAAACAAAATGACAGCTTGGGAGAGAGCCATTTCAGGATCTCTCTCTCTCTCTCACACACACACACACACAGAGGCACACTAGCACAAGTGAGTAAATGATGCCATATAAAGAAAGAAGAAAAAACATTTTCTTTGTTGGGTTGCCAGCATACCCCCTAGAAGAAAGCTGATATATACACTGAGATACAGGCTAGTGATCTAAAGGCCCATTTCTCCCAAGTTTTGATAGCATTTATCATTATTAATAATTTTAAGTAAACTTTTAAAGTATAACATACAGACAGCAAAAGTGTACAAATTTTAGCACACAGTGCACATATAAGTTTGCAAAGGGAACACACTCCTATAACCACCACTCAGGTCAAGAAGTTAGTTGGCAGGAAGTCTCAATTCCTCCCACATAGGCCTGCAGAAGCTGCTTGAGAGTCCGTATGACTTGGTAGAGCAAGAAGGAACTATTACTCCCTTTCTGACCTACTCTCCCAAGTTCTATCTTCATTTCTGATTCATTCTTTTTGTTAGAAATGTGGGATTAAATCAAAGGGAGAAGAATTAGGATTCACTTCTTGAAAGGTGGAGGATCAAATAATTTCTTGACATATGTTAAAACCACCACAGGGAGGCTTTGGAAAGAGGCAAGTTCTGGAGGGAAAATTCGAGGACCATGAGTCAGTGGCCTATAAAGAACTCATCGACTTGGGTGAAGGGAGGGAGGGTAGTAATTCCTTTTATCTAAACTTTATTTCCAGATTATCAAATGAGACACATTGTGAACTCAAGATGGGGGTTGGGGGGGTGGGGCTAATGACAAACGGAGTGATGGGACAGAGTCCCGCATTGACAGCAACAGGAAAACAACAGAAAGTAACAATGGGTTAAAGAGCGTTGGCTAGTCTGGCTCAGAAAAGATGTCAATTATTTGCCCTATGAATAAATAAGTGAAGTGCTCAGTAATCTACACTGACTACCCCCTCAGGCCAGCAAAACCCAAAGGGGAAGAAAAAAAAGGAGTATAAGCTTCCTCCTTGAACAAGTTCTACTATCTAAATACCCAATAGTGCTGAAGCTTCAATAACTTCCTGACAAGTCCAAATGGTGATATCTATATATCTATTATCGATCCATCTCTTAGCACAAACCTCAGTATATGCACTTTGACCAAATTTATCATTTAATCTCATTTTACCAGTAAAATGTATGCAAACATATACACTGTTGAGAATAAAGAGATAAGAGAGTGAAAGGAAACTCCATTCCTGGGCTGACTGTACAGAGGTTCTATGAACAGGCCTACTTCTCACCAACTTAAGGAATATATTGTTCAGAAGGTAGCTGCTAAGCACATGGACTGTGGGTTCAGATTGGCCCTCAAGCTTATTGACTGTGAGGCACTAGGCAAGTCATTTAGTTTCCCTAAGTCACAGCTCCCTAATCTGCAAAATGGTTCTATATACTTTTATAGGGGAGTAAATCTGTCACCCCCAAATTTGTCTTATTGTCAAAAGGCTATTTCATGGAAGGGTTCTGAAGTCTGGGTGGAGGTTGCTTTTGATATAGATCTCTCTGTGAGGGCCTCTCTCTGGAAGATCTACTCTCCTTATCTCTTTTCAAGGGAGAAGGCACAACTTAATATGCACACCTTTTGTTTGCTGTGTTTTCCTCATAAACTCCCTAACTGACTTTCCCTCTGCCATCCACAACCTCTCCTGTTTTAGGTAAGTTAGTTAGGATGGTGTCAAAAACCAGTGGACAAGTTGTTCAGTCATGCTGGTCAGTCCCATGTATGCAGGAGGCAGACTTGTGATTATTAAACTTCTTTTTGGCTTTTTCTCTTATTAATCTACCTAGTGCTTGTTTATTTGCAAGCCTAGAAGAGCCCAGAGGACAATGGGGTGATATCCTTTGCACTCAACATTGGCCTCTCAAAATTACTGGAAATAATAAATGAGAAGACTGATGTAACAGATATCAGAGGGCAAAGCTGATCTTGATCAATGCTAGTTTACACTCTACGTTACAATGAATCTTCTTCCCAATCCTGAGTACAGCAAATTGGTAGTTGTCCAATAAGGCAAGGAGAGACCTCTAATTGGGCTCTTTTTAGCGGACTTGTAGGAAAATGCAAGTCCCAGGGAAAACTAAAAAAGTCACACGAGGACTATTTTTAACATCCTGGAATGAAAAAATAACTTTGGAGCAAGATGCATGAGTCTTTCGGGAGGTACTAGAAGATCTGCAGCACACCTGCTAGTGTGTTACCCCTTATCCCAACTGCAAATTTGTTCTACCTAAAACAAACTATTTGAGTCTCATGTTCAGGAACACAATTTGATATGAGTTAGGACCGTGACTAGAGCCGCAAGCATCTGTTGAAGTCCCTCTACTTTCTCAAATGTCTGAGCTAATCAGAGACTAGAGGGGTGAAAATAGGTGGGATTGATGGTGACATCTTTTTGACACATTTCCCCAAAGAATCATTTTGTTGGGTCAAATATCTCATATAACCCATTCTTTTAAAAAAGCAATTTCAACTCCAGTAATAACTTCGTTATTTGCAAACATATGGAAGGAAAACAAGCAGGAAGAGGGGAGGGAAGAAAAAGGAAATAAAAAAAAATCCAGGGTGGAAAAATAACTGAGCTCTGCGAACATGCCTCTGTGGCTGGGTGGTTGAAGTTATTAACACAAGGAGCCAAATGTGTGATACAATGGAAGTGGAAAAACACCAGGGAGACCAGTAAGAGCAGTAGCACATCACTGAATCAAAAATGACTCACATAAATGCCTGCAAGTGTGGAGAATATTCCTGGAGAAATATACAGGTGGGCTGAACTAGACAGGAAATTAAGCGGCAGGAGGAAGAGATGAGAAGGGAAAATTCACTCTGTAACTTTGAACCTGCTGACTTTTCTTCCATATGCACCCATTGGTATTCTAGGTATTCGAATGGAAGTGAAGGAAGAAGAGGAAGAACAGCAGGACTAAGCCAGTGGTTAAAGCAAGTCTAAGTTCTGCCATTTATTAACTATATTCTCTCGTGGACATCTGTGGTTCTGTCTGTCCAGTTCCATCCCTCCCTTTTCTGAAAATGGGCTTTACCCCCAGGTCCAGTCCAAGTGGTTTGAGGGCTTAATAGGGTTACAGGTATGATTCCATTTGGGTCAAGGAGATCCAGAATCAGGGTTTCTGCTGGAGTTACTGTTGAGGAGACTTCTTCCTCATTGAATATACTGAGGGGTCAGATATAATCATAGATGACTGATGGCCATCTTGCCACCGAGGGAGGAGAGTCTACCTGCAAATGAAGCCAACCCAGAGAAAAATGGAGCAAGAGACCTCGATTCGGTTGTATCTGACACACAGAATGTCCTTGAACTTTTCTTCATTTTCCCCTTTTTGCATAAGCCAGTTTGAGTTGGGTTGTTGCCAAATAAACGGAAAGTCCTGACTCATTCCCTGATCACAAATAGGTCACTTAATTTCTATGAGTCTCAAGTTTCTTTATCCCCATCAAATGGAAATGATGATGATGACAATGAAAGTGATGATGATGATGATTATAATGAAGGTGGTAATATTAAACTTTCGCAAGGTTATTAGAGTCAAATGAGATAATACTTGTGACAGTACTTTGTGACTTGTAAATGCTGATGTCAGGAGTTGTCATTTATGCTTTTGGCATCTTAAGAGTCTTCTTGTTCAGTAACTAAGGAACTATATTAGTGAGGTTCATGCTACTGTATTATTTGTACATATGGACACAGTAAATGCGTTAGCTCTCTCTCAGCTACACCGTTAGCATAGAGACAAGGCATGCATATTGAAACGAAAAACCCCAGTAAATCCCTTGGGTCACAACAAAGAATTAGACAGATGCACAAAGATAGGCTCTGACTACCTGTATGCATTCCAGAATACTTGCAAGGTTTTCACATGTGTTGAGTGCCATGGCGGCAGTAGAGAGCATGACCCGATTCCCCCCAAAACTCACTGTATCTATACAGTAGGTTGAATAGTACCCATGCCCCCAAATTTCTAACTCAAACCTCAGAATGCCACTGATTTGGAAATAGATTTTTTGTAGATATAATTAAGACAAGGATGGAGATGAGAGCCTTATTTCACAAATCTGCCCACGGGATTGAAGCCAATGAATCAAAAGAGACACATGAGACACTAACAGGCAGCATGAAGGCGGAGGCAGAGTTTGGAGTGTTGCATCCACAGGCCAGAAGGAATATCAAGGATCAGCCAACCAGAAAGCCCCAGAAGCCAGAAGAAAGGGATGGAATGTTCTCTCCCTGTTGGTTTCTGGAAGGAACCTACTCCACCAGACAACCTGATTTCATACTTCTGGTCTCCCAAAGTCACAGAGAATAATTTTCCATTACTTCAAGCTTCCCAGTTTATGTGGTTTGGCTATGCCAGTCCTAGCAAGCGAATATACCTATTAACCAGTGTCTTGTGCACAGCTGAGAACCCTGGTGAACAGGCATTCATTTCCACATACTTTGCAGTTAAAAAGTCTTCCAGGCATAAAAAATATATCTACCAACATGCAATTCTATAACCTAGAAAGAAAAAGGGGGGACTCTTCTGAATGAGGGGCATGCCTGAAACACCAGGAAGCATACTGGCCCTTGGGGGACCGAGCCTCACTAAATTGAGAGCACCTTCCACTTACTTCTTGCCATTAAAAAAAAATCTAGACAACTTCTTGCTAGCTGATGAGTCCTACATTTCTGGAACTGGGCAAGAGGAGGGAGGGGGGAGTAAAGGAGCAATAAAGTCAGGATGGCTGATTGGAGCTATTTTCAGCAGGCCAGTCTTTTATAACTCCTATTTTGTTTCCCGGTTGAACTGACCAGTGCTTGATGAATTGTGTTTATCTGTAGTTCAGCGATAAAGTTCTCTTTTAATTCCCTACTGAATAGAAATATTTAGGGCAATGCCACAGCTGTGTTTATTCTCACACTTCACCACAGTTATGTAAATACTGCCTATGGAACTATTTCTGATAAAGGCCCATATCCACCCCGAGGAATTAGACACTCACTTGAGATGTCTGCCAAGATGAGCGTTTCCATCCAACGTGGCACAGCTCATGAATGATATCACAGTTTCTCAGACATCATTTGGCAAACCTCACAATAAAAGAATAATTTTCTTCCCTCTCACTCTCTCAAAGGCTCCCACTGAACCAAATCCTATTTCCCGGCATCCTCTACTCCCCCAGTAAGGAAATGCGAGGCGAACTCATAAAACCTGCAACAGGTAACAAGGGTTTCAGAGGCCTTCCCCTCCAATGGGAGGCTGGAGAAAACAGGAGGGAGTCAGGGAGATGGTCCTGTGGCTGGTGGTGGTGCCTTCCAGTTCACAGACCTGCGAGCCCTATGGTTGATAAAAAATACTTCTCAGCAGTTGTTTTCTTCCAATAATGGAATTCTGAGGTTTTTCTATCATTTCCAATTTTTTTCCAACACCATCAGAAAAACAATAAAAAGTTCAAGAAAACGAATGTTTACACACTGTTTGCAATTATGTCATTAATAAACAGTTCACTAAGATGATATTCATATGTGAGAAAGAAAACACTAAAAAAAATTAGATTAAAAAAAATTCCTACATTGGTTGTGACTGAAAGACTTTAGAAGAAAGAGAAGAAAAAATAATCAGTGGCAGGATTCATGAGGCTGAGAACTTGTGCCATGGAAATAACTCCAACATCAACGAGTACACGGTTCTCATTTTATCCTCACCACCATCCTATGAGGCGGATATTCATGGGTTTACTTCACATTTGAGGAAATGGCACCTCAGAGGACCAGCCTGTCCATCTTCCAGCTAGGAAAAGGCAAAGCTGGAACTGGAATCCATGTTCATTGGACTCCAAAGCCTATGTATTCATCATCATCTTCCATTTAGAAGGCTGTTTATAAAATGGGATTTGGTGCTTAACAGACTAGGGAATAGTTCTTACTTTGGTTGCTGCTCAGTATCTTCTAAACACCCTCCCTGTGCATTTAGGATGTTTTCCAAATTATAAGTTGAGATTCCTGAGGTAAAAGCCAGAATCCAAGTTCCCAGCCTTCCTTACTGCTGAGGCATAGAGTGACTCACACAAGATGGCAACTCTGAAGGAGGCAATGAGAGGAAGCAGATGTGTATGGAATCCATGTTTTGGTAGGTATGATGCTGGAGGCATCCAGATCTTATTGGAAGCAGAGGCAGGGCATGGCCAGTCTTAAGCTGTCCATGATGCAGGCTGTGGGTTGGTTGTTAAGTAATGGCAACAATGATAGTTCTTCTAGAACAGCTTTCACATGTGGTTGGGAGTTGAGCTTCTTAAGATGAATCTCTGAACCCTTTGGAAAATATGTGAGTGCCCTAATATCGTTAGCCAGACTTGCTTCTGTTGTCTGAAAATACAATCCCCAGCTAAGCTCCCAGTTGCCATGAGGGGAGCTAATGAGAGCACCTAAAGAATGTGTCAGGTGTGAGCAGTTAATGGGGAAAAAAAAACAGAAAAGATGTTCTGCTGTTTTTCAAAATACATCCCATCTCAAAAACAGGTCATACATGATACAGTATCTTGCTAAGCTCTAAGGGAATCTGACGGTATCTCTCATATTGGCTAGGTTTCAGTTTTTAGTAACACTTAAATTTATAAAATATGTGAAGAATTTCAGCAAGGGAATGATATCACTATCAAAGTTTTAGAAGAGTCAACTAATGTCAAATAAAAGAAAACATTTCATTTTGCTTTTACATATTTCATTGATACCTCACAAAATCCTGTGGTTTGATCTTGCTCAACCGACTTATTTTTTAAAGTGACCCACATATACAAATTACTGTGTAGGTCAAATCTGTGTAGATTTGTCTTTAGGATCTTAGTACCATACACTGACAAACAAACAGTCCATTCCACATCCTTATTTAAAGCATAGCATTTGGGGTCTGAAGACCTATTTTTTGCTGCTTCTGCATTTAGATTATTTTGGGCTAGTTACCAGATTTAGCAAATAAAAATATAGGATGCCCAGTTAAATTTCAACTTCAAATGAAACAATGAATAATATTTAGTGAATGTATGTTCTGTGCAACATCTAGTGGCAGACGTGACATTAAAGTACATGAGTTAGAAAAATGTATGGAAAATAAAACGGATGGACTTCCAGATGGATAGGCTATGATGGTGGTAAGGATGACAGTGTTTCTGGTCATACAGTGAATGAATGACTGAGACAAAGACACATGCCATTTACTGAGACAAAAAATTGAAGTTGTTGGGCCTCCCCTGGTGGCGCAGTGGTTGAGCGCTGGGCTGCGAGGCTGCCCACAGCCTCTGCAGCACCGATTCATTCCCCGGCCGCCGGCGAGGATCCCACCAAAAAAAAAAAAAAAAAAAAATTGAAGCTATTGCAACAAATGAGTGCCTCTAGACAGTATTTCGCTTAGTGAAGTAAGTCTGTGGAATAAAAACAAAAATGCCCTATGATTTCATTCATGGCATACAAAACAAAACAAAAAATGAAGTAAATGAAACAAACTTTTAGACTATAAGGCCAAATTAGTGGTTACCAGAAGAGGAGAGGGATGGGCAAATTGCATAAGAGGGGTCAATTGCTTGGAGAAGGATAGAATATTTAATTTTCAGTGGTGATTGCACAGTGTATATACAAAGGCAATTTATAATGACCGTATGAAATATATATAACGTTATAATGCCATATTGTGTCAATAAAATAATTTAAAAAATTGAAACTAGCTCAGTTTGGTGAGAATCAGTATGAGTTTGGGTAAATATCTCTAGCCTCACTTAGGTTCTTACTACAACCTCACAATTGCAGTATATATAAATGCCAGCCACTGCCCAAGTATCTGCTTATTCTATGGTAGTTTCATTTTAACAGCATCAATATCCTCCCACAATTCCAGGTTGGATGATAAAACTTGGATTCCAAGTTTTATCAATTATTACCATGATGGTATCTTTCTTTCAGGAGTGCTAGCTAGGCTGTAAATCACCAATTGTTCTCTGTGCAGCTGGGCAATCACTTATCTAGGATGGGATATAAGGTTTACTTTATATAAGGTTTACTTTGTAGGACAACATTGATCAGATGATCTATGTTGCCTGAAATAATGTCTTGAAAAGGCACCTGAGGTCTCATTCTAAACTGAATCTGGAAGTGTCCTAACCACTTACTGATGTCTGCCACATGCAGGGGAGTGGGAGTTGGCAGCACTCACACTATTTGACATTTCTAGAAAGCATTTTTGGCATGTAGCTCTCCTGAAATAGTCCATGTCTGCTTCTCCTGATTGTCCTATCTTTGGAAGTTCTGGATCTCTTTGTCAACTGGCAATTTCTTTCAGGGTGTATCCTTTTATAGTTTATTACCCCTACTAGACTATAAATTCCTTGAGGGTATAATATATACCAGAATTGCCCAAATTGCACCTCCATTGCCTATCCACAAAGAAGGGGGTAATCCATGCATTAAGTGTATGGATAAATGTATTTACTACTAAAAGCTTGTAGTATTTCTGTGATGGCTCCCTTTCTAGTTACAGTTCTATAATTGCCTTCCTTTATATTTTTGTTTTGCCCCTACTGCAACATCACCCTTTTGGTCTTAAATAGTAGAACGTAATTCTACCGTATAAAGTACTTCAGTTCTAAGTGACATGTTTGGTCTGTCAATAAAAGTCAAACTTGGTTTAATGTGCCATGAGAAGGCTAGTTTCCATGGGTAATGTGCAACAGCAGTCAATTCACAAGAGCTAATTTTATGTTATAATGCTTATCAATGTGTCATGTGATTTTCTTGAGCTAAAATAATGTGTGATATTGTAACCTTTATCTAGATCAGATATAGAAGCAGGCAGCCTTGCAAATGTGCAAAGGAGGCTAAAAAGTTGACACAGAAATAAAGCATGTAGGAGAATTAATTCAAAGAGCTTTTTACTTGAGAGAGAAGAGCGCTGGAAGATGCCATTGAATTCACTGATATCAGTGTCGTGTAAAATAGTAAGATTTATCTGTCCGATTCATTCACAAAATTAAAGACCCCTTTTATTCATAAATTCATCATTTTTTTCAAGTGTCTAGAACATACAAGACAAGGCACTGGATGCAATGAGGAGGACTCAGCACAGATATGGATCCTGAAATCAAAAGAATACACTCTAAGCAAACTTGGACAAGTATGCATTTTTAAAACTTTTTAGACAACAGAGAAATTCCTAGCATGAGAGAATAATTTGTATCTGTTTTAAAAGAAGAGAATCTTTTATTCAATTCTCAATGAAACACTTAAGCAATAATTTACTACATGAAGTTGGCAGCTACTTACACATAATAATAGTACTTCACCAGTGCCAACATATCCTTAATCCACTCAGCTTTTTTTTTTTTTTTGATTTATTATTTATACAAGCACTGGGTACAGTCAGAAGCGCGGGAGGGTGAGAGAATTCACCACAGCCAGAGTGGGGAGCAGAGCAGGCAGAAGGACCCAAGTACACTGCTGAGGGGAGCAGCGGGCGGCAGGAGAGGTCTGTGCGCCATGTGGGATCCTCCTCCAGTGGCCGGGGAGCAGCTGGGGATCGAACTGGCGCCGCAGAGGCTGCAGTCAGCTTCGCAACCCAGCACTCAACCGCTGCGCCACCAGGCAGCCCCACTCAGCCTTTTTTTAAATAATTTTTTTCTGAGGTAACTTTAGTTCATAACATTCAGGTGTAGAGCACAACTCCACATCTGTACACACTCCATCATGACCACCAGCGAAAATCTAGTTTCCATCCATCACTACACAATGGACTCCCGTTTACATAGTTCCGATTCCCCTTTACCCTCTTGTCAGTATCTGTCTGTTCTCTGGGCCTAAAAGTTTGTTTTTGGTTGGTTGGGTTTGCTCCTTTGCTTTGTTTCTTTCTATTTCTACTCTTAACTTCTCAAGGAAGGGGTAGCAGAAAAGGGAGGAGATAAAGGCAGAAGTATTGTGTCTCCAGGGCCCTGTTTAAGTAAAGAGGTGAGCCAGCGGAAGGAAGCGCATTAGGTCATTAACACCCAGGAAACCTTCAACAAGGCTATTAGTAGCTACCATCCAGCAGAGAAGAGGACCCTGGAGAATGGCGAAGGGGAGATATAAATTGGAAGGAATAAGAAAGCCCAACTGCAGGAAAGGCCTGAAGCAGCCAGGCAATGTGGTTTGAGAACTGGGAAGGATCAGGAGCTGTTTTACTCCACAGGGGAGAACTGGATTCAGGGAAAAAGCAGAAACCAAAATTATCCTAGTTAAAGGTATGAACAAATGAATGATGAAGGCAGAGCCAGCCATGTTGAATGTTTAGAGGTCATTTAATTCAACTACTCATTTCAAAGGTGAAAAATCTAGCCTTTGGAGAGAAGTAGGTAAGTCAAGTTCATATGTAGGGGAAGTGATATCATTGGAGTCTAGAGTCCAGAGTTAACCAATGTTATCCACTTTCAGAAAGTGGGGGAAAAAGTAGAGAACTTGTGGCGTGCTGGAAGCAACATAACTTCCTTTACAATTTTCCAGCCAGAGGACTGGTCCTGAATTTGGGGCCAAAAGCTCCTGCTGTATTAAAAGGCTCACTCTAATACTTTGTAGATATTTCATTGTCAGGGTATTTATGGAAATGACAGCTTCATAATTATTTTCCCTGTGAAGCCTTTGCTCAAAGACACTTTCACCTCTTTTGTAGATAGCAATGATCATTTTCATTACCTGAAGGATTTAAACAAGCACAAACAAATAAATCAGCTAACCCACAAAATTGCTATTTTTTAAAAACCTATATCTAAACTATCTAGACAAGTTTTAAATTGCCATGCAATTCTGTTGCGAGAGAGAGCGAAAATCAAAATAATGCAAATGTTCATCCCAAGTTTCAAAAGGTCATGCTACATGAAATTCAATCTTCCTCATTCATATAATAAATGCCAAGGTGCCAAGCAATTTGGGAGGACAGTTGGTCTCTGTGAAGCAGCAAAGCTGTGGGGTTATGTGTTTAATTTTGTTTTGACTTCATTAGTTTTTGCTTGTTTAAAGAAAAAAATGTGTTAAAATAGAACAGCAAAATTATTAGCAATGAAAGAAATGAACTCAAAGCTCTCCACTTCTTGACATGGAGGTGCATGGTGGGGCTGGGGTGGAAACAGCAGGAAATGGGGAGAGGAGAAGGTTGTGACATAAGTGAGTGCTGCCAGGGAGACCTGAGTTCCTGGGCTGGCCAGATGCCTGCCTCTGTCATGCCATCTTGCGAGCATTTATTCCTTCCAGAGAGTGAGTCAACTGACCAAACTTTATATCCACTGTGCACCCTTGGGCAATCTGCATGCAGGCTGTTTATTGATTAGCCTGAGCTGCTTTTACCAGGACTTTAATTACCCCTTCCAAAAAAAGAAGCTGAAGGAAACCAGATTTAGAATGGGTCAAGTACAGTTAACTTTGATGATTGTGTTTGAATCATTCATTCAGAAGTTTTTATTGAATGCCTGATCTTTGCCAGGTGGTGTGCTAGGTGCCAGGGACATTGAGTCTGACATCACGGCCATGGCATTCCAAGAGCTTAATGTCCACAAGGGTGAAGTGGGAAGGGCATGGCCGTAAAAGAACCCAATGACTGCCCTCCAAGGCAGGGCAGCCAGAGGTAGGGGTGTCATTCATGGGACCTTTGTTCTTGGCCCACGTGCAGGCTAGGGGCTGAGCAGCCTTCACCAAATAACTCAATGTCTCTTAGTCTCAGTTTCCTCACCTCCAAATAAGAGTGGACTGAGTTAAACAACCGCAGTGCCTGGAACAGTGATGATACTTAAGTTTACTTCGGAAAGAAGAGGGTAAGTTGGCTAAACCAAAAAGAGGAGAGTTTCTAAAGAGAGGCAGCCTGAGCAAAAGTCAGAGGCAGGAAACCACACTGCACATTAAGGAAACTGTGTTAACTTTCTTTTTAAAAAAAATTATTTTTATACAAGAACTGGGGTACAGGCCAGATGCGAGGGAGGGTGAGAGGACTCACCAGAGACAGAGCGGGGAACAGAACAGGCAGACTGATGAAATACACTGCTGAGGGGAGCAGTGGGCGAGCCAGGAGAGGTCTGCTTGCCATGTGGGATTCTTGCCATCCGGCTAGGATCGAGCCCACACTGCAGAGGCTGTGTACAGCCTCACAGTGCAGCGCTCAATTAATTGCCTGTACCACCAGGCAATTCTTCTTTAATGACTGAGGACTTCTTTAATGACTGAGACAAAGCGTGGGGCAGAGGTAGGCAAGGAAGTGAAGGTGGAAATAGGAAAGACAGCCTGCAGAGGACGCACCAACAGAATTTAATTTCAGCAAGTAACACAATCGAGCTTGCATTTTAGTGATATCATGATGGGACAATGGGAGAGAGGTGAGAGAGGCTGCTAGATATCTCTGCAGCGACAGAGGTGGCGCGAGAGCAATGCCAAGGAGCGAACACTTTAGGTACCAAAGGGTAGACAACAGCAGAGTAAGAAGAGGGTCTGCTGTGACCATTTGATTTCTGAGTTAATACATATATGTTTGGGAGATTGTGTTCACCAAATATTAAATTCAAGCAGTACCCATGCTTGGATGCAAGAATCTGTTAATGGGGATAGGGAGATACAAAGTTGGATATAGTTCGGGTGAGGGGGATGGTAGTAAAATAATTATAATGCATGAAGACCAGCTCTAGCATCAAAGAAGCACAGGGTGCCTGAGGAAGGCATGATCATTTCTCAGTTGAACATGTGGGGATCCACTTAAAATCCCCAGAGCTCTCTCTGCATGTCTCCTCTGTTATCTGCTTTATGGCGACCAGCTGTCTTGGTCTTCCCACACTCTCAGCTCTGTCTTCCCAACTCAGGGAGTGTAGGGTAAATGAAGGCAGGTCAGACTTTGACACCCCTGGCCTCCGTGGCTATCAGCTGAGGCCTTGATTATGCTAATGCAGGAGGCGCTTGGGCTCAGGCGCGCATGCCTGATGGTGGGCACCTGGAGTGTGGTATTGGCATGCGTGATGGGCACACCCAAGCCTGGAGGCTGAAGATATAAGGGCATCACAGAGAGAATGGAGGCAGGAGAGAATGGCTTCAAGAGGGTGAGTGACAACTGCGGAGGGAGAGACCAGGAGAGAGGGCCAGAGAAAGCCCAGAGGAAAGAGTGTAGAGAGATTCACAGGGAGGCCAAGTTGCTGTCTCCCTGCTGGCTTGTTTCCCCTTTGTACTATTAAAAAAAAACCTGTGGGGATGATGCCAAGGGCTCCAAGCTCCTCTTTTAAGCTGCCTGAACTGACAATGAGCCTACTGGTCCTGGGATGGTTGCAGAGCATGGAGTCTGGCTCCACTGTGGTTTCTCCTCCCTGGGTCATGGCCTGAAAATTCTCCCAAGGCAGAAAGTCAAGGCAATCTTAGGGATCACCTTTTTTGTCCTCATCTCTCAGAAATCTCACCTGATGTCCAGGGCCTAAGTTCTGGGGAGAACGTACTTTTTTTGGTTGTTTCAGGTGGGACAGTAATTCTAGTTTCTGTTATTCCATCTTGATCAACATGGGATTCTTGTCCTTGCCTTTTAAAATCTCTAACATAGTCAGCCTAATGGTCTTGTTGACATCACCATGACATTTGCTATCATTGATGTATAAATTGACAACACACTGTTTTCACTTTAGGGTCTGTTCAGAGGCATTTATTGGGCAGCTACCATGTGCCAGGTACTGGCTTTCTAAAGATGAACCAATCCTAAAGGTTCTCTGCCTTCCTATTACTGGTTTACAGATATACCAAACAACTTTGGAAGAAACTGACTCTAGGACTTGGGTATTAGCCATGCTTTTAATATTCCCTCCATTTTTCTGGTGCCTCTGAGCAGCATCACTAATTCTGCGTCAAGAACAGCTAACGGAAATAAACTCAAGTCACATGATTGTACTAATTGTAAGCAGCCCTGGGAAAGGATTTAGGGGCAGGAGACTCTAAAGTGAAATATTTGAAGCTGGTGAGCTACTGACTTCTGTTCCATGCTGTCTCTCTGCTTCCCTAGTCATCGCAGTGTTGTCTCTGCTGCAGAGTAGAGGAAATAAGCCTCAGATGGAGCCCTCCCCTTGAACCTGAGGAGATGAAGCCAACTGTGGTGAGCAGACAAGATCAATACCATAGAGGGTCTGGATTACACAGACTCATGGTCAGAGTGCTCCCAATTTTGAGATGTGCATTTCATATAAGTCGTTTGAAGCGATATGTTGACCTTTCATGAATAGGAACAGCCTGTTGGATCTGAGCCAGGGTGGGTGTTATTCTAAATGAGAATTTAGTTATCCCATCTGCATGGAAGAAACTTATTCTGATCATTTGTTAAAGGTTGATTTCCAAGGCACTGAGTGAATTTAATTAATGTTATCAGCACCCTCTCCTCCTAAGTAAATTCCTCACACATGTGGATTCACTATGAAATTGAATTTCATCTCAAGAAAACAAAAAAAAAAAAAAGGCCAGTCAACTAAAGGATAAGAGATTAGTTTGGTGAAAGCTCAGTGATACAGTCAAAATGAAAATGCCTCTCAAACTAATGGGATGAATCATTAAAATGCAGATTCTGGTTCAACAGGTTTAGAAGGAACCCAAGGATTGAAATTACTTACAATCCCCCCA
This sequence comes from Talpa occidentalis, assembly GCF_014898055.3. Taxonomy (NCBI): domain Eukaryota; kingdom Metazoa; phylum Chordata; class Mammalia; order Eulipotyphla; family Talpidae; genus Talpa; species Talpa occidentalis. Next base: position 16,537,652 of record NW_026555331.1, on the reverse strand, counting down.
GGAAGATGATTCTGCTTGCTGTCCCTGTCATATTGCCACTAAGTCACTACTGTAATCTGGGAACCCTTCTTAGTTGGGCTCTAGTTTAGTAGAGATTGTTTTCTGAGGTTCCTTCCAACTCTTAAAAATGTATCATGTTCTCCCAGGTAGAGCTCCAGCTTCCTTGTGGTCATGGCTTTACCCATTCTTTTGGCAGACGTCTCAAGCACCCCCTGTATGTCCAGCACACATTGAGGTACTGACTCATTAACTATGGACTAGATCAACCCCCTGCACTAGACATTAATTCAGAGAATCAGGCAATGAGAACACAAGGCCATGTGGGCTGCACAGCTGCTTAAGCCTGTGGTTGTTATGTGCACAGAGGTCCTAGACTCTGTTTCAGAGAACAGGCAGAAGGGGGTGTCATCCCTAGAGTGGGTTTCAGACTTGGTGTGTATTAGAGTCACTGGAAGGAGTTGTGGGATGCCACCCCAGACCTCTGAGAATTTGCATTTCCATCAAATTTCCAGGTAATGTTGAAGTTGCCTGCCTGGAACCACACTTTGAGAACCACTGTTCTAGTAAAAATCAGGTATTGTGCTAGAAGTCTGGACACAAACATGAACGAAGCATGGGCTTTTGCTTCAGGATGGAGGCCGGGGGAGTCATACTTCAAAAGGGAAATACATCCCCTCCTTAGCCCCCTACAGAATGGCTGGGGTAACTTTGGAAGGGGATTGAAGGATGGACCGATGCCACATGAGTTTTACGTCAGCGAGGGCTAAAGGGCTAGGTTGAAACCCAGTTCTGTCACTCACTACTTTGGTCTTAGTAAACAGCAAGTGCTGGGAATAGCAGAACTCGCAGAAAATATTAGCAATGATTTTGTCTTGAGGGAGAGAGACAGAAAAGACTGTCCAGAATAGTTGGTATTTGTGTGATAACCAAAGGATGATGGGGAACTCGTGAAGTAAATCTGCTGTGGACTTGAATGGGTAGTTCCAGGTGGAAGATGTCACCAGCATGTCAAATAACACATTACTGACCCAGTGCTTTCTGGAAGGTGTGCATATGTTAGAGCCTTATGAATAGAATCAAATATGAAATTCTTTCAGGGAAGCTAGTAATTTCAATGAATCTTCTGGTCAATTCTTTTGTGAAGTTAAAAAGAAAGCAGGTTTCAATGGAAAGTTCATTGAGGACATGGACTTGGGAATTCTGGGTTCAAGTCCCAGCTCTAACTTCTTGTAGCCCTGCAACATAGGAGTTCAAGTATTTGTCATTCTTTCTATTTATAGCAATCCTATGATATAGCTACCATTATTTATTACTACCATTCCTACCATTACCACCCAGGACCACAGACTTGAAGCCCAAAGGGATGATTATTAGATAAAATGCCTAAAGTTACTGACTTGAAAATGCTGACCCAGCAAGTATTTGGTTTCAAGTCTATGGGGTCACATGTTATACGTTGGGGTTTTTACTTTTTGTTGATCTCAAAAATGATGTTTCTATATTTATACAATAATTAGATATGCCTAAAAATTTGTTAAACCTGCAGATTTCTGTGCTCCTTCTCTGGAGATTCCAATTCTGGGTCTGATGTCAGGTTAGGAGTCTATTTTTACCCATGACTCCTACTTCCCATACGAGTATTTTTCTTGGGGAAATTTGAGAAGCACCATTACCTGTCGTAGGGGGTTGAATAGTATCTCCCCCGAATCATGTCTACCTAGGACTTTGGGGCAATTGTACATGGAAATAGGACCTTCATGGATGGAGTTAGTTAAAATTGGCTCAATGGGTTAAAGTGGCTCTAAATCCAATGAGAGGAGAAAATGCAGAGATTCATGTACAGAGAGAGGAAGACCAGGGACGGCAGAGACAGAGATTGGAGATAACGCAGCCAGCTTCAAATCAAGAAACCCCAAGGATTGCTGGAAGTTACCAGAAGCTGTAAGAGGCAAGGCAGGACTCTGCCCTCGATCCTTCAGTGGGAACATGCCCCTCCAGAACTGTGAGAATAAATTTCTGCCATTTTAACACACCCAATTTATGAGTTGTTATTCCAGCCCTAGGAAACTAATGTGCTTGCCATCTGGAAATTCAAGGGAAATAATTATTGTCTTAAATTGACATTTTTATATGAAAAGCTGTAACTGTAGTTGCTTCTTGGAAGGAGAACCAGGTGGCTGGACAGAGTAAGCTACAGGGGTACATTTTTCATGGCGTATCTTTTTGTGCATGTTAAAGCATGTGCATGGACAATAAAAAATATTGAATATATAATTAAATAGTTCATTAAATGTTTAAATGATCCTAGAGCAACATGTTGGTTATTTGCAGCTGGAGTTATCAATCAAAAATGTATTGGTTCCTTGTACTCTACCAGAGAAATAAACAAATCACATCAGGTCATTTATCATGAAGGTTTCATTGAAAGAGTGACTTCCAGGGTCAGTCTGGGGGTCAAGGTGACTTAAGCTACTGATGGGATGAGTAGCATCAGTGTAATGAGAAAAGAAACTGTGAGATGACATGGACACTGTCATCCTGCAAGACACTGAAGATCAGAATCCTCTCTGGCTAGGGTAAGAATGGGGGACTCACATTGGATGCCATTGGATGTCCAGGAAGACCTTCAAAGAAGATGAAATGGCTTGCTTCACATAACACACAAAGTTAAGTATCCAAAGCCAGCAACTGGCCAGCCCATTCAATGTGATGCTTACTGGACACTCACTGTGCACCAGAAATTCAGACCTAATTCAGTTGCCTTCCTGGGCCTGTCCCAGGACTCTGCTAGCAAGTCTATTCCTTGCACCGTTCCTGATTTTCAGAGTATCACAGGAGGAATGATTCCTTGCCGGCTCTATGTCACATGACTTCTGCCAATAGGAGGCCTGGTAGAGAATGGGGGCAGGAAGAACAAAAATCCACAGAACTACCAGCCCTCTCCCCCACCATTTTCCACCTAGTATGGCCTTTCTAGCAGCCGCTGCATCTTCCCCATAGCCCCAGATGGTCAAGCAGGTCCACTTGGGTTCCATTGCTACAGAGCAGCCCTGCACCCTGGATGCTGGCAATACCCTCTCTCTACTCTGCTCCTTTAGCTAAGAAAGGCTGCTAAGCCTCCGTGCTTCATCATCCCCTGTCAGGGTTTTACGAGCATAGCCAATTACCTGCTTTCCATTCTCCATCTAAAATGCCAAGAATAGTCTAATTCCTGGTTGGGCGATGACTGAATGCAGCGTCCACTGGATCCTGACTCCTTGTGCTTGCAGCCATCCTGCCCACCTGGGCCAAGTGGGGTGGGCGTTGCAGGGACACTGAGCCAGCACACACAGTCGGAGCCCTGCATCTGCCGCAACTGGGACCTGCTCGCTCCATTGTCACTGATGAGCTTAGAGTCTTCTGGAAAGACACTGACCTGCCCAAAGCCAGTCCTCTTGACCACCAGCTCTTCTGGCCCTTTAGAACAAGCAACTCTAAGCTGAAGGGATGCGGCTGCAATGAGAACACTGGCCACATGGAAGTAGGAATCTGCTTGGAACACATGATTAAAGTTCCAAGCCTTGCAAGGAGGCCAACAGGGGTCATGGCTCTGATTGCCTTGGCAACGATGACTATGTTGCACTGTGGTCATCATTTGGGGGAGCGGTATTTGTCCTCTGATAAATGATGCCTCATGGTTTTTGCAACCTAATATGCTGATTGAGGCAATAATTATGAAGAGGAATTTTTCCATCTGGGGATCAGGAGTATTTTGGGGGACTTCCAAGGCACCACAAAGATCATAGCTGAAGAAACTCTAAACATCTGTTTGGCTCTGCCTGTGGTAACTTGCAGAGGAGAGGAATGCTGAGTGAGAAAGCTGAGGAGTTCTTCTCTGTCTCTTGGGCCCTTCTATGTTATGCTGTTCCTCATACACTTACTGGCCTATTTTGTCCACACATACATTCACCTGATGATTATTTAGTCAATGCCTTCCCTGAGCCTGTCACTAGGTTCGGCACTGGAGCTAGAATGCTTAGCAGAGGCAAACAAGACCACTGTACTCACAGATATTAGTCAAATAAAAACACAGATAAATGTAAAACTGCCATGTGGTAACAGCTACAAAGGAGTGATGCTTGGAGACTCAAGTTGGGGAAGGTTTGGGTTTTGTGGCCTCGGTGAGGGATTGAGGAGGTAGACAGATTTCAATGAGATATATATTTTTTCTTACATTCTTGTAGCTTCACAGCTTATGCCATACATTAACATATTATTTCATTTTATTTTCATACCAATGCTGCAATGAAAATATTTTCAAAAGAAGCTTGAGAATTATTTTAGTGGAAACTCATTCAAATGAAAATATAAGAAAGGGTAGAGGGACAAGGGAAACTAAGAGAGAAAAGTACCTTCAAGTCTCTTCTTCATTTGTCAAAAGATGGTTGTCTTGTCTTCAAATGCAAGTAATTATAAGCTAGAAAGACAGAAAAAAATGCCACGAAGAAACCCATACATTCCAGCATTTTAACTGTGGCAGAATTTGGTGATGCTATTGTTATGTCTATTTTTGCTGAGTCAAACCGAGGCCAAAGTTCCTTTTGAACAAAGGTGCCATCTTTATCCAGAGGGAATGAGCCATGAATAACAATAACTAAAGACAACCGCAGTAATTGCAATGATGGAGGATGCTTTTCTATGGTTCTTCCTCTGGTACCTTTAGATCTTGCTGTTCCCTTGAATGGCTTCCAATAATAAGGAAGCAATATGATTGCTTTTAGGTTGTATGTTAAAAATGATATGATGTAGAAAGAGAGAGAAAAAAATTTCATTTATTAGGTTCCTGGCTTTATGAGAATCATTGGTGTCTCCCAGTAATATTGTCTTGATTGAACTTTTTAGTACATTTATATAATGACTGTGTTAGTCCTGATAGGATAGGTTTATGCTATTCTATCAATTTATCCTCAAATCTCCGTCATCTAACATAAGCAAAGTTTTTAATATAACAGGCTATATGTCCAAAAGTCACATGGGGTCGGGATCTACTCTACTAGGTCACAAAGAAGCCAGGCTTAAGAACATTCTACCATTTTATAATGCCACCTCCAAGAATACATGTGCTCAGCAGGGCTGTAGCCCAGAAGTGCACATGCCAGTTCTACAAATATTTCATTAGCCAGAATTACTCACCAGTCCTGACATCACTCTAAGAAGGTTTGGAAGTTCAGGGGAACTAATGGACTATTTGGTGAGCAGTAATGTTTCTGCTGTAATAACCAGAACTCTACAAAACTCATCTAGTTTTGCCAGTTCCCCAAACTATATCAAGTCATTGAGTTTCCTGTTAAGCTCTTATTTTGAGTCTTTATAGAGAAAAGGAAGAGAATTAGCATTTCCTGAGGTCTTATTCTGTAGAACAATGGGTGACAGATACTGAAAATTGGCTTACTCAACCTCACTATCTCTTTAGGATGTAGAATGCTATAAAAAAAAAACAAAAAACAAAAAACAAAAAAACTACCTTTCCAGACTCCAATGTAGCTACGATTGTGGAAACATAGTAAGTGCTTCCAGATATATATTTTATATATTCCCGCACTCCTGATGTTGTGACTGCTGCAGTTGGCAATCAAGGCTGTTAGTGTCAAAAGGTAAAGGCAATGAGATCTGGCTTGGAGCTCAGGCCTCCAGTCAGCAGCTTTCTGGGTGATGAGAAGTACATGCAAGGTGGCAGCACCTCTTCCCATTTTCTGACTCCTGGATCACTGCTCGGGTACGGTACATTTTCAAAAATTCCAGTGGTATCTCCTGGTTCCCCACTTTCCCAATTGTATGATGTATTTATTTATTTTTAAAGATATATTTATGCATACAAGAACTGGGGAATAGGCCGGGTGCAGGGGGTGGGAGGATTCACCAGAGACAGAGTGGGGAGCAGAACAGGTGGATCTACTGAAACACACTGCTGAGGGGAGCAGCGGGCGAGACAGGAGAGGTCTGCTGCGCCATGTGGGTAGCTCCCTGGCCAGAGATCAAACTCGAGCTGCAGTGGCTGCAGATAGCTTCATAGTGCTGAGAATTAACTCCTTGCACCACCAGGAAGGCCCAGATTGTATGTTTTATAGAATTCTTTGGGTAATTAATGAGACCCAATGTAAAGTATCCCCCACACACTTTTTTTTTTGTAAGCAACTAATTCCTTACATTAAATTCCCTTCCACTTAAGTTACTTAGACTGGTTTCTATTTCTTTCACTATAAATTGACTGACAACATTTGCTAAATACTATTAGATATGTAAGTTCTTTTAACAATTATTTTCTGAACAGTCTCAGTTGTTGAAATGACTGAACCTGTACTTTTAGGGAGTTTAGGTTTAAGCTAAAGTAACTATAAGCATACATTTGTTTCAAGTCTCCTGTTTCAGGTTTCAATTTCATGTGAGTGAACTATAATAAATTCTATTCTCCCATAATTCAGAGCAAATTTCATGTTCCTGGAAGGCATGCCTTCTTATTCAGTGACCTTATATATATATTCCCTGATAAAATCTACTTTGTCCAAGAAGCGTGATGTATAATGGATGATGGATGGTACCATGGATGCAGCTTCCTACTTCATTTTGTGGGGCATTCAATCTGTTTAGCAATTCTGAGAAGTCATTCTTATAATGTCCATTTTAGAGATGGATTAACTGGGACATAAAGAGGTAACATTAGGTGTTCAGAATCACAAAGAGATGGATGGAAACCTCAGTTCTTCTGATCTCCAAGTGACCATGCGGATTTCTAAGAGAGCAATACTTTGTTAGTTCTCAGCTCCACGAACATTGATTTTTAATGATGGTTTGGTTAATTCACTTAGCTCAATGCTGATATGTACCAAATAGTTCTTCTCTATTAGCATCTGCCTCAGAATGGTATACTTTTACCTTCTGAACGAGTCCGAAAGAGAAGAAACAAAACAGAAAAATCTGCAGAACTAGAAAAAGGAACCAGATTCACGTGACTGGTCACCCATGAGCAATATTGCCATAACTTTGCACAGAGATATAATGATATCTTTGATAGCTTTGATAATGATATCAAAGATAGCTTTGTGAAGCCTGGATAGTTAATGTTACTGAAGTCAACAGGATCCCGGGATTTCTATGGTATCTGCAGAAATATTTTGGTTCAAATTCCTACTCTGGCTCAGGCATGCTTTTCATCTTTCACTCTCCTTCTCTAAATATCTTACAGCTGGCTAGAGAATTCTGCCATCAAGACTTACTGGAATATTTCTATATAACCATATGTGGCCTTGGTAGGATTCTACCCCTTCTTAGTGATTCAAGTCCTGTTTTGATCTTTCCTGGAGAAATTAATCCAAAGATACTATTTCAAATTGACCCAGTTCTTCAAACTGTCAGCTTCTACAGATGCAGTATCAGATAGAAACATAAAATCATGATATGATTTTCATCTACCCAAAAGGCTGTTTTATACATTTTAACTCAATATTTTATCCAGGGTTTTGCAGTACTTAATAAAAATGACCTAAAAAAAATTCTTAACACATCTTCATGACAATGACAGACTCCTTTGGCAATCTTAATAAGGATGGATATTGTTGAAAAACAAAAATGTAAATAGAGATTACATTTGCTGAGTAATACTCTGTCTCCCAGGCACTAGGCAAAGAGCAGTTCATTTAATATATAAACTCTTTTATATAGAAAAAATTAAAAGTCAAGGAAGTAAAGCAAATAAAGTTGCCCAGACAGGGAGTAGGAAAGCTACTAATGGCATTCAGGTTGCGCTGGCCTAAAAATCAATCATTTTACAATGCATCCTGTGAACACAGTGCATCCAGCAAAAATCACTGCCAGAGAGTCTGAAAAAAGAACTCTGAGAATCTAATATTTCGTTTCCAGGTAACATGAGGAAATATTTTCCAATTGCCTGAATATTTAACAATACAGGAAACAAAAACAAATTGCCCGACTTGGCCTTTGCTGGGTGTTTCATAAAAGAGACGGAGGACAGGATTTTGCCCTGGGAGGGGAATCCACAGCACATGACAAGTGAAAGTGTGTCTATAAAGGGAAAGTGAACTCACATTTTAGATGCAAGCACATTAACCTCAAAAGAGATGCTGCCATGTCCAGTTTTGATTCCCACTGGTCAACAGTTACTGCTCAAATGTTCCTGATCCCCTCCTCTCATCTCCTTCGATTTATCTGTTGCCTTTTAATGGATATTTTGCTGTGAAATCAGCATGGTGTGGTGACTGCAGCACCTCACCTGTGCCTTCTCCTGCCCCAGCTTTGTGATCGTGGAAGGGAACCCTCTTCTAGACCTCCTTTCGAGGTGAGCACAATAATTCATCATCAAGGTAGTTTCTTAGCTAAGATGCCCAGTCCGTTTTCTGTTGCTTTGTCCTCTGCAGCTTCCAGCTGGATGGAAATCAAATGTTTTTCTCTGCACCTCCCCAATTGTCACCTTTACAGCCAGCTCGTATCACCATGGATAAAAGAAACCTTGATCAAAACTCTAGATGAGGCATAACACCTTTTATGAAACAGAAACCTATAAATATTGATTTTGGGCCATCCAAGATTTTTTCACTCAACAAGGTCAGGAAATGGAGTGTTTGGGTTAACCGCATTTTTCTTAGCCCTAGTTATCACTTGCCATATAGCTATCAGACTTATTTTCAAAAAGGCAGAAAATAAATACACATTGGTAGCTTTTTCTGAATTGTGCCTCCAGATTCATTCTCTTGCTCTGAGCTGGGATGTGGGACTCTCCAGGAACAAAATGGCATCACTGAGGCTCTGCAGCATTTGACTTCCACTTAGGTGCAGCCAATGGGATGCACTGACAGGAGAGTCTAGGGCTGGAGAAGAGAAAAGCTGGGGGTGTCCACCTACCCCAACCCTACCCACTGTTAGTGTCCCAGGACCCTTGTCCTCCCCAGGCTGCAGCAACTTGCTCCCTTGCTCAGCAGTCCCAGGGGTGGGAGTAATTTCCCTTACTGCTAAGCCCTGAGGGTTTTCTAGATTTCTCATCCACGCTGGGTTCCTCTTCTGCAAACAGCCCCTTCGTCAAACTCTTTAGTTAACCCTTCAAGAGTGACACTGTGTGCTGGCTGGATCCTGGCCCCACACCTGTTCAACTGCCTTTATATTTAATGAGTGATTTCTACTTACTGTTCTAAGAACTGTGGCAAATGCAAGAGAAAAACAGGATATGCTGCTGGCCTCAACCTACTTGAAACCCCAGTTGGGGGCATAAAAACTGTCAAAAGGCAGTTACTAGATGACTCTCAATCTAGGCAATATCCCCAAAGGCCTAAACTCAACTAACCCCACCCTTCACATACACACCCTAGTTGTCCATCCAATTCACCCAGGTCCCGTGGAATAATCCGGGAGCTAGTGATCAGGGGTGTGGTGACCAGACTCCATATTCAGGGAAGACAGAGCAAAATCAGTTCTGGACTCGTTCTTTTTCCTCATCTCTCCAAGCACAGCTTATCATGAACTCTTGCAGAGCCGAGCTCATAAAATCTCTCAAATTCATCTGATTTCTCTTTAGTGCTACTGATTTCTCTTTAGTGCTACTGCTGTCTTCTGCTAGGAGCCTGGATTATTACTCACTGGAATTTTTAATAACCCTTGAACTGCCTCCCCAGCATCCAGTCTTGCCTCCTCCCATCCACACTTTCTGTGAGGCCAGAGGAATCTTTGTTATATCTTTTAACTGCTCGCCACCCCTCCCAGGACAAAGTTCAAACCATAAAATCACTTTACTCTGCTGGCCACAAGCTCTCCAGACTCTTGACACATTCTCATTACAGATGGCTCCAAAGAGACTAAACTTTCGGTTCCTTAACAGAACCCCAGTGGTTCTTGCCTCAGTGCTTAGACTCACTCCGTTTCCATTAACAAACACCCTCTCTGTCCTCCTACTGTAACATTTGACCTGGCTAATTTCTATTTTATATTCAAGTCTCAGCATAGATACCACTTTCTCTGACAATCATTCCCTGTTGCCACCACCTACCCCCTTCTCAAGAAAGAACATCGGATTAGGTGTTTCCCCTGCGATAGGACATAACATCCTTTGCTTCCTTCATCACCTTCTATAACACTGCTCAATAATTACCAGCTTACTTGTGCATCCTGCCTACCTGGGGGGAAGCCATGGCAAGGAGCAAACTCTATAGCTGCTGCAGCCTCAGCATCTAGCAGTGAACATGAGGGATCAAAACTATCTATTTAAAAGCCAACCATTTGAGGAAAGAAATCTCAATGAGGTTAACAGACTGGCAATATCAAAATTCCTATTCTAGAATTACTTAGGAACAAAGGGGTATCTGTCAACAAACTCTGACCCTGTCAGAGGGGCCAAGTAGGACAGCTCAATGTATCTGCTGCTTTCTGTCCCCCTAGTCTATGATCCACTAAGGAAAATAAAATTCCACTCATACATTGAAGGTGGAGAAGCCAGGGTCCTCTTTGGGAACCCTTCTCTTTTTTTCCTACCCAGGGTAGAGAGGGCTGCTGGAAGAGAGGATATCCTCAATATGACATCAGGGGTGTGGTCAGAGACTTCATTATCTCTGATGGAAAATTCTAGGGCAACTTTTTGCAAGTCACTTCATGTACCAAGAGCAAAGGATGAAGACCTAAACATCGAGAATCAACATGAGCAAAAATCTCCCAGCACCCAGATGGTCAAGCTCAACCTTCAAAGTCCTCTTTGAAGAGGGGAAACTGAGATTTTCTTGGAATGGTGCTTAAAGGCACTGGACAGGGCTACAATGAACTCAATTTATTGTGTATTGGCAAAATCATGGGTGTGCATTTGCGGGCCCTCCCCTGAACTCTTTTTCTGAGTTAATCAAAAATAGTTATGTTTCCTTTTTAACTAGCTTACCATTGCCAGGAAAACCTTACTAATTCATCTCCCACTGAATAGAAATGTATGATAATCATGATGCATAGCCAAGTTACCTACGGAGGAAACAGTGTCTTAAAAATAACAAGGGTGTGAAAATGTTCTTTAAGCTCATTAAAATGAACCTTTTGTGCATTTTGTTGCATACAAGGATAATAATTAAGAACAACACAGTGGCTTGGCAATTCACACTCACTTCTTTCCCTTATAACAGCCCAGTAAAATAGGTGTAACCCACAAGGAACTAAGAGGCGAGAGTTTTATATGTGTTGGAAGGACAGACAGCAATGGAGCCAGATACCTGGCTGCAGGATGGAGGAGGAGTTGAAGAAGTTACAACCCAATGAGTCACAGAGAGGATTCCAGCAAGGGGTGAGCCTTTTGGCTCTTCACAATCCACAGGGACCTAGGATTCTCCACAGGGATCTCCAGATAGACGGTTAGCGGGGACACAGGACTAAAAGGCACGCTCCTCAGTGAGATCTGCAAGCTGAGTAGTAGGACTCTCAGAGCGCCAGCAGAAAGGGGCTCTTCTATTTCTTCCTCACCTTCTCATGGAATGCTTCCCCTCTGAGCCACTCCATGCACCCAGAGAAACTTCCAAACATGGATATTTGTAGAAGTGGAAAGGGTCTCTTGGCAGAATTGGCTCACCAAGCACTAGTGCATGAATTCTCACCAATTGATAAGCACCCCCACTACCTCCCACATATAGGTTCCAACTGACTTTGTGTTCTCGCAATTGACTTTGTGAAAAATGAGCAGATGGCAAAGGATCATCAGACATTTAAGGAAAAACTGCAGCAAGGAACAGCCAAATAAACAGAAAAAAAGGCAACTGGAAAAACTAAGAGTACAAACAAACAATGAAACTGATTAATACTCTCCAAGAATTAGGAGAAAAATATGGCAACGATGGGACTAGAACAAAATTCTACTAAAAAGGAACATTCAGAGAACAAAAGGAGTTAAAATAAGACGGGCTAAAGTTAGACAAATGTACTCATGAAAAGTCAAAAAAAATGAAGTAAAAACTGGGATGGCCATAATAGAGCAAGAAACAGGCTCAGAAAATCAATTCAGGAGGTCCAACATCCTTCCAGGAAGGGGTGAGACAGAACAAAGCCAATTACAAGTGATTCCAAAGCTTGTGAAGAGGCTTCCAATTCCTAAAAATTGGTGGTCCACCCAAATCCAGAAATCGTCTACTACAAACTCCTTGATAAGATACAAGTAACTAGTAAAAAAAAAAACTAGTGGGAAAAAAACCACCTCATTTCTGCTTTAATGTGGCACAAAGCTTGCAAGACAGAAAAGGAAAGTCCTAGGTCTAAGGGAGAAAGGGGTTGGAGGACTGAAAAGCAGAGGACTGAGAATTCAAGTGGATAATAAGGCATCTCTGGGGAAAGGAGGCAGAGAGGAGTAATGGCAGGTTGGGGGTTGGGAGTGGTGTGGGCCAATGACTTGGAGTTTGATGCACTATGATTGTTAAGGCCTGTGATCCCTGAATTGGGGATTTGGTACTGAATTTCCTGCACCGAGCCAAAAAATCTCAAAAAGTTAAAAACTCAAGAAGATGTGCTACATATACACCATGGAATATTACTCAGCATTCAAAAAAGATAAACACATGCAATTTGCAGCAACATGGATGGCGCTGGAAGGGATCATGCTCAGCGAAATAAGCCAGAAAGAAAAAGAAAAATACCGGATGGTCTCACTCATAGCAGGAATCTAGAAAACTTAAATAAGGGACCAGGAAAATGAATAACTATAAGAAAGTGAAAATCAAAATCAACAAAAAACTATGAACCAGAGACACTCTATGGGGGTAGAGGGCGGGAGGGGAGGGCTGGGGGTCAAAATAAGGGGGTTGCAATTGTATGGGGAATATAAAAATAAAATTTATTAAAAAAAAAAAAACTCCTATGAATGGATGGTTTACAAAACAATGTGTGCTCAAGAATTTGGGGAGATGACTTGGCAGTTCTCTACTGGGGAAAAAGAAATTCCCCTTGCATCCAGAAATGAGGAATGAGGATGTTTTGATTGGATGCTACACTTATGCTATAGTTATGCTACCAGGAATCAGAGGATGGCCACAGTAAGTAGCCAAATCATCACAATGGTCATACTGGTCACTACTGTTAGCCTCACATTATAGATAAGTGACCTGGGGTTCAGAGAGATCAGGTACTTCACCTAAAGTGAAGGAGCATACGTGGCAGATGAGGGAATAAGCAACAGATCAACCCCTTATTTTTAAATTACAACTCTGGCATTTTTCAATGATATTAGCATCAATTTGGCGTTCAGTTTTGAAATGAGATATGTGTCCACTTACAACAGTAGCATTAACAACTGATTTTAGATTTTTCCCTTTCTTTTCAAAACTGTAAAGTCTCACATGGTCTGCTGGCAGTAGTTTCAGTTATGAGGCCTTCACAATATGAGCAGTTAAGAATGAAGAAAACACAACCAAGGAAATAATGTATTTTGTGAGCCTTTAGCAGGAGAAACAAGGACTTGCTGTGGAAAGAAGAGAGAGGACTCTGATTCATGAGTTTTCATTCTAGAATTCTAGGAGGGGAGTTTTCAATACTAATCCAAGTCTAAAGACACCGTTGAAAACTCCATAGTATATGGGAAAAGGAGGAGATAAGGTTAAACTAGTAAAAAAGAAAATAAGGATTTTTTTTTTTGCTTATAATCAACAAAAGACTATCTATAAAAGTGTAATTCAAGTATTATCAATCATCTAAAACTCCAAATAAGGTGATATGGGAACACCTTCAGGAGTTGGGGTTAGGGAGAGATTTAACTTACTAAACATATAATAAATCCACTGCGTGGTTCCCATCAGGAACAAGACTGTGAACCGAAAGGGTTGATTAGACATAAAAGGACAGAGAAAAACCACGTGGGGGTAACCCTGGCCTATTTATGCACAGCCCCAAGGAGATGGGAGTCTCAGCAAAGCATAAATTAACATAGTGGTCATCTTGGCAAGATCTCCTGATCTGGGAAGGGATAACTTCCAGCTTCCCTGTCTAAAATATGTTTTCTAAGGTTTATGAATATTTCTTGTATTGATTCCACACTCACCAAATGACTTTGTGACAATTTTACTTCTCACACGGCTGGCCTACATGCAGAGAATACATTGCTTGGACTGTTTCAAAAGCTGATACTGCCCGAGGAATTGGTGTTCTGGTATTCTGTGTATATTTACACCTATGTTCCAATACAGCCTATCCACGAGGGGAGGACAGACAGAGACTCCCATGTGAGTGTGTGCTTCTGTTTGACAATTACACTGCCCATCACAAGTGAATCCTGGCTTATTTAGTTAATGTGAGTTCACCTCTTAGAAATATATCATTGATATTCTGTTACTTAATCAGGTGTCTGACCTTCTGTGGCTGGATCTTGGTGCTGGATTACAGTGACATCTTTGAGGAACATAGCCAGGTGTCTTTATAGAATGTAGCAATGTAGTCAGTTGTGCTGACTACAGCTCTTCTGTTTGAGACCACAACAGTACCTTCTGGGAATTCTTCATTTGTACACCATTAAATACACTGTTTTTAAGGAAAGGTTGTGGGCTTTGCTCCATAATTTAACCATGAAGATCTACAGTGAAGTCTGTTACTAATACACACTATGTTGCTTAATGGACTGTACTAGTCTCTGTAAGTTTCCTGAGACTTCCAGATCTGTGCTTTTATTTATTCTCTTATTCTTAAGGTTATGTAGTGGGCAATTAAAAAAAAATTGAAAAGGTAAGAACAGGGCTACCCTAGTGGCACAGGGGTTAAAATCTCAGTACTATCAAGCTATCGCCAGTCACTGCAGCATGAGTTTGATCCCCAGCCAGGGAGCTACCCACATGGTGCAGCAGACCTCTCCTGTCTCACCCGCTGCTCCCCTTAGCAGTGTATTTCAGTAGCTCTGCCTGTTCTGCTCCCTACTCTGTCTTTGGTGAATTCTCTCACCCCCAACCCCGCACCTCTGGCCTATACCCCAGTTCTTGTATAAATAATACCCTAGTTTTTGCATAAATAAATAAAAAATAAAGAAATCTTTAAAGAAAAAGAAAAGGTAAAAACAACAAAAATATACAGGTAAAGAAGAAAGTCATCACTTATTAATATAGCATACACTTTTGAATGCTTGCTTTGCACCCAGCAAAGATCTAGAAAGCTGGAGTATTAAAATGACAACACGGTACTCCAGACCTCAGGGTTCTTATGGTTTTAAGAACATGGCAGGTGTTTAAGAAAAAAAATTGCAAGTCGTGATGGGTGCTAAAATGAATGGATCTATACATAAACACCTGTGCTGTAGAAACACCTGAGCTGAGACTTAAAGGGTAAAGAGGGAGTTGTCAGAATGGGATGGGGAGAAGCTGGACAGTTAGGGGGAGAGCTAAAATGTCATGGGGTTTTCACACAATGTTGAGGAGTTTTGTAATCCATGAAGGTGGCAGGGAGCCATTTTGATCAAATGGGTAAACTTTGAGTGTTTCATCCTCTTTTGGCTACTGGGGCAGGGAGTGCTGGTGTGGGAGAGAAAGGAGTAAACTAGAAGTGAAGAACCCAGTAGGAAATGTACTTAAATAGTCTGAAGGACTGAGAATGTGGGCCTGGACGAGGGCAGTGGCTGGGAAGGTGAAGCGCTGAATGAAAAACAAGAGATATTTAAGAGGCAGATAAAAAAATATGTTGCAATCATTGACAACCAGTCGCAGTGACATATTCTTGTGAATTCAGTGCCTGCTGGGTGACCTTTTTCACAGAAAGAGCAGCAGTTCTGCCTGCTGTTCTATGACTGTTTCTATTTGAGAAATCGAACATTAGAGTTTTTAAGGCAAACTCTAAGTAGTTGTGTGTCACCAACCGAGGGGGATTAGCCCCAAGATGCTGTGGCATTTGTCATCAGCTCTCAGGTTTTAACATGCAAGAGATCATTAACTCTTGGTCCTGGTGCTTACTGTCAAGGCGAACTCTTCTCCTAGTTGCCTGTCAGAAGCAATGAGGCACTGTGATTAAGAAATTGGGCTTGGGGTCAGCCAAGTCTGAGTTTGAATCCACCATTTGCTTCACCTCTCATTTCTGAACTAAGTTTCATTGTCTATAAAATACGGATTAGAATGCCTACTCCCTAGGGTTGCTATTTGAATTAATAAGATACTTGCTTAAATTCACAAAAAGTGGTGGAACTAAAATTCCATTCTGGGTCTAGCTGACTCCAGAGTGCACACTCTCCCTTCTTTCTCTTTCATATTTAATATATGCATTATTTTTTTAATAAATGTTCAAATTCAGCATATGTTTCCCCTTTGACCTAAGAATTATTCAATAGGGAACTCTCAAAAATCCACAAAGAAAGACTTTCTTTGGTTTATCCGCATTACTGATTTCCTAGTTTTTTCCCCCAAAGATTTATTTATTTCTGCATACAAGAGCTGGGGTATAGGTCAGAGGTGCTGAGAGGTTAGAGGAGTCACCTGAGACAGAGTGGGGAGCAGAACAGGCAGATCTACTGAAATACACTGCTGAGGGGAGCAGAGGGTGAGGCAGGTGAGGTCTGCTGCGCCATGTGGGTTACTCCCTGGCTGGGGATTGAACTCATACTGCAGGGCCTCCCGGTGGCACAGCGAGTTGAGCGCTGCACTGTGAAGCTGTCTGAGCCTTTGCAGCGCGGGTTTGATTCCCGGCCAGCCAGGGAGAAACCCATATGGCGCAGCAGACCTCTCCTGCCTCACCCACTGCTCCCCTCAGCAGTGTCTTCGGTCCAATCTGCCTGTTCTGCTCCCCACTTTGTCTCTGGTGAATTCTCTCACCCTCCCATGCCTCTGCCTGTACCCCAGTTCTTGTATAAATAAAAAAAAAAATCTAAAAAAAAATAAAGAAATCAGGAATTTCCTGATTAAAAAAAAAAAAAAAGAACTCATACTGCAGGGGCTGCCCATAGCTACATAGTGCTGAGACTTAACCCCTTGCACCACAAGGGAGGCCCTGATTTCTTAGTTTTATGCCACTACTATCAGAGGATTTTGTTATATTGTTTCTGCGTCATAGAACTTATTGCATTTTCTGGTGACCTAATCTAAGATTAATTTTTTGAATGTTCTATGTGAGTTTGAAAAAAAAAGTGTATTCTTTATTATCAGAGTACCAAGTTTGCCATGCAGCCAATTTCCCTTATTGACTTTGTTGTTTGGATCTTTTACATTTTTATTTATATTTTGTCCCCTTGCCCTGTCTTAGACTGAAAGAAATACGTTAAATGACCTAATATTAGTGTGTTTCTGCAGTTTCTGTTATACAGGCCCCTGTCATGTCCTTTGGTGTGGATGCATAATTGTTGCGTATTCCTCATGAACTCTGGCCACTACCATAAAATTAGACCTGCTTTGACTTGTTTTGTGCTTTTTAGTCTGCATTTTACCATGTCATATATGAAGGTCAAAACCCATGCTTATTCTTATGAGTTTGCATTTGCCTGGAATGCTTAGCCCATTCCTATATCTTTAAAAATAAAAACCTTTGTAAAAAGAAAAAAAAATGATGAGATGCTATTTACCTATCAGTAGGCAAAAAAAAAAAAAGTCACTCTCAGACATTTCTCTTGTATTCAGCAACACTGGATTTTGCAGAGCCCACATTTCTGATCTATACATTCCACTTTGCTGAACATGTAACCAGAATACCATAAGATTTTTCTTTTCTTTTTCTTTTTTTCACATTTTTCCAATGTTTATTGAGTAAACCTTGGTTAATAACATTATATGATGTGTTCATTTACCTTCACCCCAATCTAAAAGAAATATACTACTTTTTCTATTTTATATATTTTTTACATCATTTTTCATTTTTGCACAATGTATGCACTCATAGCAGGAATTTAGAAAACCTAACTAAGGGACCAGGAAAAAGACTAATAATAAAGTAAAAATCAAAATCAACAAGCAACTATAAACCAGAGACATACTACGGGGGGTGGGGGGGAGGGATTAGGGTCAAAATAAGGGGGTGGGGTGGGAATTGTTTGGGGAATATAACCAAGATGAAAATGCACACATTGTGCAAAAAGACTTTTCTTTCTTTCTTTCTTTCTTTCTTTCTTTCTTTCTTTCTTTTTTTTTTTTTTTTTTGTGGGACCCTTGCCAGCGGCCGGGGATCGAACTGGTGCTACAGAGGTTGTGGGCAACCTCACGCAGCCCAGCACTCAACCGCTGTGCCACCAGGGGAGGCCCAAAAAGACTTTTCTTTTTAATTGTCTCCCTCAGCCAGGGTAAAGACTCAGCTCAGCCCTTAAACTTATTAGCAACAGTTTGGATTGGTCTGGACTGAAGCATCCTCCTGGGCCCTTCTATCTTAGCAGGATTCTCACATTCAGTCCTGACCTCTGAGTTCCAACACCCTAGCAAGACAGCTTCCCCCTGCCCACCTGGGAGGCCCTACACTCAGTCATCCATGATGGATGGGAAGAGTATCAATATGAAAGATTAAAACCACATTCTCTGCTACTGGCTGCAAACACATAAAGAAGTTTCCAATATTTGAGCTAAGGTTTGATGCATCCCAAAATATTCTTTCTTTATATAATTTTATTGTTTGATTGAGACAACACTGGTTGATAATATTGTATATGATTTATTGTAAAATATTATTTAAGATATAAATAAGTACAAGAAAAGTTAGAGCATTAAAAGCCCACAGCTGGAATGAACCCTAAAAATCATCTACTTGAACTCTCTCCCCAATACATTAATCACTTCTAAAAGATTCTATGTTTTCTGATCTCTTTATATGTTTCTGATACTGGCAAACTGATGCCACCATCCATTCTAGAGGGATGAATTTGAAGTCCAGTTACATGTTAGTTTAAGGTGTTGGAGCTTCTAGAGGTACTGAGCCTGTTTTTTAAACTGTAGAATGAGGAAAATGTGAGAAACTCAGAAGGCTTTTAAGAGGACTAAGAACATTACAAGTTCAAGGACTAGGCAGGAAAAGTGGAGAACTAGGCAGGTAATTTGCTGGATCCCTTGAAGGTAAAGCAGTAAAAATGACAGGAGAGTTCCCTTTCTTGTCAAAGGAGAAGCCTCTACTAGGTTCCTGCAGCTTGGAGTCCTGCCTGCAACACCACGGGGCTAATAAATCATCACATCTTCCCATTTTTCTAAAAAAGCAGAAATCTGGCTTTTTAATAGAAAATTTCCCAATTATTCAATGGGCAATGAATTCAGATTTCTTTAAAATACTGGATAGACCATTTAGGAAACATATACATGGGCTGATTACACCTGTGAGCTGCCACTTTGCATTCACCAGTCTGGGGCAATTAGCATAATGCCTCACACTAGATAGGCACTTGATAAATTATGAATTCATCAGATTGGAAACCTTAGACATCAGATTCTTGGAAAAAAGACTCATTTGATAGGATAGGGAAGTGGAAACTCAGAGTAACCAGGACATCACCTGTGGGCCCAGAAAATCGGCAGAAACAGAGGTGGAGGAAACTGAGCAGAGAGGAGGGGCTCCTGAAGGAATTCTGCCTTCTGCCCCATCCGCCTGCCCCGACACATCATTTGTAATACTCTCTGGGTCTCCGTGCATGTCCCTGTGCAGATATAACTGACCTAGGAGGGGTGAGGAGCTGGCTGGAATCAGAAGGGCTGCAGCAGCTCCTTAGAGTGAGCTTACTGGGAAGAGAACAAAAAAGTACTGAGCTGGAGCCAAAGAGACAACTTTCTCCTGGCCTCTATTCCCTTTGGCTTTTCCCCATCAGCTACTCTGAGCCCAGCCAAATCCTTCCTGCTGGGGTGGGTTGCAGCTGTCCCACACATGTTATGAATAAACGCCAGTAGAGTTGCTCCTATTTTTAGCATTTTAATGTGGATGCAAAGGTCACTAAGATTCCCCATTTGCTGGCTCAATTACTTTCTCTCTTCTCTGCATAGCTCTTATTTTCCTTCAAGATGTATGTTGTTTTCGGCTCAGATAGGCTAATAAGATATTTTGGGGATGAGGGACCCCAAATATTTACTCCTCCTGGCTGGTTGTCTTAGTACTGGGTGATGTATATCCTGTGTCATGTGAACTCATGCGCAGACTTTGGAAAAGTACACAGCAGCCTTGGGCCAAAGTCACTCCTTTTTGCCCTCTTGAGTATAACGAGAGGCTCGAGCAGAAAACAGTGCTAAGGACCCCTCCTCAAGCCCTCTAAGTGCGCAGCTGAACGACAGAGGGCCAGAGAGGTGGGCTTGCTTACTGCTATTGTGTTAATAATCTGCATCTTATATTTATGCTAAGAATTTCACACTGATTTCCTCACTTAAATCTCACAATCCAGGGCCTCCCTGGTGGCTCAGGGTTGAGCGCTGGGTTGCGAAGCTGCCTGCAGCCTCTGAGGCGCCGGTTCGATCCCCGGCTGCTCCCCGGCCACCAGAGGAGGGTCCCATATGGCGCGCAGACCTCTCCTGCCGCCCGCTGCTCCCCTCAGCAGTGTACTTCGGTCCTTCTGCCTGCTCTGGCTCTGGTGAATTCTCTCACCTCCCGCGCTTCTGACTGTACCCAGTGCTTGTATAAATAAATAAATCTTAAAAAAAAAAAATCTCACAACCCAATGAGGGATCAATAAATTCGATTATTTCCATCTCACAGGTGACAAAACAAAGGTTCAGTGGTTTGAGAAACTTGCCCGCAAGTCACATACCCCGACAATGACAGGCCCAACAAGCTGATTCTAATTCATCAGCCATGACCAGAACCTGCGCTCAGGATACAGCTAGTTCATGAGCGTGAAAGAGAGAAAGAAGGATGGAAGAGGACAGCCAGGAGTTGTCTGGCTTGCACAGCCCCCTTTTAATCTCCTCAGAGGCCACAGAGTTGCTGGGGTGTTGAGGAGAGCTCTGGTTCTCTTTACCTGTTCTCAGGGTCAGCCAAGGCCATACTCCGAGTGACGTAGCACATCTTGAGGGGGATGCTTTTCCGGTCTCTATGGAACGAGAAGGACTGCGAGGACGGAGGGTCTGAGCAGCCGCCCCCTAACCGAGGGGACTCAGGAGGAGGCGTTTCCCACCCAATCTCGGATACTGGGGAGCCTTTCTTCACATAGGGTGTGGCTTCTCGCATGTACTTCACTGCATGGAAAAGACAACAGTAAACACTTTTAAGTATAACTGGGCTGAATTTCTGGAAAGTCTGTCTGCTGTTTTAAAAAACTCTTAAGTTGGTTCTGAATTTCTCTTCCTCTGAAAATATTCTGTTATTTAAATTATATACCAAAGTGACTTTTAGAACTAGACATTGTAATGACCTGAACTTGAGAATTATTTTCAGCAGTTTTCAACTATGACAACTTTTTTCTGATTATATGTTGCTTTCTGGGAAAGGTGCTGAAAAACAAGTGGGTAAAGATAAATGAGAAAGCTTAACTGCAGCTGAAAAATACAATTATTCAATATGGATGTATAGAATCTAGAAGTCACATTATATATTACAGCATTTTTTTGGTTGTTGTTGAGAAGAAAGGCTTTTCAATTTAACAATAATAAAAACATATATGCAAAGAAATACATAAGAAGAACATTTATTCTGTAATGGCAAAATCTATAATGACAGAAACATTATTTATAGATCTAAAATCAGGAGCAAATTAAAGTCTGCTAAAAAGAGGGCAAATTAAATAAATTGTAAAACATCTATACAGTCATTTAGAAAAGTCATAAAAATTCTAAAATGACACAGATATAGATATGTGACATAGAAATAGCTATAAAATCTATTAATTAAAAAAGAGAAGTACATATACTATAATCTTTATACATAAAATCATAAATATATATACACTTATATATCAACAACTATTTATGCATAGAAGCACAAAATGCTAACAATAGTTAGTTCTGGAGAGTGTAAATAAGAGTCATGATGAAGAAACAGACCTTTACTATTCATTTATTAACCTTTCATATTATGCATATACATATGAGTAGCTGCATGCATAGATTGCTTTTCCAAAATTAAAAAAAACGTAGTTTAAGAGCTAAGTAGAACAGACTGAAATTCTCTTGGATATATTTACCTTGATCTTAAGAAATTATTTGCCTACTCTGATTTGAGCATTTGGTTCTTCAACAACTTTTGAGTTGGCAGAGCAGCTAGTCTTGGAACATACAATAAAAACTCATATCCACCCTTCTCTCTGTCACCCTTTCAGTTGGCTCTGTGCTGTTTGTGTGTATGGGGATGGGGTAGAATTTGACTAAATTTCTATGGATATTTGTATTATATATATTTTTAAACATCAACTTTTCTTAAAAAAAGATTTATTTATTTTTGCACACAAGAGCTGGGGTACAGGCCAGAGATGTAAGGGGTGAGAGGATTCACCAGAGACAGAGTGGGGAGCAGAACAGGCAGACTGACTGAAGTACACTGCTGAGGGGAGCAGTGGATGAGTCAGGAGAGGTCTGTTGCACCATGTGGGTAGCTCCCCGGCTGGGGGTCAAACTCGTGCTGCAGAGGCCGCGGACAGCTTCATAGGTTGCGTCTTAACCCCTTGTGCCACCAGGGAGGCCCAATATTTGTATTATAAATGGCAGTTGACTGGAATGAGTTCAGGCTAGGGGGGATTTCTTCCAGATCTCTGATGATCATTTCCACAACCTAGCACCTTCACTGTGCAAGACATGAAGCCAGTAAAAAAATAAATAAAAATTAATTTAAAAAAAAGAAATGCAGACAGGTTTATGGTGACTTCAAAAAGAAATAATATGCAGTTTCCATTCTAAAGAGCTGCAAAATCATGGGCGACGGTCATGGATGCTGTTGGGGTCCCATCAGATCCCTTTGCCAGCCCAGCTTCTGAGTGTTGGCTGAGGACAACTCATGGCTTCTTTCTGCTTTGGAAAACAGCTCTTGGCTCAAAAGAGGCCACCAAACTGGAGACGATAGAGTTGTTGCCCCACTCCCCAGACAGAAGCTCTGCTTCTATGGAAGCCGGCCTGAGACAGTGACCTAATACAGGTACCTAAACTATGGCACAAAGCAGAATGACTTGTATTAACAGGAAAAAAATATGTACTTAGGAAGAACTTATGAGTAAAATAGATCTAGGAACATGAGATTAGGTTCACAACAATTTAATTAGAAAACCAAACATAACCCAGATGCATGCTATATTAAGGGGTCTGATCATAGATATAAAAAAAAAACCCAGCCATATTAACTCAAGACAGAGAATATGGGCTTTAACACCTATTTGAAAAGAAGATATCAAAGGTTTTAACTGAATATAAATACAATTAGGAGAACACAGCTTCATGTTTGGCACAAAACTGCTAGCACAGGTTGTGGTTAATGAAGAAAGGTGATTCACAGGGAGTGTATTTTAAGGGATATTGCTTATTTCTGGGCAATATATTTAAAAGGAACACAAACATACCTAAAAACAAATGCAGAAAACTTAGGGGGACAGATTTAATCTGTTCAAAGCAGGAATAAACAGGATCTTTTTTGAAGATACGGAAATTTTCATCTCTAAAAGTGGTTAGCAGAAACTAGAACACTGTTTTGCACATTGTGGAGTTATACTTATGGAAATCTAGGAAATTCAAGTATGAGCTGAGATGGCTTGAAGACTCTCCTCTTTATGCAATATTGGTCTTTTAGCTGGAGTAGTGGATGAGGATTATGAAAGTGAAAATCCAGGGAGGCTTTAAAGAGAAAGTAGCATTTCAATGTGGTCTTAAAAAGTGTAGCTATTTTTTTAAAAGATTTATTTATGCATACAAGAATTGTGGTACAGGCCAGAGATGTGGGGGGTGAGAGGACTCACCAGAGACAGAGTGAGGAACAGAACAGGCAGACTGACTGAAATACACTGCTGAGGGGAGCAGCGGGCGAGCCAGGAGAGGTCTGCTGCGTCATGTGGGTAGCTCTCTGGCCTGGGATTGAACTCGTGCTGCAATGGCTGCGGACAGCTTCATAGGTTGTGTCTTAAACCCTTGCACCACCAGGGAGGCCTTAGCTATTATTTTTAAAAATAGAACTAATAACTACAGTTGTATTTTTATAATGTACTGTGGTTTACAATTTTTTATTGTGATTCCACTGGAATGGAAATTTGGATCTCTATTTGGAAAGAAGATAAAGAAGGAAAATTTATCACATACCTAATGATACAGCAAGTAAAGAATCAGATGGTTTACCTGTCTTCTCACACTGAATTTCAAAATAACTGTGTGTGTGTGTGTGTGTGTGTGTGTGTGTGTGTGTGTGTGAAAACTAAGATCCAGAGAAGAAATGAGTAATGGATCTTTCATTTGCTGAGTATCCATGTATCCAAAAGCAATAAAAGAAAAAATAACTCTGCCTTTCAGACTTTGCTAGGACTATTCTAATTCCATTGAGACTAAGAGCTTTACATAGCTTGTCCTTTGCAAGACTAGTGTCATTTTATACATCAGCATGCCAATGTCCAGACATTTAACTTATATGGAGGCACATGGCTAACAAGTGATTTCCCCAAAAATCACAGATCATATTGTCTCATGAAATCTGTCTACCCCACCTTGGTGAAGGATGCAACATGGGAAGCTAGTAGGTTTAATGCTATAAAGCCATCACTTTATAGACAGTGATAGCCACATAGTCTAAGACCAAAAGGATGGCAGGACCAGGGGTCAGCTTTCAAGAGGACTGGAAAGTGAAACTGGCTATACCAGTGGAAAACAATATTAGTAGTAATTTCACTAAGGATCTTGGAGTCTTAGGGGGTCATTGCCTGAGATAAACTGAGGAACACTGTATCCATATAAAGTCTGAGGAATCCCATAAGTGTGTGGTTTGATTCACTCATAGGCAGAAACATGGGATATATAGGAAGTCTTACCCTGAAAGCAAATATTTACCAAGCAATCACTTCCATGTGGCAGAGAACATGGGGGATTTACAAAGGACAGAAGACATAGCAATGCCTTGAAGAAAGTACACTCCATCGGAAATGATATTCAATACAGAGCGATCTTTTTAACTCACTAAATGAAAATAAGACAGAGAAAATAATAAGGTAGGTGTGATAAATCAAAGATTTACTCAGCTAACATTTATCAATTTTCATGTGCTTAGGAGTGTACTGTCCATAAAGAATGATGAGAAATGCCCCTGCTTTAAAGCAGTTGAAACCTAGAAGAGAAAGCAGGGAAATGAGTCGGTGAAAAGTTGTCCTTATAAATCTTAAACCTGATTTAAGGAGGTGGAAGAAGCAAATGCAAACCCTTTCTGGAGGAAGGCAATTCCATCCTAGGCATCAAGGCATCCCTAGGTGTCATTTTCAAGGGTAATGAGCAGCATGAAATTAAGTGACTGTGTATACACTGTAACAAGGTATCATGAGTACTTGAACAACTACTAGCAGTAACAGCCCTCCGCCCACCCCCAGACTACAAAACAACTATGTAGGAATGAACGAAAACTTGAGAGAAACTTCCAGAGATTATTTTTAAAAGTGACCTAACATGTTGGTAAAATAACTAAACAGAAAATTTAGTAATAATAGTAATTTTACTACTACTACCACTACCACTACTACTCAGTAGATAGACATGTCAGAAAAAAGAATTAGCATATATACCCCTTTGTTTTTTTGTGAATTTATTTACAGTAACCAAGAGCTGGAAACAACCTAAGTGCCCATCAATATTATTCAGCTATAAAGAAAGATGAAATCCTTCCATTTGCAATAGCATGGAAAGAACTAGAGCATATTATGCTTAGTAAGCCAGATAGAGGAAAAACAAACACTGCATGATTTCATTCATATGTGGCATATAGAGAAAACAAACAAGCGGATGAACTAAATAAAATGAAAATAAACTTTTGGGTTATAAGACCAATTAGAGGTTACCAGAAAGGAAGGGGGGAGGAATAAATAAATTGGGACAAAGAGGATGATGGTAGGGTGAAGGATAGAATTGAACTTTTTATTGCTAAACTTAATGTAGTATCTATACATGTTAACTCTCGAAGATGCACAACTGAAACATATAATGCTATAATGAAATGCTACTTTCATAAAAAAGTGAATTAGGGAGTAAATTGTAGATCAGAGGAAATTATAAAGAATGTAATACAAATTACAAAAAAAGGGAAAATATGGAAGAGAGATTAAGAAATGTGGAGGATGAAGTGCGAAGGTCTAATATATATTTAATTGGAGCCCCAGAAGGAAAGGAGAGAAAGAATGTTACAAAGACTAAGAATTTTCCCGATGGAAAGACACCAACCCACAAGTTCTAGAAATCTGACATGATTTTGCTGAACAACACCTATGGTTTTCACGATCAAGACACACACAAATGTAGCATCATCTCACTTTATACCTTAGGTAGGCTGACTGGTTTAGCTTTTCCTTAGAAATTATGAGAAAAAGCTCTTTTAAGGGCTTTAGATATCACCTCTTCCTTTTACTTATTTTGCTAGGAAGGCTCAGCAAAAACTCTCATGAGTCCAGAGATCTCTGGCACCACCAGAAAACACGTTTTCAATTTCAAGGAGACTAAGATTATCATCATTGTTCCCAAGCAAGATAGACCAAGGTCACTAAACTTTTTCCATATCAGTCTCAGTCTTGAGGAAAACAACATCCTGTTTAAAACTGCTTTGATCAGGAGTCCTACTTCTTTTTGAAATGCACAGAAAAATGGAGAAATTTGATCTTGTGTATAACAAAGAAAGAAAAAGAAAGTTGCCATTGAATTTCTACTAGGGTCTATAACTTGTGGTCTAGGGGAAGTAATAAATTAGAATATTCCTTCTTGCTAGAAGAAAGTCCAAGTAATTTCTCCAAGTTTTGACCATCAGTTATGACCATAATTCTACTACCTCACAGTCCCTCCACAATTACCAATGGAGGCCTAAGTTTAATTCCCTTCTCCCCACCTACAGAGAGTAAAAGCAGAGTGCCTTGTTTGGGTGTGGAAAAGCAGTATCTCTAACAGGAAATGAAGAGTTTGTGTTACCATTTTATAGTTCTTTGTGTCATGAAATTTCTGCACATTGCAATAAAAATAATGAGAATGTGGTCTAATTCAGGGAGGGCAAGGTGTTCCTTCAGACGAAATGGACTGAAATGGGTACTCCATTTCACAATGTGAGAATATTCTTGTGGTTTGTTTTTCTTTTACCAAATATCTAGAATTAAATAAAATGGCTGCTAGGTCAGCTCTGCTCAGGGCCTCAGGCTTCTATTCCTTTCATGTTCTGTATCTCTAGCCTGCCATCTAATGACCCAAGATGGCTGCTGGAGTTCCGGCCATCATGTCCAAATCCCCATCATTAGGAAAGAGGAAGAAATGAATAACATATCATCTTTCTTCTTTAAAGGGCAATTTTAATAAGTTGACACACCATATTGGCCAGAACTTAAGTCCCAGGGCCACTTAGACTCTTCACTCTGGACAGCTCTATACCCCACCCCAGCTAAAAATTAGAAGTGGAAGCCATTACAGTAGAAGAAAATGGATATTAGAAGACAACTTTCATTCCTAATTCTGTATGCTGAACAACTCATATTTTATAACACCACAAATGCAAATAAAAAAAAAAAAAACACAACTAGGTTCCATGAGCTTTGTTAAGTGTTTTCTGTGTACTAGCTCATTAGAAGCTTACAACTATCCTATGATACCGGCATTGTAAACATCTCTATTTTACCAAAGATACTGCATTAAAGAGAGTAAATTATATGCCCAAGTTAGAGCACAAGAAATTGGCAGAAACTTGAGTCAACTTCAGGCAGCCTGGCTCCAGAGTCCTTGCTTTTAACCATGAAGCAATACTGTTTCTCACACTTTTTAAAAAATTAATTGGATGTGTGCATATGTGTGTGTGTGTGTATTTAAGCCAACATTTTTATTTACTGGGAGAAAACATCCAATTAAGAGTCTATTGCCTGTAACATAAGAGAGCTTGATTTTGTAAACCTGAACTATTAAACTATGGCATTTCAATAAATGCCTTTTAAGACACTGTAATATGTATTCATAATAGAGGGTTTAACCTGGCAGAACTGAACAGCTAGTGTCTGTATAATTACACCTCATGTGCTTACAGAGAGTAATTTCAGGCAAAGGGCTGTTGAAACCAATCAAGAAACAGCCAGGCCCAGGTTTAGGGCATCTCATCATCAGAACTAATTAATAAACCATGCCCTTTCTGGGCATCATGAATTAAAAACTGTGGTTGAGCAATTAAAATTCCAGTGTTCACTTGCAAAAAGCAGGAGCAGGGGGAGAAGAGCAGTAAGAAGTGGTCTTCAAACCAATAATCCACCAAGTCACTTTCAATATGTATTTCGTTTTTCATTTGGAGGAGAGGCCATTGTAAAGATTTGAAAAAACATTCTGTAAAGCTCAAGTTTGCTTAGGCCCCAAGTAGCCACAATTAAATCTTTGTTGGGGCAGCCAGATGACATTTGAAAGAAAAAGCACACACAGGCCACTAATGAGGAAATGCTTTCGGCAAATCCAATCAGCATTTCTACCAGGCTAGTTTCCGGGGAGCCAGCAATTTCCTCTGATATGTGTGAATTTTCTTCTTAAAAAAAAAAAAAAGGAAAAACAAAACAAAAACAAAACGAGGTTTCCACATCACAGGAAGGAAAAGAAATAGTTCATTCCTCTAGGGGATGAACCCAAGTGTACATTTTCTAATGTAAGGAAGGAGAAAGAGAATCAGTTGGATGCAACAAATGTGGCTGTTAGACCTTTGGTGACGCTTTCAAGTTGGGGGCAGGTTGGTGACAGTGGGATTTGCTGGTAAAATGCAATGTAAGACACAGTGTTCCCTTTGTGGCATTTTCCCAGGTCATCTTAGAAAGGAAAAATGCAGTGGAAGAGCACAGTATTTCCAAAAAGAACAAGAAATGATGAAAGAGGTAATATAAGCTGTTCAGAAACTACAGCTAATCTCTCAGGACGCTGAGTGGTGAGGCAGAAGGAGGATTGCTCTTGGGATCCAGGGACCTGGATTAGAATTTCAGTTCGGCCACTAACTAGCTCTCTAGCCCTGGGCAAGTCACTTCACGTCCCAGAATTCATTTTCTCCACCTGTCAAGGTTGGGAAATAAGGTCCCTACTCTCCAAACACTTTAGGACTCTTTGGGAAGCTGCCTTTTCTTTCAACATAAAAGGACTATTTTTTTTTAATTTATTTATTTATGCATACAAGAGCTGGGGTACAGGCCAGAGATGCAGGAGGTGAGAGGATTCACCAGAGACAGAGTGGGGAACAGAACAGGCAGACTGACGAAATACACTGCTGAGGGGAGCAGCGGGTGAGACAGGAGAGGTCTGCTGCGCCATGTGGGTTGCTCCCTGGCCGGGGATCGAATTCGTGCTGCAGAGGCTGCAGATCGCTTCATAGTGCAGTGCTTGACCCCTTCCGCCACCAGGGAGGCCCAAAAGGACTACTTCTTACCTCATCTTTTCATTTGTGTCATCCCCCTACGATAATTCTGCAATAATGTGTGTTAAATTCTTTGGCCTTAGGCAGGTGTGTCTTCCCACTCTATCAACCTCCAAGGCACCTGATAAATATGAGGTTGAGGTGATACTCATGTTACTTTTTCTTTGGTTTGGCAGTGGAGTTTAGGAGAATCAAAGTTTTCATTCACTTACCAATATTTACTTTATTCCATTCTACTAGGTGGGTCCATGAAGATAGGACTTTAAGAGACATTTGAAGGATGACAAAAAACCTCTTTCAAAATAATCCTATTTAGGCAGGACAGTCATTTTATGTGACCTGCTTTCAACAAAGCAAGGTCACTGTGACCAGAGCTGCGTACTGAGACCTAGGGAAAGTGTCTAATGCCATGAGTCATTCGAAAAACTGGAAGCAGGATTGTTGTTGTTACCTATTAATTTGGCAAATGTTTAAAGAATTTCTGCTAGACATTTCTGAATGTTGGAGTTGTCTCAGCAAGGAAGGGAGACTCACCTGCCCTCCAGGTGCCTTATATTCCCATGTATGTATATATGTATGTGCGATGGGGGGTGGGATAGAGGCATTAAGTAGACAAATGCAGGGCACTGCTCTACAAGGGACACTTGTCTCAACTCACTAAGGACCACTCACATCTGGTCCCTGCCCACCCCTGCCTCATCTCAGCTGCTTACCTTTTGGTCTTCACAGCTTACATACAAAGCATAGAAAAATCATTGAACATGCCATGTTCTCTCCTGTCTGTGTGGTTTCTTTGGCATGGACACCTTTCTGGAAAACTCATACAGTAGCAACAGGCAGAGCTGGGATGTGACCTGAAGCTGTGCAGCGCCAAAGTTTTCAGTCCTATTCATATTCCCATTCTCCTTCCTTACACTCTGGATGCTATCTCTACATACAGCTGAGCATTCTTGTCTGTCCAACCATAGTATTTTTAGAAATCATGCTACTAAAAAGCCTTTTTTTTGGTCTGAAACACTTTTCTTACATATTCTTTCCTTGTACTGATGTCAAATCTTACCCCCACAATTTATATGCACTGATCGTGGCTCTGCTCTGCAGAGATACACAAAGCATCTTGAGCATCATCTAAACTGAGACAATAGAAATGTTGTCTTCACAAAAAAGTTGAAGTTGAGTTGGCTTCACAAAAAGAATAAGACAAGGCCTGGTAAAAGGCGACTGGACCTACTGGTATCTTGGTCATTTGGCATCCAGATTTGATTGGATTCCTGGTCCACATTTTCTAAGAGAATTAAAGGTGGGAATAGAGAGACTAATGTTTGACAGCATGATAGTTTTTACTACCTCAGATTCCATAGATAGCTGTTGGGAGAGGTATCCAATTACTTAGGTGCAAAATTAAGATTTTAATGGCTTTATACAGACCCAACTAAAAAGATGAAATATAATGGGGATATGATGGAAAGTTCTGTCAGTATGTATTCAAAACAAAAATCACTGTAACATGTAAGGTAGGAAAACTGTATTAAAAACATTTCCTGTGAAGAAAGGTTTTTGGGAGTTCCAAGATATGATTGTTATAATAAAATCATAAGACATTAGTCCCCACTGATAAAAATATGGTGTTCAGAAAAGGGAGGACAGGACTGCTTTCCATTTTGCCACCTTGCTCAATCCCTACCTGAAGTCCTTATAGGTTAGATATTGTTTATTTTTATTTTTTTTTTTTTAATTTTCTAGAGGCATGTCTTATTTATTTATTTATTTATTATTTGTTTGTTTGTTTGGTTTATACATGCACTGGGTACAGTCAGAAGCATGGGAGGGTGAGAGAATTCACCAGAGCCAGAGCGGGGAGCAGAGCAGGCAGAAGGACCGAAGTACACTGCTGAGGGGAGCAGCGGGCGGCAGGAGAGGTCTGCGCGCCATGTGGGACCCTCCTCCGGTGGCCGGGGAGCAGCCGGGGATCGAACCGGCTGCAGAGGCTGCAGTCAGCTTCGCAACCCAGCGCTCAACCGCTGCTCCACTGGGGAGGCCCAGGTTAGATATTGTTTAAATGAGGGTAAGGAGAGTGACAATGCTCTTGAAAGGCTCAAAAATAAAGAAAACAGAAATGAATGGTATTTGAGGACAAAGCATAAAGTTTGGGGTCTGACTGCTGGGGTCCAACTCCTAGTTCTTCAATAGCCTAGCTCCGTGGCTTTATACAAATTAGTTGGTTTCCTCATGTGTTAGTTCTTTTACTTATCTCAGAGGATTGTTGCCAGGATTAAATAATATAAGTAAAAAAATATATAAGAAACTTGGGATAGTAAACACCATAAGGGTCAGTTATTATTGTTAGCAGTGAACCCAGAAAAAAAGAAAGTTTATAGGATCTAAATAATGAGAGTTAAGCTAAGCTCACTTTGTTTATCTCTGCAGAACCATGATCAGTGGATGTAAATGATAGGGGTAATAACTGGCTTCAAAATAAGAAACACTGTATAGTAGTGAGTTTCCTATTACTAGTGACATTCAAACAGAAACTGGATTGTTATCTCCCAGCTACGTTAGTGAAAGATTCTTCTACTCGGTGGAGGAACAGATTCTCTCTAAAATCCCCTCAAGCTGTCACGTGCTATTATATATTCCTTCTGGAATGTGATTAAGATAGCCAACCCAAAGATTCCAATACAGTGAGGGCAGGTCAAGGTCAACAACCATGCTGTTCATTCTTTATTATTATATGCTCATTAGCTGCATGTTAGCTGTAAGACAATGGGACAGTTTATACCTCTACCTGAGTCTTAGACTCCACATCTGTTAAATGAGGAAAACAATGCATTCCTTATAAAGACAATACAATGAGTTAGTATAATAATTGAGCTCCAGTGTGAGATGATCAGGTTCAAATCCCAAATCTTCCACCTCTAAGCTAGGCTTGTTTGAACATGGTATATAATCTCTCTGTACCTCAGTTTCGTCACCTAATAATTGTAGGACCCACTTCACAAAATTGTTATAAGGATTAAATATATTTTCCAAATGAACACAAAATCCTGAGAATAGTACCTGGCACATACCTGGCACTCAAATTTACCTATGACTACAGTGTTGTTGCTGTTATTGTTGTTAAGAGATTTAAAGAAGAAAATGCATTGTAAGGACATCAGTTTCTCTTTTAACTCTAGGAGCTGTCAAAATTGTAAATATTTGAAAGTATAATTTCATTCATTCATTCACTGGATATAAAATAATCCCCTTGTCTGTGCTCTGTGGACTAGACAGGATGGATAACCAGTTGGACATAAAAGTTTCTGTATCTGAAGATTTTTAATCATGCTAGGGAGAAAAGGCACATAAATCTAAAACCTGAGGATTGCTACAGAGTATAATTCAACACACACCCACAACCCTCCACACACACACATGCACACGCACACACACACACAGAGTTTAAGGTTTATTCATCACATATTAGTAAGTACTGAGAGGACATAGATTAATGGTGTCTATAGATTCCATCCCTCAAAAAATTTCAAGAATAACTATAAGAAAGAAAATATCAAAATCAACAAACAACTATGAACCAGAGACACTCTATGGGGAGTGGGGGGGCGGGGAAAGGAGGGCTTGGGGTCAAAATAAGGGGGTTGTAATTGTACAGGGAATATAAAAAATAAAATTTAAATAAAATGTGAAAAAATAAAAAATTAAAAAAAAGAATCACAGAGGTCAAATGCATGAGTCTTAATTAAATTTCACTGGACAGATAAAAATGATTTCAAATAATTTGTTATTAACTTTATTTTCTAAAAACTTTTGGAGTACATTCATTGCAAGTTTAAGGTGCTAGTTTAAAGTCTTTCCCAGAGTTCAAATGTTCCCAGTAAGTACAGGAAATGTACCCAAAAAACAGTGCACATAAAGTCCTATTTCAGGTATGTGTCTGCAAATCAGCTGTTATACATAATGAAAAATGTAGCTACTTTATTCACACAGAAAACAGGCATTTCTTCTAAATAGCAAGAAAGTCTAATTGGAAAAAAAATAAATTGAGGCCAGGACTTTTCTGACCTTGCCTTGCTATGGCAAGCTTGATCTTGGTACTCTCTGAAGAATAAATTGATCCCAAGAATTAAAAAAAAAAAAAAAAAAAATTCCAGCAGACTCCTTACCATGTCACAGTCAAAATTTCTCTTCCTTGGGAATAAGTAACTATTTTAACAGCTATACCCTAAACATCTAAAGACAGGAAATGAGTAACAGGCAGATAGGATGTCTGAGCACTCAATCCCTAGTGTTGTTTTTACTCTTTCCTAGACAGAAGACCACACGTGAATGGGACTTTACGTCAAAGGGCAGGAAGTGCAGTTCTCACTTCCTCCTAGCAGGTATCTCTGGAAAATAAATCTCTATTATTCCAGGTGTAGGTTGATTATAACATCCTACAAATCAAACTTGGGTCTCAGTAAATTTGCAGTTACTTTCAATGGCAGAAGCTCAGAGGCATAAAACTTTTCAAAGAAAATCACCTTAAGTAGACAAGATAACATTTCCAAGAACAGACTCAAATCAGCTATGAGATTTATTTTTTTTGCCCTAACCCCATTATGCAGAAGCCCCAAAGAAACATCTGAAAGTAAGGGATATTGTAGGGGGAAGGAAGATTAAGAAACAGGAGGTTGCTCAAACTGGACAATGTTATGAATATCTATAATTTTGAAAGTGTTTTATGGTTTAAAGCACTTCCATGTACATTGTCTCATGTACATTTCCTGCTTACTGTCCCCCCATCTGAACTATGTGTGAATTGGAAGTTATGTAAGAATCTGACTGTGCACTTATTTTTTTGAGACTTCCATGACCCAGTACCAAATTCTACCCCTTCCCAAGTACATATATAAACACAAGTCCATCTTGCTCAACAGAACTAGTACCCACTAGATTTACCTGATGCACTGGATTTTCTCCTAAAGGCAAACTTTGTGCCACCTTGCTTGCAACTCCTTTGGGAGAACAATCGTCATGAACTACAAGAAGCAGAAAAGGATGACAGGGGAGAGACCTAAGCAAGCTTCTTTAATCTCAGAGTCAGGAGAATAAAGCTTCACAAGTTTTTTCTCTAAGCCTCTAAGGGCTTCACTTAAATCTGAAAAGTCAAGCTAGAAGGGCTGCATATTAGACAGATGGGTTATTATTTGTTTGCTTTTTTAAAGAGGTAAAAAAGAAGTGATGATGAGTATCAGTGAACAAATCCAACTTCCTATAATAAGGCAGACCCATAGGAAAACTTAACAATAAAAATGATAGGTAAATTGAGATTTGGAGAGTTTAGATATCTTAGCTCAAATAAGCAGCAGGCCTGGAATTTGATTCCTTATGTTCTAAATCTAGTAAGTAATCTAATATACTAGAAACAATACAGTAAAAATACAGCTGGTTCAAGTGAGATGGGGACATGGTCAATATTATTGTAGTTATTGAGTTGTTACTGTCACTGGAAAAATGTATGGATAAGGGGGGATTAAACCAATAAGCACACTTGAATGATTATATCAGAATTAGAATGATCAAAATATTCTACAGATAAAAAGAAAAAATAATTCACAGCTGTCCTAAAGGCAATATAGAAAAGACTGGAGAAAAACAACAAGATATTCCCTTGGCATGTTGGATAAATAAAAGAGGTTACCAAAAATGACTATTGTAAATACAAGGGGAAATAACTATTGATACAAAGAGAATTAACAAGAGTAACTCTTCTGATGACATGATAATAAATTTGAAAACTTAGATGAAATGCACAAATTTTCAGGAAAAAACCTAACTCTCTAAAACTGACCTAAGCAGAATTAGAAAAGATATACAGTCCTGTAATTCTTAAAGGAATGGAAATATTGGTTAATACTCCTCCCACAAAGAAAACACTAGAGTCAGAAGTTAGTAATTTCTACCAAATTTTTAAAGAATAAAATTTTCAAATATTAAATTATTTCAGCAAAGAAGCCTCCTCAATTTGTTATATGAAACTCATATAATGTTAATAACAAAACCAGATAAGAAAAAATTCAGAAAGGAAAACTGCCAACCAGTTATATATTAATTCATAAATATAACTGCAAACATTCTAAACAAAATATCAGGGAAGCAAAGTCCAATAATATATGCGTGTGTGTAAATAATAGCACAGCTTTGGTCTGAGGAAACTATAAAAACTTGCCCCAGAGAACTGTAGGGTAGATTTTTTTTTAAATATTTATCTATCTATCTATCTATCTATCTATCTATCTATCTATCTATCTATCTATCTATTTATTTATTTATTTATTTATTTATTTATTTATACAAGCACTGGGTACAGTCAGAAGCGCAGGAGGGTGAGAGAATTCACCAGAGCCAGAGCGGGGAGCAGAGCAGGCAGAAGGACCGAAGTACACTGCTGAGGGGAGCAGCGGGCAGCAGGAGAGGTCTGCGCGCCATGTGGGACCCTCCTCCAGTGGCCAAGGAGCAGCCGGGGATCGAACCGGTGCTGCAGAGGCTGCGGGCAGCTTCACAACCCAGCGCTCAACCGCTGCACCACCAGAGAGGCCCTGTAGGGTAGATTTTTAAAAAAATATATGGTAGATTTTAATAAAATTTAAAGTGTGTACTAATTTTTAAAAGTTTTAAATTTTAAATTATGTAGTAGCTAAAGGTACAATTTACATTAATATAGTTCAAGTATTCTTTCAGCTTAGAGAAAACTGTTCAGTTTTATGACTAGAGCTAGTAAGGAAACTAAATCACCATATTAGCATTTATCTACAAGCAACATCATAGAACCACATAATAGATTTGAAGGATATTATTTGGGTCCTTTTCCCAGGTATGTTAAAACTCTGGTTTTAGTTAATACCAGTAAATACCTGGGTTCCAGTGCTCCATCACAAACAATGGTTTGTCCCTTGCACAGTCAAAAAGATTGTTGGTTTGGGGGCCTCCCTGGAGGCGCAGTCAGTTGAGGACAGCGCTATGAATTTGTCCGCAGCCTCTGCAGTGTCAGTTCGATCCCCGCCGGCCTTGGAGCAACCCACATGGCGAGCAGACCTCTCCTGTCTTGCCCGCTGCTCCCCTCAGCAGTGTATTTTGCCAGTCTGCCTGTTCTGTTACCTGCTCTGTCTCTGGTGAATCCTCTCACCCTCCTGTGCATTTGGCCTGTACCCTGGTTCTTGTATAAATAAAATAAATCTTTAAAAAAAAAAAGATTGTTGGTTTAGATTCTTCTAGATACAGGAAGATATGCCTTAAAATATTTTCCGGTGATTGTCCTGAGATTCATATTGGAACCTAGAGCAAGCTGCCTTTTAGAACAAACAAAATTCCTGACTATGTGTTAAATATTAAGCAATTTCATATGTATAATAAACACATGAGTGACAAGTTCTTACACCCTGTTTAAAGTTATATATACTGAGGCTTAAGGAGGTCAGGGAATGTTCCATGTAGTGGAGGAATCAGGAGTCTAAGTCAGAGTGGTGAGCTGAAGGCCTGTAATCTTTTAACTAAGCTAAATTGGTCCTTGACAAGCCCAATAGAAATCCTGTTGTTTAGTTTGAGCCTTTCCTTTCACAATACCCACCACTTCCTCTTCTTTCCTCCTCCCAGATGA
The DNA here is from genome assembly GCF_014898055.3 of Talpa occidentalis. Lineage (NCBI taxonomy): Eukaryota > Metazoa > Chordata > Mammalia > Eulipotyphla > Talpidae > Talpa > Talpa occidentalis. Next base: position 16,500,607 of record NW_026555331.1, on the reverse strand, counting down.
GATCACGGACACTGATAATGTGTTAGGAGGAAGGGTTTAAGGTCATCTCTCCAGTTCAACAGCTATTTTCCTTTTGAGCTTTGATCTTTACCTTTTGACCTTTTGTTGGCCCTGGTCTATATGCAGAGGTGGTGAGGGAGGGGATGGCGGAGATATGGATAATTTGGAACATAAAAAGGTACCATTAAATTGGAACCCCTAAAATGGGGGCTACACACCTGCCTGCTCTCTCTGCCCTGCTGTTTCTGTTTCTGGAAGTTTGCTTTGATCAGAAAGGATCAAAAAAGTGGATCAAAATGGTACACTATTTTTGTATACCTGACAATAAATATTCTAGTTTAATGCATACTAATCCCCTGGGGATTAGTGCTAGGAAATGGGAAATCCTGGCTGTGAATTACAGACTCAATGCTCTCATTGTCCATCATCCTGCGCATCCAGGCTTCCTTCCATACAAAGATGCCAGGGAAACAGTTGCTGCAGATGTTGGCAATTATCTTGAACCAAAGAGCTCAAGTTTTTCTGCATGACAAAAATGAAAGTGCTTTATTTTTATTAGGCTTCAAAATTTTACTCCTTTTTCTCTTTTGTTCAACAGATAATGCTTATCTAAAATACACTACCTTGTAAGACAAGCCTGTAAGTCCTGTGAATTTGTGACATGAACAGCCTCCAGAGGGCTCTGATATATAATAGTCAAATATTTATAATCAAAAATACTATCTATAATTTCAGAAGTAGAATCTGAAAGACAAAATTTCATGATTGATGTAGTTTGTTCTGTTTCTTATGTGTGTTTGTGTGTGTGTGTATTTCTTTCTTCCTTTTTCTGATCCTTGGGTAACACCCAAACACTTTTTAAGTGAAATACTCAGTTTTGAGAAAACCCACCCACATTAGACTATATAATACACTAATTACTTCCAAGAAATAGTTCCTTCGAGCTCTACAATTATTTATAAACATTAAGACATTTCAGTGAATCATACTGAGTTCATGGGATCATAGATTTATGTAAGTGAATTACACTTGGAATGAATTTTCAATCTGAACTTGCAAATATACAACATTATTCACACAGCTAATAAAGTACATACAGTTCTAAACTGTTCAACAATGCCTGTTGCCAAAACAAGGAGGTTTGAGAAAGAAGCAATGGAAATACTGAATCTCAGCTTTATATGCATTTCTCTGACATGTAGATAACTGAATCATTCAGTCATCTGGAAAGGTACAGTGAAGACAAAGACGTCACATTGTAAGACATATAATGACACAATAAACCTGTTAATACCACAGCGGCATTTATTTCTCCTTTAGCCAAAACTGTGAATAATAACAGCAAACATTCATTCCTAATTCATAGATATTTATGAACTGCCTATTAAGGATCTTACATATGCCTCACAATAACCTGTTTTACACATGAAGAAGCTGAAGTTCAAATAGGTGCACTTGCCCAACATCACATTACATTGCAGAGAGGAGATCTGAACCTGTGTTCTGATGTCAGCACCAACCATTATAGATGCAGTGGATCTGGAACACTGGCCCCCTTCTCCTCACTCTTTCTAGTACCCACTGATGTGCTTTCAGAAATCCAACATTATTCCCAGGAAGAAAAAGCATTTGAAAATGTATTGACCCCATAGTGTAGTCATGTAAATAGTGTCATTCTTTGAAAGAATTTTAAAGTGGAAAAAACTGGACAAAGTTAAGAATACCTGGGTTGAGGCAAGTTCTCTCAGCTACACAATGATGGGCAACTCACTTAATCTTCCTAAAACTCAGCCTCCTCACTATATATACACCAATAGAAATGAAAATTTATTTTTAAATGTAGGCAACATTTTCAGAGAGAAAATTGTTCAAATCTCAAGTGCATAATTCAGTTAGTTTGGATATGACACACATTACTTCTATCTTCCTAGAAATTTCCCTCATGTTTCTTTTTAGTTAACTACTCCTCCTCTACACAGCCATCTGCTTATTTAGCAATTTTTCTACTCTAGCATATTCTAGAATTTTTCCAACTCAGAAAAAAATTATTCTAGGATATTCTGGAGTTTTAGATATAGCCTAGAATTTATTGATTCTAGAATTTTCTAGACTTTTCCACCATGAAGTTATTTTGAGATTTATCCCAGTTGGAGTCTGTGATAATAGCTCATTCCCAACAGTAACATTTTGATAGATGCATTAAAAATGATAATGTGCACATTATCCATTAAAGTTGCTACCAAAATAGTTGCTATCATTATTACTTGAAAGAGGAACCCAGGGCAGCACTAGAGGCAAGGGGAGGAATATCTAATCTATCACACACTGAAATATATTTGAACAAAGGGATTCACTAATTGTGTTTCTCTTATCACGCTCTGTGTTTAAGGACATCGCATTTTGGGTGGAATTGGATTGAATTTAGCCTACCAGACCTGAAACACAATTTTGATAGTTCCCTCCCAGGATACGTCTAGAAAACTCCCTTCTGCCTACCATAGACATGGAAGCCCACCTAGGTCAGAAGATTACCTTTGAGAGACCCATATGTGCAAAGCCACCAATAACACAACTTTCAGCAGGATCTAAAGCTTATGCTGTCAATCCTGGACAGCTATGTAATTTAATTTTTTCCAGGTGAACTGGAGCCTGGCCCTTGCAAGTCTGACATCAGTACTGCATTTCACAGAACACAATTTGGTCACACTAAATCAATTCACATTCTAGAAGGAAACAGAATCATTGAGATGCATATTTCCTTTCTGGCAGAGATATTCTCCACTAAAAGCATGGTCTTCAAAACTAAATGGAAACAAGGAGGATCCCCGAAGAGTCTTCTCAAAAATCAGTCTTAGAGAGTTCTTTAAGCAAGAAGCTCAGAAGCTTGTGTTAACCAAACAGGTGAGCTTTGGAAATGACATCCTTGTTCAGGTGGCATTTGGGCAAGAATGATCCCCTACAAGGAAATGCCAAAATAGATGATGTTTATTAAAATATCAAGTCACATTTAGAGCAAGGTATAGAAGAAAATCTCAGTTACTGCAAGCCTGTGGGTGTAAGTTTCTATCCTGCTTCCTGCAGAAACAACATCTGTTCTTACACTTAACACAAGTCACCTCTGATATTTATTGCATTTGCTGAATGCTGAGAGGATCTGAAATGTTAAACCTCTTGATCTGTCAGCAGTCTTGGATTTCTATGAAAAGAGGAGCTACATAATAGCACAAATTGGAGAAATTTCATGTACCCAAAAGACATAAATCCCCATCACAGTTGAATTCTCTTTCAATACACAACCATAGATGTAAAAAAAAAAATTCCAACCTTTATCTTATAACCTTCTCTTCTTGTCATTTTTCTCTACATGCAGAGCTCCACGTCCTGTATTAAAGTGCTTTCAAGGTCATTCTATCTCAACTTAACCCATTCACTTCTCCACATCAAGTTAAGTTTACCTGCATAGAAATCAAAGCATGTGTTTGATTTCATTAAGTTCACACTGTCCTTATGAGAAAAATAGGGCTTTTGGTTCATTATCCTAACTGTTAATAAAAGATAAAATTGCTTTTATTTGAACAGGGTTTACATTTTATTATTTTTAAAGATTATGCATACAATAATCTTGTAGGCCAGAGGGGTGTAGGCCAGAGGTGCGGGAGGGTGAGAGGATTCACCAGAGACAGAGTGGGGAACAGAACAGGCAGATCTACTGAGATACACTGCTGAGGGGAGCAGCTGGCCAGGCAGGAGAGGTCTCCTGTGCCATGTGGGTTGCTCCCTGGCTGGTGATACCTTGACAGCGCTGTCGCGAACCCTTGAGCCATCAGGGAGGCCTGGTGGGGGAAATGTTTTGAGAAACTAGTCAGAATCCGAACCTACCAAAAGAGCCAAGTCCCCATCCTATCAAGGAGGAAGGGTTTCTGACAAAAGCAATGAGGAGAACCAACTGACACCATTTTGTGATGGTACCATTTACCTTGGCAAATTCCTTCTGATTTAATCCAAAAGCAATTCCTCAGTCCTCAGAATCCTTAGAATCCTCTTCTCTGTGAGCCTAGTAGACTCTGGGCTCCTTTGTCTGTGGGAAAAACCCAGGTCTTTCATCCCTGTTGTTTTAGGGCCAAGCTCATAGTTGGCATCCAATAAACATTTGATGAACATGTACATAAATGAATGAATGGATGAAAGGATAAATTTTCATATCTTAAGCACATCTGCCACAGACTGCCAGAGGATAAAGGATATATCCAGGATTCTATTATCATGACAACAAATTTCACTTGCAATATACTTCAAACTGTTTTCACACACTAGTATCCTTAAACTTTAATCCCCCTATAAGCTATTCATATATTATAATGTTATTTTCTTCGCACAGAACAAAGCTGATCCCACAGACAACATTTTAAGCAAACTATACCATTTTATGAAGATCAATACTTGTAGTTAAGCATCTATTCTAGCAGCTGACTTTAAAGATAGATGTCCTTCCTCCCAGAAGGAGGATGTGAAAGGTTAAGATGTAGGTCTCCGTTTCTGTACAGTTGATGACCAGGATCTTGTAGGTAACAGGAGAAATGTTGACAATCAGAAATGCCAGCGGCTTCCAGCAATGGCCACCCTCTCATCAGTGGCTTCTCACGGAGGGGGACTTCACAGGCATCAGCGTGGAGAGGACCTAAGCATCACGTTTCAGTTTAGATGCCCTTGACCTTCTCTTCAATCTGAAATTCTAAAATTTCAGGATTTAGCACTAGAGCAGAAGTTTTTGTTATACTATGAAGTGGTCTGGGGACTGCCAAATAATTCACACAAGAGCCAAGGCCCAGAGGACCTCTGGTAGTGACCTTTTCTAGCCAAGGGAGTTAATCATTTCTGCAGAAATCCTTAGGTTCCCCAAGACCAACCATTTTGTTCAAGCACAAGTCCCTTTAACTTGTCGCTGAATCTTCCTCTGGCTCAAGACTCTTTCTAGCCATTCTTTAAATCACTATTTCCCCCCATGAAAGGTGGTTCAGCCTTCCTGTGCAAACTAATCATGGGCTTGTAGGCGGCTGCTGGGGAAAAACATCAGGCAGACTGATTAGAATGCTGTGATTCTGATCCTCAGGCCACCGTGGACCTCACTGATAATGGAAATGCAGTTTAATGTTCCTTTCAGTGCTGCCTAGATGATATGAAATATCACCTGCTAGCACAGAGCCTAGGATGCAGCCCACTGAACCCCACTCAAGCTGGCCTGCTCTATATTAAGGCCGTTCTCCCACTGCATGCACTGAAAGCTAAGACACTGAGCCTTTGCAGAAAGGTGGCCCAAGTCTAAGGAGAGCTTAGATGATTCCAGTGGCCCAGGGAATAGGACTAAACCTGCTCTTTTGGTTCCAACTTTGCCTCAACACATTCTCTCTCTGGTTTCAGTTTTACTGATAGAGCTTCTCAGCTAGCAAATAATGCTAAGACTTTGTGAGCACTGAGATTTGCCTTTCTCCACCATGCCTTGCTGCAGAGGCTGGGCAGGAGTCAACACAGTTGATTGCATTGTCAGATGAGTCCTTTTCCCAAAGCAGATAACGAATGGCCAAGAATGAAGTGTAGGCCAGAAGGGAGCAAGGAGGGTCAAGGTAGACTTTCTGTTGTATGCTCCTGACAAAGAAACAGGGTCAGCATAAGAAGTTGTTTATTCAATCCCTACACTTATAGAGAGAGGACCTTCAGGGCATGCTTAGAAAAAACAAAAATGAAACATGAAACCTCCCTCTTTCCTCAAGTGGCTCAAAGAAGAGTATACATCAAGGGTGCATGAAGATGGGCATGGGGAGAAGAAAAGAGGCACCAGACATGTGTGTTGATCAACCCTGAGATGTCCTGCCTTTGAACCAGAAAAGAGAAGTCATTTCCTGAGTTCCACTCTTATAGGGACCTGCTTTGGTCCTCCAAGGGGTAAGGAATCCTCCAAGTTAAGGGGATACACCTATTGAAGCCTGTGTCCCCTTTCAGGACCCTGGAATTTGTAGTCTAAATGATGTCAAGTTTGGTTCCAGGGCATATGGCATCTTTCCCAGCTGTCTGTCCTCCTGAGGATCATGTGAGCAACAGGAAGCCAACCTCTAAGTTCAAGAGGGGTGAAAGTATATGTTTACAGGGGCAGATCATGGACAGAACTTGTATGGGCTGGGGTGTCCACACATGTGGGCAAAAAAACATATTATGGTACTGATGCAGCCAGGGGTGGTCCAAGTCTGGGCTACGCCGAACCTTCTGGTGATTGGAGATGCACCAAATATATAGGTAAGAGCAAAGGGGCAGTAGCAAGACAAGGGAGAAGTCACTAAATCATCGCCATCACCTGGTATGTCATGTCATAAGACTATGGGGCAAATCCCAAATGCCCTTTGGGGTAGCCCAAGGCTAAGTGTATTGGACCTTGCCTGGCACCCAAACTCAAAAGTTCCCCTTTTCCCACTACTTCCCACTTGGCCCCGATCTGAGGGTGTAGCATGCTGGTTCTTATGCAACCCTGACAAGAGCCAGCAGCACGCTCCACACAACACATCAACAAGTCCCCTTAGACCTTCTGACCTTGGACCTCACCCTGATAAGTTTCTTATTCTTCATTCCTTATTCCATCTCCTATTTTTATCTGCCACCAGTAAATATAAATCCTCAAACTACTAGTTAACTCAAGTGGACAGGTCAAGTTCCTGGCTTTCTTTCTGAAGACCCACTGTCCTCACCTTTACCCCAGATTGGATTATGACAAGACATATTTGAGACTCACATAAATGCCATGAAGAGCATCAACCAGGATCTTTACTAACCCAAACTCTGAAAATACATGGAGTCAAACATCTTCTACACGGAGGTGACTTAAAGAAGTCACCATCTCCTTGGCAGGACATTGTGTTAGTTGGGAGATAAGCAGCCCAATCACGGTAGCCAAATTGCCACCCCAGGAGAGGGTGAGGAATGCATCATATTTACATGATAAAAGGAGAGACACCAATCACCTTCCCCCTCCACCGGAGCCTTCCTCTGTCACCAAGTCCTTTCTGTGTTAAGTTCAGGCACCAGCTCAAGAATCAGGCACGAGGAAGAATTTTCTGGCCATAATGAGGGGATTTAAATATTTGGGCATATTCCTGAGACAGTCTTGGGTATCCTTGCTGTCTTCCAATGTTTACTAGATATGGGGGTGCCATGGACTATAATAGAGGATCTTGGTGCCTTGATAGGGGTGTAGGCTGGTGACACATGCAAAGTGGGTGATCTTGTACCTCTAAATCATATATGGTGTCATAAACCAATGTTACTACAATAAAAATAAAATAAAATGAGAGAATTGAACAAAACAATTTTTTTTTTACATTTTAAAAGGACTCTATATAAGGAAAAGGAGGAAGAAAAAAAGAGGTACCTGTGCAGACACAGGCAAGGGGAGGAAAAAATAAATAAATTTGTTAAGACATTTGGAAGGATGCTAAATCCATGATTTTCTAGCAGAATTCCAGAAAATTCTAAGGTGTCTTAGAAAGTTCTATAAAGCCTGCTTTAAGGGGTGATACAAATATTTGGTTAAGATTTCATTTTTTAATGAAAATTTACCTTTGACTAAAAAATGGCAATAAAAAGTGGCTCATGTATTTAAATCTTCCATGAAACGCCGAGGCGCTGGAGCAGACTGAGGTCTGGGCTACTCCTTCAAGGTTAATTCACTTTTGTGCAGACCTGAAGTCAAGTCTGTCCTGGTGCATGTACCCAGCTAATTGCAGTGGCATCTATTAAATAATGATGACCACTTACAAACACTTACCTGCACAGGCCACAAACTTTCCGTCACTACACAACCAAAACAAGACTCGGAGGCACACACAAAGCTGCAGCTGCCAATCAAAACAGCCTTATCACTCTAATCAGCCAGTGTTTTAATAAGCATATGTATAAAACTGCACTTATGAAATAAATTTGTACAAATGCAATCCTAATGCCATTTTCATTGATGCTACTTAATGAAATTTAGTTAGATTTACATGGTGGGGAAAAGTCATGGCTCAAAATAAACTTGAGACCACTGGATTAGATAAAGGTGGATGGTGACTTCAAACAGTCCCTTCTGATTTGATTATTTCATCACCATACTTGCTCCAACTACATCAGAGAGCTGAAATTTTAATATGGAAGAATATTCATGGTGCTATGTGATTCATGAAAAAAGCAGGTTCAAATGCAGCAAGCACTATAAGCACAATATTTTATACATATACACACACATGCACTACACATTATAGATGCTTAGAGAAAACTGAAAGCATATACACCAGTTACCAACCAAACAAAGAGCTAATTGGAATTATTTTTAGAAAGCAAAATACAGAAATGTGTCATTTCCTTGGGTATGATCGGCATTCCTTCCAAGTGAGAAAGTAAACACGTGTGGGCTGAGCCTGGAGTTTGCCACACCCACTCTGTTTCTTTCATTCACACCTACCTGCTGGCTTGGCAAAGAGACAATTACATAAGCAGTGAGGGGGCCCTGCAGCGCCCCCATATGTCACTGGCTTAGACATAGGGATTACTGGGTCCAGTTTCCAAGTCTGTCCTCCAATAGCTGTTTATCCCTGGACATTCTTGATCTCTCTCAACCTCACATTCTCTCAGGTACAAAATGAACGTAACACCCACCCAGCAGGACCACTGTAAAGAAAATGAGACTGGCCCTCAGGGCCTTGTCTGGCTCACAGTACATGTCCACTAAATGGCAACTGTTACTATGACTGGGATGTCTGACCTCCCCACCCGCTGGGGTGCTTCCACTCTGGTGGGGAAGGCAGCAGACATTGAGCATTGGGCAACAAAATGACGCCAGGATCCAGCCTTCATTGCTACAGATCAGGGACAGCATGTTTTGGGGAATGCAGGGGAGGCACACTTGATGGGGTTGGAGCCAGGGAGTCAGAAACTGCTGCTCATTCACCATGAAGGAAAGAGATTGCTTTGGGTCTGTCAAGATCTTTTGGGTCCATGAAATCAGAAAAGAAACACACGCAAAGAAAGCAGAGAGTAGAAGCCTCTGCAGAGTCGTTGGCTTTCACTGCAGGTCAGCTGAGTGCCCTGGAGGCGGCCTGCTTCAGGGACACCAAGTAACATGTGTATGGGTTACCCGGCCAGTCAGAGCTCTTGGGCACCTGACAAGTTCCACTTAGGAGCTTGTGCAGGCCGCTGAGGGATTACTTCTAGCTGGTGTGTGTTACTTCCCGCTGTAGAACGGGGGCCCATCATTTATGTGACCTAATAAGCAGGGCTGTGTGTCTCCTGCAACTCTAAGGAGAAAGTTCTCTCCAACAAACTGAGCTCCTCAGCCGGCACCTCATCCCAGCTTTCAAGTTTGGACAGCTGTTTGCAGTCAAGATTCCCATCTGGGGAATGTGGCCTGGGGAAGAGGCTCTAGTCACTGGAGGGCCAGGGAGCATTAGGATTTAAAGAAATGGCTGTGCCTGAGTCCACAGGACCGTGTACAATTTCCAGCCCAACAGGAGGCTGAAGCTTTGGAAACCACTTTGTGTGTGTGTGTGTGTGTGTGTGTGTGTGTTTGGTAAAATGGAAAGCAGACAAGAAAAATCAGACCCTCCAATATAGGAATATAACCCATAGGGTGGCAGCACGCTGGTAGAATTAGGAACACAGCTGGAGACAGAGTGGACAGGAGGAGAAAGGGCCTGCTGAAATCCACGCAATGAAAAACATGAGGCAGAGGATGAGTGCTGGTGAGGCTGGCTGGCAGGTGGGGACAGGTAGGGGAGTAAGAGAAGTCAGACTAGGTGGCAGCTGCTCCTGGGGTTCTATGCCACATCCCTCTGCTACTTCTGACTTGAACCCCATCTGATTTCAGTTCCAGCTGCAGGGGACTGTGCTTTTTGACACTGAGCGCCCCATCTTAAGGTATTTCAGTTCCCTGACCTCAGAACTACCCCCAAAACCGAGAAGCTCATTTAGCCAAGCATAGAGGAGTTAACCTTAGGCTGGGAGGGGAGGTATGGACAGGAAGCAGTGACGGAGTGAGAATTCGGGAGGCGATGTTCCAGGCTATTGGGCCGGGGAAGCAATTATTCCTGGTACATTCAGAAAAATTCCTCAGAGGGTTTGCTGTTGCCCAAGTTGGTGGCCAGCTCCATCTTTCAATATTGTGCTCCTAGGGGCTTTCCATTCTTTTCATACCAACCTCCATCCCTCACTCAAGCTTCTTGAGAACACCTCCAAATGAGCTACCCACAGACTGCCTTAGACTCTGTCTTTGTCTCTGTCTCAGACTCTACTATGAGGAAACTCAGACTAAAGGAGGATTGATTGCAGGAAGTTTGTGGCGGTGGCAGTCATGACAGAGAGCAGGCATGGAGACACCCGTGGAAGAATCTATAGTGTGTCTCAGCCCCAGTGACACAGGGCTGAGAGGAATCTTAGGACAGTATCTGGTCTGTCTTCCTACCTCAAGATAGCCACGTCATCAGTCCCAGGCAGGAAAGGCCTTCTTAAAAGTGACTCAATATCATTAACCAAATGTATGAAGTTAATAAAATATTAACGCTGAATGAACTTGGCCTCTGGTACTACGGGCCTAAGAGATGCACTGCAGGCCTGTTACAAACCCATCTGGGCAATATGGTGGACGACCACGTGGGAGGCCAGTGTGCACAGCTGGAACAGTGTACACAGTGGACGCTAGGGAAGGATGGAGCTGGGCAGGGAGGGGAAGCTAGAAAAGAGAATGGGAAAAGGACTGAGAGAAGCAGCAGCAGCAGGAGGGAGGTGGAAGAAGACTGGAGGAGGCGTATGGAGCAGAAAGACAGGTGAAGGAGAAGCCTCGCTTGCTTCTTGGCTTTGGATTGGTACCAGGGACTTAGGGGACATGAAAGGAGACACTTGAAAGAGACAGAAGGGCGCAAGAGACTCGGGCAAGAGACCCATGGGGAGATTAACAATGGCAGCCTTTATCTTGATGTTGATTTTACTCTTTTCCTTCCACATTTGCTTTCTACCCCTTCCCTATAGTTCCCCACCAGAAGATGCCTTAGACTTGTGGCAAGCTTTTGGGCCTCAGCGGTTCTGCTGTGGGCCAACCCTGTTTGGCTGGGTATTTACCTGTGAGGGGATGGGTAACTTCAGGTGCTTGATTTGGAAACTATATTCTTTCTCTTTTGCTTGTCTCTATTGCACACTAATTATTGCACACTAATTGTGTTAAAGTTCTTTTCCATTGAAGGATTTATGCACGAGAGTCTGTTTTGACTTTATGTGGCAGATGGCAGAACCCACCTAGAGGAGGCAGGTTTGGGGGTCTTGGGGTGTTCCTTATTCTGCCCACTAACAAGTTCAGTGTTCATAACACTAACACCTCTAATGTTTTCCTTTCCTACCTCAATAGAACGTCTGTGTTCACCAACAGGAACTAAAGTTTCCCTGATCATTAGTGTAGCAGGAACAAAACTGTCTGGTTCATCCTTGTTTAAAAATGCTGTGTCCAAGGGGATGGATTGTGGGTACTTTGGTGGTGGGTGTGAAGTGGTAACAACACTGAAAGGGGAAAGACTTTACCTCTGAAATATAAATGACTATGCAAACCAATCTTAACCTCAGTTTTAAAAAAATGCTGTGTTCAAGCAGCTTTGGGGGAAAAAATCTATTTTTAATATCTACAGTTCGAAAAAATCATTAGCTAATCACTTGATAACCTGAATATTATTTTAACAAGTAGAGTATCTTCTCTAGTTTCTTAGCTGTTTTTAGAGACATTTTTGAGATGGGGAGCACAAATTTGATTGGATAAACATTTGATGTGTTGCTCTTTCAAAGAAAAGAGCCAGATATTTCTGCAGCAAAGCTATTTCTTGATAAAATCATCCTCCATGAATCAAACTCCTCTCTCAACATTGCTAGCAAATATATAACTTCCAGAATTATCCCAGTGGCTAAATATATTTATGAATGAATTTCAGATAACAAGTAAGATGAAGGTAGATATTTTGAAACAGACTCCTGGTTAAATAGTCGTCACAGAGAAAACTCCTCTTTTGCAGAAGGAAAACAGTTCTACCCGATTTTTTTTCATGGCACATAAGGGGAAAAATGAGTTTTAAGGGGGAAAATGAGAGCTGTCATCTGGACTATTTGGGACAAGCTGCAAAATGAAGAAGGCTATTAAAGACCCACAATGCAGACAGTGAGCGTGGCTGGTTGTAATGACAATGAAGTTCCAGTAGTATTTTGAAGAGGCACATCCTCACAGTGTGGTAATTAAACAGACATAAAAATCTGAAACTGGAATGTTGACAAGAAAGCATCCTGGCGTTACTAGCACTAATAGTCTCATCGTCAATCTGCAGTGCTCCTCTTCAGCTTAAATAATGTTTGCCAGAATTCTCAGTCAACACTTTTCTCCTTTTCTTTTTGCATTACTCTGCAGGAATTGTATGGAGCCTGCTGTGATCAAGACATGAAAAGGCATGGAGGTTCTCCTGGATAAAGAGCCGAAAGACAGGAGTAGGAGAGATCTGAAAATGTGCCTCATGTCAAAGCCTCTTGCCTGCGGAGGGACATGGTGAAGAACACTCTGGGATCTCCTAGATTGAGGGTCTCAGTGTGCCTTGTCTTGTTATTTCTTTTTCCTCAAGATTAAGTAGCTGCAGAAAACTTCAGAGGTGTGTGCTGAGAACTGGGCTGCATTGGGGAGAAGTTCCTTTCCTCTCTGCAGTGACCAGGGCTATGTCTCCAGAGACTGAAACTATCTGATCCATGCGAGGGGCAGGTTATAAGGAGTATGGCAAGAGCATGCATATTAATGTCAGGCAGATCAGGGCTCAAGTTCTGGGCTGTTATTTACCTGGGGGTGACTGGGAGAAAATTATCTTATTTTCAGCTCCGTTTCTAATCTGAAAAATAACAGTCATAATCGTAGCTAACTCACAGGGTTGCCTGTGCCTTCAATGTGATCGTGTGTGCAAATTGCCCTGTACTGTGCCTGGCACATACTAATGATCCACGCTGGCTATTGCTTCCAGAGACAGGAAGACACTACTGCAGTAGGTGGAATATTGCAACAAGAACCAGGTTGAAACTGAGCCAAAATACTGTAGAGAGTCATGACAGAGCAGCAGTTACTACTTTTCTTTTCCTGACTGCAATTCACCATATGCTTTTGGGTGGCTGACTTCCTAGGGAAACTCTCAGTTTGAAGATCACTGGGCAAATAAATGGCTAACACATGCTGGGGTAGCTTGATTTCAAGTCCTGTAGTCTTTTTGCTGTACCTCCTAGCTCCCAACTGTGGCTGGGAGGTATGAATGGAGACCAGAAGCCCCACTTCCTGGGCAAATATTTCTGTGCTTTACTGTGGGTTAGCACTATCATACAGATATTCTTCCTCCTACCCCTTTCTCTTAAAGCCTATTGTCTTTGTGAATTAATTTCTTAAACAAAATTTTATTAAATCTCCCTATGTGCTGGACACTTTTTTTTTAATTTTAAAGAAAATTCTATTTCCCAAGCATAGTGGAGAACTGTGTAAAGTGTGTTACTTTTTTATAGGAAAAAAATACATAAATATATAAGAGCTTGTAGAAGTACACCTCAGAGATATTGTGAGTTTGCTTTCAAATCACCCAGTAAAGTAAATATGGCAATAAAATGAGTCACGTGAAATTTTTGGTTTCACAGTGCATATAAAAGTTATGCTCATACTATACTGTGGTCTGTTAAGTCTGCAATAGCATTCTGTCTAAAAAACAATGCACAGACCTTACTTAAATGTGGCCCAGAGAAATGAAGTGAGCACAGGCTGTTGGAAAAATGGTCCCCATAGACTTGCACAATATAGAGCTACCACAAAAAGCAATTTGTAAAGAATGCAGAACTTACAGAGCACAAGAAAGTGAAGTACAATAAAATGAGGTGTGCCTGTATATGTCTAGAATATCTCTGGAACATTCTGGAAGAGACTGGCAATTGCGGTGATTTCTAAGAGGGGACTTGGGTGAACGGGAGTGAGGGTTGGAGGTGAGACTTTTGGTGTTGCTGACATGCATTAATTATTCAAAATTATTTTTGAAAATATTTCCCTAGGTAGCTGGAATGATAATCCTTCCTGATGATAGTTAATAGGTCCACGCTCTGCCGACATGCTCCGTCTTGTCCAAAATGCCCAAAATGGAAGACTTCTTGTGCCTTCTGGAGCAGGTAGAAAAAGCAGGGCAGGGAGTGTGCCTAACTGATCCTCAACCTCACAAAACAGGGGTGTTACTGAATGAAATTCTTTCCACTAACAAATTTTTAAGCAGAGAGCGTGGGTCCTGGGATGTTGAAGCCTACGGCAGCTGCCCCCACAGCCCTGGAGCCAAGGACATTGGTGTCAAGTCACAGCACAAAGACACAGAGACCGTAGGAGGCATCACCTCATCTTGACACACGACGAACCGCCACTTCAATCACCATCCCTTATGTTCCAGACATAACTCCATTTACATAAATCTAAGTATCTGCTCAATAAAATTGAGAACCTACTATTAATGCCGGGTTCTATTCCAATGAATTCTAACTATTTAAGAGAAGAGCTTAAAAGGGACCTCAAAATGAGTTTAATTTCACAATAGACTGTTCTACAAATGGAAACACTGCCCCTTCCGATGTCTCTTCAAGATGTTTAATATGCAGATACATATTTGATATGTACACATGTAGCTAGGCTCACTGGGGTGCACTGGAAACTCTTTCTCACCAGTTAGTGGCTATAGGCACTTAATATCTTTGTATTTCAATTGCATCTTCTGTAAAGTGGAAATAATGACACTTATCTTTCATGGTGATTTAAAGATTTTAAATAATATATATCTAGAGAGAATTTAGCACATTGCCTGCCATGAGTTGGCTTAATAAAATAATAGTAAGAGGAAAAGTATAGGTTTTCCAATTAGATGAATAAATTGCAGTTTCATAAATCCAACTCCTGCCTATTTTAGTTTGCTTAAGGAGAAAAAAAAAAAGAATGTTTAGTGCTTCCTGATTTTCTTTCACCAGTTAAAGAAACTTCACAGCTATAATATTAAGGAACCATACATGCTTCATAAAATGAGGTTCAACACCTCATTTTCAGACCCAGAGAGAGTGAAAGGTCAAAGTATTAGAACTATATCAATAAAATCAATATCATTTGTCCCGGCCAGTTAAAAAGTCTTGGCTGGACTGGGTTTGGAAGAGACAAATTCTGTGTCTTCTGGTCCTGAGAGCCCAACATTTCAGAGACAAAGAGTTAGCTCCCTTGCCTTGCCGGGAGTCCCAGAACATCAGTGCGAGAAAGAACTTGGTGGGCTCATATAGCTAAAGAGGAAACTGGTGCCCCTTGGGGAGACTTGCCCTGAATCACTCAGCAAGTGAGTACCAAACCCAGCACCAGAAGCTAAATCTATAGATGCCTTTGACAAAACTCCCCTCTCTACCAGTCTGCACCCAGCTGTTTGGGTACCAGGAGGTTAATTCTAGGTAATGACTGTGACTTGTTGAATGTTTAACTCCCCCTAAAACCAACTTCATCTGAAAAATCTCAGCATTCCCAAATGCTATATAATTCCTGCAAAAGTGAGTAGTATGATGATTTTATTTCATGAAAATGGGGAGACTGTATCAGCAGAGCCTTGTTTCAAAACTGGAGCGTCCTTTGACAGCGGTATGAAGCGATTTGGCTCTTTTCAAGATACTTATATCTCCATGAGGGTCTGAAAATTAAAAGTTGGAAAACCCAAACCCTTTGTAAAGTTTTATTACTGACACTTTTAATAGGCTGTGGCGGCTGTGTTCTTTTTTTCACAGTGCTGATAGGACTGGTTGGCAATTCAGCTACTTTTTTCAAGTCTCCTTTTGGTTATTGAATACCTTCCTACAACTTGAATGCTAACTTTCCTCATTTCTGCAACCTTGAACCACACAGAGTAGAACAGCATTAAAGTTGGTGATTTTTTTTTAAAGTGAATACGTACAAAATTATTTTTGCCATTTTTAGCAGAACGCATACTTTTAAAGTAGACATTGTCAGTTACTCCTCAAGTTTAAGCAGCAAAGCAGAAACCTCACTCTGAGAATGTGGGTCTTGGGATCTTGAGCAGGAAAAGTTTCTTTTGCTGTCAGTTCATTAATGCCATTTACTTGGGTTGAGAGTTGATCATTTCTGTTATGAACAACAGACTGTCCTATGAATAGGAAACACACTACACGTCTTTCAGATGCCTGTTTACTACCAAGCAGAATGGACACAGTAGCTTATACCACCTGCTTAATTCAAATGGGCTTCTGCTTCCAGAGTTTATACTTCGGAGTTAAGCACATTCACTGCAAGGAGCAATTCCAACTACTGTTATTAGACAATATCAGGAATGTTAGTCAATGTAATAAATATTGATGTTCCCCATCAATTAGAGAAAACTAATTTTACCCAATAGAGCCTTACTGGGAGTAAAGTTTATGTATGAAAAGTATGCAGTAGACAAATACTGTTTCTGAGAAGTATCCACAAGTGGTCATATATATATGATAATTGACTTTGGAATCATGATGTGGCCTGTTCCTCTTTTCTTCCTGGAAGTGTCATCATACCCAGGGAACCACTTTGCATGGATAAGAATGTCTATCTGAGTTAAAGATCTGGCTTTGGTTTTTAATTGAGGGCAAGGAAAATTGTCCTTGGTTGGTGGTTAGTGGTACACATACACGGGTCTATCATTTTTCTTCCTGAAACACTGGTTCTGAGTTCAGAATTGCAGGGGCCACGCTCAGTGATTCTAGATCTCCAAGCAATCAACGTGGCTTTCTTCAACTAACTTTTCTAAGGACGCAGACTGGGAACTCCCAATAGCTTGGTCCCTTCTGAAAGAAGGCTGGACTGTGGGCCCGTGTCTCTTGTTTACCTTTAATAACAAAGAATTGTCTCTAACCTACTAAACACAAAAATCCTGGTCTTTTCCATTGGCTTTCATCTCTTAAACTTTCAGGATTTTCATTGATAAGAACCCTAAGGTGTGCAAGAGGTTGGTGATATAATTTCACCACATGTAACACTTAGCAATAGTAAGGTAAACTCTATTTAAACTCCAGGATCTAGTAATCACTACAGAGAAGCAGGCACTGCCTCAAGGAGGACTTGGCTGATGTGATTACTTTATTGTAATTACTAGTTTAACATCTGGCTTTGCCACTCTACTGTAAGATCTTGCAGGAAGGTGCAATATCTGTCTTGTTCAAGGCTATATCCCCAGGACTGTAAAATTCTATTAGTAATAACAACAACCGCAAGGCAGAATTAAATAGATCAGTAAATATAAAGAGCTTATCGCAGTTCTTAGAACATACCAGATAGTCAATAAATATTTTATTTAATAATAATAATAACAGACAAAGATAAAGGGAGGGGGAGATTATAGCTTAAGAAGTCCAAGCCTGTCATTAAATTTGTTTGCATGATAGTTACGAATACTTATATTTAGCAAGTGCTTACCGTGAGTCAGATTTTATATTATTTAATGCCTGAAAGCAATGCTAAGAAGTGTCTACCCTCATTATCTCCACTCTATAGGTAAAGAAGTCAAGAACTTTGGGAAATGATCCTCCCTAGGTGATCAAATGAGCAAATGGCAATTCCAGGGTCCAAACTGGGATTTACTCCAAGCTACAAGGATGAACCTCGGTGGGAATAACTTCCACAGGTCGAGCCTGACTGGAGCATCTGGACATGTTAGCCAGTCCCAGACAGAACAACGGTTGCTTTAGAGCTTTGGATAAGAAAAGAGTTCTCCACTATAGAGATGCTGAGAGTTTCCAGATGCTTTTAGGATGACTGGCTGTAAGTTGATGGGAAACTTTGGAGCTATACACATCCCGCTTGTTTTTCAACCCAGCCCATAAAGAATTTGTGATGTTCTGTGATGGAGAGTATATAAAATAGAGTGAGTTAGGAAAAGCAGTCAAAACACCAAGGAGAATTTAGGGAAGAAAACACAAGTCTCTGTCTCTTATGTCTTAAGAAAGAGACATTACTTGGTGACAGGAGTCACAGCCTAACTCAGTAGCAGGCATGCAGATAACATAAGGTCAATGCAACAAAGTTTCCACAAACTGCAGAGTCCACTGGGAAGTCAGAAAATCTTTATAGGAGCCAGAGCACAGGAGAGAGCCTTGTAGGCAAGACCAGAGACCTCCATGAAGTAACCCCTTAGGTAAGGTGAGGCCAGGAGAACAAATAAATACCACAAGACACCAAAAGGGCAGAAGATTGAGGAAACAAAGTACGCAGATGTGGTGGGTGACATGTTATTATGAGCTAAATTGTATCCCCACCTCAAATTTATATGTTGAAGTCCTAACTTTCAGTACTTCAGAATGTGACGGGTTTCGCTCAACACCAAAGCTAGCAGGCGGGAAATAACATTTCCGTGATATAGATTGGAAGGAAAATACAACCATATATAAAAAGGCTTTACAATTTCCTTCAACTGAATCAGTTTAGATTTCAACACAGAGGACCTCTCCCTCACCCCGAGTCCCCTAGGAACGGCCATGCCAGTTGTTTATTAATATGCATGGGCTGAAGTGGCAGGGTTGCAACATGGAAGCCTTAGAAGCCAGAAGCTGGAGGAAAATTAAATACACTTCACTCCCATAAGCCCTTCTGATTACATTACCATACCTAAGCCACAGGCACACATTTTTTTTTTTTTTTTACAAGATATCCTAATTTCACCTGGGTGAGGTACTAATCATCTCTCACCTGTGTTTTAACAAAACAACATTTGAAAATTTCCCTCAGTCTCTTTGGCAGTAATAACAAAATACCAGACTGGGTAGCTTATAACTAATAGACATTTATTTCTCTAAGTTCTAGGGACTGGAGATCTCAGACCAGGATGCCAGTGTGGTCAACCGAAGACCCACTTCCTTGTCAAAGATCTCTCGCTGTATCCTCACCTGGTGGAAGAAAAGAAAAGAAGTCTCTCTCAAGCTTCTTTTATAAAGGCACTGACACTATGCAGGGTAAGTAAAAGTAAAAGTATCAGGCTTTTCTGCCCTCCTGCCATTAAGATTGATGATGGATCCCTGCAGTCCTGAAGGTATGCCTGATGGCGGGCACCTGGAGTAGGGTGTGGGCATGCGTAGATGGAATATACCTGGACTAAGAGACTGGGCATATAAGGCCAAGGTGTCAGAGGATGGTGTAGGGTGGAGCGGCGTGGTGTGGAGCACGGAGCAGTGCAGCAGAGTGCGGAGGGGCGCTGCAGGGAACGGCGGAGATCAACAGGTCTGCTTGAACTGGTGATGAACCTACCTGGTATGGGATGCATTACACCATGTTCAGGGGGGATCCCCCTGATGGCCCAAGCACCTCCCAAAGGCCCCATCACCTTGGGGATTAGGATTTCAACATATGAATTTGGGGATGGGGAAACAATCACAACATAATTCTCTCTTTCTCTCTTGCACACACACACACACACACACACACACACACACACACTCACACACTCATTCACTCACCTTTTCCTTGCTCTGACTCTCTCATTCTTTCTCAACACTTTGTAACATGGAATCCAACCTTAAACGTCAAAGGTTTCAGAGCTTATCGATATTTTAACCTGGTGGACTAGTCATTTGAGCAATGGATTCACCTTCAACTGCCCTATGACCTTGATGATATCACACAACCTCTCTGATTTTCTTCCATCTCTGAAATGGGGTCAGGAATAAGTATTTTCCATATGCAGGGGATTTATGCAATTTCCATTGCAACTATCTATTTCTTATTTCTACAGCAAATTTCCATTTGCACTTCTGGGTGCAAAATCTTTTACAAATGTCTCATGTACTCCTCTCAATCTGGTGAGACAAGTATAAATTATTACCTTCATTTTCTGCCAAAAATCTTGTGATACCTATTCCACAGAGTTTATAATCGCCATAAATTATATTACATAAAAATACATCATCGTCTATGAAATACCAAAAGAAATTTTAGTTACAGTTTTGTTTTCATTTTAAACAAATCTCATGGTTCATATAGATTGGCCTCTTCTGTTGGTAATTTCTAAGAGGGGAAGGAAAGACAGTTTGTGTCCAAACCTGGTATTCTCTCCTTTTTAAAGTAGCAATTTTTGATAGAAATGAAAATCAAAACAAGTTCAGAGATACCTAAGCAATAATCCAGAGGTTTGGGGGACACTAGAGTTCTGAAGTGGCTTAGGGGAGCAGAACATCTGGTGACTTTTAAGGCAGAGGGCAGATTCAGGGCTATCCATCAAAATCTGCCTTCATGAAGTATACTCTCAGCCTACCTTGTGATGCATGTTACCATTTCCTCCTGGTTATTCCAAAATTCAGAATTTTTCCTCAATCCCTTCTCATTTTTCATAAATATAATTCCATTTTTCATCCCTACTAGGTCCCCCTAGAAGATAACATGTAAGTAAGTGGCTAAATCAACATAGTTGATGTGTTGATGAGTGCTTTAGGGTTACTGTCACCCCCTCACTTTGCCCCTCAGCTCCCACCCTCACGGGAACTTTGCAGAAATGTTCCTTCCTACAGCTCCTTCCTATAATCATTCATCCCAATCAATCAACATCCCAATCATTCAGCTCTAGCCTCTACAGCTGTCACTGAATACTATCAACTAAAAGCTTCAAAAATAGCACTTTAAAACTAAGGAGATCATGTATATCAAAGTCCTTTGCAAATCACAAAGCTACACTCAGGCAATTGCTTGTTAAGGGTCTATTTTTTTTTTATAGCAAAAAGGAAAGGTTTTCATTTTTTGTTGTTTTACCAAACACATGCCTGCCTTAAGAATCCCCAAATGTCATCTTCACAAATCCCCAAATTTACGTTCCATTCTATTTCAATAGAAAGTTCCTATAAGTCTTCCCTCATCAACCATTTCTGAAATTTAGGACTAAACTAAAACTACAAAGCCAACCATTGTTGCTAAGAATTGTTCTTCTAATTGGCAGCTGAGGTGGGTGTGACATGAGCATAGCAACAGACAGTAGAAGCAAAAGCTATCCTTAGCATGAGGCAAATCTCCCTCAGGACACTGTGTCCAGACAAGTGTTTACTCAAACGTCTTGCCATTTCAAGACCCTGAATTGTGTGCATCTAGAGAAAGCACTCCCTGCATTAGCGAAAGTGTTTTAGGACCTCCCTGGTGGCGCAAGGGGTTAAGACACAACCTATGAAGCTGTCTGCAGCCACTGTAGCACGAGCTCAATCCCCAGCCAGGGAGGAGACCCACATGGCGCAGCAGACCTCTCTTGACTCATCTGCTGCTCCCCTCAGCAGTGTATTTCAGTCAGTCTGCCTGTTCTGCTCCCCACTCTGTCTCTGGTGAATCCTCTCACCCCCCCACACCTCTGGCCTGTACCCCAGCTCTTGTATGCATAAATAAATGAATCTTAAAAGAAAGTGTTTTACAGTAGTCCCTCGCCCTTCCCAATTTACCTATTCTGTTCCTATCCTCGTATTCTCCATCAGTGAACCCTGCTGACAGTAACAGATGCAGGGTCTCATTAGTTCCAGGAGCCGGGAGGGCTGTGAGGTTGAAGGGAAATTACTTTAGCCTATCGGAGGAAATAAGCTAGGCTAATAAGAGAGGACTTCCAACAGTGGGGGCTGCTCTGGGACAAAGACACTCAGTGCTTTACCAAATAGAAAAGGCTACTTCTGTCAAAAAAAGAGAAACCCAAGTTTTCCTATACATGCATTTAGGAACTCCAGGTGGGGAGCAACATATGAGGTCTCCCCATGAGTTACCTTTAGGGGAGAATTAGCATGAACCATGATTTGATGTTGGATGGGAAATATTTGGGCATAGTGGAAAAAGAAAAATTAGAAAAGGAGAAACTGCTCAGGGTCTGCAGTGTTTGGACTAGGGACTGAAACACATCTAAATTGCTGTCATAACAAAATGATTAATGTTGGATTCTGAACTCTCCTGACATCCACCTCAAGTACTAAGTATTTAATATTTACAAAGCACTTGGGCTTGTAGAGTGCTTTCTCATTCTTCTTTAAATTTTTGCCTTCTGCCAGATGGAGAAGTGTGGCTATGACTCTGATTTTATTGAGGAGGAAGTGGAGGATCATTAAATGCCAAGTGATTTATGCAAAACTGCAAAGTTAATGGAAGAATTGGGGCTGGCATGAGTGGAAATGATACTGTCACGCATGAACCCGTATCCTAGAGTGACCAAGCCAGACCCAAAGGAGCTCAGTCAAGGATCCTAAAAGAAATTCAACAGGAAATTCAAGCAGGCAGCAGTTGCCTGCTTCCTGTCTAGGATCTGTGTATGCCATAGGCAAGATACTGGATTCTTTAATCTTGATGACATGAGAAGTCCAAGGAAGGGGAGGGTGGGGTTGGGATGCACCACTTATAAATACGGTGAAAGACAGGATGAAGTCTCTGGTGGCTGCTGCTCTGATCATCGTGCTACTTCCTGAATCATGAAACTTCATGTCAGGAACTTACAACAAGATCTATTTTATACTTTATAGAAAATAACATGCTCAAATTCAGGTTCCTCCATTGCCTCCTCATCTTTTTTTAAAGATTTATTTATTTATGCATATAAGATCCGGGGTATAGCCAGAGGTTTGGGGGGGTATGGAGGATTCACCAAAGACAGAGAAGGAGCAGAACAGGCAGACTGACTGAAATGCACTGCTGAGGGGAGCAGTGGGCGAGTCAGGAGAGGTCTGCTGTGCCATGTGGGTAGCTCCCTGGCCGGGACCAAACTCATGCTGCAGTGGCTGCAGATAGCTTCACTGGTCACGTCTTAACCCCTTGCACCACCAGGGAGGCCCCCACCTCTACATCTTCTATAGTGACCTCTTGGTAAGTCATCATTCATTTCCTTTATTGGATTTTGCAATCAAATCATAATAACTGTCACAATAATACTAGGTAATAGTCACACAGCATTTATAAACCATGTATCAAACACATTTTAAGAATTTTAAATCTGGGCCTCCCCTGGTGGCGCAGCGGTTGAGCGCTGGGCTGCTAAGCTGCCCGCAGCTTCTGCAGCGCTGGTTCGATCCCCGGCCGCTGGTGAGGGTCCCACATGGCGCGCAGACCTCTCCTGCCACCCGCTGCTCCCCTCAGCAGTGTATTTCGTCGGTCTGCCTGTTCTGTTCCCCTCTCTGGCTCTGGTGAATTCTCTCACCCTTCCAAGCTTCTGACTGTACCCAGTGCTTGTATAAATAAATAAATAAATAAATCTTTAAAAAAAAAAAGAAGTTTAAATCTGTTTACTCATTTAATCCACACCACACCGCTATGAAATAGTTACAATTATTATTGTCATTCTACAGATGCAGAAACTGAGACCCAGAGAGTTTAAGACTGATTATACCCCAGCATAAGAGGAGTGAGTAGAGCAAGGATTTGAACCCATGGCTCTCTTTTCTTAATCACTAGGCACAAGGACATCATTCAGATTTCTCATCACACCCTAAAGTTGGGCAATGAGTTTGCACATACGGAGGCACCTTGTTGGAGTTCAGTGCACCCTCCTCCACTTCTTAGTGCCCTTTTCCTTTTATATAAAGTATTATCTTTGCATAAAGTTATTCCAGATCAATGTCCAAGTCTACCAAGTGGTGGTAACTACATATTGATTTTATTTCTTTGTGTTACATATCTCTAGGTAATTTTGATTCATGTTTTACGCACTAGTGCTCAGGCTAAAAGTACATTTTACCCACTCTGTTTTTAAAAGTATGAATCTGAGCATCTTCCCCATTTCAATTTTTCTGTATCAGGAGCTTCCAAACTACAGACCCTAAGCTGGTCTGGCTCTCGGCCTGTATTTGTAGGCCTCCCTATCAAGATGGAGGGGTAAGGGCTAAAGATGGTATATGACCTACACAGCCTGTAATACTCTTTGGCCCCTTATAGAAACAAAGTTACTGATCTCATAGTTTATGTAAGTTCTCAAGGTTACGAGAGAAATACATTTCATATTTTCTCTAGGAATTTCGCTGTGTCCATTGCCACAGTCAGATGTCCTCTTCATCTGATTAGCTCCGACTTCAGAAAGAAAGAAATCAGAAAGAGATCACAAGTAGAGCGGCAGGAACCCCATACAGAAGTCAGAGGCAGCCCCAAACACAGCATGAATTTTTCAAAACTAAGCCAGAGTGCTCTTGTGGCTCTTGACAAAGTGGGGAGAAGGTCAGATCAACTCACATTTTGAGGACGGGAGGTACGGGGCAGTCAACAGTAGTGATTCCTAGGATCAGCTCTATGTCCAACCTGAACTGATAGTTTAGTCTTTTTTTCAAATTATGTTAACTGAGGTAAATTGGGCTTAATTGCTCTATCTGCTTGGGGGGTTATCAGTTTAAGCCTATGGAAATGATATTTTCACACCCTGCTCACCACCAGTGCCCCAATAATCGTCCACCATGTTCCATTGAAACTCATGGTTCAAAAATGATTGGGAAGTGGGGCCTCCCTGGTGGTGCAGCAGATTGAGTGCCAAGTTGTGAAGCTGTCTGCAGCCTCTGCAGCGTGGGTTCAATTCCTGGCCTGCCAGGGAGATACCCACATGGCACGGCAGACCTCTCCTGCCTCTCAGCAGTGTCTTTGGTCTGTCTGCCTGTTCTGCTCCCCACTCTCTCTCTGGTGAATTCTCTCACCCTCCCGCCTCTTCTGGTGAATTCTCTCACCCTCCCACGCCTCTGACTGTACCCCAGTTCTTGTATAAACAAATAAATCTAAAAAAAAAAGCACACAATTGTGCTATTAAAAAAAAAAATGATCGGGAAGAAAGAACACAGGTTTCCAAGCATACAAAAACAAGACCCCGAAAAGAAAATGTAGAGGGAGGGGGGTCCATCAAGGAGGCTCTCTTAGGCCTTCCGATAGTCACATGGGGGACGGGCGGGGGCTGCCTCTCTCAGGAAGCAAATGTTAAACAGTGTATGTAGGGGAAAATATAGCAACTTCAGAGCAAAGGTGTTAAAGCAGACTTTACAGGCACAGCAAAGCTTGGAATAAGGAGGAGGCTGCATCCCAGATACAACACCCAAACAGGCAAACATTTAGCACAGAAATAATCAGTTTCATTCTCTTTTTCCCCCATCCCTGACACTCTACCTGTTACATGTTACGATCAAAAAAATATTGACATTAATCAGGCTTAAGCGAAATGATTAAAAACTCTGGTTGTTTTTATTTTTATAATTGCTATGGGCTTTACACGTGTGTCCTTCCAAAATTCACATGTTGAAATCCTAACCCCGAGGATAAAGATATCAGGAGGTGAGACCTTTGGAGTCTTCGACCCTCATAAATGGGATCAGTGCTCTCTATAAAAGGCCCAGGAAACTTCTGACCCCTTCTGCCCTGTAAGGCCCTGTGAAAACATGGCCAGTCAGCAATGACCCTGGAAATGGGCCCTCAGCAGGCAAGGAATACACTAGTGCTTAGCTCCTTGACTTTCCAGGCTCTAGGACTGTGAGACATAAATATTTGTTGTTTATAAGCCACCCAGTGTTTGGCTTTTTTTGTTGTAGTTGCCTGAACAGATTTAGCTGATAATCAATCATCAATTATCAGGGTACTGGGGATGCTAAGTGCACGTACTTTTTGGACATTGAAGGCAAATGCTGGGGGCTGGCAGTTATTCTAAAATATGAAAACAAAAACTCTGAAGTGCAAAAATTACTGCTGAGAAACTTCTCAATGCCCCCTCTGGTATTGTGTATGCAAACTTGTAAAGTAATTCTTTTGCAAGTTCAAGTCCTTAGAACAACAGAACTCCTGAAAGAAAGGTCAAAACTCTACAAGCAGATGTGGGACAATAGAGCCATTCTTTCTTTAGAACAACTATCAAATCTCTAGCTGTTCTTGGAAGACAGGTAAAGCCTGAAATGTTCCTACTTGCCTACTGGGTTTCCAGTCATTCCATTAATATGATCCTACTACAAATTAAAAGATTTGTTTTCTTCTCATGAGTACAGGCATATCTTGGAGATATTGTGGGTTTTGGTGCCAGACTACCAAAATAAAGTGAATACCACAACAAAGCAAGTGACACAGATCTTTCAGTTTTCCAGTACACATAAAATGTTATGTTTACACTGTACTGTAGTCTATTAAGTGCATAGGAGTATGTCTTAAAAACAGTGTTTATGCCTCAATTAAACATGACATAGAGACACAATACGAACACAGGCTGTTGGAAAAATGGCACCCAGAGACTTGCTCAGCACATGGTTGCCACAAAAACTCAATTTGTTAAAAATGTAGTATCTGGGGCCTCCCTGCTGGCGCAGGCATTTGAGCGCTGCACTGTGAAGCTATCCGCAGCCTCTGCAGCGCGGGTTCAATCCCAGCTGGACAGCTAGAATCCCACATGGTGAGGCAGACCTCTCCTGTCGCCCGCTGCCCACCTCAGCAGTTTACTTCGTCAGTCCGCCTGTTCTGTTCCCCACTTTGTCTCTGGTGACTCCTCTCACCCTCCCGCACATCTGTCCTGTACCCCGGTTCTTGTATAAAAATAAATCCTTAAAAAATAAAAAGTAAAAAATAAATAAAAATGTAGTATTTGCAAAGTGCTATAACATGGGGTGCAATTAAGCGAGGTATGCCTGTATTACAGGCATGGAGTGGATCTCTTACTCTGGCACCCCTGGGTTCTAAGTCACTGACTATCTACCACATTCTTCTTGCTGGGTCTTTAGCTCAACTGTATGGCAAGGGAACCTGTGATTAGTAGGAACCATGTCTAGGAGGGCAATCACAATGGATCTTAATTTGCAAAGGACACGAATTTGAAAATGACAGTGTTTGAGCCTGTTTCATTATCACCAAGAGCCTGGAAATTGCATGCAATGCAGAGATAATTACAAAAAAATCGGATGGACACCCTTTCTTTGGCTTTTGGATCGCTGTTCCGGTTACCTGGACAGCATCACTCTTGTTAACTGGTATCTGTTATGCAAGCAAGAGTAATCAGACCCTATTAGCAGAAGTTGAGAGAAGGCTCAGGCAAAGGTCTGGGACTGTGCATCTGTGCAGGAAGTTGAAAATCTAATGGAGTTTGATTTGCAGCAAAGGTACCAGTAGTAATTCCCTGTTCCTGATAAAGTCAGACCCTCTATTCAATCTATAAATAAAACATTCACTTAACAGTAAATAGGCTAGCCACTGAGGTGCATTTGGAGGGGTGGGGCTTTTGTGGGTGTCATTATTACAATGTTGGCAGGGTGTGCTGAAATAGCCTGAAGATGTCCAAAGCAAATCACCCAAGAGTCTCAGAGCTAGTCTCCTCAAGGCCTCCTAATCTGCTACGCAAGTATTTGAGCCCAAAGCATGAAATTTCTTGAGGCTGAGGAGAAGCTTCTGTCCTTCACTCTTCCTTAGCTGAATAAGAGATCCTTATATCCTAAATTGCTGCCCTCTTTCTAACTGGAGAAGGCCCCACTTCTTGTGACTTAGAAGAACATAGTTCGGGAGACCTCATCCAATTCTAGGTTTAACATATTCTCTCCATCTGAGAATCTCATCTGTACTCTCAGAATAAGGATGAGGTCACCCCTTCTTGTTCTGTCAAGTAAAGTTCCTTTCCCTCCCAACCCCCACCCTCCCCTGATGCCTCAGGTCTTATAATGCAGGATAAATATTTCTGGTCTGTTCCATTAGTCTTTAAAATTTATAACCCTGTAAATTCTCCAGGTATGTTATTAAATTTTGGCCTTTTCACCTACTAATCCATTTGATGTTCATTTGTTCATCCATCTAGACTCAGAAGAACCCAGATGGGGTGGGGGAAATTTCCCTTGTACCCCACAAACATAAATCTGTTCCTAAGCTTGTATGTGTTGTCCGGCAGCACAGGGCACACTTGTGCTACCCCACGTACAAGAAAATGGAATGCCAGGTGTTGTTTTTTTGTTTTGTTTTGGTCAGGGAATCCGTCCTACAAGAAACTAATGTGCTGAGGAAAATCATGTCTTTACCTCCACTTATTTCCAGTTTCATTAATAAGAGGAGTGGATTAAATCAGTCCTTGAGAGAAGTTACATCTACATCTATTACACTGAAAATTCACTAATATCTCCCTCTTCCTTCTAAAATCTGACAGATCCATTTAAGGGAAGATCAATGCTGAAAACTGCAACCTCTGCAAAAGTAAAATGTACAGATTCCTTGAGCCCCAGATGAGGATGATTACAAACTGTCATTTGTCTTGACCCCTCAATCAGCCCTGGAGGCTGACTCCTCTGGGGGAGATGGATCTGAAATGTGACTCCCTCAGAATACAAAACTAAACTATTCAGTTATTCTTAAAGTAACTGATGTAGCATAAACTCGATATTCTACCAGTTAATGTAACATTGTTATAATCGCAGAGGACTCAAGAGGCATAATGTTTTCCTTCTATTTTAATATTTTATTATCAATCTTTAGTGTCAATAGTGTTTTTCCCGGATGAAAGAAATATTGAATAGATGCCATACGTGGATCAATTTGGGGCACATTCCAGCTTCCTGAGGCCAAAACAAGATCAAGCAGTAAATACAAATCACATATGTATCTGCTGTCCCCTCTCTGTCACTGTATTAAGCATTGGGTTATTGTTGCCATGTTTAAAAAAAGGACACAGAATTAAAATACAATTTTTCATTAATTGAGCAGATTTTTAGGATCCAGATATCACAAGCCCTCCAATTTTCTGGTGATATCTTTATTATCCAAATGAAATGGCCAATTGTTTTCCATTTCAACTCCTTGTCCCCAAGCCACTCTGTCCTTCTTGTGCCTGGGAGACTGTGGAGTCCATTGTCTGGTCAGGTCGCTGGGAGCACAGACAACAAAGATGGGAAGAGAGAGGTTGGGGTCATAGTTTTAACAGCTTGTCCACTTAGATGTCTGCTGTGATCTGAGCTGCAGGCAGCCCTGGAGGCCAGTTCTCTCAGGTCCTGGTGACAAACACAACTGACTCTCTTCTCTGTCTCCCCATGCGGAGGGGTGCTGATGGCTCCCCACTGGTGTTAGTCCCTGGATCCTCCTCATCTTTATTGGGTCCCTTAACCCTGTCCATGACTCTATTCCAGCATTCCACCTGCTTCCTCAGGACTCCACCTGATACGGCCCCTTTCCACAGACTGAGAAACAGCCAGCTCTTCCCCAGGACGTAAGTATTGAACAAAGATTCAGCGACCAGGATGTCAACAACGGTGGTCTGTAAGAAGTAAGTAGAAAGCAGCATATACCGCCAGCATGTCTATTCAAAGAATAATCTGAAGTGGTGAAACTAATGATGCAAAAAAATTGTCTTAGTGAGAAAATTTAGCTATGGTATTATTTTCAAGTAGAAAAGTAGGTGAAAATACAGAAATATGAGAAATATATAGTATGGTCCTATTTTTGTTAAAAAATACATAAGTATTTCCATGCACATACATGTACATGTATAAACACAGTAATTCAAAAAAAATACCAATTTTTAAACAAAGTCGCTTTGGAGAGATTAGTTATTTTTTCCCTTTTTCTTCTATCTTTTTACCTCAGGAAATACATTTTACATTTTATTGAGCACTTCCTGTTTGAAGAGATCTTGAATAGACTTGTTTGCTAGTGTTTTAACTGTTTGATACCTGCTGAAGAATAGCTGCTGGCTCCCCTAATTAACTCAACCTTTTGCTCCCTCTTCTCCTTTGCCATCAGGAGTTCTCTCAGACAAATTAGACTCTAACTCTATTCAAACAAGCTCTGTTGTAGCAACAGCTGACATCCTGTCCATAATACTCAACAAGAAGGTGCCGGCATTTTTCTGTATTAGATCAGGGAGTTTGTTTGGGGGTGGGACTTTTTCCCTCTTTTTTTTTTTTAACTTGCTCTAAAAATACATCTATCCACAAAAATAGAGATGACGGAATACAAAAAACTCAGTCCTCATCCTTCCGTGGTCTGGGAATTGTACTCTGGAAATGCAATACAAAGGCTCTGTTTTCTGAAGCATCTGGCACATGCCAGAATTGTAAAGACCAGGGAGGAAGCGGGTGGCGCAGTCACGTGCCCACAGTCCTGTGTCGGGAGCCATAGCTCCACTGTGCAGCTGCCCAGATACAGGGGAACATGTTCGTTCCTGGATTTACTGTGTAACTTGAAGGCAGAGAATTCTAAAGAAAAAAATAAATGAGAATTTCTTCCAAGGGTATGTTAACACTACGGTAGCCAGCAAGTAAGACTTGAATGACACGCAAGTGACATCCTTGCCTCATTGTGAGGACAGGCTTCTGGGTTCATTACCAGGGGTCTGTGAGAAAATGCCCCGCTTCAGAGTCAGACAGACTCCAACATTCAAGACCTCAACCATGGAACGTAACAGCTGGGGGCTTTGACTAAGTCATTTGCATCAACCTGAGCCTCAATTTCTTATTGTCAAAATAGCAAAATACAAACCTGAAGAATTTTACTATGCTTAGTAATTCTATATGGGAAAAAAAGGGAGAAAATAAAATCTAGCTCTTAGACTAATTAAGTAAGTGTAACCAATAAAAACATTATTCATTCTAACACTGGTTATAATATAATCTTGTAGTTTGCCTGATTTTTCAAACTCTGGAAAGCCTGGAAAAACTTTAGAGCATAGTCTTCCAGGGACTGAGTAGGTGGTCTAGGTCAGAGCCTATTTCTTGCTAGTTCTTCTAACATCATGTCTCCCCCAACCTTTTAAATTAACTGTTATTGCAAACCCCCAACAGACCACTCACTGCAGGAGGAAGTAAAAGAAAAAGGAAAAAAATATTCTCTCTTCTGTACATATTTGCAGAACCTTGAGACTGAGGCTAAGTCTTAAATTATTCCTTTTACTATGTGTTAGTAGTCGAACAGGCTGCTTACTAAGAAGTCAAATCTTATTTTTGTTGTTAGCCTTCATCAATGCATTGATTTTTCTATGTCTAGGAGTTGGATCCACACACCCTACATAAACCATTACTGTCCCTCCCTCTAGGTACCTACCAACGCCATTTTAGTTACTTCTCTGGTAGCACCTTGTGTTTGTCTGGATGCTGTGAAAGGATCCTCTCTTGTGGTTGCCTGTTGAGGTTTTTGGTTATTATGAAAGTCTTGTGAAACTATGTTGATAGAGGTTGGCAAAAAAGAAAACTGAAACAGACTTAGGGGAAGTGAGGGGCCAAATATCTTTCTCATCTTTACATTTCCACTGAAAGCCTCAGTGAGGCTTGGCAATTGCAATGCTTGGGTTGGCCTGAAGTATTAGTATGGAAATTAGTGCTGGTATTGGAAGCCCTGTCTGCCAAGTGGCCAGTTCCTCATGAGTCTAGATTCTGTTTGCTCTTTGGGTGAACAGGCTATCCAAGTCTTTGTAGCAAAGTCATCACGTAGAGCTTTCCAAGTTTTCGATTTTTCATGTTAGAAATCTTTTTTTAAATGTTGGACATAGCCGATCACATTTATTTTTACAATTGTATTTTTTTATTATTGAAGTAACACTGGCTTACAACACTACATGATTTGGATGTTTAGGATCACATCTCTTCTGATGCATGTTCACTTTCTAAATCTTTAGCCATCACAGGGCAGGAACAAAAATTCCATTTCCAGTTTTTCAATTAAATCAGGTATATGCGTGATTATTTTCAGCATTAATATTAAGAAAGCTCGTTTTATTTTTCCAAAACCAGCCATAGCTACCACAGACAAATCATTCCAATCTAAGCCCATCTGCCGGCCTCCCTTCTTGGCTCCTGTCCGCCTTCCTTTTTTCCTGCCTTTCTCCGAGTTCCCGCCCTACTTTTCTTCCTTTCCATCCTTTCCTGACTCCTTCATTTAGGCAATTCATCAACAACCGCTCCACACTCAGAGACGGCGCTATCCCTAAGCCCTAAGACAAAACTATATGCACAATTAGCCTTCAATATACATTGTTTGGAACTCCCCAAACAATGGCAGAGGGTTAAGCACAGCGCTGTGAAGCTGTCCACAGCATCTGCAGCATGACTTCGATCCCGGCCAGGCTGGGAGATACCCACATGGCACAGCAGACCTCTCCTGTCTCCCCGCTGCTCCCCTCAGCAGTGTATTTCAGTCAATCTGCCTGCTCTGTTCCCCACTCTGTCTCTGGTGAGTTCTCCACCCCCCACACCTCTGGCCTATACCCTGGTTCTTGTATGCATAAAATAAATCAATCTTTAAAAAAATACATTGTTTGAATGAATTTGAATAGAGTCCCTTTACTGATACAACCAGTCATTCCTTAAGCTGGTGATGTGATGGATGAGAAGACCCAGCTACCTCTGCTTTCTTGGAGTGTATAACTGTGTGATGTTGAGAAGCTCTGAGCAGATAATTACGCATGCAGTTGAACTGTTGTGTGTTGAGAACAGAAGATGTTTCGAGAACATATAAGGGGAGACCTAATATTGTGCAAGAAGAAAGAGGGTGTAGGGGTAGGTAGCGGCAATTGTCTTTGAGTTTGTGACAATGAAGACTCTAGGCTCCTCATTGACCTCAACCCCAACTGCCTGCCTGAAATTCTTCCACTAGTGACTTATTTGTTGGGCTCACTTCTGTAAGTGTCACCTTATGTAGGCAACTCACAAGTGCTTATCATTCATTCATCAAAATCAATTTGTTTTCTCATACTCACTCTCTGCTAAATCACTGTCCTCAGATGCAGGTCACTATGCTCTGGCTTGTGATAATGTTGCCAATAGAGTTTGTAAAGTGCTCTCTGACCCTTGGAAGAAAGATACTGCAGAAAAGGGAATTGATTAGAAAATAATTGAATACACTGGGGTGTATCTGGCCTTCTGTTTAAATGGAATTGACTCACTAAGGGTCACGGATGCTCATTTGTTCAGAGAAGAAGGATACTGAGAGATAAGAATGAGAAGCGGAAGGGACATTTCCATCTGTCATGAAGTGTCAGGTGGAAAATAAAGGTCTGGCTTCCATTTTACAAGCAGAGCCAGCTTTCTGCATAAGCCAAGGGAATTGGGATTTAAGTATGTGGAAAGGCTCCTGGTGAATTTAAAAGAACTCTGCCCCTCCCCTTAGGCATCCCCCCTCCCGGCCCCTCCCACCTGGTAGATGACAATTCAGATGTTGAAAGCTCACAGAATCAGCCTGCTGCTTAAATACTAGGACACTGTGTTTTGAGAACGAAAGGAATCACATTGTCTACGGCTAAGGGATTCCACCCAACAACAAACCCGTTACCACCCACCGTCAGCTTTAGAGAACAAATAAGCAATGGACAGAGTCACAGGCTGGGGAAGTTCTGATAGTGGACAATGGCATGAGACTCAGTGTGCAAGCAAAAGGTCAAAGGAGGACACTAAGTCACCTCAGGATAGGAAATGTCGGGAGGGGTGGAAGCTAAAAGATAAACTCTGAATGTTGATGAAATCTGACAGGCTCTGAACGTACTGCCCACATTATGATAAAGCCCAGAAAAGCTAAGCAAGGATATTAGTCACTGATGAAGGTATTTCAGATGCAACAACTGGGGACATGGGATCATTTAGGACAGGAGGGCTTTAGTAAGTCCCTTCGGTCACTCACTCTATGTGTTTATTTCCACTTTTTAAAATACAGATTGTTCAGATACACATACCAATTAGATGTCAAGAGCCAGATTTGATGTGCAAGAAGTCTGTATCCACAGTCATGGCTCTCTGTGCTGTGGTGACAATATTGTTATTGGCATTGGAAGAAAACATCTGTTCTTACAATTTGGTGCTCAACTTTTCTTTTCCCTATACACTTGGCTTATGATTAAAGAATTCTTTCCTTGTGGGCTGAGGGACTACTTTATTAAAGAAATAATGCTATTACTTAGTTATATCATCTTGCGCCACCTAGTTAACCTTAATAAGCTTCCATTTCTTTTTTCTGTAACATGGGGGTAACGGTAGTATGAAGCATGAACATGAAAGTTCTTGTCAGGGTTGAGTCTAGTCCCTGCATAAAATGGGCGCCCAATAATGTCAGCCATTATGATCAGGCAGCTTTCCCAACCCATTCATTTGTTCATCTTGTCCTAGCTTCAAGCAGTTAACCACACATAGTACAACTTAGCGCACAGTTCAGCACATCATTTAAAATGTTTTAAGGATGCCAAATCTTGGCATTCTAACCTGCCACTAGATTTTAGGTTTGCTTTTTTTTCTTGCCTGTAAACCTCCCCAAAACACTGCCTCTTGTATTTGTCTTACTAAAAATTAAATATACAGTGTGAAAAGAACAAAAAACTTTAAAAGATAATTGACAAAAACCAAGTCTAACAAAAGAGCTGGTTTAATGGGATCACTGGGTAAGGCTGTGAAGAATACAATTTGATCTCAGGTCAAGCCAACTTGGCTAAATTCAAATTCCAGAAATACTGGGATTAATCAATATGTGTATGTTATATAATTTTAAATAAAGATTGAATATATAAATGTTATTTGTATTGATAGTATTAAAATCACATCTCTGAGATGGCAGCAAGTAGTAACTGGAGATTGAAGTGCAATGCAAATCCAGGTGACACCAACTGAAAGATACATGCTCTCAAGGGCAAAGGTGTACTGTCTCTAGGGCTAGCTGTCTTTCAGAGATGATGTCAAACAGATCCCCGAACTAGGTGACATTCTGGATCAGATGACTTTCCAGCCCCCCTTCCATATCACTAAGATTTTAGGATCCATAATGAGTGTACCTAACATAGTCATTCCCCACCCTTCCACCCCAACATTATTTTCTATTTCCTTACTTTGCTTTACTTTTCAACATAAAGTCAACTTACTTGACATTTACATTTCTTTTTATGTTTGTGTTCTGTTTTTTTTTTTCTCTAGTATGTAAACTCCATGAGGCCAAGGATTTGTTGTTGTTCACATCATCATCCCTAGTACCTTGATGGAATAATAATAATAGAAAAAAATGCTAATTTGTTCAATGGATGGGTAGATGTGGATGAAGAAATGAATGAGGCAGTAAAGATGGATTAATTTTGGCACAGGACACCACTTGGGTAATAACAATGTAAGAAAATTCAGAGATGCTTATTTACAAGGCAAGTGTTGGGAATAGTCAATGATTTTATCTGAATGGGTAGGAGATGAGTGTAAGAGTGTAAAGGAAGTTAAAGCAGAAAAAGTGGCTAGAGTCAAATGTAAGTGCAAGACAATGCAAGACAGGGAAACCATACTTCTTCAATTGAATTGAATGCATTAAGCAGGTGTTCTCTATAAAACCCCATCTTTACATTTAGGGTCTCTTTAAAGTTGACCTGGATGGAGTCGGTATTCTGTTCAATTCCCCAGGTTGGTGTAATGGGGCTTTGATTTCCCTCAACACAGTTGTCTGAAGACATGAGTTAGAAAACAAGAGAAAAATCACCTGCTATATTCCTAGTGACCTAGGCACTGAGAATGACACCTAAGGCCTGTGGGGAAAAACAAATCACCTGCCTATGCAGTTGGGCCACATCTGCAAGGAATCTCATCTTTTATTCCCATGGCCACAGGATACAGTATACACTCTCTAATCACATGTCTTTTTCCTGTGGGATGTCAGGAATTGAGATTACAAAAATGATGACAATCACCATAGCTATGGTTCCCTGAGTGCCTACTCATAGGACTGGACTTGGACTAGGGATATATACTAAATATTAGTCCCTAATATGTACAACAGCTCAACAAAAGGAGAAATCAAAAATTTCTCAAGGTCACACTTTTACTCAGTGGGATAGATGGAATCAAAACAGATCTATCAGGTTCCCAAACCTGTTTTCTACTGAAAGGACTGCATTCTTGCATGATACTGGATAATAGTCTGCAGCTGCCAAGGTCAGCTAAGCAATGAAGAAGGAGAACTCAACTCTGGGGCAGGGTGAGATGGAAAGACAGAGTGATTAAGGACACTAAAGAAAAAAAATATGTAGGAAAAGAGGGTCCTCTTAAAGTTGAAAGTGAGAATAAAAGGTAAGTCTAAGATAGGAGATGTAGGCAAGGAAATTGCCAAGATAGGCTAAGTGACCAGACAGGCAGTTGTATTTAAATATCAGAAAGGCCACAAAGAAAGAATATTCATTTTATGTTTTAAGAGAAGGCAGAATTAGGAAGTGTTAGCATTCAGTTTTAACTAATAAGATCATTTCCAATCACCCATGGCGCGTCTAATGTCCATCTCAAACTTCATTGACCTAAAACTCTTTCTCTTGTGAAAAAAGCTTCCTGTATTCCAAATTTAACATGGAGTATCCTTCCTTTCCAGTCATGGTGTCACATAGGTATAGACACTGCTCCCTTTCAATGAAGCACAGGAAACAGAAAGAATAAATCCCAAACACTTTCTCATGGTGCAGCGAGGAGTGAATACGGGATAGATGGTGGCCGTGTTTTCCAGAGTGTAGAAAGCCAAACTGAAAGAATGAAGAACAGAGACAATCAGAGGGGAACAAAGGAAAAAGCAGAGAAATTGAGAATTCCCATAATCAAATTGTGTTTATATTCATCCCTGCAAGCTATCCTTCCCAATTTTTGGTTAAAGAAAGCTAATCAGAAAATGGAACATTTTCCTAAAACTAGTTTCAATTGGATTTTGTTACCTGCAGCCATAAGATCAGGTCCTACTCTGATGCAGTTACTGGTCAATCCTCGTGGACATGGATGGAGGAGAGGGCATGAAATTTCCCTTCACTGATCATATTCAAGAAGGGTTGGGTGATAATAAACACAGTCATTATAGTGATCTTTGGTTGACTTGGAGGTCCTCTTCAAATCTAAATTCTATGAGAGCTGCAAGATAGCCAAGATCACGCTCTTTCTTCGTGTCTCAGACACTTTTGCAAGGCTCATTTGCTTCATTATTTCTCCAATTCCATTACCATACAATGTAATCTATTGATAGTCCATTTACAAGACCTCCCCAGGGGATTTCACAATCACTCTGATAAAGAATATAAGAAGAAAGCAAGGAAATAAATTTTTGTTTCCATGCCAAACCACAGTATAGTGTTCAATCAGGCTTGCAGTTTGGAGACTTCGCCAGAAAGATTCTAAACTATAACCAAATTATGAACTAGACTATGGCTCCCCAAAAGGGCCCAAGAAGTTCATATGGTCACCTCACTTTCCTAAAAGGTCTGAACCTCGAGGAGTTGCCTTTGAGGAATAACAAAATCCAGATTGCATATCTCCTTGTTGGCCACACCTACCCAATTATATAAGCCCAACACAGACACTTTTTAGAATCAACCTGTTAGGAGGAAAAGGATGTCCTAAGCTAATTCCATACAGGCTTTGTGGACTCCACCCCCACTGCAGACCAAAGCCATCAGGATATTGGGAAAGACAAATCCCATCACCACCAAAGGGAAGGTTGCTGGAACCTGAGGGTGGGGTTCAGCAGCCAGGTTTGGTATAAAACCAGACACATGGGCCTTGGGGGGTGCCTTTTGGCTCTCCGCCAGCTTGTGGCTCTCAGCCAGCTCTCAGAGTGCCATTGGGTTTCCAGGTCGGTAGATCAGATGGGACGCATTTAAGACTTTATTTCCCTATTTTCTCCCTGAGTTGTACATTTCCTCATTTCCCCTTCCCTTGTAAATAAACCTTTTATTAACCTTTTGTGTGTGCCTGCAGTGGAGTATTAATAAGTCCCTTTTAAGTGCATGGGTGGGGACCCACAGCGAGGCAACCCGTTTTACATTGGGGCTGCCCTGCAACAGTTTGGCGCCCAATGTGGTTTCCAAGCTACACCCGTGGTTGACCAGCCCAAAGTAACTTTCCTTGCGTTGGTCACCATAAGCGCACTAGGTCTGCAGGACTCGAAGTGAAATCTTTGTTTCATGTCATGAAAAGTCTGCTTCTTTTCCCATGCATACGGCTCTTAAAACCCACTTAAAATAAGGTGTTTCTGATGTCTTGTAGTTCTCATACATAACAGTAAATACTAGAAGAGTTTACAAGATGACACATTCTGGTTCTAACATTCTAACATTTCTGTTCTCTATGGCAATAATAACAGAATATATTACAGAATTTACATGATTTCCACAAATTGTGGTTTCTTCTTTTCTACATGCAATACAAAGGAGGCTTCAGAGGACAGAGAGATTTGTAAACATCACCAACAGAGATAAGATCAACCCAGAAACATTCAATCCAAGAAACATTCAATTACCTGTTTATAAATGTTTAGAAAATTCTCTCTGGTCATTGTTCATTACTTTTAGAGATTATGTCTGTTTTGAATTTTTTTTTCTAATAAGCAAACTGTTAACTGGAATAAAAGTCTCAGTAATAGTTGGACAGAAAGTTTACTAGATAATCAAAGTAAGGATCAGGACCTTGGATGCAGTCTGACAGATTGTACTCTGTGAGAACTGTTCTATCAACTACAAGTTCAAATTTAGTTTAGAACAGTGAGTCATTGACATTAAAAAAGTTATTATTCCTGACAAGGGGGTTTCTGGTTCTTTGTTGTTTTGAGTTAAAGATATGTTAATTCTATCTAGGCACAGAAGGCAATGCTGGGTTTAATCTCTTGCTTTCTAAATAATGCACTATGGAGGTGCGAAGATTTGGATCCATCTAGACATGTTACAATGGTCTGAGCCCCCCCTTCACCCCCCAAAATCTTTTTTTAAAGATTTATTTATTTATTCATACAAGCACTGGGTACAGTCAGAAGCGCGGGAGGGTGAGAGAATTCACCAGAGCCAGAGCAGGGAACAGAACAGGCAGGCTGACAAAGAAATACACTGCTGAGGGGAGCAGCAGGCGTGGCGTGTGGCAGGAGAGGTCTGCGCTCCATGTGGGACCCTCGCTGGCTGCCAGGGTTCGAACTGGTGCTGCAGAGGCTGCGGGCAGCTTCGCAGCCCAGCACTCAACCACTGTGTCACCAGGGGAGACCCTCAAATTCTTATATTAAATTACTGACCCCAAGTGTGATGGAATTAGTAAGATAGGGCCTTTGGGAGGTAATTAGGTCATGAGGATGGAGCCCTCATGAATGGGATTAGCGTCCTCATAAGACAGACCCCTGAGAGTCTCTTCACCTCCTTCCTTCCTTTCCTTCCATTATATGAGGATTCAACCTTCATCTTATGGGTTGCTGGTTCTTAATAAATATAAAACTGCTGTAAAAAGCTGAAATGATTATTTTACCAAAAAAAATCTCTGATATATTTGCAAGACAATTTGCTTTTTTCCTCAACTTCTCAGATATTTCCCACTTTCAGTGGACAATACCCATGTGTAGAAGCCACCACTACTATGAACTCCAGGGAACCGAATTTGATTACTCATTTTGCCCTGGCTTTATTTTAAGGATTGATTATAGTGAATTTCACATAAAAGAGTCACATAAAAGAGCATTAACAGCACCAGCTGGCATGGGGCATAAGATATACCAGCATTTTTATACATGTCCTCCCTGTCACTACAGCTCTGTTCACTGACAAAAGCCCTGCTGTTTTCAACCAACTGCAGGTCCAGAAAATTGCATTTAACTAGGGTGGTGGATCTGCAAGGCAGGTAAAATGTTTACCAGGGTGCGACCAGCCAGGAAACCCATTTCCTTTATCCTCTAATCAACATGAGAGGAGAGGCTGGGTGAATGGCTCTACATTAGGACCCAATCCCAATGCTGTCATCCCTATTACCTGCATGAAAGAAGGGGATTGTTTGGGTTTGGAGGGAGGAAGGGTGGAAAGCTTTCACTTGACTTTCCAATTCAGCCCTATTCATTCATAGACTTGTTGCCAAGGTAAGTTACTCTGCCATATGTGCCTTTCATTCTTTCTGTAGGTTAGATTATAATGGGTAGTTCTGTTGACTTTAATGATCTAAAGGAGGATTTTTTAAATTTTGGTCTCCTATACCTCTATCCAGTCTAAGGATATGGTCAATCTTCTTAGTTTATGGCTCAGAATACAAATACAGTGTTTAGTATACTGCGGGCACTCAATTAATGCTTGCTGATAGGAAGAAAATACTAGGCAAAAAAGGTTATACTTAAGAGTGTAATAATTTTTATTAATAATATAATTATTATATTTAACATACTTAATGAGCACTTCAGTTTTCAAGAGTGCCTGTCAATAGTTCCTGGCAGTGGATAGTACCAGTATTCCCACTTCACTGATGAAGAAACTGAGGCTCAGTGGGAGGTAGTCACCCTCACAGTTGGGCTGATCAAATCCCTTTGACTCTGAAGCTTCATCTCTCACTACACTGAACTATCTCAGAACTATCCCTTATCCTGCTGTACAATGTACATGTGCCCATGACATTTCTTTTAGTACTTTGACATTATGAGCCTGACCTATCCCATAACTATAAGGAGCTTTATTCCCAAGAACTGCTTGGTAATGATGCTCATTGTAAAATGCAAAGCTCTTCTTGGAAATCAGAAGGTGGCAGAAATAAAGAAACAGATTTCCTAGAATACTCAGAAAAATGACTCGCTGACTAAACCATGAAAAAAGCTGCAATAAAGAGCTATCCCATTGTTGGGCTCTCTCATTGTGAAATGCCTTTTCTTCCTGGAGGAGCTGAAATTAGTCTCCTGTAACTTGTAGTTAAGTTGATATTTGTTCAACCCCTGGAGAAACAGAAATGCCACTTTCCTTCTCACAACCACCTGGCTGGTATCTGAAGTCTTGGTATAAATATTATCATCTACTTTTAGTGCATAAAATTTGTACATCATTTTAAAACAATGCACCTTCAGGGCCTCCCCTGAAGGTTGAGTGCTGGGCTGCAGGGCTGCCCGCAGCCTCTGCAGGGCCGGTTCATTCCCCAGCCGCCAGCGAGGGTCCTACAAACAAACAAACAAACAAACAAACAAAATGCACCTTCAACAGAGCAAATTACAGATTATTAAAATGTAAACTTAAATAATGGGGGGCCTCCCCAGTGGCGCAGCGGTTGAGCGCTGGGTTGCAAAGCTGCCCGCAGCCTCTGCAGCGCCGGTTCTATCCCCAGCTGCCAGGTGAGGGTCCCACATGGTGCACAGACCTCTCCTGCTGCGCCCGCTGCTCCCCTCAGCAGTGTATTTCGTCACTCTGCCTGTTCTGTTCCCCGCTCTGGCTCTGGTGAATTCTCTCACCCTCCTGCACTTCTGACTGTACCCAGTGTTTGTATAAATAAATTAAATAAATCTTAAAAAAAAAAGTTTAAAAAAAAATAAATAAGCTTAAATAATGGAACCATAAATTATGAAAGCAAATAATTTTAAGGTAAGACAGGCTTTTCTACATAAGATATTAAATTCCACAATAATTCAATGTGAATTGGTTTTTACTGAATATAGAATGTCAAAGAAATGTATATGCATACATTTTAAAAAGAAATTTGACAATTCTTGTCAAACCAGGAAATAGAAGGTAAGAGCTATGGTTTATCTTATGTAGCTGAGTATTTACTTTCTAACTTGAATATCTAATTATAAGATAGTTGGCTTTTTATGCACAATTTTCATATGAAGTCGGAATTTTCAAAGGTCGTGTTTTAACTTTGGTTAATACATTAATAGGAAATGCCTTTAACAAAACTTAGTGTAGGAAAAGTTTAAGACAGTTGGAAATAAAACCCAGAAAGCAAGATTAATGTCAGCAATTGTACATGAATTCTAGTTGATAGGCCATAAACTATGATAAAATTGGTGGGATAAGGGAGTGCAAAAAGAATTTGCTTCAGGTTAAAAAAAATACACATCTTTGTAGAAAAAATTAAGAAAACTCAGAAGAACAAAAGTAAATGAAAAGAAATTAGACCATTGTTCATTACATTTTTGGTGGTAATCCTAGAATTTTTTTGTACTTATATTTAAAAAATGAATCCTGTAACAGGTTTAATAAAGAGATTCTTTTTAAACTACAAAAAAAAAAAAAACCTGGAAGCCAGTTCAAAAATGATTAATTTGACTATGCAAATTTTTAAAACACTTCAACATGCAAAAATTACCACAAAGAAAGTAAAAATACAAGTGGGGGCTAAATTTGTAAGGTTAATTTTCTTACACTATAAAGAATATATGCAAGAGGGCCTCCCCTGGTGGCGCAGTGGTTGAGCGCTGGGCTGCGAGGCTGCCCGCAGCCTCTGCAGCACAGGTTCGATCCCCGGCCATCGGTGAGGGTCCCACATGGCGCATAGACCTCTCCTGCCGCGCCCGCTGCTCCCCTCAGCAGTGTGTTTCATTGGTCTGTCTATTCTGTTCCCTGCTCTGGCTCTGGTGAATTCTCTCACCCTCCCGCGCTTCTGACTGTGCCCAGTGCTTGTATAAGTAAATAAATAAAAATCTTTTAAAAAAAAAAGAATATATACAAGAGTTAATCAAACCAACAAAAATACTGGGCAAAGAATATAAACAGGAAAAGATATTAAAAGACTTTTAAATTGACAATATGATAATCACTCTCAAAATAAGTGAAATGCAAATCAAAACTACAAGATGCTATTTTTTTCACTGAGTAGATGAGCCAAAATCAAAAAGTTATGTAAGACAATGTACGAAGCAAGGGTATGGGGAGAAATACATTTTCAGAAATACATTCTTATCCCTGGAGGGTTAGGGAAATCAGGATCAATTCTAATTTTTGGAGTACTCCTACACTTAGGCAAATGGCATATTCTTTTTTTTTTTTAATTTTTTTATTTATTTTTGCAGAGAAGAACTGGGGTGTAGACCAGAGGTGCACAGGGTAAGAGGATTCACCAGAGACAGAATGGGGAGCAGAACAGACAGATTTACTGATATACATTGCTGAGGGGAGCAGCAGCCAAGACAGGAGAGGTCTGCTGTGCCATATGTGGGTCATGAGGCCATAGCAGTGATAAAGCTGAGACTTAACCCCAAGGCCACTATGGAGGTCTCAGCAAATGGCATTTTCTAAGACTGTTCATTACAGTCTTGTTAATGAGAACAAAATATTGGAAATTACTTAATGTTTATCAAAAAACTGTGTTTAAATAATACCATAACTTGGGCCTCCCTGGTGGCACAGTGGTTGAGTGCTAGGTTGCGAAGCTACCCACAGCCTCTCCAATGCCGGTTCGATCCCCGGCCCCAGCTGCCAGGGAGGGTCCCACAGGGCGCACAGACCTCTCCTGCTGCCCGCTGCTCCCCTCAGCAGTGTACTTCGTCAGTCTGCCTGCTCTGCTCCCCGCTCTGACTCTGGTGAATTCTCTCGCCCTCCCACGCTTCTGACTGTACCCAGTGCTTGTATAAATAAAAAATAAATCTTAAAAAAAAAAATCGCTCTCAAGTGGCTGCAGACGATAAGCGGCTTGGGACCCGCGCTGCACCAGTCCTTTGGAAAAGAAAGGAGGCGGAGAGGCAGCAAAGAATGTGGATCACGAGGTTAACCTCTTTGGAGGAAATTCACTTGGGTTCAAAAAATGCTGATGGAAAGTTAAGCGTGAAATTTGGGGTTCTCTTCCGAGATGACAAACTGTGCCAACCTCTTTGAAGCATTGGTTGGAACTCTCAAAGCTGCAAAACGAAGGAAGATCGTCACATACCAAGGAGAGCTACTTTTGCAAGCCGTTCATGATGATGTTGACATTGTATTGCTGCAGATTAATGTGGTTTGCATATCTTTGTCATTATTTTTTGTTTCTGGTAAACTGGAATATGAAGTCAAAGGACAAACACAGGAGCATACTTAATGTATTTTTATAGGACTTTGTAAACAAAGGAGGCTCGTATTTTAGAATTCTGTCCTCTTTTGTATCTTAAAAATTTATGTATTACACTGTAAAATAAATAAGACCTATTATTTTTCTCAGGAATCTGGTTGGAAAATGTAGGCAATGTGGTTTTTATAGTGGGGTGGGAAATGTTTGCTTCATTAATCATTCTTCTACAGATTATTGACATTCCACGAAAGCAAGAAGCAAACTAAAGACCAGTTTCCCTGGAATATTAAATGTTTATGTAATAAAAGTATATAACTGTCTTAAAAAACAAAACAAAAAAATCGCTGATTTAAAAAAAAAAAAAAACAATATGCAGTGGAAAAGTCAAATGTATTATAAAGTAAAATACATTGATACCTTCAATGATTCCTAATCACCCTTAATTGCCCTTTAACCTCTAAACTCAAACTCAGAGAATACATGAAGTAAAACCCAACAAAGCATCCTGGTCACTTCTAAACCTTGCCTCAGGCCTTGCCCATTTGGACTAAATCCACTTGGAGCTAAGCCAATACACATGTTAAGTATAGGGGTTCATATTTGGTGCATGCGTTTCCCATCCAAGAAACACACTTAATTAATCCTTTTGAT
Source organism: Talpa occidentalis (assembly GCF_014898055.3). Classification (NCBI taxonomy): domain Eukaryota; kingdom Metazoa; phylum Chordata; class Mammalia; order Eulipotyphla; family Talpidae; genus Talpa; species Talpa occidentalis. The sequence continues at coordinate 16,456,261 of NW_026555331.1, read as the reverse complement.
GAGCACTGCTTGCCCAGCACAATTATCCCTTTCTTTACTAATAGTAAAAACTCTCTCTTTTATTTGGGGTGGCCAAGTACCCAGCTAATAGAAAAGCCATATAAGCAGGACACGTGCAGAAGAAGAGCTTTACAAGAAAGATGTTTCCTTGGGTAGAAAGTGTCTTTTACTGTTGCCATTCCCCTTTCTTTGGACTTGGGTTGTGGAGATGATGGCTGGAGCTACAGTAGCCATTCTGTGACCTTGCACTGGAAGGAAAGTGCTAAGTTGGTGAAACTAAAGGAGAAAAAGAGCTTGAATCCTTGAAAATTTCATGGAGTTATGTCTGAATCACCTAAATTTGGACTTTATATAAGAAAATAACCCCTACGTTTTTGAGCTACTATTTCTAAGCAGGCAAAACTTAAGTATGCAGTTCTTTAAAAATTATTTAGTATTCAACAAACATCTGAGCATCTACTTTATATTGGCATTGAAGGACTGGGAAAATGACAAGGACACAGTGCCTGCTCTCAGGATATTTACTGATGAGGTGCTATTTAACTGCAGAGAACAGAGAATCCTATCACCCCCCCTCTTCCCTCCCTCCAAGCCTTCCTCCTCCTTTCCTTCCTTTCGTTTTCAAAAATTAAAGGACCTGATGTGGAGGGAAGACTCACTATGCTAGACCTGTGTTTAACATACATTCTCCCAATCCTCACACGCTTGAGGTTATTTCCATTTTTTTGCAGATGATGAAAAGGAGTCTCAAAAAGGATAAATAATTGGTCCAAACTAATAAATAGCAAGGCCATGATTCAAATCCAGGTATGACTGGTTACAAAGCCCAGATTCTTATCATCAATTTATCTTTGTATTTACAACAGTTTTTGCTCCATATATTTTAATCACATTGCTCTCTGGCACATAAAGTTTCTAATTTACTTGTCCTCATCATTAATTATAACATTTATCAACAAGAAACTATCCACTATGACATATAAAACTTTATATTGCATATTATTTTCTTAATATTATTATCCACTTATTACATTTTATTATCAAATCATTTAACCGTATATGATACATACGGGTGTACTACAGTAAATAAGAAATAAAGTCTGTCTTTAAGGTAATTAAAGAAACTAGTCACCAATACTGTACAAAATGAAAATCAACTAGAATATTTTCATTTATTGGATAATGATTATAAATCACTACAATACTGATTTTTAATCTATTTTGAGATATTTTATTTTTCGGTTTTCCCCCAGCTCTATGAAGGTATAAATGGCAAATAAATTTGATAAAATAATATATTTAAGTGATGATACACATCCATTGTAAAAGGATTCCACCCATCAAGTTAAGTAGCACAACCATCACCTCACATGCTGCTTTCCTTCCTATTTTTAGAGAGAACATTAAATTATACACTCTTAATAAAGTATTTCCATGATTTCACAGAAGAATATAAAGCTATGTATTTGCTACAATGCACATGCTTTTGGACTTACTGCTGTTTTGTTTCCTTGATTTTTTTTCTGCACTGTTTTTTTCCGTGTAGGTAATGGTTTATATATCCATACCCAGTTAGAAGACAGGCGTCCTGTTTTTAATTACAAGAATGGTTATCATGGAGTTCTTTTCACAAGCACCCACAAAAAAACTTATTTATCTAATCAAAACAAATAAACAAAGACATGCTAATGATGTTTTACAGATTCCAGCAATGTAGGGCCTCTACTTCCCTCAACACTCACTCTACTTCATTATTCAGCCTTTATTAATTTATTTAGGTTCCCAAACATAGTCATTACCTTGTATCTTTTTTTCCCCCTCTTTTAAGAACCTTTTTTGTCCTTTGTATTCTAGTTTGTTTCCATAGTTACAGGAATTATTAGCATCAGTTCTAGTGCTGGCCGTTGTATTTTTATTCACCTGACCTTAAAGTTCAAGCAAAGCTGAATAGATTCTCTGGGGACTCCTGCATTGGGTGGGAAGCTGGGATAAATTGCTTCTGTAATTCCTTCCACTGGAATGTCCTTAATAACTGTATACAATGAATATAAATTCTTCATACATACACCATGCTCATGTATGTCATATATGTCAGTAATACTAACAGCTAGCATGTTAGATGTATTACTTGGCCTGCTTATAAACTCTGTAGACCTGGAAAATGCTAACAACAACAGAAAAAGAAGCAACAGGAGGCTCTAGTGATATAGTTGTTTAAGCACAAGTTCTAAACTAGATCATCTCAGTTCAAACTTGGGACACAGTACTGTGTAACACTGGGTGAATCACTCAGCATCTCTGTGCTTCAGCCTTCTCATCTGTGAAATGAGAATAATAGATCAGAGTGTTGTCTATGCCTTTATGTGACAAGACACGTAAATCCCTTGCAAATGCTTTAATAGATTCTCTTCTATAACAAGGCTTTTTATCAGGCTTGTGATGGCCTGGACACAGTCCATCCTAGTAACCCAAGTTTATCTTTTTGCATTTTCCAGCACTAACTAGCCTATTTCATTCTCGATAAATTGTAAATGACCCTGATGAATGAAAAGAGAGATGGTCCTCATCTGCTCCCACCAAAGTCCTGCAGAAACCACTCAGAGAAAAGCATCCTAAGCCAGCCAAGGGCTCCCCTTCCGGGACCGGGATTATTTAACTGCAACCAAATTTCACTGGTATGTTGATCTGTCAAGAGTCAGACAATCCTTTTGATGTTCTAAGTGCTCTGCTGGAAAGAAAGGCATCTCTTTATCTCCAGAAAGGCAATTAGATATTCCAGTTTGTAAAATGGGCCCCAGAAAAGAAAAGCAATACCAGAAATGCAAACCAGAACCCAAGCCCCACCTGTGCATGATCACACACAGTCTCCCAAGGAAAGTATGGTACTAGGGCTGCTAAAATTCCAGCAGACCACTGCCCATCACTAGCCCTCGGCCATGTGCCGGTGCCCTAGAGCCAGCAATGATGGAAACACAGCAGCCTGCATCCTCAGAATATCTTATGGGAGCTGTTTAAAGGCGGAAGGCATTTCCTGAGTTCTATTGGGGTGTACTGAGACACATCACAGGTGCGATTAACACTGGCTATATCTGTAGCTCCTCCTTATGCCAACAACATCCTTAATACTTGGTGACATCAGAGTGTGAAGGGCAGGTTACACACACACAAACAAATGCACATGGGCCATGAAGATGGCTTTACATTCCTAGACTGTGTAAGCTGGTCTCTGTTCACCTGAGTACAAATAAGTAGGTTTTAAGGCATAGTGTGTGTTGGGAGGGAAAGTGGTAAGGCTGGCAACATTTATATATGCAACATTTAGGTATATTTGTTCCATTAGAGGTGCTGAAAGAGAGCGAGCATGAGGCCTCTGAGCAGGTTCTATTCCTTAGCCTCTTATGACTCTGGAAAGGAGCTGGAGAATTCATTTTGATTTCTTCCACTACAAAAGATATCCATGAATCCTCATGCCCAAGCTTGTGAATGTGATGGGGAAGAAGAAAGCCTAAGATCTCCTGAAGTCATCACTTTTCTACAAGAGATAGAGAATTTGCTCTACTCTTAAGAAAGGTCAAGTCTGAATGGTCCACATTGGTGGCTTCCAGCATGAGAGAGAAAGGACTGATAGCAAGAGATGAAAGCAGGGGTATCATCAGGGACCCTGCCTTCCTCTTGGTCTCTGGACCTAGACCTGTTTGCATCTTTTGGCAGGTCCAGCCGGACTATACAAGCCAGTTTAGATCCCAGCCCTATCCCAGCCCCCATCTTTGCTTTCATTTTGGAGGAAAAGGTGGGGGGCAATGTCCCCTTTCCAGTTGGGGCTTTTGTATAGTTTTCACAATAACCCAGCTGATATTTTGATCCCTATTAGGCAATGGTTCATCATAACTATCTTTTTTCAAATTGATTTCTGGAGAAGAGGCTCAGTCAGACATGGAACAGGAATGTTAATAGTGCAGTGAAATAAAGCTGCTTTGCATGTGTCCTTGCTCATTTGCGTTCCATTGTTTGCTTTGGGTATTTGTATTCCACATGTGAGAGAAGCCATCCAGTAATTGTCTTTTGCTTTCTAACTTACGTCACTAGTATTATCACCTCCATTTCATCCATGTTGTCACAAAGGTGAGATTTCACCTTTGAGAATAGCTGAGCAGTATTCTGTTGAGTGAATATTCCACAACTTCTTATCCAGCCCGCCAGGCCATTGATGGCCATCAACGTAACCCAGCGCTTTCTCTACTATGTACGGCTGTTCTTTTTTTTTTTAAGATTTTTTTTTAAAGATTTATTTATACATGTAAGAATTGGGGTACAGGCCAGAGTTGTGGGGGTAAGAGGATTCACCAGAGATAGAGTGGGGAACAGAACAGGTGGATTGACTGAAATCTACTGCGGAGGGAAGCAGCAGGCAAATCAGGAGAGGTCTGCTGTGCCATGTGGGTAGCTCCCTGGCTGGGGATCGAACTCATGCTGCAGTGGCTGCTGCGAGCTTCATAGGTTGCATCTTAACCCTTTGTGCCACGAGGGAGGCCCTACGTGTGGCAATTCTTCCTACCAGCAGTGGGCCACTACATTTTATGTGCAATGTTTCCACACATTCCAGCTCTTTTTCTGTTTTGAAATTCACCTCTTCCTACAGCTCATGTCTATTTCAATATCTGACTATGTAGTAATAACACTTGTGATGCTTTTTCCTATTAATCCTATTTTTCCAGGTGGTTTTTTGTCCCCACAAACACCGATCTTGGTGAAGAGATTGACACAGAGAGACAAGAAAACATGATTCACTTCACGGACAGTGAGATCAGTGTGGATACTTTCTATAACACCCTACTCACTCCCTCCATCCACCCCTGACTTCATGAAACGAGGCCTGCCCAATAGGGGGGCATCTTTTTGCCTGACTTCAAGTGCTTTTTGAAAATTTCACCTTAAAACAATTTACCTTTCAATACTAAAATGGAAAATATGAATCCTGTGTGTAAGACATACCTCTGAAAATACTCTTCACCATGGAGCCTTTTTCTTTCTGATACGAATAGTTACCTATATTTTAATTTAGACAGAGAATGGGAAACACAGGCAGAAAGTGTGGAGTAGTGATCTTGGACTCTTAAGGAAAAATCACTTTGGACCCTCTATATTCAGATTGTTTGCTCAATGGAACAAGGAAAGAATCAGTATGTAAGGAGGGTGGGCAGATTTTACAGCTGCATGCCATTGCATTTTGGCTGGAGCCAGCAGCCCAATATCCCCAAGAAAGGAAACTGTTCTGTCCCAGTGGGAGGTGAACAAGGTTTTGGGAAAAGAGAAAGGTCCAGGGACCCAGTCAAAAATTAGAAGCTCAGAATCTGGAGAATGAGATAAAAGAAGATCAGAATTTATGGAACTGAAGGGTGCTGTTCTCTTTTAGTTTCTGTGGCTCCTGTGATCTGAGGAATGGAGAAACAATTATTCTTCAGGAAAATGTACCTGAAAATTTTGTATATTGGTTCAAAAGTAAAGGACAGATTTAGGTGAAAAATGTATTAAGAATTTCTATTCCATTAGACCACATGTGATGAAATGCTTTTGCTATGAAAGAAAATGCCATTAAGATTATGTAAATGCAGACGGATTGTGCCTACATTTCTACATTTCTTTCTAATCATCAATAAGTTTGGACTGAAGAAACCCTTAATTGGTTTGACTTCTTCCCAGTCAAGAACATTTTCAACCTGAGGGGCTGACTCGCAAACAATGGAAAAACATGCTTAAAACAAAATTAAACCATCTCTTCTTTTCTTTGATATGTAACCTCAGATGTACAGCCTTAATTTACATCAAGTTCTCAGAACATCTTACTAACAGAATCTAGCCCAACTTATAGAAGCTTCCAAAACAGGCCATTTTCCGGAGCACATTAGGTAACAATGTAACAACATGTGTTTTATGTCTCTCCTGTCTATCCAGAGTCCTTGGGGATGCCTACCAGATATGAGGCTGGGGACACATGTCTTTTAATATAAAGTAGCACAAAAGAGGTGGATAAATGAGTTCTGGCATCTCAATGGTCAACTATGCTGAAATGAGCAGGGTGCAAAATAGTGTGCACCTGCTACAGAGAGGAAAGAATACACTTTTTAAAAAAGATTTATTTATTTATGCATATAAGAACTGGGGTACAGGCCAGAGGTGAGGGGGTAAGAGGATTCACCAGAGACAGAGTGGGGAGCAGAACAGGCAGACTAACTGAAATACACTGCTGAGGGGAGCAGCGGGCGAGACAGGAGAGGTCTGCGCACCATGTGTGTCAGCTCCCTAGCTGGGGATCGAACTCATGCTACAGGGCTGACTATAGCTTGATAGCACTGTGTCTTTAACCCTTACACCACCAGGAAGGCCCAGGAGAGAATACATTTTACGTGGACACTCTGGGTCCAGAGCAGGAATGGAAGCTCTCTAGTCTCAACCAGTGATGAACAACATTCACTCAAGGCTGGGGTGGCCTGAACAGGAAGAAAAGAAAGGGGGAGAGGATGGAAAAAAGATGTTGTCACAGGAGGCATACTGGCAACACTTTTCATTAAAAGTACCCACAACTGTGCTGCTGTGGTGGTACCAACATCAGCCACAGAGCAGAGAGACCAGTCCCTGTTGTTATCCATCCACAGCCCCATAGAGCGGGTATGTGCAAAACAATAATAATATCTGTTAAAATTAACAAAGCACTAGGAAGGGATCTAAAGTAGAGATGTGAATGGACGTAGGCTAATATGCTGGAGAGCTTCTGGGAGGACCTATTAGAATGGGTCTTAAAAGAGTGATTTGGCCCATCTGTCAGAATGGGGCGGTACCTAGAAGAAGCCCAGGTAACTGTCATACAGAACTAACCCTCCAAAAGAAGTGCTCTGTACTTTATTCACTTGCAGAAATAATTTCTGAAGCCTATTCCAAGTGTCATGATTGGCTGAGGATACATGCAGAAGTGGGCACATCTGGTCCCTTCAGAAGTCCTCAGATCCACAGGGAATGAGCCATATCAACAAATAATTATGAGACAGCATGGCAAGCATGGTCAAATGAGTATAGTCAACGTCCATCATGACACTGCCGTGGGCCAAACACAGTGACTTTACGTCTGACTCATCTCACACTCCCAAACACTGTGTGCAGTAGCTACTATACTTATTCAGGTGACGACATGGAAAGGACAATAGTTTGCTCAAGAAAACACACTCTCTCAAGCTCACTGATATAAGAAAGAAGTGGGGCTGGGTTTTAAAGCCCCAGAGTTTCCCCCGACTCCCTCCAATTATGTTTATAGAGGTAGTTAGTTGATGTCATTATATTTGCTTTAGAGGTCAGAGTTCAAACCTCTACAAATGTTTGTTTTCACATCATGCCCACCAGCAAAACCCCAATAATCCTCCACCATGCTCTACTGACTTCCCCTCCCCGCTTCGGGTTGCCTCAGTTTTGTAGTCAGATGTCAAGGTCTGTTACCGGTTTGGTTTTTGTCTGACCTTTTGTTTTACTTCTCCATATTCCACATATAAGCGACACCCTCCAGCACTTGGCTTTCTTCTTCTGACTTATTTCACCTAGCATTATCCTCCCAATTTCCATCCATGTTGCCACAAATGGCAAAAGTTCATCTCTTTTTATAGTTGAGTAGTTTAAAGCATACATATATATCACATATATATGTCATCCATATCACATATATATCACATATACATATGTATATACAGGTATACATGTATGCATGTATATACATTTTTCTGATCCAATCGACTCCTCTGTCCTTGGGCACTTTGGTCGTTTCCAGAGCTTAGTTACTGTAGATAGGGCTGCAATGAACACAGGAGCGTATACTTCCCTTCAAATTAGTGGCTTTGTATTCTTTGGGTAGATAATTAGGAATGGAATTGTTGGATCATATGGTAGATCCACTTTCCCTCTTTTGAGAAGCCTTCAAGTTGTCTCCACATGGACTGGACCAGTCCATACTCCCACCAACAATGTACAGGGTTCTCTTTTCTCCACATTGTTGCCAACATTTGTTTCTGGCCTTTTTGACGGGTCATTCTCACAGGTGTTAGGTGGTATCTCATTGTGGTTTTCATTTGCATTTCCCCAATGATAAGCAACAGGAGCATTTTTTCATGTGTCCATTGAATCACGGCCATATTCTTTTTTTTTTTTTTTTAAATCTTTTTTTTTTTTTTTTTATAGAGGCATGTTTTATTTATTTATTTGTTTGTTTGTTCGTTCGTTTTGTTTATACATGCACTGGGTACAGTCAGAAGCGCGGGAGGGTGAGAGAATTCACCAGAGCCAGAGCGGGGAGCAGAGCAGGCAGAAGGACCGAAGTACACTGCTGAGGGGAGCAGCGGGCGGCAGGAGAGGTCTGCGCGCCATGTGGGACCCTCCTCCGGTGGCCGGGGAGCAGCCGGGGATCGAACCGGCGCCGCAGAGGTCGCCGGCAGCTTTGCAACCCAGCGCTCAACCGCTGCGCCACCGGGGAGGCCCACGGCCATATTCTTTTAACCACAATTTGTTGTGCAGCAGCCATTAGTATTTTTGGGAAACATGCTATCAGTGATTCTAGTCAGAGGGAACATCTGTTTGTTCTAATCCTGTTTTCCTAGCAAGCAGTATGCCAGGTAAAAGGATGAAGCTACCAACCCAATGGGAGACCTTGGAAGACTTGATGAAAGTAGACAGAACTGATTTGGAACCAACAGCAGGATGTGATTAGTTGTGAAAGAATATTCCAGGTGGTGGGACTAACTGGAGCCAAGTTACAGAGGCATTTTCTAGCACATCTGGCGAAGGCACGGGCAGGTCGCTGGTGTGGCTGCAGAGGGGGGTCTGCACTGGACTTAGTCCTGCAGAATCCCATGGTTGTGCCCTGGATGGACAGGGATGTCACACTCTGAGCCTGGGGGAATCCTCAAACTCTTTTAAGAAGGAAAATGGCATCATGAGATTTGCATTTCAGACAGATCTCCCCAGCAGTCAGGTGAAATATGGAGTGGAAGGGAGGCAGTAATTGGATTCACAGATATTTAGGCAGTGGAACTGACAGGGCACAGTGGGTGAGAGAAAGGAGTGTGGGACAAACTCAGGGCTTCAAGGTTGGGAGTTGGTGGTGGATTATGGAAACTGAAGAACAGCAGGTCTCTAGGGGTAAATGATCCGGTCAGTCCGGGCATGCAGAGTATGAAAGGCCTTTGTCACATTGAGAGCCACTATCCATAAGGCAGCTCAGAGATAATTCTGGAACTCCAGGGAGAACTTTTGTCATCTTGCATTTGTCTAAAACTCAAAGGAAAAAAAAAAAATAACAAGAACAGGAAGTGGCAGGTAAATTCGTCACTCTTAGTTTGTCTTCTGTGCATTTGGGGAAGGGAGAAGGGGATTGTTTGTGTGGGCTTTCTTGCTTCTCCTCTTCCTCTGGCAGCTGGAAGTTCCTGGGAAAAAGGGGTTGCAGGCCGTTCATCTGAGTGACACCCGTTCTGCCATGGGCTAACCATATCCTGGGCTCCCAGCTCCAGGCAGGAGAACACGTGGCCTCCACGCTGTGGTGAAGGCCTGCAGCCAGTCAACATCAAAGCTCAGAGCGCTCATATTGTTCTTATGAAAACCACACTTTCTGCTTTTCATGTGGCCACCTCTATTGTTGGTAGGAACACTGTGGAGTGTTGCAAGGAGAGGCTGGCAGTGAGTACAAGCCAGGATGCACTCAATTAAAGAGGAGGGAGGGGGAGGAAGGGAGGGAAGCTGAAGTCAGCCTGTGTCCCAAGAAAGGCTACAGCTGCAGGGGCCACACGGCAAGGGAAAGCACAGTAACTCCCACTGAGGGTCTCCTGGTCAGGAGGAATGAGCAGAGCACCTGGGATTAAAAAACCTCCATTCCAGTCTCACTGTGCCATAAACCGCCCAGAGCACCTGGACTCAAGGATGCCCTGTCTCTTCTCAGGTGTAATGTAATGACACATGAGGGATAGCACCAGAGGCCATCTTAGAACCTTCTGGTTGTCTGACAAAGATACTCCACACTACTCCCAGGACAGGCTCTTCATGCTGCCTGCCATCTTCTGTCTCCTTAGTGGGAAGGACAAGGACTCCTGATCTCCTGAGGGGTGAGAAGAGACAGGGAGGGTGTCAGGGCCATGTCTGCACATTCTCAGAAGCAGAGAGGGGGCCAGGTGACTGCCTCCTTTGAAACTACCAATATGCTATGAAATCAAGAAACACCAAAGCAGGATTTCCAAAACTCTCATCTCCTTTCAAATGTTCACATCCCACAAGCTGTGTTTATTTACAGCCAAATAAACTTCACCTGGGAATAATATCTGGAGTTGCAATTTGAGGCCTTTTATGAATATGAGGTCCAGGATTCAATGGTGCCCACCTGCTCTTCACCTCCTTAGTCAGGTTATTTCCACACCTACAGGATTCTGGCACATTGTTGTCCCATGTCAGGTAATAAAGAAGCACGCTCTAAATGAATAAATGTGCACATGGATGAATAAACAGTCAGCATGTCCTTGGGCTCTGCAGACTCCATTAGGAAGTGTGGTTAAGACAGTATGGTCAGCTGAGAAGCATGTCCATTCCAGCCAGGTCCACCAATGTGGCACCTCCTCAGAAACCAACCTTAATCTGTTGATCTAAGGGCCAGACAAGACACTGTTACCTAGAAGTAGGATGCAGTCCCAGTGGCAGCTGTCAATGTCTGATCCCAATCATCTTCAACTTGATTCACTTCAGATTTAGCCTGAAGAACAACAGAATTTTCCAGAAACCAGCAACTAGGTCCCTTAAAAGAGCACCAGGCCAGGTTTCAGTCACAAATGTTTTTGAAAGGTTAGGAAAAAACTGTTGGTTGAGTAAACCTTTCCCCCATGGATGACTCAAGACTCAAAAGACTTGACAAACAAGCATGTCAAATTTGCAAAACCGCCAAGATCACGCATCATGGTCTTGATGTGACGAGTATACCCAACTAAGCATAAAACCAAGTTTTATTATTCAACCAGTGTCTCCTGCTAGATTTACCCAATGAGGTCTTCTGATTGGCAGCTGGAGAGTGGAGAACAATTCTTGGGAAAAATTCAACTGATAAATGCTGTCTCAGACACCACAAAATCCCCTTCTCAGGATTTGCCATGGATGAACCCAACTGGCCTGTGCAAATCTGTGCTTCCAATTCACAGCCCACGGAAGGAAGACAGCTTGAACTGACATCATGAACTCGCAGGGTTCATTGGCAGGATTAATGAGTTAATAAGCGTGGATGACTTTGAAAGCCACAGGTGACTGCAGACATTATTAGAACCACATTTTTCCTACCCAAGTGGTTCAAGCTTTGAACAGAAGGTACAATCCCAAGAGAAGTATCTACTTTTAACCCAAGAACTAGATGCTACTCTCAGGCAATAGGCTGCCTGAAAAAACACCCTTGGTTGTCTAGTCACTGGTGGCAGGGACAGATTTAGACAATATCAAGGCAACAGTATGCCCCAAAGCCCTGTTGAGAGTAACCAAAGTAATAAGCAATCCAATTAACAGTGGCATCTGCAGCAGCGGCAGAAATCCTGTAGTGGGACCGGTGTTTCTGTGAACTCTCCCTTTTTCAAGTCTAAAATTTATTTAGTGGTTTTTGTAACCTCCAGTTCTGCTAACAGTATCAGGTCATTTGCCTTGACCACAGCCAGGCTTTCTGTGCACCTGAACATAACCCACTCAAGTTACAAGTGTTGCATTTATGTGACACATAGAATGTGGTTTCCACAGCTCCTGTGAGCAGGGACAATACAAAGTTGTTATTTTTTTTAAATGTAATAGTCATCATTTATTAATTAGGTTCTCACTATATATCAAACTGTACCAAGATATCATATCTCATTTAATAGTCACAGCAATCAAATGAAACCACGCACTAGAAAATACAAAATTATTAAGCTCACTTTAGGCTTGGATAGATCTTTTCCTGTTCCCAGGAACATTTCTTCCTGACTCTATATTTACTCTCCAAGTACAGATACGGAGAGATAGCTAGGCAGTAAAAATGTACTGAAAGATCTCCCGTATCCTGCAACATTATATTGTTTGCAATCTTAGTACCTAAAATTCTAAACCAATAAAAGGCATCAAAAAAGGGAAAACTTTCTGCTTTTAGGAAGGGACAAGCTTTAAATCAAGAATCCTGACCTCCGATTTCACCAGGATTCTAACATTTGGGCAAACTTCTCACTTGCAGGAAGAAAGGATTAATGTAGCAGGGCTGTAAAGAGTCAATTTCATTTTATTTTAAAGATTTATTTATTTATTTATTTATTTATACAAGCACCGGGTACAGTCAGAAGTGCGGGAGGGTGAGAGAATTCACCAGAGCCAGAGCAGGGAGCAGAGCAGAGCAGGCAGACTGACGAAGTACACTGCTGAGGGGAGCAGCGGGCAGCAGGAGAGGTCTGCACGCCATGCAGGACCCTTGCCTGGTGGCCGGGGATTAAAACGGCGTTGTAGAGGCTGCGGGCATCCCTGAAGAGTCAATTTTAAAGTGAGAGTACAGAATGGAGGTGTGGAAAATACTTATGAAGCATAGTGGAACTTTAGGAGAAGTAAAAGAAAGGAATAGTGGCGGGAATTCAAAGCCAGGCTGACTTCCTGTGTGCATCAGGCTTTGTGTTAGGTGCTAAGTCTTCACTGCATTATCGTTCTCTATGAACAGCCGACATACACATAAATAAGCATGACATAGATCAACTGCTCTGAGTAGGGCATGCAGAACATCTCCCAGAATCACAAACTGTGAGGAAATTGATGGAGACTGGAATTGTTAGGAAAAACTTCACAAAAAATATTGAATAGGCTTTCACCCATTTGAGGGGGTAAATAGCTCTCTTGGCACATGAGCCATGCATATGTTTGGTCAGGTCAGCACCTCCTAAGTTGCTCAATCGTTTATTCATTCAGCTGCTCCCTTGTATAGTGCTCTTTTACTCATCAGCCCTGGTGTCAGGCTCCAGGGGGAGCCTCGGATATTGAATAAAGCCTAGTGGGCACAGATTAAAAAAAAATAGCCAATGCAGGCTATAAAGGTGTGTTAGTATCCCAATCACCAGGGGTCTAACCCAGGAGTTCTGAGCAAGCAAATGACATGAACACAACTCCAATTAAAACCAAAATTATCATTTACAAATGGAGCATTAGAGAAGTTGATGATGGCAGCCTAACTGGGAAGACAATGCTACAATCCAGACAGAGGATGATCAAGACCAGACCAGGAGGAAAGTCATGGGCATGGAGAAAAGCAAGAGGATTTGCACACTGTGGGTAGAATAAATGGAACTCTGGGACATGGGAGTGACAGAGTTCCAGCCTCAGTTTCCTAGCTTGTGTATGAGCTCAGAGCTTGTGTTTGCTCCCCAGTTGAGGGGCACTTGGAGGAGAGAAGTTTGAGCAGCAAAATGAAGGATGATGATCATGACAAGTTTAAGAAATTTCTGGATCATTCAAGCAGGGACAGTCAGCGGTCACACAGGAAGGTCAAGACAGAGGCAGCAGCTAGAGAGAGATGCCTGCAAGCGTGAAGTAGAAAGGAAGTAGATGAGATGGAACCTTACCAAAGACTTTAGAGACACACAGGGGACAATGGCCTAGTGAAAAAAGATCTGTAAAGAACTTGTAGGAAAATAAGGGAAAGGCACTATTATGAGGTCCACATGCCAAGAGGATAAGTAGCAAAAAGTGCTGAAAACACAGCCCTTTCTATGTTTCTTTTCAGCCCATCTTCAAAATTATTTGCCCATCTGCAGATGTATTGTTAATGTCTCCTTATATGCTGTGCCTTATATTTCTCTGGGGCCACAGTATATATGATAGTTACGTCTGAAACTCCACGAACATCACCGTTTCCTGTCCCCACTTTGGTGAGGCATCCAACATGTTTGAGAGTCAGAAATGAGCAGCAGACACGTGTCATGTTATTTGAGCAGTGGTCAACATGCAAACATTTGTAAAATATATTTATTGGCATCACAGAAGATAGAGGTTGCTAAATTATAAGTCTAGTAATTTCCTGAACAGCATTTCCAGAAAAATCTGAATTGCCGAAATGCTGTGTTTCCAAGAAATGGTAATGGTTTCTTCAGCTCTGCTATCCCTCTGGTATATTTCCCCAGATTAATAATTACAATTTTCTGGAAAAGAAAAATCTGCAAAACCAAACTAGTGCCACAGATGAAATCATTGGATCCTTTCATAATGGTTTGGTTACTTTTTAAGATGGAAGAATAAAGCATCTTCCTTGCTAACCATCTCTTAATTTTTTTCCTACGTTATGACCTCTCAGGGGTAGATGTATCTTCCTCTGTATAAAAGTAACATACACTACTCAAGGGCAGTTTTTGCTTTACTGTATATCATTTAAGATAAATAAACACAGACAGAAAAATAGAAGAGAAAATACGTAACAACTCAGGCCCAAGTTGAGCTTGAGTAATTAAGCCAAATTCCTTCCCATCTTGTGTTATGCCCCGTGGAAATCATCTAATCCCTGGTTTCCCTTTGACTGAAGCTAAAAGCTCTTTTCTCAAATTAGATCCATAGAGAGCGAGACTTGGAAAGAGGCCGGCTGACCTCCAGGCTATCAGGAATGTCTGCTGAATCAGTGATTCTTCACTTTAAAACTAGTAAGTGGTAGAGAATGAAGAGATAATGTCTAAAGTTGATCATCAAGGAAATGTAGCATAAGCATATTATTAAAGTTAGTGTGGTAACCACTAAAAGAGCTAAATATGGAAACTGTTAAAAGTGGTTTCCTCTGAGAAGTGAGCTGGGGGTTGAAGAGGGTGGGGATAGCTGAGCCTCATTATGAGGCTTTCCATACTGTGCTATTTTGTTTGTAACCAACCGTATTTTTATTTGGATAACATGAAAGTGGGAAAAATGATTAAATGCTACTACATGCCTGCTTACTTTGTCTTATGTTATATAGATTTTTGAATTTACATTTGCCAAGTCACAAAAAGAGGTTGACTTCTATTTTACAAAGAAAATGACTGAAATTCAGATGAGTGAGCTGCCCAAGGTCACAGAGCACAGAGACAAAACAAGACTCCGACCTCTGACCCTGCCTATATTTTATATACTTCCAAGCTACACATAACAGGGAATGGACACACCCTGATTGAAAAATGTTTAGACTCTACTATAAGCCCTCCTGGAAAATTATTATATCAGAGCTCACATATTAGACATTATAAGGGCCTGATTAAGAGAAGAAGGAAGTACCAGTAGCTGGAGTATGGTACTGGGATTTCCAAAACATAAAGTCAGTTTCTAGGAAGGGAGGAACCTGACTTCTTAGATCAGCACGCTGCTGATGTGATGACACTGTCATGTATGTGTGTGTGTGTGTGTGTGTGTGAGAGAGAGAGAGAGAGAGCGGGGGGGGGAGAGAGAGAGAGAGAGTTTGCTAGGGTGGCCTACGCAACAGAAATTCATTGTGTCCCAGTTTTAGAAACAATAAGTCCAGAATCAAGGTGCCAGCCAGCAGGGTTAGTTCCCTTTGAGAGATGTGAGTAGGAAACTCTACTGGGCTTTTCTCCATGGCTTGTAGATGTCTTGTCCCTGTGCCCCTTACATGGCTGCTCCTTCTAGGCCTGCTTCCCCTGCTGCAAGATATTCAGTGACACTGCATTAGGGCTCACCCTACTCCCTAAGACCTCATCTCAACTAATTACATCAGCCAACAACTCAATGTTCTAAATGAGGTCCCCTTCTAGTGGGGTTTGGGACTTCAACATATGAAATGCGGGAAGTGGGGGAGCAATTCAACACATAACACCCAAAAACGACTAAGTCCTTGAGCCTTCCCCCAAACCTTTACACAGTTTTTTGAAGATTTTCTTTTCCTGCAAACACATTCCATTAAACAGTCAAATCAATTGGAAAACAAGATTTGTTGGTTAGGAGTTCACCTTACATTTTTCTATTTTTAAATTCTTTATGATATAAAATGGAATATGTTAACCTTAATGTGATTTCCTCTGCATGAACACATGCTCTCGGATGTTTGGGGAGCAAATGAAATAATAATAATCATCTAAATCCAAATAATATGTAGATATTTATATACACAGATATAGTGTTATGTTATAAACATAACAAAAGTTATGCAACAAAGTCACCATTCAGTAATGCAAAAGCCCTGGCCCAACATCTGTAGTAAAAGGTTCAACTCTCAAGTGGTGATGTCACATTTTTTTTAAAGATTTATTATTTATGCATAGAAGAAATGGGGTGTAGGCAAGAGGTGCAGGGGGTGAGAGGATTCACCAGAGACAGAGTGGAGAGCGGAACAGGTGGATTTACTAAAATACACTGCTCAGTGGAGCAGCGGGCGAGACAGGAGAGGTCT
Source organism: Talpa occidentalis (assembly GCF_014898055.3). NCBI lineage: Eukaryota > Metazoa > Chordata > Mammalia > Eulipotyphla > Talpidae > Talpa > Talpa occidentalis. The sequence goes on along the minus strand of NW_026555331.1, from coordinate 16,439,844 downwards.
GCTGCACCATATGTGGGATTCCCTGGCCCAGATGGAGCTCAGGCTGTAGTGGTGATAGCCCTGAGACTTAACCCTGCCTCACCAGGGAGGCCCAGTGATGTCACATTTTAAGGGGTCTAGTCAATTTTAACTATACAGCTGACTGAAGTCTGAGCACCTCAAACTGGGGAAACACATAAAAATTTAAAATCCAATTTACTTTTTCATTCGACCATGATATTTACCTTTTCCTTTTCACGCAGAAGAAAAAGCAATGATAACAGTTTTCCCTTTGATTTCAAGTCAACTCTTCTTGAATGGCAAGGACACTTCTCCACACAGGAAGTTTAAAAAGGGAATCATTTTCCCTTATTAGGTCTTTCTAAGCAATTGTTCTTCTACAACTTACACTTATATATTAACCTAAAAGGCTTTTGCAAATGTGCCTCTTTAGCTTCGGACAACTATCCTGTATTAATTTTGAATCTATGTTTCGGCAGTAAAGAAATAGATGGTAGCGAATATTTCTCATGAGAATATATAAAGCTGAGAGTTTTCCAAATACAACAATTTTTTCACTCTTAGTCTATCAGTTTTCACTAACTCATTCACTCACTCACTTTTTACTGAGTCATGGGGAAATCCCAACTTAAAAGTGCTTGCTTCCTTAATTCATAATATTACCATGTGGAAAAGGAATACATTAGTTAAAATAAAAGCAATGTTTCACATGTAGACTTGGTGTTGTATATGCATAAATGGATATGTTTAAATGACTATCTGATCATAATGAGAAAAAATAGATAAAATGACATATGGGTATACCAATACCCAGAGGTAAAGCACAAAAGAAAATGAATTAAACTTTCTTATGAAAAAAAATTCTTCCTCCTTATCTTTAATCTTTTCTCAAACACTCCCTCCTCCTCCTACTTGCCCTGACGGAAGCCTGGCTTTCCCCTGAAAAATACCACTTCCTTTGTCTCTCTTTCCAATTCTGTAACTCTTTCTTCTCCTTCAGCCTCTATTGAGCTTCAAGGACAAAGAAGAAAACTCAGCAAACTCCCTTTCCCCTCCTGGCCCTTCCAGATTCTTGATCCCCTCTGCTCTCATGAACGCTGCTCCTTAATGTACTCAGAGGAATGGCAGGTCATACCCCAGACACTCTGCCCAGAGGGTGCACTCGGAAGTCGTGCTGAGTGAGCGCCTGGCCATGTGGCCTGAATTCCTGGACAGGAGACACCTGACCCCAGTCACACTGCTTAGCTTGCCTCCCTCCCAGGAGTTCAGGATTGGAATATTCTTGGCATAGAATACTATGAAAAGTGGTGTTAAAAAATGGCATGGAAGAAGAAAAATTTACATTCATATTCCTTCCTTTCTTCCTTTGTTCATTCACATTAATTCTCCAAATATTTTCTAATTGCCTGCTGCTACTCAAGCACTGCAGCAGCTCTGATATCGTACAGTGCTTCCAGGAGGCAAGAAGTGGAATAGAATAATTTAGCTAATGCATAGTGCTCACATGAAAAGCTAGAAAAGTAGGTTGAGATTAAAATTGTAGCAGGTTCCCATGGCAGAACAAAGACTTGGGCTTTTATCCTGCAGTTAAAACGAAAAGGTAGCTGGTTCTACAAAATGCTGTGTCACGGATTTACATCAAGAAATCCTCCGCTTCTCCACCATTTGTCTTTCATGACTCATGCTTTGAATGTAAGCAAAATTGACTGATATTCCATTCCAAACCACCCTCTTGATTACTAGGATTGAACTCTATTATGTTATGGTTGTCCTGCTCTCCTGCCAGGCCACAAGGCAAAAAACGTGGCTTCCCTGTGGGTCTCCCCTCATGAAGTATAAGCACCTTGAGGGCTGGTGCTTGGTTAATATGCCTCTCTCTCTGCAATCTGCTACAATGCCAAGTTCACGAGCAATTCAGTCCATAAGTGCAGACGGGGCCTGAATAAGATGTACCATGAATTTAGAGATGCAGCTGGGAAGGAGTGAGTTAAAAAAAAAAAAATCACTCAGGATTTCTGAGAGACTACCTTGCTGGGTGTGGAGAGCAAGTCTGGGAAATGTGCCTCCTTTGGCCTAAAGAGGGGGTGGGAGGAATAAGAGGTGGAAGGAGAGCCAAATACTTTCAAAGAACAACATTATGTCCTAAGGACAGAGTGATTTAACGGTATGCAACACACCTGTGCTTGCCCAACGGCACAGTGATTAAGAAATACTGTTATCGCCTTCAAAAGGAAGTTTCTGAAGCATTAACGATGATAACCTCCTGGTGGATTTTTCCACAGCAATTGCAGCAACCACTTCTAATCATGCGGCTGAACAGATAAGGCAAGTGGGGATCTAAGAGAGGGACAGAGGCTGCCCATGGAGAAATGCTGCTGCCAAAGGCAGAAGCTCTCAGGATCCACCCCCTCAAGGCTCGTGTGAAGGACCAACCCCAGTACAAACCCTAGTTTTCTTCCATGTCCTGGGCTCTGATACCTGGACTTAGGAAGATTTGGATGGTCAGCGGCCGTGAGCTGTGCAACTGCCAATCAGCCGATTGAGCTTCAAACCTACCTTGTTGTGACTAGTCAAATGCAGATTTTCTGAGGTGATTAAAAAAGCCTATATACAAGCTTCTAGAACACGTAAACAATCAAAGATTTTATCTGAATTTTAATGCTGCTGCCAAAGAACAAAAAAACTATTGGAGTTTCTTTCATCTTCATGTATTTGTTATTTGAAGCACATGAAAGAACTTTTCTAAGGATGAGTGGTTCATGGTGTTTTCTCAATAACTATACTTCACCTTATTTTTAATATGGGTGAAGGGTGATTTTTTTTTTCAATGTGGTAAAAAGGGGAAAAAACCTTCCACCTGGTTTAGTCATGACAAGGACAGAGGAAAGCCAGGAAGTGAAACTTTCTCCCCATGTTACTCCAACCCCTTCATGAATCAAACTGGAGGAAGGAGCAAACAGCTGGTGAAATCTCTATAAAGAAAATTGCCTTCTTACTGGCTAGCAAGAAACTGCAGCGACTTGAGAGGACCTTCAGACCATACAGTGTCCAGAAGCCCCTGAATAACTCGGGATGAAATGGTGAAATTCTTGAAAAAAGGATCTTTTTCTCTACAAACCTCTCTTATCACTGCTCCCTCGCCCCCACCAGCCTAACTTAATTCACAGCAGTGAAATTTCTTAGACTGTCACAGAGAAAGCTCAGAGGGTAAACCTTTCATTCATATTGTAGGGTAAGTAAAAGTATCAGGCTTTTCTGCCCCCCTGCCATTAGGGCTGATGATGGATCCCTGCGGTCCTGAATGCATGCCTGATGGCGGGCGCCTGGAGTAGGGTGTGGGCATGCAGAGATGGGATACACCTGGGCCGAAAGACTGGGCATATAGGGCCAGGGCGGCAAAGGGTGGTGTGGAGCGGCGTGGTGTGGAGTGTGGTGGCGTGTGGAGGATTGTGGAGACCAACAGCGGAGAACATGAAAACACCAACAGGTCTGCTTGAACCGGTGATGAACCTACCCGTTACAATATTGACTAATGATAGGGTTTTCTAGCAAGCTTTGGGTTACTTAAAAAAAGCTATATAAAGCTGAATCAAAACTAACCCTAGAAATCTGAGTGTGGAGTTGAGGCCATTGCCAGGGGTGAGGATTGGTGGGGGAGAGAGACACTCCAGCAGGGTAGGGGGCTCAGTGGATACGGTGGAGAATCATGAGTATGTTGGGGTAGATGTGCGTGATAACACATTTGAGGAGATACAAGCCATATCTCTGAATCAATAGATAGTTACAAAAAAAAAAAATAGATAGTTACAAACCACTGAATAAAAAAATATAGAGCTTAGAAAAAAGAAAATTATTCATACATGCAACTGGTATTTACTGAGCACACACTAAGTTCCAAGGGATTCTTTAGGCAGTGGGAATACAGTTCTTTCCAATAGGGGAAGAGAGAGAAGAAACTAACAAGTAATATATAGTGTATATATATATATGTGTATGTATAGTATATGTATATAATATATACGCAGAGTATATATGTAACATAATATAAATTAGAGCATACAAATGTGTATATACATATATGTGTGTGTAAATACGTGTGTGTGTACATGTATGTGTATATACATATGTTAGGGTATACAAAATAGTATGGAAGCTTCTGGATTGGTGAACCTAAGGGTTTTGGGGAGAATGGCACACCTGGACAGGACATGGAAGCGCCATGCCTTTCTCCCATACCTCACCCTACGTAGCTCTTCCATTAGATTTGTATCCCTTGTAATAAATCAGGGATCTAGTGAGTGAAAAAAAAGAGAAAAGGAAGAAAAAAAATATGTACTATGCTATGTTAAGAGGAAAGCAGGGCAGAATAAAACCGGGCTGCTATTAATAGCCATGCTGTTAATTATTTTTACAGATACAGCATCAAGATACTAAATCTTCAGTTTCAGATCATAACTATTTCACATTACATTGGCAACATTTATTTTTATTAATCAGCCAGTGTGATTATAGATTAACTGTTGTCTTATTCTTTGCCCCTGTTTCTTAAGTGCTATGTCAAATTTGAGCTCAGCTAAACTTGAGGATCAGAAGTAAAGGTTTCAGAGAGGAAATCTCACCCCCAAGATACTATTCTTGTCTGTCCTGAGAAAAGCCACAGACACTGGTTTGGAACAACTTCTTGACTTACTTTTACCTTTACAAAACCCTTTTAAATGATCCACTTTTGGTTATTCTCTCAAGTGACACAGGGTTCTATCACTGGCTGGCTGTAAGACTGTAATTTTGAAAGTCATGTAAGAACAGTTGTCAGTTTTAGCAAATAAAAGTGTTAGACCGTCCAGTCAAATTTCACTTTCAGACAAAGAACATTTTTTAGCATAAGCATGTCCCATACAAATTTGGGATATACTTAAGAAAATGTGATTGTATCAAATAACTGCATTTTACTCAGAAGCCTATACATAAGGATTCTGGGGAGAGGGGCAGTAGTGAGTTCAGTGGTGGGCAGAGCAGAAAATAGAGAAATGGCTTCCAAGTTAGCAGTACTCATGGCAAGCCTAACAGCCCAGGTGACAGCAGGTGCAGCCGAGCTGTATGTACCTACCAGAGAGCTGGCCCCTGCCTGTATCACCAACATGGATCTACCTGCAACAACCTCTGCTGTCACCCAGCCCCTCTGTACTCAGCACTTAGAGGGGAGAAGGAGTCGATTTGATTACTTAGCAAAGACAGATGGTGTTACTGTTCAACAACGGAAACAAAAAAAGGGGCTAGAATTCAATTAACTATTTGCTTGCTCATTACACTTCTGGCCAAATTTTAATGAGGGTTATTTTAAAACCTCCCATCAGAGGTGTATTGGTTTGCAAGGGCTGCTGTAACAAAAATGCCACCACAACAGGATCTGATTCTCTCCAATTGAGGAGCCAGGGAGCCTGCAATGAAGGAGCCAGCAGGGCTGGTTTCTCCCAGTGCGATGGGCGCAGGCATCCTCTCTCCTCTGGGGGTTTGCTGGCCATCTCTGGAGTCTCTTGGCTCATAGAAGCAGCATGCCCACTTCTGCCTTCATGTTCATGTGGTGTACTCTGTGATTGTGCATCTTGCTCCACAACGCCCGCTGAGTAAGGATGGGAATCATTTTGGCTCACACTACTCCGGTACGACCTCATATTAAATAATTGCATCTATGATGTAATTTCTAAATGTCACATTCTGTGGGGCTGGGGATTAGAACATCAAGACAAAAATTTGGAAATACACTTAACCCATAATGGGCAAAATCTGTACAGGTGTGAGAAAGTCTGGGAAGGTGAGCCAGGTCTAAATAAGAACACTAAGGAAAAACTTGTGAAGTTGGAGCTTCCCAGGGCCTGGAACATGCTCTCCAGAGCCTACCTATTCGTCATGCTGGTGGGGAGATTTAGGTAGCACTGCTCTAGATGGCAAGCTTGCTGTTTTTACACAGTGGAGAAGGAGAGAGTGGCAAATAAGAATGGGTTTATTCTGTGTCTAGTGCAGGTCCCGGCTCTGCAAAAGCATTTCTTACTGTTCCTAAGCTTGTAGAATGCTCCGTCCTATGCATGGGGTTTAAAATCGGGAACACTCATAAGGCAAAGCCGTCAGATTCTGCTATGTGAATAGTTCTATGCATGTTGTGTTTACTGATGTCTCAGGAAAACTCTTGATTGCCCCCAGTATAATTTGTGTGCATGTTTTACGTGACACACTTGCAACTACATGAATACAAGCATATCTTTAAAGAAAAGAAGTAGCCAAGAATGGACTTTTGAAATCATTGCCTGAGTTTCCTTCCTTAAAAAGTTTCTTCTTTCAGATCATTTTTCCAGGCCTTATGGTCATTTTCACAGACTACACAAATTAAGCATTTGGGATAGTTATAAAGGTAGATCTATTCTTTTCCCTTGACGAATAGATTGATAAGCAGACCACACCAGCAACAGATTCCCTGTCATTTCAAAATAACTGAGGCAAAGCCAAATTCACAGAGAGCACATTTTTCAGTAAAATGAGAAATAATGCTGTGACATGAGTTATAATTTAAAATAAGATGTATGCAGATAAAAATGTTTAAAATATCTGTAAACCAGCAAATGCAGTTCTTTCTGTTTTGTATCTTTTAAAAGTAAGGACTGGGGTTTCCCCCGGTGGCGCAGCGGTTGAGCGCTGGGTTTCTAGGCTGCCCACGGCCTCTGCAGCGCCGGTTCGATTCCCGGCTGCTCCCAGGCCACTGGAGGAGGGTCCCGCATGGCGCGCGGACCTCTCTCCTGCCGCCCGCTGCTCCCCTCAGCGGTGTGCTTCGGTCCTTCTGCCTGCTCTGCTCCCCGCTCTGGCTCTGGTGAGTTCTCTCGCCCTCCCGCGCTTCTGACTGTACCCAGTGCTTGTATAAATAAATAAATAAATCTTAAAAAAAAAAAAAATAAAAGTAAGGACTGAAGCACATCTCAGTCCTTTTAGGACCTCTTTTAGCCAGGGATGATGTAGGGAGGGTCTGTGCCCTAGAGACATCCTTAAGTAGCTACTGCCCCAACACCATGTACAAAAGTTGACAGTCAGTAAATCTCACCAACCAAAGCTCGTTTGTTACTCTTGTCCACATTCTGGTCTGTAAGGGCCATGACCAATGACCCATAGACAAGTGCCAAGGGGTGAGTGCTATTCAATTCTCTGAGGTTTTCTTTTTTTTTTTTTTTTTTTGTGGGACCCTTGCCAGTGGCCGGGGAACGAACCGGCACTGCAGAGGCTGCGGGCAGCCTCGCAGCCCAGCGCTCACCGCTGCGCCACCAGGGGAGGCCCTCTCTGAGGTTTTCAATGGATAAGACCTGATACCTTCTGTTAGGATCATACAGTCCAGCAGAGAGAAACAGCTATCACAGCAATAAGCAGCATACTTTGAACTCTTTTTTTTTTTTTTTAAAGATTTATCTATTTATACAAGAACCAGGATACAGGCCAGATATGCAGGAAGGTGAGAGAACTCACCAGAGACAGAGCGGGGGACAGAACAGACAGACTGATGAAATACACTGCTGAGGGGAGCAGCGGCGAGACAGGTGAGGTCTGCCGCGCCATGTGGGTTGCTCCGCGGCCGGCAGGGATCCAACCAGCACTGCAGAGGCTGTGGACAGCTTCACAGCGCTGTGCTCAACCCACTGTGCCACTAGGGAGGCCCATACTTTGAACTCTTGGTGCCAGGTAATGCACCGAGTTGAGTATTAACTCCTTTCACTCTTCCACCAGCCCTATAAAGAAAGCACTGTTGTTACCCTCATGTTATCAGGGAGCAAACTGAGTTCTAGACAGGTGAGGTTATGGCCCAAGGTCACAAAGCTAGTTTGTCCACTTTGCTGCAAGCTTTTGATGATCACTTTGTGACTCAATAGCTCCCTTGTTGCCATAACAGGGATAGTATTATCAAAAGAGAGGTGTGCTGTTAGTGTTCCAGGGCACTCCCAAGCACCAGTGCCGGGCAATCAATCACAAGCCCCAGAGAGGCTAGGCACAGCAAAAAGCCACCCCTGCTAGATGACAAGTAGCTCCCATGCCCCCATGATGGACTGTTCTGGACTCTGTTCCACACCTTTACAGTTAGTGACCAAATATCTTTCTCACTCCTAATTGTACATTAGACTCACTTGGGGAGCTTGTAAAGCTCCCCACTAACACCCAGAACAAATCCCTGACTAATTAAAATCAGCATCTCTTGAGAAGGCATTCAGTCATGAGGGCTTTGTATGCTTCCGGGTATTGCCAATGCATGGCCAAGTTTGGGTATACACCAGTTTGGGCTACTTTGCCCTCCGGAGACACTTGGCAATGTCTGGCAACATTTTTAGTTATTACAGCTAGGGGGAGAGAATACTACCTGCATCTAGTGAGTGGAGGCCAACATGCTGCTAAGCATCCCATAGTTCAAAAGACAGAACCCCACAACAAAGAATTATCTGGCCTGAATGTCACCAGCACTGAGGTTGAGAAACATAATACTCCCCTTTGATTCAATATATACAGCTTGTACATAACCTACTGAGAGTACTGTGCAATCAATAACTGGATCTGTAAAACTCTCTGCTAACCACACATTCAAAGAAAGGGACTGAGAGGCTCACAGGGGGCTATTGAGGGTCCATGACCATCAGCACCATGTTCCCACTCTTACTACTGGTGTTCCCTGGGAATAAACGTGCAATATTGGTGCAAAAAAAATCTGCAAAAAAACTATTAATAATATGTTCAGGGATATCAGCAAAGATATTGCACCCACAAAAGCACAAGAGTATGCTTTTTCAAAAAATGGGAACTGTTTAAACAAGAGAATGTTCTGGGAACTTGGAGAGATGGCAGAAATTTTTTAAAAAATCAGTATAGTAGTTGTGGATAAAAATATAGTAAATCTCCATAGAAAAGAACAAAAATTTTTAAAAGGATGATGGGAGAAAAAGGAGAACAACAGTGTGTCACACAGGCATGTGAGTATAGAGGGTCCAACACTCAACTAACAGGCTCTCCATGCACAGAGAGCAAAGAAGAAAAAGGCAAGGAATTGTCACAGAAATAATCTAAGGAAATATGTTTGAGAAATAATGTGTTAAGAGCCTTCTGGCCACAGATCCCCAACCTTAATATATCATTTTGTTCAAGACACTCCTGAAAGAAATGCCTATCAATTCAGTGTATTAAGTAACTAAGTCTCAACAATACGGCACATTTTATTGTCCTAAAAACGCAGCATTTATTCAGCACTAAACAACTTCTCAAACCTGGAATCCTCTTGGATGCTGCCACATTTCCTGTTCCTCATTAATTTTCATGTGGTATTTGGTTTTTTGGTTTTTTTCCCCTCCACTTTTGTTTTAATCACAGCCTATGTGGAAAACCCAGCTTTGCAAAGATACTGACATCACTGAAAGAATGTAGCAATCGAATGTTGAAACCCTAGTAAAATGGTTTGCCTAGTGCCCAACAGATATTGCTGTTTCCCTTGAAATTTAAAAATATTCCATGGCAGTCTTCTGAGTTCCCTGGGGCACGCTAGGCCACCTTGGCACACAGTTTGGAAACCACAACTCTGAGTATATTAATGCATCAAATGCTTGGAAAATTGATTAACAAAGCCACAGGAAATCATTATATACAATGGGGAATATTAGTTTTTAAAAAGAAGTTATTAATAGCTTCTAGAAAGGAGAAACAGGTCACAGAAAAGAAAGAGAATGAGCATAAGACTTCCCACCAGCAACTCTGAAAACTGCTTAGGGAAAAATGACCGTGACCTTAGCTCATCATACCTAAAGTCTAAATGCAGTGAGAGAATGGATTAAAGCTATTTTTCACACATTCACCTCCCAAATGTTCTTTCCCAGGGAGGTACTAAGGAATGTGCTCCAGCAAAAGAAAGGAGTAAAGCAAAAGTAAAGGATAGTGGATTCAGGAAAACATACAGAGGAGGAAGCTGAGGACTCCCAGGGAGATGACACTTATGGAGCCAGACAGAAGCAGTCAGAGAGGCAGAGCTCCAGGAGAAAAGCAACCAAAATGGTGGATGATTGCTGTGTATGAGCATTTCAAAAAATTATTGCTATAAGTTTGATGAATTTTATGCTGCATTGAAAAAAAGTTTTGAGATAGGTTTAAGAAAGCTGAGCAAATGGAAAGAAAAAGAGAGAAGATGTTAGTAACTGCAAGAAGCCCAATGGTAGAAAATTAGTTGAGCGGAAAATGGAACAATACTGATATCATCACAATTTTATGCACATAGACTGATTTAGTCAATAATAGCAAAAATTCATATATCAAAAATACCAGTATAGGCATGTTGTTCAAAATATTAGAATACATATTGTATTATATAATTATATATGTCTCATAATACATATTTTAATATTCTAAATAATTAGCCTATACTGCTATCAGAATGTATTTTTAATATGAGAAGAAACATTGTCATATAAGAATATATATTTCAATATTCTTGGGAAATGGAGAAGCTCTGGGAAAAGATAGGCAAAGGGAGGTTATAAGCATCTATTACTTTGAATTAAACAAATTCCAAAAATGAAGTCAAGAACTGAAGACAATAGATGGATATCGCCAGCAAAAAGGAAAAATCATTAACCTTGATTTTCATTGCAGATGAAAGGATGTTTCAGATGAAAGTATTTGAAATTCAGGGCCCCAAGTAGCCAAGTAATTACCTATATTTTCAGTTTCACTTAGCTTATGTAACACTTCTGCACAAGTCACCTCTCAGGTGAAGCATTCTTTTCCACTTCCAATGTGCTGATAACCTTCAGACAGTCCATAAACTCTGTTAAAAGCACTTACTCCTATATCATTTTTTTGTGTGATTAAAATTTATTTGTAACTTACAGAAATGTAATTTATTACTCTACTCTTGTCACACCTCGGGACTGATCTATTTTAGTACAGAAATTTCATCTCATTCCTCTATAGCTTTTTGCTTTAATGTACCAACAAGGTCCCATCTTACAAACATCAAAAGAAAAATTGTTTTAAGAACTATTGGCTTAGCTATTATATCCCAGGTGTCAGCAATTCAAACTTTTTCCTATTTGATCATCTCTGATTTGGGGAAAGCACCCTAAAATTACTAGAATTCAGAATGGAAGCCAAGTTCTGTACTTACAACTGTCTCTATTATTTATAGAGCCTCCCATTCTTAGACTTCTTTAGATTGAATGACTTGCTTAAGTATTTTCTTAAACTCAGCTGACATTATAAATTCAGAATGAAATATTTACTAGAACCAACTGGCAATTCAAATTCTTAGGGGATGGGTTTTTTTCTTTCTCCTACTAGTACCAAATTTTAGACATGCCACTGCCTTTGTTATCCGTTTCTATGTAATGGTATCACTTTTCATTTATACCTGCATTGAAGGGGTAACCTCAAGGTACCGAGGCTTCAAGCAGGGATCCTTTGAGACTCTTCATTTTAGTTTTTTGTTCTTTAAGGGTAGACAAACCATGATACATCTTCCCATGGATGACCTCTTGGTGTCCATGAAACTTATTACTAAATAACAGAATAAAAGGCTAAAGTATAGTGCTGGTTTTATAACACTTAATAGTTTGCATTTTCAATAAAAGAAATGCTAGAGCTTCATTTGACAAGTAAGACCTCTACATTCCTATGATTATCAGAAAAAATTCAAAAAATTTTGAAGTTTGCTGCACAGGTTATATCCTTACTTGTTGGCATTTCCTTTACAAAACACTTTTCTGAGTGTTCCTGCATAATCAGCATTTAAAGACATCATTCACATTTGCCCACCATAAACCACACCAACCTACCCATGGTCTGGTTGGTGAAAACATTTATGTTGCTAAGAATCATCAGTGAACCACACCCTTGTGGGATTATAATTCACCCCTACAAGGCAAACCAACTCTCTGAGGCCATCAGTTAAACCATTCAGTTCCCTATAATGGCAAATTCCCAGCTGTTCCTTGTGGCCCCAAACGATTATACACACATGGGCGAATCCTCTACTTAGCCCATTCTCTGTAAGTAACACTTAGCTGAGCGTGAGATGTGACATGTTATATACTTAGGAATTACTGAGCGCTCACAATGTTCTAGGCAATGAGCTAGCACATTACCCTACATTACCACTTTGCAACTTTCATTGGACCTACTGATTAAAAAATAGAAGCTTAGATAAGTAACTTGCACAAGATCACACAGCTAGAAGGTTAATGTAGAATCTAAGCCCAGATAGAGTAAATCCCAGGCCCACTCTTTAAAATCCAGCTAACTGAACTGCTTTGAGAAAATAATGGCACCGATTAAAAACAAGGGCAGTTTGAAGAGCAATGGAATCCACTGAATATGCCACGTACAGTAATAATACTCAGAAACCTGTCAAACTGTAGATAGATCTTTGCACATTTATCACATGCTAAGAATGATACTTCAAACCACAGGGAAGAGCAGAGGTTTAAAAAAGCACTGAGCTAAAGTATGGGTCATCATTTTAATTTCCATTATAATCACTCTGAATCATGAATTTTTCCGTCTTGTCTACCCCACTTTGGGAGGGGGCTCATCTGCATGGTCACTGACTTCATGACGCGTATTTTCTCTTAAGTCTCACTCTGCAGGCCAGAGCTCAAGGCAAGCATTCTTATAGATCAAAGCCAGTGAAGTGGGTAATGAGGTTTGGTATATAAAACACTTGGTATTAAATGCTGGGGAAATTCTGTCTCTTCTTTAACATTGAGTGCTTGAAATGCATCATTTAAAAGGGAATTCTTAGTAGGCCACTAGCTGCCAGAGAATAATTTCCCTTCACCAAACAGACCACTGGTAGCGTCAGCTAGAAGCCTTTCCCAAATGCGGAGCTGTGTGCGATGAGTTATTTTTAATACATACTCCATGGGGTGACTGCTAAAATGCACCGCTGAACATGAAGAGATTACCCGCCACAGGAGAAACTAGAGTTGAAGGACCTTTTCCATCAGCTTCTCTTAAGCAATATGGTCTGCATTCTCAGGCTGATACACACACTTAAAAAAGAAACAATTAAAATATCTAAGCAGACAGTTTTCACCTCCTCAGGTAGAGAGTATTCTTACATATGCAGACTGTTAAATTCCTGAGCTACAGGGGGGCAGAGGAAAGATGGCTATAAATATAACATTAAAAGGATAATTACATTTTCCTGTAACTTTTAAAATCATGTCTGGCTCCTCTTTTGTCAACTGTCTTTCAAGATGGGTCTATGTTAAGTGAGAGCCTCCTAGGTCTATAAAGTCAGCTCTTTATTCCTCTTCTCTGCAGAGCCGGGAATGGTTTTCATCACTGCATGCAAATGTTGATCGTGCAGTGCAGCAGCAAGAGGCAGAGAATGGCAGTCCAAAAAAAAAGGGTCACTAAGTCCCCAAATTCTTTCCCTCCTTCCTTTCTTTCCTGCCCTTTCTTTCTCCCTTCATGCTTTCCTCTCTGCTTCTCTCCTTCCTTTCACATTTTTAGCACATTTTTTACAGCCTACTGTGGGACAGCACCATACTGTCTATGCTGGGGTACACATCCCATTATTTTGTTGTTGTTTTTAAGATTTATTTATTTATGCATACAAGAACTGGGGTACAGGCCAGAGATGTGGGGGGTAAGAGGGTTCACCAGAGACAGAATGGGGAACAGAACAGGCAGATTGACTGAAATACACTGCTGAGGGGAGCAGCGGGCAAGCCAGGAGAGGTCTGCTGAGCCATGCGGGTAGCTCCCTGGCTGGGGATAGAACTCATGCTGCAGGGCTGCAGATTCTTAACCCCTTGCGCCACCAGGGAGGGCCCCCCAACTATTTTGTATTGGCAATTACTGTAAGCTCCCTGGTGTCAGAGACCACCCACGCCTTATAGATCTCAGACTGCTCTTTGTCCACTGCGCGCTGGCATGTGTTTGTGTAGTAGGCAGAAGAAGAGGTGGGTGAGAGGTAGATAACCTGATGTGCAGCATCCTCACTTACAAGGGAACCTTAGACAAATCAGTTAAGCTCTGCACCTGCCCTTCCTCCTGTCGAGAAGGGCATCACACAATCGGTCCAACATTCCACAGAGAGCTGACCCGGTAACAAAAACATAATTTTACAGCGCTATGCCTTACAGGGTCAAATGCCCCTAAGTATGATTCAGGGCCAAGGAGATAAACACCAGGGCGGTTGGTGGGCACAGGGAGTGAGCAGCATCATCTCACTAGAGCATGGCCAACCTCGTGCTAGAGGCATGGCTCCAGAGGGTAAACTGGAAACTCAAAACTGAGCATGACATTTCCTTGCTTAAAACGCTTTATGCTAAGTGAAATCCAACTCTGTAACAAGGCACACAACCTTCTCTCTGCGTAATTCTCTAGTCTCTCTTCACGCTCCCCCTCAGCAAGGTCTGAAGGTCACATTCTGCCCACTGAGTCACACTGAGTAGAGTGAATCCCAAAATTTTTGGTGGGGCGGGGGCTGCCTTGAGGTGTCTGCCTCCCCCAGCCTGTCCAGGAGTGAGTCAGATGCCCTCCCCATGGGTGACGACAGCATCCCACAAGCCTCCCTGTAGGACTTTTCACTCCATCCTGGAGATGCCCGCACATACTTATCTGTTTCTCAAGGGTGATGCCCTCATGGCATGGGGTGTATGGAGGACACTCAGTAATTTTTTTGGTTCTATGGGTGAACACATGAATGAAAGAAGGCATTCTTTGCAAGGCGCCAGGAACTGATTATTTACTGTGGGCCAGTACATTCTTGTAGTACTACCTGGGAACTCTGCACCATTACAACTTCAACTGATCAGACATGGCAGAAAGGAAAACAGAACCCCCTCCCCTGCCCCCAACACACACGCACGCGCACACGTGCGAGCACACACACACATACACACACACAGACGATGTCTGTGTCCTCATCTCCAGTTCCCATGAATATATTCCCTCACGTGGCAAGGGGAAATTGGGTTGCAAATGAATTGGGGTTGCTACTCAGTTTACTTTAAAATGGGGAGATCATCCTGGATTATCTGGGGTGAGCAATGTCCTCAAAAAAATGCAAGAGGGAGCCAAAACAGAGGTTGGAGTATTTTGATATGAGAAGGACTCAAGCTGCTATGACAGGCTTTAAAATGGAAAAGAGACATGAGCCGTGGAAAAGAGACGACTCGTGCGTTGTCTCTGGAAGCTTCTAGAAAAGTGAAGGAAACAGGTTTTCACAGAGGAATAAAGCTCTATGAACACCTTAATTTTAGCTCAATGAGATCTGCATCAGACTTCAGACTTAAAAACACTAAAATAAAAATGTGTTTTAATTTACCAAGCCTTCTGGTAACATAATATAGCAGCAACAGAAAACAAATCTACCAGAGAGAAGCTTAATGAGAACCAGTCATTCCACCTTTGGGGCTTCACTTTCTTCATCAACCAGGTCAGGACCAGTGCCCTGAACCTCTTATCTCATAGGCTGTCTATGAGGCTCAAAAGCTATAAAGCCTGTGCTTAAACCTCAGCCTCAGACCTTGTTACTGTTTCTTTGGCAAGAACAAAGGTCTGTGCCTCAGTTTTCTGTAAACAGACTTGCTCATAGCCTGGGGCTCTTGTGAGAACCCAAAGATTTGATCAGTGCTGAGAACAGCATTGGGCACAATGCAAATATTATATAAGTATCTGCTATTTTGACATACGTTAAAAGAGTTTGCAAAAGGTTAGGCATTACAGAGAGGTAAGGTAGAATTAGCATTCCCGTAGAATACTGGTTCTCAATGAAAGACCAGCACAGGGTTTAATAGAGATCAAGGGGAGTAGGGGTTCCATACACCTCGGGTTCAGTGACCGGGAGCCAGGAATCTCAGATATCTTTCAACATCTGAGGCAGGTCCCTCATGGGCCCCAAGGGATGCCACACACCCCTACCCATCTTCATTTGTGGCTGTGCATGGATGGCGGTTTCACATAAGGGTCCCCAGTATCTGCCACTTACATTATGACCTCGGGAGTCACTGTGCCACGTGCTTAGCTATTGAACCTTTTTAAGATAATTTACTTCATTTCTCCACAATACTCATGTTTACAATAGAATCATAATAAGGCATTATATTTCCTTTAAGTTGAGAGTTGGGTTATATTATTTATAAAATTGAATCCATGATAATAGAAGGGGTGTTGGAAATTGTGTTATTAAGTGTGCCGGCGCTGAGTTTACAGAGTTGAAGGTGACACAGACTGGTCCATGAATGGCTCGCTAGGTTTCTAAGAAGAAAATCAAGGGCCACAGAGAGAAAGTATCTTGTAGAAAGTGCAGCTGTTAGCTGACAGATAAGAACCCAAGTTTCAAGACTCTGAGTGCAGGACCCTTGGGTATTTTTTATGACCGTATTAAACCTAAAAATGTACAATTCCTTAAAGTTCAAAATCTCACCTCATCCTGAGGCTCGTAGACCACTAAAATCACTGCTCTCCTTTCTCTGTCCCTCTTCCTGCCCCCGCCTTCTCACTTCCAACCCTGGAGAAAGTGACTGTGAAAGTGACATTGCAGGTGACCTCAACAGCCAACCTCCCTGGGAGTGGTCCTGGGAGAGAAACTTTGATGGGGCAGGGTTAATGTCAAGTGGACCACTTTTTCTGGTCCAGTTCCTTAGGAGACCTTGTAAATCCAGTGATGATTCTGTCTACCCTATACCTTCACACCTCAATATGAGTCTTCCAGAACACCTACTCCTTGATCTTGACAAAGGTATAGGGAAGCTATTTTATTCTAGCTTCAGTTACAAAAAGTTGACATATTTCAAATTATGATTTTACTACTAATCTAAGGGCAAAAACCTCCCCATCCCCCAACCCAGAGATGTCAAGAAAGTCTATGCAGGTGTGCCCCGCCCAGCTCCAGAGGATGTCATTTGCATGGCAGCCTATGTCACCAGTGCCCCCTGGAGTTATGGGGTTCAATATCTGCCTGGCTTGATGTAGAGTCCCTATTCCCACTCGCTAAAATGTGATATGAGTTGGTGTATAAAGATTTCTGATATAAACTCTGATAACTCTTTAGTTAAATACTCACCTAATGGGCACAGTTGCTTCATTATTTAAGTCTGAGTTACAATTTAGTCTCCCTGCTGGCCATATTCCACTCTGCCTCATTATAAATTAGGGGAAAATGTCAGCCGCTCCCTCTTACAGACACATACTCGGTGAATTGGGGTTTAAAGGCTCCCTCCACGTTCCTGTCCTTCCAATTCAAGTAGCTGGTATACAACTGTGATCTCCTGCTCAGGGCTGTCCCGATCATTTCAGCATATTTGCAGGGAGAGGAAGAACATCTCTAGCCCAGTAACTGAGGAAGCCTCGGCTGACTCAAGTACACAGTTTTGTAGATGCTCTAAGCATCAGTTTCACCTAGAAGTCACCAGTATGTGCTTTGAAATCAGATGGACCTGCAAGCCCGTTAGCTATGTTACTTTAAGCAACTAACCTATGTGTAAATGTTAGCGCCCTCATCATAAAATGAGCAATGGGATCAGCCTCACGGAGTTATTAGAAGCACGTAACACAACAAATGCAAGTAAACCCCAGCAATACGAAGTGCTCGAGAAATACTAGTTATTGCTATGATTCTTTTTACCCAGAGGAATGGTCTGCTAACATTACAGTTTTACAGTACCAGAATAAGTCAAATAGAGTAAAAATTAGAAATTACAATTTTTGTAAAGAAAATGGAAAGGATGATCCCTTAGAAGGGTTAATTTCATACTCATTTCATTTGCGCTATAAAAATAAGCACAGCAGGCATTTGCTGTTGCTTTTTTTTAAAAAAAAAAATTTTAGGGGGCTCTTCCACACAGCAGCCCTGTCAAACAAGCATGTCCAGCTCCCAATTTCAGAAGAAGACATTGGGATGGAGGAAAGTTAGATAATTGCAGCAGAAGCCAAGCATTGGCACGCTGTTCTGGGGTGGTAACGCTCCACGAGGGGGCGCATGTCATGTAATGGGGTGCAGATTGGCAGTGGTGAAAGGACTAATCTCTATCAGTTCCCTCTTACTACCAACAAAGAGAGGGGGAGACAATCTAACTTTTAAAAAGTGTATAGATAAATCTTTACAATATCTCCCTTAACCCTCTCATCCCATCAGGTTACATATACAAAACATCTCCTGCACAGAATTTCTGGAATCAATACTGCATTTCAGAATAGGTGGTTCTGATAAGTCATTTCAGCTGGGAATACCTGTAGTGGTCCAAACTACAAAGAGAGAGTGTTTGTTACTTGATTTAGTGGTATATAATTACACCCTCTGCATTTAGGAATAAGAGACACTGTTTTGAGTGAAATCTCCACTGGCTTCTTTGAAGGACGGTTGATTTCTGAAAACTCAGGCTAGGAATAATATTGCTGCCCCATATCTGGAAGGTCCTGCCTGCAACACATGACAACATCTGTAAGAATACGTGCTCAGAGGTTTTTCTAAAACTCACTTTCTAATTGTTATAGCAACTGCATCAGTTGCATCAAGATTCATATAGTTGCTTGATATTTTTTTCTTTGTCCACGTTTATTTTTAACTTTCAGGAGCCACCTTTTCTTCTTCTTTCTGGGTGAGAGTTTATATATATGGACATATATAAGACATATATATGTCTTTGCTAAGTCATCATTCCTTACATTGAAACCAAGATGAAAAAAAGAAGAGACATACTGAAGGGCAGTATCTGAAATATAAGGACCCCCTTTTGCCTTCCCTGATGTTTTACAGGAAATATTATAAGCAGGTGTCCGGCACATTATAGTCCAAACTACACTTGTACCAGATCCCAACCTGGCCCTTGTCACACAAACCAGCACACACTTGAGTCAAGAAAACTTTATACTGTTTACTTATGTTAATCATCAAGCTAAAGCAAACAGCCTTCCACTTTCTGGATCCAACACAGCAATTAAATATGAAGACATCACAAATCCTCTAGACAAATAAGTTGGGGGGAGGAGGGCTCTGTATCTGGGCCAGGAAGGTGGACCATGGGGTTGCATCAGCTGTCCCAGGTTAACTAAGTCAGCTTTCCAACTCTGAACTTCCTCAGTTCCACACACCAGCACCACCACGAGTGAGAGGATACTGACTGGAGTGCTTCACTTAGAACTCAAATCATCCACCAGTTTACAAGTGTCAGCTGAATCATTCTGTTTCAAAGACTGTGGGGTTCCTTGATTCATTCTCTCAGCATGTCGGGGAACACCAAAGCTCTTAAAAGAGCAAGCACAACTAAATAAAAGACCAGACAACTCAACCCAGAGTGAGGGTGAAGGTGACGTCAGGTAAACAAATAAAATAATAACACGATATTAAGTGCTGACTGAGGTGTGTGCAAAGTGAGTTCAGGACAGAAGGGCAGAGAGCAGATAAGAAACTAGGAAACGCAGCTGCAGTAGCAAGGGGAGCACCTTATCTGGTGACTGCTGCTTGTCCCCACCCCAAAGCACACACACACCCCAGCACACCACCACAGAAGGGCACACAACCCCACAACCCTGTGACCTACTTTTTTCACCTTCCAAAATTATGGGGCTTGGGTCTATCAGCTCCCTGGAAAGCAGCCTCTAAGATGGCCCAGATGCAGGGGAAACTTCACAAATACAAAGTAGTTTCCACAGCAGTTGGGGGGAACCCCAAAAAACTCAAGCAGAAAAATCACTTCCGCAGTCCTCCACCCAGGGCAACCTGGAATCCAGACCGACCGGCCAAACACCTGGCAGCACAAGTGAACTTCTGCCTAAAACCCCAAGCAGTTCCCAGCCCTGGCACCACCTCCCGGCATAAGCCCTCTTCCTCTGGAAAAGGAGTGAAGTCAGGGCCGGTGGGAGTTTTATCAAACACTGCCACCTCCTCTCCTCGGGCTCCTTTAGGATTCCTGGGCCGCCTGGGCTTGGAGATGAAGCTGCACCAGGGCACAAAACTATCAGTTTCTATTGCTCAGCGAGCTGACTTCCTAAGGCGGCCGTAAATATCTCCACATCCACCCTTCATTTCCACTTTCACTTCCCAGCCCCACACGACTCGTGGATCACCCGCAGGTGAACGTGAGAGCGCGCGCACGAGGCATGCGACCCCCGCGGGGCGCACAGTCGGAGCTCAGACCCCCCCAACTCCAGAGCCCCGCCCGCAGGGCCAAGGCCAGGACTAGCGACTCCAGGGCGGGATCAAGTTGCCCCTGGGTGGGTAAAAGTTGCAAAACTCCATGCCACCGCCCCAGCCCCCAGCCTCAGCCCCCCAGGTGAGCGCGCAGGGTGCGGTCGGAGGTGCCGGGGTGCGCGCGCGCCCGGGGCGCCCCGCGCGGCGTTAACCCCTTACCTTCCAGCAGCACCTCCTTGCCCGCGCGCTTCAGCGCCTGCACCGCCTCGTCGTGGGTGGCGTCCCGCAGGTCTGCCCCGTTCACGGACAGGATGGCGTCGCCCACGTACAGGGCCTGGGTCTGGTCCGCCGCCAGCCCCTTGAAGATCTTGCTGATGAGGATGGGCATCTTGTTCTCCTTGCCCCCCTTGATGCTGATGCCCAGCCCGCCCAGCTCCTGCTTCAGCACCTTCACGCCTCGCTTCTGGTTCGAGATGGACTCGGGCACCTGCTCGGGCAGGTCGGTGAAGGCGGTGCGGACCCCGGCGGGCGAGTCCGGGGGCTGCGCGCCGGCCGCGCCCGGGGGCCCGGCGCCCGCGCCACTGCAGAACGAGCCGTTGGTGCCGGTCCCGACGCCGTTGTACGCCGCGGCGCCCTCCTCGCAGCTCAGAACCAGGGCGTCCTCGCTCAAGTTCACCAGAACTTTGTGCCAGCGATCCCGCACCAAAACTTCCAGCAGCCCGCTGCGCGGCGCCCGGCCGCCCCCGCCCGCCGGCCCCGCGGCTGCAGGCGCTACCGCCATCTTCTCGGCATTCTTACCGCGCCATGTGATGGCAAACGCGGGGGAAAGTGGGGAAGGGTTGCGGGGGGAGGTCGCGGGGCCCCCGGCCGCGGGGAGGGCGCGCGGCGAGGGCGGAGCTGGGGCGCGCGAGTCGGCGCCGGGAGTCCCGGGCGCGCTCAGCGCGAGTTGGCAACCAGGTCCCCCTCGCCGGAGCTGGGCGGGGTGGAGCGACCTAGAAGAAGGAGAGATAGAAACAGGGGAGAGGAAGGGGGAAAAAAATTATAATAGTAATAGTAATAAACAGCTGCCAGTGGCAAAAGCCCGGGCGCAGGGCAGCCGCGGCGCAGCTCCGCGCGGGGGAGGTCCGGGAGGCGGAGGCTGCGCGCCGCGCAGGGCGGGGACCGCTCACCTGTTCCAGCCGCCGCGGGCTCCGCCAGTGGCCGCCTCGCGCCGGCCCCGACCCTCCCCGCCTCGCTCCGAGCCGCGGCGCTGCAGGGACGGCCTCCCCGGCGCCCGCTCCCCACCCGCCGGCCCCCGGCTCCGCGCGCCCTGCTGCCCGGGCGCCCACTACGCGCCTCCGCCCGGCCGGCGCGCCCTGCCCGGACCCCCTCCTGCGAGGCTCCTGAGCCTCCTTGCGTGTCGCACCCGGGGTTGAATTGGCCCTCGGTCCTCACCCCCATTGGGTTTGGTTCCAGGGCTCCCCACTCGCTTCTTCGAGCTGTGGCTCGGGTTCGGCTACTGGCTTCTTACCTGGGGTTCTGGACTGACTTCTTACCTGGGGTTCCCCTTCTGGCTTCTTACCTGACTCTCTTTGCCTCCAGAACTCGCGGGTAGATTCGGACTGAGGCCCTGAGTTATCTAAGTCAAGAGGGAAGAACCACAGCCCCTAAGTTCCTCCTTTTAAGCGCTGGCCATCTTTCTGACCAGTCTCTGGAGAGGTGTCTCTGCTGGCCGGGGTTCCCAGAGGGTCACTGCCTGCCCCAGACCCCAGAGACAAATGTTCTTTTAGCTCTAACACATTTTATGCTCAGTGCTTGTGACCTGCCTCCCTCCTGCTCCCCCA
Organism: Talpa occidentalis; assembly: GCF_014898055.3. Taxonomy (NCBI): domain Eukaryota; kingdom Metazoa; phylum Chordata; class Mammalia; order Eulipotyphla; family Talpidae; genus Talpa; species Talpa occidentalis. The sequence continues at coordinate 16,417,878 of NW_026555331.1, read as the reverse complement.
AGCCACGCCAAATGCTTCCTGCAACTTTCACTTTCTTCCCAAGATCCAATGTAGAAACTTCAACATTTGAGAAGTCCCTTGCGTTGGGTTGGATCTCAAAGGATCCCTGGGGGAGTTTTATTTGGAGCTCAAGCTGCACTTTTCCAGGGAAACTATATTATAAACGTGTTTACCTTTCGGGGCCAATCCAGAAAGGTCAACATAACCTATGGCAGAGCCGAAACTGCCAAGTCCTTGTCTTTGACCTTCTCAACTTCTCCATCCTGAGCAGATCTTGTGGAACTCACCAAGGGTTTCGTGCTCCTCATTTACTGCTCCTTCCCACCGCACTCTCTGTCTTTTCCCCAAAACTAAAAAGGGGAAACACACAAATCTGCAAATCCCTAAAGGTAAGCCCTACTCAGCAAGGTGTCAAGAGGCAAGAGATCTAACAGAACTTATCCCCACTGCTGTGTCATCATTGATGCTGTCTTGCTCTTCCAGAATGACATCACCTTTTCATTGAGAAGACTTAAAAACCCAGACAAATTCCAAAAGGGTCAGTGATCCAGACAGGGTTACAAAAGAGAATGAAAACACTTGAACTTTTTTCTTTTTTCTTTGTTTTGGAGGGGAAATCATTTTAGTTCGGTGGGGGGATGGCTTGGATTCATGCTTCTGCTTGCAGCTCTGCTCCTTTCCTATGTGTTTAAATTCTCAGTTTTCCAAAAGCTCTTTATTCTTTAATGTAAAGGTACCCACATCAGGGGCAGCAGCCCCAGGATCAGACAGGGGCCTGGCACACAGGCCAGCACTGGCGAGAGGGACACCAGCCAGGACTGCCCTCTGTTTTAGAGGCTGAGGATTCACACACACATTACTTTTCAGGGAAATTGGGGCCCAAGAGAGGGTCTGAATTCTAATCCAACACACTAAGGTGGAGACGGGCACTAGAATATGAATGTGATGATACATAAATCCAAGCAGAGTCACCCTTGAACTGAAATTCTCCATTCACATCACCTGTATCTTGCCTCTGGGGTCAAGCAATGTGGGAGGCCCAGGTAACTAGAATTCATTTATAGATTTTCCATAAGGAATTTCAGACTCAGGGATGGGAATGTCTCAGTCTCTCTGCAGTAAGCATTAAGTACATATTTCCTGTGTAAGGGACCTATGTGGGAAAGTGCTTGTTGAAATTGTCATTAGAAACAGGGAGATAAACACTGAATAAGCAGAGGGTTAGCTATTGGAATTACCAGTAACTCCCACATTTTGAAAGTTTGCATTAGGCTACTTGCTTTTGTGAAAGACCTTCATTAATATTTGGGTGCACTAACTGCTAGTAGAAAGAAATCCAGAGGGGATTTTCACTTTGTACTACAAAAGGGGAATAGTGAAAACAACATTCAACATTTATTTGGCAGCAGCTGTTTGAGAGGCAATGCACACATCTGGAGCAGTGACACCCGAATCAAGATGCAATTGGGGTCTAGACCCCACTAATCTCCTTCCCTGCTTCCTATAGACTGTGTATTTATCATATTATTCCTGCTTTTACTCATTGTCAGTATATATTTTTTAAAACATTTATTTATTTTTTTATTTATACAAGCACTGAGTACAGTCAGAAGTCAGGAGGGTGAGAGAATTCACCAGAGCCAGAGAGGAGAACAGAACAGGCAGACTGACAAGGTACACTGCTGAGGGGAGCAGCGGGCAGCAGGAGAGGTCTGCGCGCCATGTGGGACCCTCACCCGGTGGTCCAGGATCGAACCAGCGCTGCAGAGGCTGCGGGCAACTTCGCAACCCAGCGCTCAACCACTGCGCCACCAGGGAGGCCCCTCTTTGTCAGTATTTTTGTAGGTCTTACATGTTATCTGGTATGGTTTGGCAGGTTATTGAGGGAGGGGCTAGGAACACTCAAAAACTTTTCCATGTAAATTAATGGTGATCGCTCTTTGCTTCATGCCATTTGGCTTACAGAGTGTCTCATGAGAATGCTCTACTTTCAAATGGTGAGGGAAACCTGTACAACAGCTGCTATCTAAAGTAGTTTACATATATTAATTTAATCCTCCCAGCAATTCTTGGGGATATGTAGTATCATCACCACTCCCATTTCACAGGTAAAAAGTTTTAGACATAGGGTTTTAATAAGTGGCCTCAGTCATGTAAATACTAAATGCAGGGTCCAGACTTGAAGCCAGCTGTAAAGAGTCTAGACTCAGAACCATCTGGAAAATACTCAGAGCCTATTAGCCAGGCCTTTGGCTATGCTCATGTTGCATGGAGGCTGCCTTTCCATCGGAGCTTAGGTGTGAGTGAAAAGGCCCTTCCTCCAGGCCCATGTTGTGAGCAGAGCCAGGCCTGCCACTGGCCTCTCCTTTCCAAGCTTAGGAAACATCCAGGCCCCCTGAATTGACACATTTTTTTTTTTTCAGACATATTAATATGACAAAACAGGTGACTGCTGTGGCCTTGCTGGCCTAGAAGACCAGCTTATTCCTCAGGCAGCTCAGAATCTTCTTGCTGCCTTTCCAAGGTAAAGGCATTTCTTATTCTTGGTGGGATTTGGAACCCCTGCCTGGTAGCCCCAGGTGTATCTACATTCAGGACAGCCCATACTCTCCAGGGGCTCCCCTTTTAAAGAAAAGTCACCGGAAAGGACTAGAGGGACTTGTAACTTCCTGGTTTTATAACTGGCATTTGGAGCTCAGAGCAGCCCAAGGGTGGACTTAAGACCACACACCAGGTTCGTGGCAGCTGGGTTATTGTGAAAACCAGTCAAGTTTAGTGTTCCAGAAATCGTACCTGAAATCCCCCACCTTTTAAACTAATTTTTTTTTTTTTTTTGCTTAGCTCTGTCCCTGTTTTGTTTCCTCCTTCTCACTTAAACTTTTGACTTCCTCTTGACTTCCTCTTGACTTCCATTTCCCGCCCAGCCAAACGGAAATCCTCCTGCAGGTACCCCTTTCCTGTGAAGAGGTACACTGCCCTACAGCTGTTTCGGTGCACTCACACCAGAGCAGGGCACGTCATGGTCAGCATCACAGAGCCAAGGCCATGTGAGTGAACAGCAGCATTGGGGGAGGAGCAGTTTCCTCTATTCCTTCCACCCCCCCAATGTTGTGCATCCCCCATGTGCCAGGCACTGTTCCTGGTGCTGGATGTGGGAGCAGACTAGCAGTGATGTGTCTTGTGAAGTGGGTGGTAGGGGAAATGGAGACAAACTGCAAACATCTAAGATACTTTGGTGCAGAAGTAAATGCTAGAAAGAAAATAAATCTGAGAAATAAGGTTGAGCTTAACTGGGAGTGGCTGTCAAGGAAAGTTTTTCCTTATTTATAAACATGTTTTATTATTTTTAATTTTTTTATTTTTTTAAACAATACTTGCTTCCCCCCACCCCCTCAGATGGAGTCTCCATAGAATTTTGTCAAGGAAAGCTTTTCTGAGAAGGTGACTTTTGAACTGAGAAATGAATGATAAAAAGAGAGGAGTTTTGCAAAGATCCATGAAAGAGGGTTCCTGGGAGAAGAAAGCACCAGTACGAAACACCTGGGGCAATAGCTAGTGTGCTGGTTCAAGGGACCAAAAGGAGGTCAGGGCAGCTGGGGCTTCCCAGGGAGGAGAAGGGAGGCAGGTCAGGAGATGAGAGAGAGACTGGACCAGATCACCAGGTAGGGCCATAGAAGATTGCAACACAGACCATCCTCTTTGTCTTCATGAGCTTCAACTATCGTATATCTGCAAGGGGACTGGCTTAATATATAGGATGGAGAGTACATCCAAGGTGAATAGTGAAGAGGCTAGAGAGAGCTCCTTGAAATCTGGTAGGAAATTAGATTAAAGAAAGGGAGAAGAGCAGCAGGGGCATTTGAAATGCAAAGCTCTGGAGGTGAAGCCTACCTTTACAGACAGGTATGGATTTTATGCTTATCAAGTACCTATTCTTTTTTTTAAAGATTTATTCATTTATGTATACAAGAACTGAGGTACAGGCCAGAGGTACGGGGGTGAGAGGATTCACCAGAGACAGAGTAGGGAACAGAACAGGTGGAATGACTGAAATACACTGCTGAGGGGATCAGTGGGTGAGACAGGAGGGGTCTGCTGCACCATGTGGGTCTCCTCCCTGGCCGGGGATTGAACTTGTGCTGCAGTGGCTGTGGATAGCTTCATAGGTTGTGTCTTAACCCCTTGTGCCATTAGGGAGGCCCTCAAGTACCTATTCTTATAAAGAGCTCAGGAAGGTGCTAGAAGCAGGACCACCCAAGAACAGAAAGATAATTATACAGGAAGATATACAGGTACACCAAGGGTAAATGGAGAAAGGGAGGCAACTATAGAGCTGAGTATGAAGGAGTGAAAGTAGACAGCCTCCAGCTTCCAACTCCTAAAGCTGGCCTGTGACTCTTATTTTAAAAATAAAGCACTGGGACTGAGGGAAGACGCATGAACAAGAGGCCGAGCAGGTTCTTTTTTCTCTGGTGTGCCCCAGTTGACTAACAGATACATCATCAATTTTAAGTATGTTGGCAACACCCTCGATTGCATTTAGTTGACACCTGGGCGGGCCCTTGGTGAAGGAGCTGGACCACCAGCTAGCCTATCAGCCAACCAGTTGGGTGAGAGCTATTTGTTCACTCTGTTTGGAATGTGTAGTGGGGACTTTTTCAGGAGCAGGGCTAGCCCAAGGCAGAATTTAAAGTACTTAAGATGTTTATCTTCCACGTTCTTTTACTGAGTTCCATCCCTTTATCTTCCTTCTATAATTTCTGCATTGAAGCAAAACTTATATCGGTCTTTCAGTATCTACCATATAACTGTGTCAATTTTCCTAAGGGAGTATATATTTGATCCTATTTTTACAACTATAGAATGATAGCTTAGATCTCATTTTAAAGCCATGTTGGGCAAAATCGTTCTCTGAAATAATGGTAGGTAAGATAGCTCACCATATACTAGAAACTTTGGCAAATTGGCTTGAGTAGGCATTTAAGATACCCTGATGTGAAGGTGTAGAGGAACAAGAAATCAGTTTCTTCCATATACTTCTTTAAAATAAAATGGATGAAATAGATATGAAATTTAGGATAACTATTTCAGGATCCTTTGGAGCTATACCTCAGACTCCAAAAGAGGTTGCTTATTATTAATTTCAGAACCTTTGGAATCAGATGTCTGAATGTGAGGGAAACTCTTTTTTCTAACTCTTTTCACACCATATTCACTTCCTTTACAGAATCTTACCTGTGTACTCTCCTTGATCCATGAAAAACTAACTTCCATAGTAACTTCCATAATTTTTGTTCATTATAGCCAGTTTTTGTTCATTACCCAATTTTCTCCTTCCTGCTGCTGCATTTCTGCCAGATTGTCTCCCTGTTAACTCGTGGTGCTATCTCTTTGTCCATCAGCATGGTTATGGACAGATGTACTTTTATGCTAGATTGATTTCTCATCTCTTTTCTTCTACTCCCTAACTCTACCTGAAACTTGGACTAATTCTCAAAAAAACATATCTCCCAAACTACTACATTCTCTGGCTAGAGCCTCACCTTCCAGTGCTCCGAAGTCTCTCTACAGTTGCACCAATACCTCTGATGCCTACTAATACTTCCCTATCATGGAATGTTTATGATCTTTCATTTTTTTCACCAACTCAAATGCAAACTCTAGCACTTCATGTTACATTCTATCTTTTCCCCTAAATTCCCAGCAATCTGAACCACTTGGGCTAATTTAAACTCTTGGTTGCTATTTTTCCATTTGAATGCATTCCTCTACTATCAGCAGTCAGACATAGGTATCATTAAAGAAACTTCAATGTGTTCTTCCACAAACTGGACTGGTGGTTTGAAAATATTCCCTTCACTTCTAGACCTTAGTTGACTCTCAATTTTATTCTAATTTGGTAGATATACAGATAATAGCAAGGATTCACACCCAGTCAGAAAATAAATACCATATGATCCTCAATATTTAGACTATAAAATTAGGTGTGAAGAGAGCACTCCCTTGTGCTTATGGTAGACAAATTGAGCTTCATGAAAAGAAAGGTTTTGAGGGCCTCCCCGGTGGCACAGCGGTTGAGCGCTGGGTTGGGAAGTTGCCCTCAGCGTCTGCAGCGCCAGTTCGAACCACGGCCATCAGGTGAGGTCCCACATGGCGCGCAGACCTCTCCTGCCGCCCACTGCTCCCCTCAGCAGTGTACTTTGTCGGTCTGCCTGTTCTGCTCTCCTCTCTGGCTCTGGTGAATTCTCTCACCCTCCCGCGCTTCTGACTGTACCCAGTGCTTATATAAATAAATAAATAAATCTTAAACAAACAAACAAAAAAACAGAAAAGAAAAGGTTTTGAGAATGAGATAAGAGAAAAGAACATTCCTAGCAGGGGACCAGATTGTACAAAGCAGCAAGAAAGGGGTGCCTAGATTTTCTTCATTGAACAGTGGGGTGATTAGTTTTAATGGGCATGGGAAAGAAGTAAGACAGGAAACTGGTGAAAAGAAAGCATTTGGCTCAAAAGGGTAGATTCTCAACTAACATTAAATGCCAAACAGGAAATGCATGGTTCACAGAGCTGCTCTGTGCAGACAAGGGAAAGGCTGACCTCGATTATAGCTGAAAAGGACACTAACACACCTTATTTTTTCAGAGTGCACACATCCAAACCATGCCACTGGCCACCACTGGGTTCATGTGCCCAACTTGGATTCCAGGAAGAAGCTCAACAGAGGCATACTTCTTATAAGTGTTTGATTTAGGGATCAAACCTAGGTCTCACTTAAATTCTCTTTGACTTCAAAGCTCATGCCATTCATTCATCCATGCAGAAAAACAGGACTGAAATGATGGAGAGATAGTTTCACCTTCATTTGAGCATCTGGAATCAAGCTCTGTCTGAAGCCAGTCTTTCCCCTGGACCATTGAGTTATATGAGTCAAACTCATAGATTTGCTTAAGTGGGTATGAACTGAGATTTTTTTCATTTGCAACAAAGAATCTTCTCCCACCCTCCTATCACCACTAATACCCCTTTGGCCCATTTTTTCTCTCCCACCCTCTTCACATTAGAAACCTCACATCCATTATTTTATAATTATTTTGCTTTTCTAATTCATTTGCTATGATTCTTTGCTTTACCCAGGTATATAACAATGTTCAATATTTGTCTTTTTCTTTTTGACTTGCTTTGCTACATATAATTCCCTTGAGCTCCTTCCATTTGGCTATACATGGTCACATTTCTTCTTGCCTTATAGCTGAATAGTATTCCATTATGTGGAAATAATACCTCTTCTTGATCCAATCCTCTATCAGTGGGTGCTAAGGTTGCTTTCCAGACCTAAGTATTGTAAATAATGCTCCTAAAACCCCATAAGGTATATGATATTTTTGATTTGATGATTTCATGTTCTTTGGACCTATCTTTAAAAACTAAAAATGGAAATATCTTATGACCCAGGAATCCTAGTTTTGGGCAAAGCTGATACTTTTTAACTGTTACATTAAATGAGGCATGAGCTTACATGACCAGGAAGCAGGTGGTTAGTTTATCAAGGGGTGGCATGGATTCTTTTTACATTCATTGAGGTCAAAGAAATGATAGAGCAAGAAACAAGTAGTGTCTTAAAGACAACAAAATCCAGGAGCTGGATAAAGGCATTTTGATTTCTTTGGTTTAGATGAGTCTAATGTGATCAAGGTAGAAATTTCAGAGCAAAAACAGCAGTGGCTCTTTGGAAATGATAGCAAGAAAATGAAAAATCAAAACGGTTGCTTGGAAAATGTTGAAAGCGAATGGACATGGGCCGGAAATCTATTTGGATATGGGGAGCAAGTGGAAATATTGATTATAGACAGAGCAATTCATAACTATATGTTTATGTTTATGCACAGGCATAATTAAACTAGAACTATACAAAAATACCCCCAATTAACTGAAAAACTTGGAAGCACAGGGGCAGAAGACACACTGAAAGGCAAAGGGCTACTGTCCTACTTCTGAAATGAAAATTCAAGCCCTCTGAGGTATCACAAGACACTGCTTACATACAGTGTCCACTGGGCCCAGTGCCAAGAAGGTCATTGATGCCTGAGAGCTGCTGTCTGCCTGCTGAATGGACAAAAGGAACCAGAGCAAAGAGAAGGAGATAATCCCAGGCAGCTGCCTCCTTTTCCCATCTCCATGGGTGCAAATATTTTGCACCTCAGGATCAGGTGACTGTGGTAGGAAAAAGCCAGTGTTCTCTCAAGACCACGTAAGACTACAATAGTGAGTTCTGGAATAAAATGGCACGAGTAACCAGAGTGATTGGACTGAAACAGTGAGGAGAAATATTTTCATAAGTGATCTAAAGGAGAAAAAAAACAAATTATCATCACAAGGGACCAGAATTTCTAATTTTATCTGTTTCTGTTTAGCATTAATTTCTCCAGGGCAGGCACTATATTTAGGAATTTATAGCTATTATAGAGTTAAGGAGCTTTAAGGTAATATCTACAGTTACACACAAACTTTGCAGGGAATTAGCTCTACCTGGGGAGATTTTTTTCAAGGCAGGTATCAAATGGACAAATTCCTTCCATATTTATTGGCAGATATATTTCTAAAATGAGGATATTTCTTCCACCTATAGTTATTTTTGTAACCGCTGCCTTTTAATTTCACCAGGACGGATTCTTATTTAATGTGTTATAATCCATGACTAACATTTTTTTGCTTAGATATCCCAAATGAGCCTCTCATCAAGTTGACTCTTGTGTTCTGTTGACAGGTCTGCATTGTCTTTAAATACGGTGTGTGTGGGTTGGGGTGGGGTGGGGGCTTTCTGGCATTATAAGCTATTCTAGGATCACCTTGTATTTTATCTGACTAGTCCTAAGATCAGTCATTTCCTAAGGAACCTTGGCTCCTTTTAGTAAATACTATTTAAAAACCAAGATCTGGAGACTAGATATGCCTATTTCTACTATGGGACTAGGAAGGTAAGAGTTCGTCCTCATGTTCCCAATTCAAATCCAACATCACAAGTTAGTTTCTTACCTTTCCTTTCTCCACATTGTACCTCCTAGTATAGGAGGATTTTCGTTTTAAAAAATTTCAGTACATTTGTTGTTCTATGTCCTACAAAATAGAAAGAAAATATTTCAGAACTACCAATACTATTCTACTAGCAATGCCAATCACAAACCTACTTAGTAAATTCAATAGTTCCTTTTGTCCTTAGAATGTATTCCAGTCAAGGTGCACAGAGTACAGTGTAAGTGCTTGATCTAATGTGCCATATAAATATCTAGATATGAGAGGACAGCCAGATCAAGGTGGTGGGGCATTCTACAAGTATCCTGGGCACCTCAAAAATGTCAAGTCATGGAAAACAAAAAAAGGGTGACATTTTCTAAACAAAAGGGAGCTAAAGAGACATAAAAACAAAATAAAAAGTAAGCTCTTTTATTGGATCATCAAAGGAAAATCGCAAGGACATTCATCTGGCAAATTTAAAAATTTTAAATACAGATTATATATTTGATAATATAATTGCATCAATGTTGATTAAATTCCTTGGATGTGATGATGGTATTGTGGTTGTAGAATGTCCTTGTTCTTAGAAAATATGCGCTGATGGGTTTAGGGGGAAATGATGTCAGTAACTGAGTCTCAGATGGAGAAACAGAGGAATTATTAACAAAATGTAGCCAACTATGAATTGACCTTCAGATACAGAGACAGAAACAAGGGGAAGGAGAGAGAAAGGCATCATGAGGCCAATGTAGCAAAATTAGTAAGTGAATCTAGTGAAGGGTAAATAGGGATTCTTTGCACTATTTTCTCAATTTGGGGGGTAAGTTTAGTACTTCTATTTTTCAAAATAGAGTTGGGGATAATAATGCAGAAACCTAAACCCAAAAGATTCTGCTCTTAGGTAGGATCTGCAAACCTACCTTTTATTAAGGGGGTACTGATGTAGGCAAAAGAGCACTTTAAGAAAGACTCAGCAGGGTGTCCCTGGTGGCGCAGAGGGTTGAGCACAGTGCTGTGAAGCTGTCCACAGCATCTGCAGCGTGGGTTCGATTCCTGGCCAGCCAGGGAGATACCCACATGGTGCGGCAGACCTTGCCTGTCTCACCCGCTGCTCCCCTCAGCAGTGTTTTCAGTCCATCTGCCTGGTCTGTTCCCCGTTCTCTCTGGTAAATTCTCTCACCCTCCCATGCCTCTGGCCTGTACCCCGGTTCTTGTATAAATAAAAAATAAATCTTTGAAAAAAAATAAAGATAGCATTAAGAAGAAAAAAAAGAAAGACACAGCAGACAGTGTGTTTTGCAGATGTGCAAGCCCAAGGTGAAAGATTTTGTAAGGTCACTGAAACTTGGAGGCAAAAGCAATGCTACAATTTCCTTTTCCTCAGGAATTGGTGACTCTGATGAATCAAGTCAAAGAAAAGAGTCACTGTCCAGTAAGTATTTAATAATTGCTGGATAATGCAAGTGGCAGGGTAGAGGAAGTGGAAGGAACTGACTTAGTGCTCTCTGATTCTCAGGCACTTTCAGACACCTTTACTTCTGTCATCTTGAGAGCTTGTTTGGAGGTGCTATTAGGGGAGTGCAGCTACTCCTATACCTTTGACCTACATCTGTATTAGAGAAGGTCATTCTCTTCCCTGCATGCAGCAAGGGGAGTTTCCTTCAGGAGAGATGTACCTGGAGCAGGGAGGGGGGAAGGGGACACCCACAGAGCCAGCCAGATCAGCCCAATCAACCCAGGCGATCCTTGGGTGTCAAATGTCTTAGCTAGATCACCTTCACATCTATTCACTTTTGTAATCTTTCCAAGAAACTTGCAAGTGTAGAAAGATAATCTGATTTTTTAATGTATGAGGAAAAAAGAGAACAGGATTTTCAATTGTGAGTCAAACTGCCCATATTTGAACTCCAGCTCCTTAAATCACTGACTCTGTGACACCAGAGAAAGTATTTAAGTTTTTAAGCTTAGTTTGCTTGCTTGTAAAATAAAAGTTTAAGAAAAATTTTTATCTCATAGGATTATTATATGGATGAAGTAAAATAGTGTATCCAAGGCACCTGACACAGGACTCGCAGAGAGTAAAAGAGTACTCAGTAGGTATTAACAAGTCTTTCTAAGCTCAAGATGATAATACTAGTAAACAGTAAACATTTTAGTTAAAGGGAATAGTGTGAGACAAGAGGACAAAGAATCTCTCTATTTAGTGAAATATAAAGTAGTATAGCAAGGAAATTCTGTGAGTTCTCCTGTTATTTCTTTTCTCACTTTCTCTTTGCCTGCTTCTGTCATTCCTAAAACAAGTGGAATGCCTTACGGTATTTTGCTTTCTACCTATTCCAAATTTTAACCAGGATGCGTATAGGACTTGTATATGTGATGCTGAAGATTCATAGTCATGTGTAAGGGTTGGCAAACTATAGACCCTTCTCCCGATGGTTTTAATGGAACACACAGTTTGTCTATATATTGCCTGTGGCTACTCTCACTACAATGGCAGGGAGGATTGAGTCATCACAACAGACTGTACAGTCTTTGACATTTGACTCCACTAACCACAGAGATGGTCAAATATATAAAAATAGAAATATTTCTAACTTGGTCCTTTACAGAAAAAGTATACCGCTGGTCCAGCGCTGCAATAGGAACTTTGTTGCCACTTTGCGGTAGGAAAATGATAATGGACACAACAGTTGTGGAGCAGGTTTGCAAGGCAAGACTTTGCTACTTGAGCAGAATTTCTTGTGATGTTTATTGAAAGCACACAGGCTTGTAAAAGCTGATCATGCAACAATGGTATGATCCGGTGGGTGGGATAGGAATGGAGGACAAAGTTTTACAAGGGTCAGGGAAGGGAACATAGTGACCATACATCAAGAGCCATTTGTGTCAGCAAAGTATGATATTATCACAGGCAGAGTTATCCGAGACCACCATGGAGATAGTCACGTAATGAGGTTAACAGCAGCCTGAGTGATCCAGAGCCTGCCTCACAATATGAGCTATAATCCATAGGTAGTCAAGGAATGTTCTGCTGTGATTTGTAGACTGCAAATAGGTCACAGTTACCCATGAGTGGCCAACTCACTGAAACCCACATCAAAATACTGGTAAAAAGGGTGGAACAACTTTAGATGCAGGAGAAACTGGAAGTTATGTTAGGGACACTGGTCTGTCAAGTAGCAAGCATTTGGTCCATGGTAAATATTATATATAAGGGAAACAAGAGAGGGAATTAGAACCAATATTTGAGAGGGGCTTCCAATATGCTAAATGGTTTACGATGTTTCACATGCAATATTCATACCAACGCTGTGAAGCAGAATTCATCCAAGTTTCATAAACGAGGACTTGGAACACAGAAATAAAGAACCCCACCTAAGGGCAAGTCAGTTTTGGGTGGAAAGATTGGAATTCAGACACAAGTTTAACAAACTCCATGTCCTGTCCCCTTTCTTTTGGATCACTCTGCCACCTCTGTTGCATTTTAGGCTTCAGTTGATTGAAACTCAGATTTTACGCCCATGATCTTCTGAGTAAGGACATTTAAAATCAGTTTTAAAGGGAAGATCCCAAGAGGATCAACTTCTATTCCAAAGAGTGAGTCCTTGGCAGCCCTAACATTGCTGTGCTTTAAACTCTGTCCCACAGGCTTTCTGAAAGGTTAAAAAACAGTGGCTGTTTCTTCAGTGTCACCAATACCAATGCCCTCAAGTAAAAAGTGACTTTAGATTATTGTCAGAGCAAAGGAGCCCTATGTTTGCCGAATGCTAAGACACTTTATCACCATTTATTTTCTTTTCAGAAAGTCAAACAACTGATAAATTTGCTTTGGGATTGTTGGGGATTTCTTTTTTTCTTTTTCTTCTTTCTTTTTTTTTTTTTTTTTTGAGAACTTTGTTTTGCTCAAGACAATTTATTTAGAATGAATTTGATTCTGTCAAATCATTGAATTCTGAAATTCACTTAGGGCTTAAGTTATTATGATTCTACTTTGAGGAAAGGAGAAAACTGTGACAGTAGAATGATGATGATCATGATCATGATGACGATAATATGATGATGGAGATGATGTGATGATGACAATGATGATGTGATGATAATTATGCATCAGTTTTCTTGAACTGCTGTATCCTATAGTTTTCTATTTGATTTTTCAATTTTTTTTTAAAGATTTATTTATACAAGCACTGGGTACAGTCAGAAGCATGGGAGGGTGAGAGAATTCACCAGAGCCAGAGCTGGGAGCAGAGCAGGCAGACTGATGAAGTACACTGCTGAGGGGAGCAGTGGGCAGCAGGAGAGGTCTGCGCGACATGTGGGACCCTCGCCCAGCGGCCGGGGATCGAACTGGTGCTGCAGAGGCTGTGGGCAGCTTCACAACCCAGTGCTCAACCACTGCGCCACCAGGGAGACCCTGATTTTTCAAATTTTGATGGAGACTTCAGTATAGAAGAGCTGTTTCTCAGCTATAAGGCAAACAATGCAGGTACCATGAAAATGGCACTTTGGGGTGATGATCAGTGGTGAAGACATGGAAACCTTGAGTGTACAATCTTCCTGAGAAGGACTGGCACTGTTCATCCTCCACCAGCATTTTTTGACATTTATGGAAACCTAAACACTGGATTTTCTAATTTTCCAAGACAGTCAAGGAATATACTTTAAAATGATTTCTTTTTTAATTTGGTTCAGCTGTTACAAAAATGCAAGAGCTAACAAGTATTTTCAAGCATGTGGAGAAAAGGCAATCCTTATGTACCATTGGTGAGAATGTAAATTGGTACAGGCAATAGAGTAAGGAAGAATATGGAATAGAATAAGGAAGATCCTCAAAGAATGAAAAATAGAACTATCACATGATCCAACAATCCTACCTCTGGGTATATACCGGAAGGAAATGAAATGAGTATCTTGAAGAGATGTATGTATTCCCATGTTTATTGGAGCATTATCTGTATTAACCAAGATATGGAAACAACCAAAGTGTAGATGGACTAAAGGATAAATAAAATGTGTATATACATGTAGTGGAATATTATTCAACCATAAAAAGAAGGAAATGCTGCTATTTGTGACAATATGAATGAAACTTGAGGGTATTATTAGTGAAATAAGTAAAAGAAAGATAAATGCTTCCACATACTAGATGATTGCTCTAAAAAGAACTTGAACTCATAGAAACTGTTGATTGATAGTTAACAGAGGCATGGAGAGGTCTGGAGAATGGAAGAAGATAGTTAAAAGGTACAGAGGTTTAAATGTGAGATGGGCAAGTTTGTCTAATATATGAACAAGTTTATCTAATGTATTGTACATAATGATGGCTATCATTAACAAAATTTCATTGTCTACTTGAAAGTTGCTAAGAGAGTAGGTCTCCACATAAGATCTCAACATAAAAGAAAAAAAACTATGCGAGATGATGAATGTATTAACTAACCTACTGTGGTAATTATTTCATAATATATCCACATATCATAAATATGTAATGTAAATTATCACGTTGTCCACTAGGAACTTGCACAATGTTATATGTCAATTATTTTTTTATAAATAAAAAAAATTGGCTCAAATTTGTACAAAATATCCTTTGGGCTACAAATAAAATAAGAAACAGCCCACCAAAGACTTATGTAAGCTGAGTTTAGTATTTAGATGACTTTGTACTTCTCAGTGAAAGAAACTGGCTTGGAAGATCTAGATTTATTTATCAGTCTCTATGAACTTTGGACATTATAAGTGTATTCCCAGAATGCTGATATTATCTTTCATTATTCAATCAAATAATATGGGTGCTGAGCTCCAAGGGCTATCCTTCTCTGTTCAGACAATAATGTAATGCTACAAGGTAGGGTTTTTTTTTTTTTGGCAACTAGTCAGCTGGCCTTCCTTCCAGTTGGTGGTTTGCTCCTTCCAGCTACACCAGAGATAGAACTATTGACAGAAATAAGATGGGAGACATTTTTTTTTTTCTACAATATGGTTCAACACTATACTAGAAGCTTTTATATTAGGTTCTTGCAAAAAAAATCATGAACACCTATCACGTAACTTCTACTTCTTTCCAAACTTCCTGTTGGCAGGAGTCAAACACTTCCACAGACTTGCAGCAAAAACAAATGAAAAGAAACAAAAATATTATCCAAAAAGCACTAAAAATGGGACTTGTATAGAGATGTAGTTTGGATTTACTTGAATCTATACAAATTTCACAATTCTTTCACTTTATTTTCTCTGTAAATATAATCAACCCAGGGGACATTTCTGGGTAAATACCTGGACTTGCTCCTAATAAAGCAGTATTTTAGAAGTTAGCTTTATCCAGAGCAGCGTAATCCCAGGTGCAGGGGAAGAGTTTAAGGAGTAAGCCCATCTAGTTACCGGCAATGCCTTGGGAATCACAACCTGACCCTCAGTCTTCAGGAGAGGAGAAGATTTTGTACACATCTCAAGGCTTCAAATTCTAACAATGCTTGGAGAATCAAGAGAATCAGCCTGCCTTTCCTAGGTAATCATAAATTTATTTTACCCAACAATCCTCAGGTCTTTCAAACCCAGAAGGGGTTTGAAAATGTTTTCCTATAGACGATGACAATTGATCCTCAGAATATTATGGGAAGGTGGAGAGGTCAGATATTTTTAAGCATCATTTTCTGACAAGGTCATGAAAGCTTAGGTTGTGTGACTTCACCAAAGTTACTATACAACCCAGGTTTTCTGAGTCAAACATGAATGCTTTTCATTCCCATCTAAAGAATCATTACTCTAAACAAAAGTGTGCCAATTTGATGGAGGCCATGAATTTTCAAACTCAAATCACATTTCCCTTTCACGTTTGACCTCAATATTATGTAAATACTCCAATAACTTCATAAATGAACATTGGCTAGTCCATCAACAGCCTTGCTACTCACTTTTATGGGATTAAAAGCCATGGGATGTGGTTTCTGTTGCCAAGGGTTGGAAAATTTTGATTTGAGAGGAAAGAATCACATGAAACTGCCAGAATATAAAGGTAAAACTGAGAATAATGGGTCTAATAGCATGAGTCAAGCACAGAGTTAAGTTCTTTATGCAGATTATCTGATTTAATCCTTGGAACAACTCTCCAAGGCATCTGTGATTATTCATCTCATAGTGGAGGAAACTATTGCCCAAGGTCATAGCTGGCTAATGCCAGAACTGGGATTCAACTGCTCTTTGCCCAATGTCAAAGTCCTGGAGAGCTCTCCCATGCCCTTTGACTCTCTGAATACACACAAGTCCATTGTGCTGGGCCTGAACACTTGGGTGCCTAGGAAAATGCAGAACTGGGAATCCTTAGAGAGGGCCGGGGCCACAGAAGTGAGAACCTCTTTAGAACTTGAACAAAACGGTGAGCAAGGATTTGTGCAGGCCCCTGGTGAGGAGCCGGAGTAGCTGGGTTGGAAAAGCGTGGCTCATGGTCAGTGATTGGTTGAAGGTCTGTGATACCAAGTCCCTCTCAGACGTCAAATCACTTACCAAGCTGGAGAGCCCTAAGTCAAGCACTGTGAGTTCTTCAAATTGGATTTATAACTGTGACTCTTTGTTCTGAGGAGGAATTTGTTGCCTCTGCCAAGTGCCCTAACTTCCTGAGTTCAGGTACTCCCTGACATAGATGAAAAGCAAGATTTTGCAACACCCATGGGAGAAGAGGGAAGGGGTTTCTCTGAGTAAGGAAGCATGGTTTGAACCATGCCTTTTCCTAGGGGATGGTGAGGAGAGTTTAAGAGGCTTCAGGAGGGTGTCAGCCACCCTTGCTTCACAGCACATTTTCACACGAGATCTTGAAAAAGTGATTTAAATTTTGTTATCTACCAAACATATTTGTTATCTACCAGACCTATTTTACTTGAAGTAGAACATGATTTTCTGGGCTCTACTGTCCTCTGTGTTCCAGGGTTGTAGTGGGTACTGGGAGGGGATGCCAGGAGCTCTAGGAATGGTATTAGCCCCAATCGACCTTGTGAGCTACAGATGCCCCAGGCTGGACAACCTTGGCCCTTTCAGTTATTCCCAAAGAGATTCAATCTCACATCAGATGACAGTGGACATAGGGCTCGTTGGGCAAATTCCCCTGCAGAGTCCCTATAAAGAGCAAAAGTTTCTCACTAGGTGCTGATAGGACTCTAGGGAGCACTCACAGCTGCTCAGGGTCAGATAACCTCTCCCTCTGCCCCCTGGAGGAGCCATGACTTTGGGAAAGAAGGGCTACCATTATCTGTTCTGTCACCTAAATCTCCCACTCAAACCCTCTCCATCTACTTAGAATAAGGCATTTGGAGCCAGATCACTCAGGTCCAGATGCCCGCTGGATGGCTCATGGATCCAAATAATGGCTGATGGATCTTTATTTGGATCAGAAATCAAAAAGGGATTAAGTGTCAGCAGAGTTCCCTATGTGAGGCTGCAAAGAGAGGCAGCATCTTTGAGGAAACAGCAAGAGTCAAGCATAGGAAGGTCATAAACAAAAGACAATCCATTAAAAAAAATCATAAATTTAAAAGCAAAAAAAAAAAATCCTCAGACTCACAATGAAAATTTAAACAGTAAAGCCTTGTTTTTAATCTTTCATGTTGGCAATTATTTAAGCAGTTTGATAATACTCAATCTTAAAGATAGTGTGGGGAGATAGAACTTGCATTTTTATCAGTGGACTGTATATTAAAACAACCACTGGAAGAGTTTTTTAGCACTATTTAGGTTGTACATACGCTTTGACCCAGCTGTTCTGTTCTGGGGAATTTTTCTGACAGATATACTCACACAGTACACAAAGGGACCGTGCAAGGAAGTTCACCGCAGTATTTTTTATAACAGCCAAAGATGTCCATTAATAGAGAATGCCATGGAAGCATTTTTAAAGATGTCAAAATAATAGCCCAAGGTACAAACTTCTAGCTGCAAGATAAAGAAGCCCTGGGGATGTAATTCACAACATGGTAATTATAGTTAACAGTACTGTACTCAATTCAGGTTTCCCCCATTATCCAAAAGTACACATCCCTATGAAACTTTTTTTAAGTCTAAATGGCATAAAGTGAAGAAGGGGAGAAAAATTTTAGGGTACGCAACTAAGAGTGCTGCCAAAAATGACCCATTCCTGGGTCGAAGATAGAGTTTGCGTCTCATAGTTTGAAAATACCAAATGGTGGTCTACTTGAGATCTTGATCTAAGCAAGAGACATTTTGAGGGCTGAGTCATCTAAATGCAAGTGGGTAAGCAGATGCTGAACTGGTATAAAAGACTCCCAGAAAGGGTGGACGTGCTCTGCAGGTGAAGTCTACCCCTTCATAATCTTTGCAAGAGTCAGACTTGTACTTTGACTATCTTACTTTATTTGGATCTTTCCGATAAGAAGTTTCCTGCACTACACAGTCTATGAGAGCCTCTAACTTCTCATCTTTAAAAAAATAAGAGGAATAGGGGAACCAAATAAGACATGGGGGAAATAATAACAATACAAAACAAAACAAAAACAGACAATTATAAACCAGAGACATCCTGCAGGAGAGGGGGAGGTAGAGGGATTGGAAGGAGGGAGGCAGGAGCACAGGGTACTGTGGTATTGGTGCATGGGTGCGTTGGTGAAGGAAATTCTATGGGAACTACACCTGAGGGGGAAAAAAAAAGCAAACATTGTTTAAAAATGAGCAATGATGCAAAATATATATAAATAATTTTTTTTTAAATGGAAGGAATACTCTAGGGTTCACCCAACACCTCCATGTCTTAAGGAACAGAAGAGCTGCTTTCTAAAGTCATCACTGTACTTCTCATCAGTCTTCCCAACTGGAATTCTGAAGAAATGAACTTCTTAACTCAGAGGGATGTGTGGGGAATAGTGAGGAAGAAAAGCAAAATGGGCTGAAAGAACAAGAAATAGAGTTCTGCCAAATGTTTCAGAATCACAGCAGGGCAGACAGTCTGTAATGGTTTCTAACTGGCACCCATATAAGCCATAACATTCTTTCTTTCAGCTAAGTGGCACTTTGGGAAGGTGAGAACTTATTTTCCACCTCAGAAAACATCAAAGAAAATCTAGTAACTCACTGTTCAATAAAAACAAAATAAAGCCAACAAATATCCCAGCCATTAAAAAGGAGGGGAAAGCTACAAGAAAGAATCAAAGAAGAATTTGGTTATATAGATTTCCTCTAGTATTCAGAGGGGAGCATTCTGTGAAACCCTTCTGAAGCCAAAATGGTGTGAAGTGGAAGAAGGAATTATATTAATTTATATGGAAAGAATTTCAGCATTCCCAAACCCCCAAAATAGTCTATAAATATCATATCAAATTCCACATAAAATCTATAATAACATGGGCTTCCCTGGTGGCGCAGCGGTTTGAGCGCTGGGTTGCGAAGCTGCCGATCCCCGGCCGCCAGGGCGAGAGTCCCACATGGTGCAGAGACCTCTCCTGCCACCCGCTGCTCCCCTCAGCAGTGTACAGTCCGTCTGCCTGTTCTGTTCCCCGCTCTGGCTCTGGTGAATTCTCTCACCCTGCCGCACTTCTGACTGTACCCCAGTGCTTGTATAAATAAATAAATAAATCTTTAAAAAAAAAACAAAACAACCTACAATAACACTGTTGTAAAAGCAGAAATGATATGATGCATACATAGTCTGTAGAAATTAGTCCCAAAGAAAGAGCTTGCCAGTACCAGTCTTGCTGTTCACTGCTTCTAAAACAGCTGCTGCAAAACAAACACTGAATGCTATTTTTGCTTTTCACCATTTGTTGCGAAAGTGAAAACTCTCTTTCGATGTCTTTTGGTTAGCAGAACTAGGTAATAATGTAGGTCTTCATAAAAGTGAAAAGACTTTACTTGAATTTTCAAAATGACTTAGAACAAGACTTGACTGTCAGTGACCCTCAGACAAGATCTGTTTGAATGTGACCTGTGTTTATATGGCTAACAATGGATTTTGCATTTTTAAATCATTGGAAAAATATAAAAAAAAGAATGTTAATGACCCTGAAAAATTATATGAATTCAAATTTCAGAGTCCATAATAAAATTTCATCAGAATAGAGTCACATCCATTGATTTATATATGCCCTGGGATTGTTTTCTTGCTGAAACAGTAGAGAATAGTTGCAACAGAGATTGCATGACCTACAAAGTTCAATATATTTGCTCTGTGACCCTTTACTGAAAAAGTTTGTTGAATCCTGATTTAAAGTTCTCCCCCAAATACAACCTCTCTCTTCATCACTTAGAAATTATATGAGCTTGGAAAATTTTAATTTTTGACTTTCAATTTCATCGTTGCTCAAACATGAGCAACACTAATCTATCTCACAGATGTGACATTAAATGAGATCATTTATGTAAAGCATTTTCCTGGAAGATGATAGTTACTTTAGTTATTGTTTTGACGGCTAAATTTTATTTCTTGTTTAAGTCTCCTCTTGTTTCTTGAGCTCCCCTTAAGCCCTTCAAATTGAATTGTGCCTTTCTTCTTTGTTCTCTTAGTATCTAGTGTTGATCTCTGTCATTACTTATCGCATTGTATTTTAATTATATGTTTAGGGGCCTGATCCCTACCTACTCTGAGCCATGAGTGTTTTGAGTGAAGAGATGATCACTTACTGGTATTTGTATTCCCTTTGGCTGTCACTGTGAACATGAACACAGTAATATTGGATTTTAAGGGGATCCCACAATGAGGTTAGAGACTGTTCCCTAATGCTGCCCTTTAGGATTAGACACACCTACACATTCCATCACTGTTGGGTCAAGACAGTTCCCCACTGCCTTACACCCAAGCAAAGCTTTTTCAGGATGGACTTTTCCCATTCCTTCTCCCAAACACATCCACTAGATAAATCACTTTTGTATGGAGGAGTGAGTGTGAGGGTGTGGAGGGAAGCCAGGTAATCACTATGGGGACATATGAAGTTGTGGAGGATGAAGTTCCCACTTACCAAGTGCTGCTCTTTATATGAAAATCAAATGAATGACTTCCATATGATGGGGCTCTCTAGTGTCTCACTGTCTTTATATGTTCTAGAAATTTGTCATACTTGTCTTATGGAAACCAGTGGTATCCTTTAGGCAGTCATGTAAGCTATACAGTTGGGTGAGGGAAATTGGGAAGGCTTCCAGTCTTTCAATATTTCCCCAACATTTATCTATTCAAATGACAGAGCTTTGTCTAACAAATGAATATAGGTATACCTTTGTACATACTCATACACACATGCAAGTAAAAAATAACTTTGATCCACACTATATTCATACACACATCTATATGTTGCTATGTCTATGTGTCTATCTATCTATCTATCTATCTATCTATCTATCTATCTATCTATGCCTACCTACCTATCTATCCAACTATCAGGTACTTCTTATTTTTTTACTTGGATCATGTAGAATTAAGAGCAGAATGTTCTCCCTTTTCCATGGATAGCCCTTGACTACAGGAGGAGTTATTGCAGGATCAACAGGGAAATAAAGGGCTATATAGAAGTGTTGTATTTTGGAAAGATAGAGGACACAAAAGAGTTCACACACTAAGTGATAACTGAAAGGCACTTTGAAGGAAAAATTAGGAGTGATGTCATGGGTCAAGGTGAAGAAGGACTTTTTAAGTGGAGAAGTTGTTCTCAAAAGAAACTTAGAATTAATGGCCAGAAGACTAGGAAGAAAACCAGGAGAGGATGTGTAAACATTAGTAAGTGAGGCAAGAACTTCAGTAGTGGTCAATAGTGCTCTATCATGGTTAAGAGATCAAGTAAGACAAAAAGTGCTTATTGGCATTAGCAGCCAGGAAGGCATTGGTTACCTGGGCAACAACCTCTTCAAGGCTTTGTGGGTAGAATGGGGAGTATCATAATGCATCATAATGGTTGAAGAGTAAAAAGCAGCAGCAGACTTTCATTGTTTTTTATGATAGTCTTGGGTGAATGTAGTGATTGAATAGTAGATAGTAGGAACTTGGATTTATAGGTTGATTTATTGTTTATTTTATTTTATTTTGAAGTGGGGTATTTTGAATTGCGGCGGGGTTGCGAGAAGATTCACCAGAGAGAGTGGAGAGCAGAATGGGCAGATGCACTGAAACACACTGCTGAGCGGGGCAGAGGGTGAGACGGGAGAGGTCTGCCGCACCATGTGGGTTGCTCCCAGTTGGCCGGGGATTGAACTCATGCTGCAAAGGCTGCAGACAACTTCACAGTGCTGCGCTCAACCCCTTGTGCCATCATGGAGGCCCTATTGTTTATTTTAATAGAAAGGACTTAGGTTGCTTACATGTGGAGGAAAGAGTGAACAGACACAGGATGAAATAAGGAAGAGAGAGAATCATCAATGGAGGAAGCTTCCTGAGGAAGAAAGAGGGAGCCTGATAAACTGCATTTTTATTCAAAATGATTCCCTTCCCCTTCCCTACAGGACAATTATACATTCTCACCCCACTGTCTTTGAGCTTGGCCACCTGATATGTATTGACACATTCAGTAGACACATTCAGTAGAATGTGTATGGACTTGACATACGTCATCAAATGTCTTGTTTTCCTTTTATCATGGAAAAAAATATGTTCTATGGGATCGGCTCTGGCAGCTGCATCCAGGGGTGAGAGGACTTGTGGTGCAAGAGCTGGAACCTATTGCAAACACAGGGGGTCCACTGATAATACATGACATAACTAAGAAATTAGGTTTGATGTTGTAAGTTGTTGAGATTTTGGAGTTTATTAAAAGTCAAAGTTGACCAAGACAGATCCCAAGTATAGTTAGAGGGAATTTGCTGCCAGAAAGCGGTGGGGGGGGGGGGGGGCGGGGGTGGTGGTAAACATTTCTCATACTGAAGAGGATCAAAGCTGGGGTGCACAGTCATGGGTATAGATAATTTTTTAGTGGGTGAAGTAATAAGTTCAATTCCATTACTCAGGGAGCATGTTGGAGGCACCAGATTCTCATCTCAGCAACACTCTGTCTTACTTTTGCATTTATTTTTCTTTAAAATGAAACCGATCTTGCAGGTGCATTGGCCTAGCTATAATTTGTAGACTCTTTCCACATCAGAATTGGCAGGGGACTTAACCAACCTGCCATTAAATTTTCTTATATAAAAGTGGAAAGAAAATAGGCCTGTATACTTTTTGCTCGATAAAAAGATGTTTGAAATATCCTGGATTGCATTCTGCTCGTTCAGCGCCTGCACCCCTGAAAGTTCTGTTTATCTAATGCATGTGGGCAGCCTGAGAATGCGATGAAGGTAGCTTAACTTTTGCAGGAAAGGAAAGGTCAATATAAGTGTTACTGAATATTCTTCATTCATTCATTCATTCATTCAATTATTCATATGCTCTGTATTTATTGAGCCAAAAAAGTATAGTAATTTCCAAACACAAATTAAGTAAGTCTCTGTCAGAATCTATGGTATTCAATGTTTGTTCCAAGGTAATTGACTAAAACATTTTTTTTTCTGCTTGTATTTCTTATTCTTCCCTGTTGTGCCATATTTTGCCTCTTGTACAAGGTAGGACTCAGAGTCTTAATGAAAACTATCTGAAATCAATAACACTTTCTGTCCCTTGTAAAATCTGATGGATACTTAAAAAGCAGAAGAGATGAGAGTGAAGGCTTTTGAGGGTAAGGAAATGGGGAGCAATTCCCATGAATGGGGAAAAGGAGAGAGATTTGTGTGTCCCCAGACCAGTCAGGAGCTGTAACTCTAAATTGTACTGGGATTTCCCCTGAATAGGAGCCAAGAAATTAGATGTTAAGACCACGACGAGTGCTTAGGAAGGTGGACCTATGTTGTGAAAATTCTTAGCATTAGAGGGAGCTCCCAAAACCTGTAATGGCACAGAAGTCAACAACCAGCAGAAACCAGAGGTCTCCTGAGGGCTTGGCCCTGGACTTGGACCCCAAGACATCAATGGTCTCAAACAGATGGGAGATTAGAAAAGCTCCCTATTGTATTTTTTTAAAGAAATTATTTATATGTCTCATATTATGGAGCCAACTTAGGCTAGAGAGGGGACTCCAATAGTGCCTGAGGTTGAATATGCTGCCAGCTTGATCAGATAGGGTAGAGAATCAGAATTAAAGTGAATTAAAGAAAACAAGGGAAATGATATTTCCTTCAGTTGATGCATTTGGCACAGTGTAAATTTTCTTTTTCAGAATCCCACTTTCTGGACCTGTAATCTGAAGAACAGATAAATGTTTAGATTCTCAATAAATTCCCAAAGCTTCTAACCACTATGGGCTTCTGGGCACAAAAGTTTTCCTCTTCTTGAAGGTAATATGGCAATGTTATGTGTGTTGGCAGGTGGGCAGAGCTGACATGTGGGTCCTCAGGAATGACTCACATGGCCAAAGGCAAAGAGGTCAATACCATGATGCTTTTCAATCTATCCCCTTGCTTCTGTGGGTTCCGTTCAGAATTAGCTGGGAAGACTAAGAGATATGATCACCCTCACCGAAGGCCTGAGAAGGAAGATGGAACTGAGGTCTATAGTAGCATCAAACAATGAAGCTAACAAAACCAAATATTGACTCCTGTCCAAAAGGCAGAAATAAATCTAAAACAAACATGAAACAAAAGGACAGAAGCCAAGAGTAAAGTGGAGAAATGGAAGAAGTTTGGGAATAAGCTACAGACGAACCTGGAAAACTGTTTCCCAGGGAAGCTCTTGTGTTTGATGCATGCGGTTTGATTCCACTGTTTCCATTGACCACGCTAACTCTTATTTATTTTGGTCCAACACAAGAGCAGCAACTGATAACATAAATTTAAGAAAAATTCATGAACAACAAAGCATACTAGTCAAAGAAAACGCTTTCGTTTGAGGTCCCCTCCCCTGCCCTGCCCCAGTACTGAGAAGAGATCTTTCTCATATTTTAGTTAGATCATCACTGTCTAGTTGTAAAGGCATCAGTGTTTAGAGAGGAATGTTTGATAACAACTGTGCTTTTCACAGTTCCAGATGGTGCTTCTGTTTCTTTTCACTGCTTCCATATGGGTGTGATGTAAACTATGTGACAAGCACCACCTTAGGCACAAAAAACACATGAATGAGAAATCTAGCATCTAGAGCATTGTCCAATAAAAATATAAAGCAAATCACACATGGGAGACACCTGAAAAGAAACAGATGAAATTATTTTTAATATATTATAAATATGTTGAACTCGGTACATCAAAACATTATTTTAACTTGCAATTGAAATAAAAATTACTGAGATAGTTTTATATATGTGTAACTTTAAAGTAAATCTGGGAAACCTAGTGTATAACTTTCATTTATAGTACATCTCAATTTGGACCTGGTTTATTTCAAGTGTTCAGTAGCCATATGTGGCTAGTGGCTACTGTACTGAATAGAACTAGACCAAAGGAACTCACTGTCTACCCACACATTACAAGGTCAAGAGCTCCATGAGGACATGAACATGGTCTGCCTTGATTGCCATCATGTCCCAGTGCCTTTTACAGTACTTGGCATGCAAGAGGTGTCCATATTGTGTGTATGAATGTCATTTTCAAGTTACTCTGCTCTCTAGTTTTCATAAACAAGTCATTCCATGTAATCAGCTGTTGCATTTGAAATTAACGCTTTCTCTTGCTTTATTTCATAGCTTCCTCAATCATGAGCATTCCCAAATCTGAAACAGTCCCCATATAGTGCTGGATGACTCTCTGCACCTGTTATCCCCCTTGGACTGTAGGAGGAGGGGTGGTGAAGATAGTGCTAGTTTTTTCTAAACATTTTTTCCATGCTGTATTTTGTTGGGTATCAAATGTTTGATATGGCTGTCATTTTGCTCTTGTAGATATTTAGTTATATCAGGCAGAGAATCCTACTTCTAGTGTGTGGGTGTTTATTACCTATTTAGTCACCATTAGTTCATCAAGTCTTTTATTTTCTCTCTATTATTTCTATTTAATTATAATTGCTACATTGTACATATTTCATGTTGTTATATCTTAGGGTCCATTACTTTCCAAAAGGATTTACCTTCAATTTTATAACACAAGCTATTGGAAAATTAGGAATTGAGAATGATAATCAAAACAATTTGGGTATTTAACTTCTATTTAATTCCAGAGAAGATTGCATCAAGTCTTCAGAAGTTGATCCCTCCTCCCTTTCTGCCATCATTGTTTTATAACTGAAGATTTACTTGTCTGCTTTCCCTCTGTACTTGGGATAAATGAGAGCAGAAACTATGTTATACTCACCTGTCATGAACTCAACACCAAGTAAAGTATGCAAAGACAAACATACAAGTCTTAAATTACAGACACACCTGCAGTTCCCTAAAATGCATCTAATTAACTTTCTTGATGGTAGAGAGTGTCTTTGCCCAGTTATTTAAAATTCCTTACTTAGATATAGTGAAGCTTAAACAGTATGAAAACTCATAAACCAAACTGATCAATTTTTGAAATTAAGAAATAAGACATTCTCTTAGAACCTAGATTCACATCATTATATATCATTAGCTTTTCAAAAATTTCATCCTGATTCACCAATATATGAACCAAATAAATTATACTGGAATAGAATCTGTATGCTGACAATAATATCCTACTTTTCATTGTTCCCTTAGCATTTCTGACCCTGGGATGTCATTGTAATAATGAGTAGTTCAGCCAATTCAAGGGCACTTGTCTTCATGAAAGAGTTAAATCCCAGCCCCCACCCCAGGCCTACTTAAAACCAGGGAGTTGTTCATACATTAAACTGTTTTATTACAGAACAAAGACTTCAAAATGAATTTTTTAAAAGAGATATTTGGATTAAATTTATTTCTAGTCTATTTTCTTAGAACAACCATATTTTCAAACAAGTGTTAGGGAAAAATTTATATTTAAGGTTCATAAAAGCTTCCATTAACCTGCTTTTCTATGCTAGATTTTTACATCCCTCTCATTTTTCTCAGATGAGAGCACTATTAACATTGCCTTCCAAATAATTTTCATTCAGTATGGAAGATTTATTAAAAATCATTTTAGCCCTTGGGGAAAAATTAATTCAGTTCAAATGCCATATCAAACATTTGATTCCCAATAAAATACAGCATGGATAAAAATGTTTAGGAAAAAATACCAAGTTGTATTGGTATAACATGATAATAGCTCTTGGCATATTTAGAAGAGATCCTGTGAGACATCTTCTTGTTACTAGTTAGTTGTTTGTTACTGCTATTTTCATGTAAATGCTGAAAATACCATTTAATAGTTCTTCCCCCTGTAAAGAAATAGAATAGAAATAGCATAAAACAATATTCATAGGACAGGTGTTGGGGATGGACTACTTCAATAAGGTCGAGTCTGCTGAGAATCATGGAAATATTTCTCATATATATAGAAACAATGATATGGAAACAATGAGAATAATGGGTTTTCTCTTGTAGCTCCCACACAGGCAACATTCTATTTTCAGGAAGTGCAAAACATTGCCAAAATGTTCACTGCCATTGCAGGGGATTTTCATTGCTTTTGTAATAATAAGAGTATATATATTTTTGCCTATGAAATCTTCACTTATGAATTCAAAAGTAGGAAACCTAGGTACGTTGTTTCCAGTCATTAATGCAAAGGTGATATTGTTTCTTCATGGCAGGTGGGCCAATTAGCATCTTTAAAAAGAGCCATCATAATGGGTTTGCTGATGAATAATGGTTTCGTATCAAAATTCACTTTGAAAACATTGACTAATTACTATGACTCAGAAGATTCAAATAAAAACATGGTTTTTGCTCTTAGACTTCTAGTTTAACAGAAGCACTTGGGGAAATAAAGAATGATCAATAGAAAAATTACATTTCTTCTTTGTTGACTGAGATGCCAGTTGCAATATAGCTTTTCCTCCTTGTCCTCCTCTACCTTCTCTCTCTTTCTCTCTCTCTCTTTTTTTCTTTACAACTGTGTCAGGATGAGAATAACCTATATTTTACTATGGGAAATACACTTTCAAATAATAGTCATACTTTTTTATCTGTTAACATGATGGAATATATAACCTAACGCTCTCCTGACAGAAACACCTCCTATGCCAGTGAAAATAAAGACAACACCCTCTCAAATACCATGGCTTAGATTATCAACGAGTCAAGGAAGACACTGAGGGCAAAGGGAGCTACAAAAATGGAAGCTGACAGTGTGGAAGTATGTGAGTCCTACAGTGAGTGGGTGTCCATCTTAGCAGCTTAGGGAACTAGGTATGCAAAATGGGTGCACTTGAGACAAAGACTAGTCATTGGGACCATTGTGCTGAGCCTGGCCCTGCAAAGACTACAACTTTAGTGAGAGCATAGACTAGACATGTGCATGACTCAGTGGCACAGAGAGATACCAAGGAAGTATATCTGCCAGTCTGAACTCTGAGCAGGAACAACGTTTCTTCTGATAAATTTAATCACTGGCATGATCTCACTTGGATAAATTTAACCACTGGCATATTCACACTTGGATATGAGCTTGTTCTTTTACTATCTACATGGTTTGAGAATTCTAGCATGTCAAATTAACATAAAAATGATCCTGGCATTTTTCAGAAAGTGAAATTTTTCTTGAGGTTTATACTCTCAACTATGAGATTTTTTCAGAGAAGTACTTTCTGAATAAAAAAAAAAAACTGCTATTTTCCCTTCTCTGTAAAATTACAAAATAATTGAGGAAAAAAATCACCAGGCAACTCCGCAAATATTATAAATAGCTGAGACTTCATATGGTGGGATTGGTGTATAGAAACTATAGAATAAGAGGATTTTAAAATGATGAAAGAACTGTGAAGGGACTTTAACAAGAAACTATGAAAAAAGACCAGGCAAATTTGAAAATGAATCCAGCCAGTGGAACTTTTGGAAATGTCAACTGGAGTCTTTTTTTTTTTTAGGAATTCAATGGAAAGATCAAATTGCAGATTAGATGCACTGGAAGAGAGTATAAGAGAAAATAGAAGGTAGATCTGAGGAAATTATCATTGCAAAGGGGTAAATAGATAATATGAGAGGTTAGAAAGATGCAAATTAAAATGAAGAGCCTTAAGAAATGTCTAAGAGGAATATAGGAGGAAAACATAGAATAAGAAAGAGGTGATATTTGAAAAGAAAATGGGTAAGAATAATTCATATTTAATGAAAGGCATCAATTCATGTATTTGGAAGCACAGACTGTGCCAGGAGTGGTAAGGGGCAGGGCCTGTAGCATCAGGAGAGCTGCAGGAGACAGGCTGGTCAGAATAAGGGTGAGCATGGGAGTCAGGATGCCAGAGTGTTTGAAAAGCTTGGCACACAGGCTTAATCCAACATTCTGAGTTCTTAATGATGGTTGCCAAGTCAGGGGAGACAAATGTCCTCCAGGAGGAGAAGAAGGAGCATAAGGTCTTGGGGAATACCAGAGTAGACAGAATTCAGTGTCCCAGAAAACAGTGTCCCTATTGAAGGGACATAGATTTCTGGGAGTGTGGTTTGGGCAAATGTCCACACCGAACCTCCTTCCATTCCCCTAATCCCCCTGACTGACAATGACTCTAGAAGTATCAGGAGAGTTCCCTACTGCAATACCCTTACATACCCTCTGCTGAGAAAGTTGAAAATCACACTCAGGGTAAAGAAGAAAGGCTAATTGGAATTCTTTTCACTATCAAAGAGTAAATATTTTAAAGGGTAAATTTAGATCTAAGAAGCAATAAAGGGTGATATGATAAACTTTTGATAAAAGTTGAATACAGAAGGATGGAGTATATACAAGAAGCTAGGTGAGAAAGCACAACAACAGCAGATAACATTGTGTGCAAACCTAAATGGCAAGGACTATATATAAAACAATAAAGATAATGACTCATTTGGAGGGTGTAAAGCAAGATGGAAGTCAAATATTGGAAAACTAATAACGATAAAGGAGAGTATTGGAATAATACGAGTGAAACTTTCAATATCTCTTTGGTGTTAAGGAAAGAAGGAAGAGGTTAACTTCCCTGGGGGTGACTTTTTACTTTTTCTCAGACTTTAAACATAACCTGTTATCAAATCTTGGCCAGTTCCATCTTCAAGCCATATCCATAGTATATTCATCTTACTACATCCATTGAAACCATCCTGGCCCACAACAGGTTTTGTAAGTACATTTCAATTACCTTCTACCTGTGTTCCGAGGGTTCTGCCCTTTGCTTATTAATTAGAGTTGCCTCAAAAACAAACAAACAAACAACAACGATAACCCAAGAAACAGTTGATAACCTGGTTATAAATAGACATACTTGTTGCTCTGTGTTCCTCCAATGAGTTTCCATCTCACGTAGCATAAAAGCCAGGGTCCTGAATATAACTAAAAGGCCCCAAATGGCCTCCTTCCTTATCCCAGTGCCTTTACTTACTGAACTTATCATGCCCTCCTCTCTACTTACTTATTCCATTGTTGTCTCACTCACTGGCATCACATTCGTTGATCATGCCAATCATGCTTCCCAGTTAGGACCACTTGCTAACTTTCTGACTTCAGATGTCCACCAGCTTCAAACTCTAGCTTCCTTGAGTTACTCAAGTATGGCTACCCAGCAAGCCTGTGCTGGTTAATCCTATTTCAAATCCTTCCCTGTTCCACCTTTCCACTGCTTATCCCTTTTTTCTTATTTTTCCCATTGTGCTCAACACCATCTGAAAGTCTATGTACTTCTTTATTCTTTTCTTCTCACCTCCTTCCTTCCCTCTTGAATTATCAAGATATTTAATACCTTATTTCTTCTCAAGGAAAAGTAAGCTTCATGATGACAGGAATTTCTGTTTGTATTGTTGTTTTCACTGTATCTCAAGGTTCTAAAGCAATGGCTGGCCCATAGTACTCACTCAATAAACATTCGTTGAGTAAATGAATGAGCAAATGATTGAATGATATCAAAATTAAAATGAGGAGAAATAAAAAGAAATTTAAAACATAACAAGCTTCATCTAATATTAAACTCTGTACTTAATAATTAGCAATCATCTGTTATTTTTTGTGAAAATATAATGATCATTTACCAAAACAATCATATCTATTCCCAAAGCATATTTTAGTGAAAAACAAAGTTTTAGCAGTGATATTCTGACTTCTTTCTATAACCACCATGGAATTAGAAAACAATAACCAAAAAAAAAAAACAACAAAAAAAAAAACTCTTAAACGTTACCATATGTTATTGGAAAGCAAAACAAGCAAACAAATTTAACTTCTTAATTACCCATGAATTTAATAGTAGTCACTTAGGAGCTCAGGGAATATTTAGAACTGAAACACATGAACACTTTACATATTAAAAATCTAAAATGGTATTGTAGAGAAATATGTAGCCTCAGGCAAAAGCCCAGCAGTTAAACACAAAAGAAGGAAATAATAAATTTAAAAGCAGAAATTAATGAAGCAAAAAGAAAAAAAATAGAGGGGACCCATATTCCCCAAACTGAATCAATGTAAAGAGTAACAAAATAAACATACCTACAAACCAACAGATAAATAAAAAGAATGAAAAATACACACGGTTGGGGAAAAGTGGGTGTAACTACAACAGAACAGAGACTTTTAAAAAAGAAGTTAAACATGAATGTCTTATGCCAATACAGTTTAAAAATTAGACAAAATGGAAAATTTCTAAAATGATAAGTTATTTCCAAATTAACAATTTCATTAAAAGTCTTTCAAAATCTCTGTACATTGGGTTTCTAAGGAAGGCAAAGATTTAATTTCCTTTTCTAATCATCTTCAGCAAAATAGTAAAATGATTGTCTATCTACAGTTCATTTTCCTTGTAGAGATTTAGAATTCTAAAGTGCATCAATCAAAATTCATTTAGTGACAATTGCAAATGAAATTTTTCTAGGTAAAAAGGCATCTATAGACTCATAAAACTAGAATTTCAAGAGTGTTCCTAGCTTCTGGATGCAGAATCTCAAAGCCAAGCCATCTGTGAATTGCCTGTCTCTCTGTCTTGACCCTGCCTGTCTCAATTTTGTATTCATTCTCAGGATACTACTCCAATGTGGTAGTTAACATGGCCGCCAGAATTTCCAGACTTACATCATTCTCATAGCTAGTGGTCACAGAGAACAAAGGACTCTCTTTCCTGAGAGTTTCAGCAGTGGTCCTGAGGGCTAAATCTAATTGACCTGCTGACCTCATATGCCCATCTTTCAACTGACACTTTTAATCAAAGGACAAAGCTTTCTGGCCATGTGTCCGCCTACTCTCACCCCCCATCGGAGGCATGGAGTTCATCCTTTCCACCCCATATGGACCAAGAGTTGGGTTAGGTGAGATTCTCCAAAAGAAAGAGATGCTATGAGAGGCAAAAAAAGAGGAAATGTACCATTTTCTCTAGATGCCACAATAGTGATAGAAAATCAGAGGTTGGGCCTTCCCTGGTAGTGCAGGCGGTTAAGCGCAGTGCTGTGAAGCTGTCCACAGTTCGATCCTGGCCGACCAGCGAGGGTCCCACATGGCACGGCAGACCTCTCCTGTCTCGCCCGCTGCTCCCCTCAGCAGTGTATTTGAGTCAGTCTGCCTGTTCTGTTCCCCACTCTGTCTCTGGTGAATCCTCTCACCCTCCTGCAAATCTGGTCTGTACCCCGGTTCTTGTGTAAATAAATAAATAAAAATCTTTAAAAAAAAAAACTTAAAAAAAAAAAAGAAAATCAAAGGTTATCAGATAACTGTTTTTACCTGCTTTATCTAGAGGCCAGCAATGTCTACAATTTAAGAGGTGGAAGATACCTCCTCTTGTCCAGAAGTAACAGTGAAGCTAATATCTAGGTTAATATTTGAATTACATATTGACATAATTCAAATTTACCTTTATGCACATATAGTGGGGATTTGTTGTTACTTTTCCCCAGCATTTCCAAGTGTCAAGAGCAAGGTGCATATTCAACATTACCAACAAAGCAATAACTAGGAACAAGGTGCATATTCAACATCAGTTTAACTAATACCTAGCTGAGTTCCTAAAATGCCCTTTTTGTTTAGAATCCTATGGAAAGAGAACAAATGCTAGATCTGGGATCCCAGAGGAAGACGGTGGCTTTCCCTTTGGCCTTGTAACCAGTCTTTAGAGAAAAAGGAGAGGACATAGGAATGAAAAGAACTGACAAATCGGCGAGATACAAAAAACTTCTGTTGTTTATATGGATCACGAGCTGTTTTAATTAAAGGTCTTATTGTTATACAGCAACCCCGATATTAAACGGGTTCCTGGCTGTGGGTCCTCACCCGCGCGCTTTAAAGGGACTTATGAATACTCTACTACAGACACACGCAAAAGGGTTAATAAAAAGGTTTATTTACAAGAGAAAAAGAAATAAGGAAAATGTACAACTCAGGGAGAAAATAGGGAAATAAAGTCTTTAATGCGTCCTACCTGATCCGACGACCTGGAAACCCAAAGTCACTCTCAGAGCTGGCCGGACGCTGCGAGCTGCCCGAGAGCCCAAAAATGGAGAGCCCCCAAAGCCCACATGTCTGCCTTTTGTATCCACCTGGCTGCTTAACCCCACCCTCAGGTCCCAGCCACCTTCCCTTTGGTGGTGATGGGATTTGGAGTTCCCAGTGTCTTTGGCTTTGACCTGGGGTGGGGGTGGAGTCCACAAAGCCTATATGGAATTTGCTTTGGGACATCCTTTTCCCCCTAACATTATGAGATTAGCTAAAATTCAAGGGGACACTGTGGCCAGAACATCATATATTGAGTTTATTTCAGTTAAAAAAACTGTTACTATGTGAAGTGTGAGTGCTTCATTTTATCTGGAGTTCTTGTCTCTTTCATTTTTTACAGCTATAACTGAGCAACATGTGTTCCACAGTACAATCTGGGACATACGAAAAATGTCTCCACGATCAAATAAATTTGGTGAATTCAGCATTCTATACTTGTCTTATGATTCTCACCCACATATTAAAATTTATATATATAGAAAATTTCAGTGTAGTCTAGTATAGACTGTAAGACCTTTCCCTCATTTCTTGGTTGTTATTGTTGCTGTAAAGCCTGTCTAACCTCATGCCTTCACCCCTCCATACTCTGGGAAAGAACAATTTTTCTTCTTTCTAAGAATAACTCAATGTGGTAGTTGGTAATGGGCTTACAAATAGAGGTTTGTCATTTCCCCACTGCTTCCCCTTCCTCTTTCTGCCTTCCCTCTCCACCTCCCAGTTCCACAGGCCCCTGGTCTCTGCTAATGATATTACAGAAAAGCCTGCTGTCTTCAGAGAGTCCCATTCAAACCTTACAATGAACCAATTGGTGTGTTTTCATTTCATGAATGAAGCAAGGAGAGGTCAGTCGGAAGCTTGCCTGAGGCCATGTGGTTAAAGACAATGGTAAGGACTCCTATTTATTGCTGAGAACAAAAAAGAGCTGCTTTGTTGGGTGTTTAAAAGAATGGTGTGCTTGCTGGAGACCCAGAGTAAAACCTCAGCAACTCCCTCCCTTAGCCTCTGGCGCAAGTTCTCCTGCAAGGAACTCTGCAACTTTTATTTTTTTTTTTTTGGCTCAAACTTTGTGGCCTTACATCAGTGTTCTCATAAGTTTTGTCTCTTGGAGACAAAAGAATCCTTAGGTGATCACAACAGACACAACTTGGTGCAAATTTCATGGACTATGAAGCAATATATACACACAAAAGACTATCCATATGAACCAGCAAAAATATATCCTTCCTGGTTAAGATGTACATAAGATCAGCTTTAGAAAGACCGATTGAGCAAAAATTTCAAGTTTGGCATGGGTAGATTTGGCAATACAGGTTTTCCTACTATTCCAGAGTTGAGCCTTTTGTAAGCAGAAGTGGTGTCGTGAAGAAGCAATGACGATTAATTTATACGGAGGCGTTTTTGAGCATTTTCAGACACTCAGAACCACCTACTCAATCCTACCAAACCACCTACACCTACCAAAGTGTAGCACACTAACTAAAGAAGCATAGCACATCATATCTAAAATCACACTAAACCATAAAAGCTGGAACGCTATGATACATACCAGCTTGGCAGCAGGGCGCTCCTGGGGCCAGAGCTTGGTGGGTGCCACCGCCTGGGGTGTGCAACCTTCAGAGTGACCTTCAGAGGACTGGTTAGCTTGCTTTCCCATTCCTGATTCGTGTAGTGAATGCAGAAATTCTCTCCGGACTTATTTCAGCAAAAACAGATACTAACCCAGCTCTCCGATAAAAGCGCAATGGTGCAAACTTAAACTTTCCCAACAGCCAGGGACTCCTGCATTGCTTCTGGAATATGGGGGCAGGGTATGGCCATGCATTTGCCAGTCAGTGGCTGAACCATAAATGTCTGCTGGATGAATTCAAGGAATTCAATAGTTACTGACTCCAGGAGAAAGGCAAGAAGTGAGAGAGGCTGATGGTTCTTACAAGTGGCCCACTTAGCACCAAGTCCAGGTTCTTCCTCCAACCTGAAGTGACCTCTAGTAGGTGAGTCACTTAACCTCTTAGAGTCTTCTTTTTTCATCTGTAAATTGGGAGCCCAGAGGATCCCTTTTTTAGTTTCTTTGCAGGATTTTAAGGCTAATCAAGAAAAGCAGGACACATGAGGGGTTTGCTATGGGGAAAGAGCAATACAGATGTCTCTGCTTTACCCGCACAGCAAGGAACACATTTCTGTCCAGTGCTGCATGACATAGTGTGAGCAAGAGAAGAGCCTGGTGTGAGGCTCTCTCTGCGGTTTGGCACAGGGGAAATCCTAAAAAATAGGAATTTAGAAAATGGTATCATGAATTTATTTTAATGAATTAAATAAAAGTCACTTTCAGAGTTGAGAAAGTGAGATCAATATCAGTTCCAGACGGTCACTGGGAACTAAGTATCATTGCTTCATGGCCAGGGCCCTCCGCTTGGGTCTTTGCTGAGTTTCTCCTTCCCTCATTGTTCCTAGTTTGATGCTCTGGTTTCACGCTCCCAGACGAAGCCTGTGGCCAACTATTTGCATTTGATGAGTTGATTTCTCTCCCCTCACATGCCTCTTCTACCTAAAACATTCTGGAATTAGCATTTAAAGTTGCCAGGGGTTAGGAGTTGGATTATTATTCTGGAACAGAATGTGGTTGCAAATTTGCCAGGTAATGATGCAACTGTGGCTCCCTACCCTCAGCCACCTGCAGTCAAGGCTGCTTTGAGGCTCTTTTGCTTCTGCTTTTGCATATAAGACCACTGGGGACACCTTGGAGTAAGATGAGAACCGTCAGAGAAAGTTTTGTTTCCTGACAATTCGTCTCAGATTTTGAATGTTCTAAAGAACAGTAGTTAAATTAGAAATTTTTTTTTCAGATTTTTTATTTATGCAAGAACCAGGGTACAGGCCAGATGTGCAGGAGGGTGAAAGGATTCACCAGAGACAGAGCGGGGAACAGAACAGGCAGAATTGATAGGGGGAAAGGATGTCCTGAGCAAACTCCATGCAGGCTTTGTGAACTCCACCCCACAACACTGGGAACTACAAATCCCATGATCACCAAAGGGAAGGTCGTGAGGACCTGAGGGAGGAGTTAAGCAGGTAGGCTCTCGGTTTGGGTATTTAACTGGCCATGTGGCCGTGGAGTCGCTGGCTTGGCCACCAGCCTTGCTAGGTTTTTTTGCCAGCTCTGAGGGTCATTGGGATTCCAGGTCAGCGGAACGGGTAGGACGCATTTACAAACTTATCTCCCTCGTTTTCTCCCTGAGTTATTCATTTCCCCTTCCCTTGTAAATAAACCTTTTATCAACCTTTGGTGGATGTCTGCAGTTTAGCATTCATAATGCAGGTGAGGACCCACAGTCAGGCAGCCCCATTTAATATCGGGGTTTTGCCCTGTAACAGAATGACCGAAATGCACTGCTGAGGGGAGCAGGGGGCCAGAGAGGAGAGGTCTGCCACGCCATGTGGGTTGCTCCATGGCAGGCGGGGATCGAACCTGCACTGCAGAGGCTGCAGACAGCTTCACAGCGCTGCGCTCAACCTCCTGCGCCACCAGTTTTTCTGTTTGGTTCTGATTTTTAACATTCAAGTTGGTATACGTTTAATTCAGAACAACCAAAGGACTATATAAGGGTAATACTGAATTAAATGTCACTGGAATGTTTTCTAGAACAGCCATATTTTCAGGATGCATTTGATAAAACCCAGGGATAAACTTCACTCATTTTCTTTCATTTTTGATGTGTTCTTCCCCCTCCCAATCAATGAAAGCCTATTTCATCAAATCACACCAGATAATATTTATTCTAATTGTCTTATTTCATTTGTGATCATATTTAATATTGCTCCTTCTATTAACTAAACAAACTTCTTTAAACCTTGCAAAGATATCAATGTCAAAACATTCAAAGAGTTTTTATAAACATTTTAAAGAAATTGTAACAAAAAATTGAAAACCGCAGCTCAGTGTTTCTCAGTTGTGGTCTAATGTATAATGAGATTTAAAAAAATCAGCAAAGGTGTTAGTTAAAGAAAAAGAAAATTACCAGACTCTACAACATACCTATTGAATTAAGATTTCTGGGGAAACAAGAATCTTTTGTTATCAGTTTTTTGTTTGTTTTTATTTTGATTTTTTGTTGTGGTTAAAAATAGGAAGTGTCTAGCCTTGCAAAGGTCAGTACCTGAAATTCTGTGTATGCACCCCAGGTAAACTTTATTTATCTGAGTTTATCATACTGAAATTGCCTGGGCCTAGACAAAAAAAAATTTTTTTTTTTTACACTGGAGACCACACATCTCTTGATTAAGCTGTCAAATTTGTAGACTGATTGACCTGGAGATGTGATTTCAATTACTGCTTTTGATGGTTCTGGAATGTGTATCAAGAGATAAGTGCCTTTTTTGGTTGTTGCTGTTTTCCATAGTACTTTTTATTATTGTTATTTATAGTAAATTGTTTTTGGAGTAACATTGATTGATAACATTGTATGTTTCAAGTGTACAGTATTATAATTTACACCAGTAGTATAATTTTACACTATTATAATTAAGACCATCACCCAAAGTCTAGTTTTATCCACCATGATATTCTCGATCTTATTTATCTATTTCACTCACCCCCCAGCCCCTCCCCTCCCATAACCACCAATCCTTTCTCAGTATCTAAAAGTTCATTTTTGTTTTATTTGTTAATTTGCTTTGTTTCTTTACTTTTCCACACATGGGTGAAATCACATGGTATTTCTCTTTTTCTGACTTATTTTATGCTTAAAACAGTTTCGTTAGTTTACTCTAATGATTTTACAAATTTAGGCTTTTTTTTTTCTTGCTAAATTGGAGTTAGGTGTATTTAGTCACATATGCATGGCTTTCCACATCAGATGTGACTCGAATCCCTGAGCCTCCACCTTCTGATCTTTCAAACACAGGCAAACACTTCCTTTCACTGGGCCTTATTTCCTGTGGCTGTAAGGAAGTAGTGCTGTGTAGCAGGCAGAAGGATGGAATGATTAGGTGATCCTAGTACAGAGCCTGACAGGTATTGCTATTAACAACTGCCCCAGAGGACTGTATTGAGTCTTTGCACTTGAAACATGATTCATATTTTATTAAGTATCAAAATTTCCCATTTTAAAGATGAGAAAATCAAGACAGAGATGGAATGTGGACTTTTCAAAGGTTATATTGCAAATCATGGAGGAGCAAGAATCCTGTCTCAGCTGAACATTATCTCTTATTTCCTATAACAGAGGGTCTCTTCTTTACCAAATGCAGGCTCTATTGAGCTCTTTTTCAATTAGGCCTCAACTTGTGGATTGCCATGTTTATTTCTGCTTTGTTCAGTTTTAGTCAGAATCACTCATTCTCAGTATCTCATTGCCCTTGATGTGTAATTGAGTTCCTTATCCTCCACCAGTCTCCAAGGGATGCCTGATTACCCTGACCTGTCTTCAGCAAAAATCCTATTATCTCAGATCAGCAAAACTATCCCCTAGGTTGAGGTACTCAGTACTTTTTTTTTTTTTATCTCCTGATCCCTACCCTGTTTCTTGACTATAAATCCTTGCATGTCCATGCTCTTTCTCCTGTTCCAAGATCCTACACTTATATCAATAGTTCCCTTTGAATGAAGTCTGCCTTCTACAAAATCATGTTCTTTAACACCAAAAATGAGACTTGGCTTTTAGTAGTTCTTAACAACAGTGTGTGTGTGTGTGTGTGTGTGTGTGTGTGTGTGTGTGTAATACATGGTGGGATAAAGTACCTATAACAGAATTTCTTTGAACTTCAAGTTCTTTGCAGTTTTTATTGTGTTGGAGCTGTACACCTAAACCAAGGTTGCATTTTCTGCTAACAACCACAGAATTATGGATATGCAGATAAAGCAGGTCTTGATTAATGCAAATGTGAACTGAATCACACTAGTATTTTCCAGCACATAAGAGCAATCCCTTTTTCAATTGAGGCCCAGTGAATGTTTGATATTTAGAGCACTCCATTAAGAGTGATTTACTAGCAACAAACGGCTGATCAGGTCATCTGATGGTCACTTGAAGTGCACACAAGCCACAGGAGGTGCTACTGTTACAGGGCAGGATGAGGAGCACCCCAGAACCACAAACCTCCCTTCTCTAAATGGATTCTGCTATCTACTGCATCAAGACAAAACATACTCTAGTGGTAAGACCTTCAATAGAAAAGAACTTTAATACAATTATTGTGCAGTAAAGAGAAGAGAAGAAAAAGACAAAGAATATAGTTTCCAAATCAAGAACCCAAAGGTGCCCATCCTCCCTTGTGGTTAAATGCCCAGTCAAACAGGGTTGGCCAACAGTGGGGCCACTGAGACCTGAAAGTTTGCCACTAGTCTAAGGCATCTTCTGGTGGGGAACCATAGGAAAGGAGCAAAAGAGGCCAGGCAGATCTGGAAGGAAAAGAGCAAAATCAAAACCCAAGTCAAGGTAAAGCCTGCTATTGTCAGCCTCTCCGTGGGTCTCTCATCCATGTTTGTTTTAAGTGTCTCCTTCCATATCTCCCAAGTCCCTTGTACAAGTCCAAGGTTGGGGAGCAAGTGTAGCTTCTTCACATGTCTTTTTGCCCCAGGTGCCTCTTCTGGGTCTCCTTCTTGATCTCTTTTCTTTCTTCTTCCAGTCTCCTCTAGCTTCTTCTTCCTGCCCAGCTCTTCTCTGGGGTGGGGCAGGGAACCTGAAACCTCACCTTTCCCTGGGGATTATCCTGTCACACCACATCAGGAAACATGCCTGTGTCTGAAAGGAACAATACAATCCTTTGATTCCCTTTGGCCTTCCAGTGTGTAAGGACTTCTTTCCCTTGAATGAAAAGGTAGAAATTATTCAGTAAAAGACCATAAGAGATTTAATCAAGGCTCTGTATTTGAGTACTCTCACATAAATAGATATGGCAAAGATCCTGGCTGATGGAGATGATGTATATATTGACATTGTAATGATCCTGATTAGTGGAAAGGTGGGGGATGTTGTGAGATAACCTATCAATCACCAATGTTTTTGAAGACATTGATAAACATACATGGAAAGGTATGGTAACATACCTGGAAAGGACAGATAAGAACTTGGCTGAGCTGAGACATCCTGCCTAAATCAAAATTAACAGGTGGCCCTGTTAATAAATAATAAATCTCTGATAAGAGTTACAAATATAGACACTGGAATTGAGATGCTCATGGACATCACACCTATAGTCATGATGCCTCCTCCAGGTTTTGGCAAGAGCCACATGGGACTTTTGGGACTTTTGCTTCCAGACATGTCATCTTTCCCCATGCTTGCAGACAGCTGGCTACTGGGAATGCTATGGATTGGGTCCCATCCACTCTGCATACCAGTGCCCTGAACTTTGATAAGGGGTTCATAACCTTCCCTCTCTTTTGCTGGCAATTGAATTGTCTGTTTCTATTATTACAACGTGGATTGTCCCCAATAAATTATGGCTGCATGCATTTGACTTGAGATTTAAATGGAATCTTCCAACTCCATGAAGTTAGCACACTGGAGAGCCCAAACCTGATAAAATGAGTAAGAAGAAAAAGTTCCTGAAGAAAATAATAACTTAGCACTTATTCAAGTCAAAGACGATTTAAGGGTCAATTGTAGTTCCCTCTAACAAAAATAAATCTATGGCACAGTGAATGCAGGATGGGGAGCAAAGAGACCAGTCCCTAGTTCTGAGTCTGTCATTAAGTAGAAGTGTTGCTTTAACTCAGCTACTCAGCCTTTCAAAGCAACATTCTCCTCTAAATGAGTTGGCTAAACAAATAACATCAGGATTTCCTGGAAGTTTTAAAATTCTGAATCTCCATTTTCATGAGAAATGTTTTTGATTCACTCCAATAAAAAATACCCAAAGCCCTTCTGCATTTTAAAAAAGAAACTGAGTGACAATCAGCACTGAAAGAGAAATTAATGCCATTAGCATTTAAAATTCTCAATGGCAATATTTCCCGAACAATGACTCCCATTGATGGCATGAGTGGGCCATTTTGCCTTCTGCCAGTTAAACAGGCATCACTTTATTCTTAGCAGCTGTGATCCTTAATTGGAAAAGGGACTGGTCCAAAAATGATAAAAGGAAATCACATCGCTATGCTGAACATCAGCGTGGAGCTATGAAGTCTGTGGACTCTTGCTGCCTGGCTGCTGTTCCTCCCCAGAGTTTCTTGTCAAGGAATGTGCCCTTTGGAGACTGGAGCGCAACGATGACTCAACTTTTGCTTTTGGGGGATTTGCCTGAAAAGGTTCCTTTTTCTGTCTTTATTGCTAAAAAGAGCAAAGAGGGTCTTAGTGGTCGAGCACAAACCATGACCCCCACCCTTGAGCTTTACTTAGAGCTTTCATATTTTCCATTTCCAAATCTGAAAGAGGGCAAAACAGAAGAGAATACATTGATTCTTTGTTCAAGTAAGCAAGTCCTGAGAGGAGATGATTCTCTGGGTTGATTGAGAAAAGTGGCCATCCCTTCTTGGCTGCTCAAGTTCAAGTAGAAACCCAGGCCTCTTCCAATTTCCCCACTTCAGGGCTCAAATTTACCTCCAGGGAGCCTCTCTCTGTACAGCCTCCTACTCCTATCCTCTTTCCACACCCTGTTCTCATTCTTATCACAGCAACTTTTTTCCTAGCACCTCCTAAAGGATAGGATTTATCTTGATTTTATCTGACTCTCAAGTACCTAGAACAGTGCCTGATATATAATAAGTGCCCATACCTACTTGCTCAATGGCTAACATTGAATGTCATACAGGGAAGCACCTTTCTCAATATGTGGCAAATGAGTGAAAGAGTCATTAAAAAGGAAAGTCCTTGGAATTTCTGCTCATCCTTTGATTTTCATTCTGGCAGAACACAGAAGTAAATTGACCTGCCATTTGATGTCGCCTTGTGGGAAGTCACCTACCTCTACAGTGTTTCCTCACTGCTAAGGGTGATTTCACTCTCCCGGGAGAGGGAGCCTGCCGAACACCAAAGGGACATGTGCAAATTTGCTGTGATGTGCCTCTGGCTCTCTTACCACTTGGTCTTAGCTTAGTTTCTCTTGGTTGCTTTCTTTCCTCCTAGCCTCCCCAGGGATCTAGCCCACATCCTACCAGTTAAGTGTTAAAGTGCAAAGGCATAGAACAAAAACGTATCCGTTGGGGAAGAGCTATCTCCCCGAGTTGCTCCTAAGGCTTCCTATACTTTATAACCGTTGGGAGAGCTTTTACCCCAGCCTCAAAGCAGCATCTCTGGACCCAGTCCCACATCAGAACAATTTAAACAACCTCCTGCTTAGTCTGCTGTAGCCAGAGAGAGAACCACCACTCCATTCTGCCACCCACCTCCGATTCAGCAGATGAGAAACTTGGACTCAGAAGTGTTCTGCACTTCTGTAACAAGCAGCCACACCCTTCATTGCTTAAAACAATAGAAATGTATTCTCTCAGAGTCCTGGAGGCCAGAAGTTAGAAATCAACATCGTTGAGTCAAAATCACAGTATTGGCAGAGCTCTGCTCCCTCTGGAGACTCTAGGGGAGAATCACCTTCCTTGTTTTTCCAATTTCTGGTGAAAGTGGGCATTCCCTTCCACTCATTGGCTCCTGGTGGCACTTTCCCCCAAGTTCAAGACCTAATGTATTAGAGTTCCCCTTTCTCCTTTGGGTTCTGTCTTACTGCCATTGTGGATGACCACCAAGACAGTCAGCCTGAATTAGGCTCACACTGGGCATGTAGTTGTGACACTTTATAGTAAGGAACAGCTTCCTCAGATGCATCCAAGTGAAAATTGAGCTCCGGCCTGGGCTGCCTTTCTGTTGGCCCCAGGCTCAGCACACACCACCCTGAGGGCGGGGTCTTGCTGGGGCTGCTTGAAAGGCCTCCTGGCTCAGGTTTCCCAAGAGCAGCTGCTAGTCCTGTAGGCATCTGAAACCTTTGAACAGAGCCTGTGAGATGTCAGTGGGACTTACAAGGAAAGCTCTGCAGCTCTGAACTCAGGGAATAAAATAGCTTTAGAAGGGAAAGATGAGAGAGAGCAAGAAATGGCAGGGGCCCCTGGATAAAAGGGGCTAAGAGGGCAGAGAGAGGAGCATGCTTTTGAAAGGTAAAGGAACCACTTCAAATTAGTGGACTTCAAAAAAAAAATTTAAAAAATACATCAGGGGA
Source organism: Talpa occidentalis (assembly GCF_014898055.3). Classification (NCBI taxonomy): domain Eukaryota; kingdom Metazoa; phylum Chordata; class Mammalia; order Eulipotyphla; family Talpidae; genus Talpa; species Talpa occidentalis. The sequence continues at coordinate 16,374,261 of NW_026555331.1, read as the reverse complement.
AATGCTTGCAAAGACAACTGGCTAAAATGAAGGCCTGAAGCCTCTTGAACCACATGAAGCAGAGACTGTGTGAAGACAGAGCAGTTCAGTCACCACTGCACCCCTGGGGCCTTGACATTTGCTGAGGATGTAGAAGGGGATCAATAAGTATTATTGAATTAATCAGTGAGTGAATGACTCAACCAATCTCTGAGTTTCATGAGTGGCCATCTGGCCCCGTGGAAAGACCTGGAAGGCTAGGAAGGGAAATGGATGAACTTGAGACTCTTTTGCATCTCCTCTTATTGTGTGATTTCAATTTTTTCATTTTAAAAATGTGCTTCATCATAATCACTTGGCTTGGTTGGGTGAGCACTAAGTGAAATTCATATGTAAGTTCAAGGTATCTATTTATATTGAGGATTTGATTCTTTTTCATTCTTTTGTTTTCCCTTTCCTGAATTTGGAATAGTTCTATTAGTTCAACTTATAGGGTTAGATTCTTTTTCTCAAAATTAGAAATCCTGATCCTTAGAGGAACAAGCCCCAGGGATTGCATGTCCTTTAAATGTTGTTCTGGAGACTGTCTAATAGACCTGCCAAAAGACCACTTAAAAATGGCAGAGAAAATGCCTGTGCGTGATAGATTATCCTGTTTATTATGGATCAGAGCTCTGTGTAATGTTACATCTTAACTTGTAGGTTTTTGTCCAACAGAGATTCAAGTGCTTTCTGTATTGCAGAAAATTTAACTGCAGAGACTAGTGTGTTCCTAACAGTTTTACTCAAATATCCTTTATTTCACATGGCTATAATCTGCTTATCAAATGCTCTTTAACAATGTTTTATGATTATGCTGATTTCCTCTCAAATTAGTTTAATTATTTCATCATTTGATGTTGTGCAGGAGTCATGTTTTCAACTTTTGGAAAATCACAATTTGACAGTGTCTAAAGACCTCCATCTTTTGCTAGCAATGGCTAAAACATACAAGGTCCTCAATACACAACTGGTTATATAAATAGGTGAAGAATAAGCTGAAGTATGAACTAAAGGAAGACACAGAAGCCCTGATTCCTTTAGATCCCAACTACTGTCTAGTTAGTAACTTCATTTGTAACTTCAGACCCAATCTTTGCATGTCACACTAGCTGCACCAAAAATTTGGTTCACACTTCATCTTTCCCACAGCGAGTGAAAGTTGGGGCTATTACACACAGTTGATGATAACCAGAATTTGAGTTCATGCCATACCATCAAGCTTAGTTTAGGGTGGGAGGTCCCCATCTGCTTGTGGTTGCAGATTCCATGTTAATTCAGTCTAAGCATGGAGGTTCTGAGGTATTTCCAGTTTTAGCATCTACCACCTGACCCATCTCTTGACCTTTTCCCCACATGAAGGCATAGTTTCCTTTGCTTTCTCTTACTCTCATATTCCCACCTTGGATGGCATCCTACTACATCTCTTCTCAGTAGTTTGAACTTCCAAAGCCTTTGCATGCATCCTTATCATTCCTTCAGCTACATTTGCAATCCTCTTGTTATTATTATGGTAAAAGTCACGTCTGCACTAATTTCTGCTACACAGAATAAAAATCTTTAAAAAAAATACTTCTTTAGCAATGAGGAGATCTATGTTTTTGCACCTCACAGGAAGATTTGATGTGGGCCGTCCAGACCAAATTTGATGGCAAATGACTCTGACAGCAATCCAGATTTCATCCGTGTTTTCAGGTTTCAATTCACTGGATGTGATTTTCATTTTCAAAAATGTTTGGTGGATGCAAGATAAATGCTCCCCTTTCTACATCAAGTCCACAGTCCAGGTAGAATGGAAGAAGAAGGTGAAGGACCAAGAACACATTTTAACTGAGTGGGTTCCCTTTTAAAGAGGTTTCTCAGAATCGATTCTTTGTGGTTTCATATAGCTGCTGCTGCCTGCAAGGGAAGCTGAACACCACCCAGATACCTTAAACTAAATCGTGGTCCTTTGCTAAGGAAGAAGGGCAAATGAAATACAAGTGAGATATCTAGTGGTGTCTGCTCTAAGTTCTTATTTTTCATTTTAACACTTTAGATTTTACCCTGATGTCCAGGATAGCTTTCAAAATTCATTGTTACTTGACAAAGAAATATATTTTTATATCATTGTTTGAAGTTACAATTTTTCTATATCATCAGAACAAATACATTGGCACATTGAGAAATAACATAAGGGTCAGGCATATTAGCAAATTTGAGCTGAATCCCAACTATGCAGTTTCTGGGTTCTGTAACTTGGACATATTTGGTTAAGTCTTATTTGTCTTAATTTTTACAAGGAGGGAAAGAATAGCATTGTCTCCACATGAACTTCTTAGAAAATGGTCTATGGCGAAGCTCACACATTCAGGCTTTCCTGGAAGATCTCTTGTCAGGACAGCTAGAGGGGGAGTGGATGAGAAAAATAATAATTAGTAAATTTTTCCAAGCATTGTTTGTAACAGAGTTTTAGAGATTGGAGAATACTTTTCTTCCTACTGAAATTGCAATGTTCTTTGTTTCTGAAATTACAATAACAATGGTTTGAGTTTACATTAGAATATTCTCATTGGAAACAATAAATTAGAAATGTGGCATTTCTGTGTTGGTTCACAGGTTTTAAAAATGCCCCTCACCCTTATTTGGTTTATTTAGTTTCTAAGAATTTATTTAGTTTCTAAGATTTCTTCTTCACCTGATATTGTCATTATGGGAAGACAAGATCTTACTTACTTTTTAGAAATCCTGTCTCTTTCAGCAAGATTTCTAAAACTAGTTCTCATGAGAGATGACTATTTTTGAAAGACATGCACATGAAGTCTTTTTCATATTATTCCTTTTAAGTCCAGTTTTTAAGTAACTTCCAGGATAAAGGAGAAAAAAACTTCCTTTTCACCGTAAAGAAACAAGACTGTAAGTCTATGTCAAAGGAATATGTTGAGTACTCTCTCTGTTTATGGAATGAATTTAAACACATTTCCTTCTTCTCTCCTGTGTTTCAATGGTCAAGCCACACCCTCTAGGTCTGTCATTTTCCAGTATTTCATATGTTTGCAGAGTGAAATGAAAAATATAGTTCTGGTTTGGGCATCTATGATATCTCTACAACATACATATAACCACTGATAACCTAGTGGGTATGAGAAAATTGTGGGGAGCATATGAAAAAATCTTTTTATAAATTGTCAGTATTAAGGAATGATAGGAGTAGACTATAGCAATAACAAGTAAAGCTGAACTTTTAAAAGGAATCACACAAGCTTCACATTCCCTCAGGAGGCTGAAGCACAGATAAAAGTGTCAGTGGATTAGCCTTAATTCTCTTTATGGCCACAGATGACAGCTCTTTGTTCAAAACAGTTGCTGAGGAAAGATGCTCACTCAGGAGGAACATAATAGAATCACAGAGAAAGTAATAAACTAGTTCCAAACAGAAAAATTACCAGTTGGTTATGACATCTCTTTGGGTCTCTGAAATAATGATTAGTTGACACTAATGATTAATGAATAGGTGAACCACTATTTTGATGTACTCAGCGCTGAGTGATAGATATTGCACTAAAAAGGCATGGGTGAGGTGTGTTTGGTGGTCAGAGGCAGGGAAGTTGTGTGCAATATGTGAATGTGGTCTCTAAAAAAAAAGCATAGTAGAAACACCAAGAATGCTTCTTTGATGTTGGTATATCCAGAGTTTATTCAAATTTTACTCATCATACATGGAAGAACTCACAATGTGTATATGTGTAGCTCAATGCAATTTTAGCACATGTTGAGGTTTGCATGACAAGCACAATTATCGAGAGACTCTAACTGTTACCATCCTACAAACTCTCTCCTCTTACCCGTGCTTTTAAAATTTCTGACATCCAAGTGGTGTCCCAGGCTATTTAAATCAGAAATTGTGGGAGTGAGATTTCAGGTTACTCCAACATACAACCAAAATTTGAAAATCAGTATACTAGAATAGATTTTCTTTTTAACGATGAGATACCTTTGTAATCTGTTTACTTTTTTAAAAATTTGAAAATTTTTATAAATTACCAAATTTCATGCAGGCTCAGTTCTGCTTCTGGCTATGAAGGAGTAACCATAATGGGGTTGACCCTTTTACAGTAAACAACAAAGTAGTAAACAACAACAGTAAACAACAACAATACATGAGGCAGCTGTTTCTGGGCAATAGACAATAGTGCAGTGGTGTGACTTGTGAGAGGAGGGAAATAAACAATGTGAACATTATGTTCACATTGGCTTTCTGTCTGGAGGTACTTTCCAGGCTGTCCTGAAAGGAGGGGAATCTGCAGCAGAGCAAAGCAGAAGACAGAGTTTGGGATTTTGGAAGAGTGAAGTGTCTGGCATTTGAGGGTCAGAATACCAAAAAGGAGGGAGCTGCTTGGGGGAAAGAGCTCCAAAGTCTCTGTAAAGGCCCTCTTGAATATTATATTGAATATTAAAAAAAATACATATGAAAGGTGATATGCTGTGAAGTTGGGCAAAAGTAACCAACAAACTGTAAGCTGGAATTTCTAGAACACACAAAGGACTGGGGGATTTGATCAAGCATGGTAAAGAATACTTGAGGAAGCTTTGAGGTATTCAGTGGAAACACTAGAAGGTCATGCTCTATGAGAATAAACTAGTTCTAGAGTCAAAGACACTCTGAAACCTGCCCTAACAGAGCTTATAAGGAAACTGGAAAGTTCAAGCTGAATAATAAGTAATTTAAGTACCTGTCTGAATAAAGTCCAATTCTTTTAAAGGCATGATGTATTTTTAAAAAAGCTAGCACTCAATATTTTTAAGTGCACAATGTCCAGAATCTAATAAAAAATAAAAAAAGTCATCTTGTGAAGAAGTGGGGGAAAAACACTGTAAGAAGAAACATCGATCATTATAAATAAAATAAAAAATAACAAAGGTAATGATATTAGCCCATAAGGCTCTTAGGATAGCTATTATAAATAGTTTCAAGGACTTAAAGAACATAAGACTAATGAGGAAAGGAATAAAGAATTTAAAAACAATGGCATATCTAGAAAAGAAGCAATATCTTAAATGGAAAAATTTTACTGGAAGGGATTAACAACTGATTAGATACTATAAAGGAAAAAAATTCACTAAACTTGAAAGCATAGCGATAAGAAATATGCAAACTTAAACATAGAAGGAAAAAAAGAGGGAACAAAATAAACATACTTTAGAGAACCAGGAATAATATCAAGTATCAACTAATATGTGGCAGTGTTATAAAATGGGGAGTGAAAAAGGGGAAACAAATTATTTAAAGAAATATTGGCAAGTATTCTTGCAAATTTGATGAAAACTGTAATTGTGCACATCCAGAATGCTGAACAGAGTCATAAGCAGGATAAGCAAAGAAAAATCAGCCATTATAGTAAAATTTTTGAAAGCCTGTGGTAAAGAGTAAATCTTAAAGGCTGTTACAGAAGACTTGCAGAAGGAAGTACACATTATGCCTAGGATAAAAGACAAGAATCCACAGACTTCACACTGGAGACAATATGAGCCACATACAGTGGAATGACATCTGAAAAGTGCTAAAATCTATTAATCTAGAATTATCTAATGAGAGAAAGCACAAAATAAGAAAGAAACAGACTTCTTATGAACAAAACCTAAGAGAATTCCTCATAAGCCTATCTGCATTATAAAACAGAGTAAAATATATTTTTTTAATGTGGGAGAAAAATAATACCAGATGACAGAAATGAAAGAATACTGGAAATGGTAAATATGCTTTTGATACATAAAGACTTTTCTTATCAACATGTAATAAATATATCTCTGTTTTATTTTTTATTAGTGTTGTTAGTAGTAGCCTACTTGTCTGGTTTTTTCAAATGAGGATGAAGCAACATGTGAAGGTGGAAGGTTTATGGCTCAGCTTCTTAGTCAGTATATCTGTGCCTGGAGACCATCAAAACAATCCTAAATATTAATATGTTACTACTTAAGCAGTGGAGAAGAGACACTGGAAAGTAATGACAGTGTGGTTTAATGGGGAGGTTACCAGACCGGTTCTCGGTCTTTTTATTGCTATGTTTTTGTCCCAGATAATAGCTATTTACAAATGTGTATTTAACTTTGCTTTAGCATTGCTTCTCTGAGCCTTAATTATCTCATTCATAAAATGAGGATTGGTAGGATATCTTGAGTTGAGAAAATGTTCCAATTCAGTATCTCTTGGGTGTTACTCCTGCTCGCTTATCTTATGATCCAGCCCCTGGGATATTTCTGTTTAATGATTATGCCCAAACACATGTCGATTATACTTGTGTCTTACCTTCCTAATAGCTATTTGGAGTTCCTGGTAACTCTCATCTTTCCATGATCATTATTATCATATCAGTTCCCACCAAAGCCCAGGAGGAAACCCTTGGTATTTCAGCTTTAAATTTGGTGTTTATTTTGGAAAGTATCCCAGGTTTTCCCCTTTCAGATGATATCTTTAGCCCTCAAAAGATTTGCAGTGAAAGATTGACTAATGTGTTGGTATGTTCCATTCACTCCGATCCATTACCTGCTTTTGACAGGTTGTTCTTAGGGACATCACTCAAGGCTGAAGTATTGCAGCCCTGGATTCCTTACCATGCCTTTGGTTTCCTTTCACTCTACTTCCACCTCTTCATTAAATTCTCTTCAGGTAACCTCCTTGAGCCTGTCAAGAAGCCTTTGACTGATTAGTCAACAGGCTCAAATATCAGTGAGAATCAAGCTTTATTATGCCAGAATTATCACCTTAACCTTTTCCTTTAAAAAAAATCACAAAAGGTCTCAGGTCTTAAGGGATATGTAGACAATTCTTAAGTTCACTTAACTGTCAAGTATAGATATTTTTCAAGTGAAATCTGAAATTTAGCTCCTTTTCTCTGACCCCACACCATGGAACAAAAGAGAAAATTTGGGGAATTGGATAATTCATGTGTGTTTTTAAGTTTCTTTGCCTCTGGATTCCTCTTTAATGAAATGGAAAGGATTGTTTGTGAGGATTCAGTGAGATAACATTTGTATTGTACTAAGTACACTACCTAGAATATAGTTGTTCCTTAAAGAATCATTGGCAGAGAAGTCTGATGGGTTTATCCTATCCAATATGCAATAAATATGCATATATTGAGCTTCATTTAGTTTAGATTATACCCTTCAGCTTTTTTCTTCCAATGCGTTTCTGTAGCCAGATTGCTTGCTTACACTTTTAGTCTTTAGCTGTGTTTTAGAACAGAAGATTCAGCTTGGGAAAATAAAGCTGTGTTCAATATTGGATATTTCCTAATTTTCTCCTCCCTATGCTTGTCCATTTAATTGCATAATGCTGTATTAAAGCAACTTCCACTGTGTTTTGGGAAACTTTTTTTGAGTACTTTTGATTAAAAAAGAGGAGTAATTATTACACTCTATTTTCTCTTATTTAATGACATAAATTAGTTTTTGAGTCTGCTATATGCCTTTGACTCTGAGTTTACTATTTAAATACAAAGGGCTGCTTTATTTGGTTAATTCCCATGGCCATCTTCAGGACTATTATATTTTTTTCATTATAGTTGGACACATATATATATATGTCTGAAGTTCTTTTGAATTTCACCTCTTGAATATTTAAAGCAGAAATACAGATTAGTGCCCTATATTTGGGAAATATTTAGTACCCTGAAATCTCGAGAAATTTGCTATGAGTTAACGATGACACCAGTAGTTGTTTAAGAGAATAAAGTTTTAGAATCACTTAATGCAAAAACAAATACTTCAGGACTCTATAATTGCAGAAGGTGAAATGAATTCATTTTTTTGTTATAAGCCCATATATATTCATTGCAAAAAATATTTTAAAATATGCATATTTGGAGATACACTTCTAAATGACTTTTGGATTGAAATACTCAAAAAATTTTAAAATAGATACAGAAATAGACTTTTGCTCTTCGTAAATGTGGACACATTGTGTATCTAGTTTTTGTATTTTGACTTCCTCTCCCTTTCCTTCCTCCATATACTCATTAAAATAATTCACTTTAGCCTGATACTTTAGAGTATTTTTGTCCATGTTTATGCAATAATAATATTTGCTAGACACATTTTTTAAAACTCATATCATGAACATTAATATACATCAAAACTTGTGTCTAAGGTTTTATGTAAATTTTCATGTCTTAGTCTCCTAAAAACTACCTATGATGCTTGTCCTGTATTTTTTCCTATATTATGGATGAATGAATTTAATCACGTAGATATTAAGTGATTTACTCAATAAGTGGAAGACCTAGAGTCTGCATTTTGGTTCACATGTACTTATTTATACAAATGAGAAGTACTAGACATAATATAATATTCAAGAACTTTTTTCATTTAATTATATATTTGTTGTAATGCAATTAGATGTCAGATCACGTCTAGGGAATTTTGTCTCTTTAACTCTCATATCTAATCCATCTCCAAATACCATCAATTTTATCTCCTAAATCTCTTTCAGATCTTCTCTTTGTTTCCTTGCCTAATGTCACCAGAGTAACCCATGCCACCATCATCTGCCATCTAGATTATGGCAACAGACAGTACCTTAATAGGCATACTGACATCCATCCTGGGTCCAACCAACCTATTCTGTGTTCTGCAGTCAGAATTGATCTTTTCATATTAAATATTTGATCTTGTCATATCTCTATGTGAAATTCCTCAATGCCTGCAGAATATGTACAAAAACCTGAATGTTTAGACCTATAACTACTTTCTAGTCTTCTACTAATATCCTGGATTTTTTTCTCTTAGTGCCCCAGCCAATCACACTGAATCTCTTTAAATTCCTTGAATCTGACCTCAGGACCTTGGCACATGCTATTCTGCAAACTAGAGTATTTCCTCTCAGTCCATTAATTACCTCTCAATCTCTTATCTCTCCTTTGTCATCACATAGTCCAGAAGCAAGGAGGTCTTCCTTGTCCTTACCTTCTTGACTAGGTCAATCACCCTAATCTAGGCTTTACAAAACCTAACTTTTTGGGTAGCATTTATCAGAGTCCAATTTTTTATGTGGCCAATTGATCACGTCTGTTTTATTTTTTTTTTCCAATAGGTTGTAAAAGAGAGAAATAAAGGCGCTCGCATGCCTCTTTACCATTGTAATTCTAGAACTAGTACTACAATGCTATCTGTTAAATCAATGAACAGTGAACAAAGACACAATGTCTGCCCTTGAGCATTTAACAACATAGAATGTGGATAGGTAACAGCGAGTATTATGTCTTGGGTTAAGTGTTATGATAGAATTACTGAAGCACCCAAACTGAACTGAGAAAAATACTTGAAAGGAGCGGTATCTAATCTGAGAACTGAAGTGTGAATATGAGTTAGGCAGATGCAGTTGGCAGGTACGGGAGAGCAGTCTTGGAAGAAAAGAGAATATTCCAGGCAATGTGAACAGAATGAGCACAGACCACCCAGTGTGAAATGGAATGGCTCACTTGATGAAGTTAAAGTTTTTAGCATAGCAGGGTCAGAGAGAGGGAAGGAAGGTAGCATCAGAAAGACAAAACTAACAGAGATGCACAATAATCACATTAATATCAAACACAGAAACTGTCATGGGGTTTCGGTAGCTCATTCTGAGGGATGGCACCGCCGGGGTTGTTACTAGAGACATAGCATGTATTTTAGAAACATCATGTTTGTTATACTGTAGGGAACAGACTGGAGTGCAGCATGACCAGAGCAGATAAGTGCGTTTTGAGGCATTTTTGGGTATCCTGGCAAGAGCTGATGGTGGCCTGGAATCGGGTAATGACAGTGCAGATGGCAAGAGGATGGTGAATGCTACATGGCACAGTGAATGTTGAGGTGAGGGAGAGGGAGGAGCTAAGAATGCTGTCTGGTGAGAAAGCAGACATGGTGGTGAGTCTGCCTGGTGAGAAAGGAATCAAAGAACACTGGGTGTGGTGGAATGGGGCATGTGGCTTCTGGTTTTTTATCCTTTAAAAAAAATTGGTTTGCCACTAATTTACTTAACTATTTAATTTTGGAGTCCAACTTCATACCTTCATAGGCATACATACCTCACTCACCCTCCGCCAGCTCAAATAATATTAAGAAACAGTTTTATGTGAGGTTAGTGGCGAGGTCTATGAGGCAGTGAGATGCATGAGATTGGAGTTGAAGAGTGGTCTACAACCCCACCTCTGTGAGTCATCAGCCCAGAGACGGTCACTGAAGTGATGGTGGCTCAGAACCCCTACACGTAGCTGATATGTAGAGCAAGAAGAAAGGAAGACCTAGATGCAGTCCCTGAGAAATATATAGCGTTAAGGGATTCACTCCTAGGAAGGGGAGCCCACTAGCAGAAATCAAGAAAGGCAGAAGCAAAAATCATATAAATCAGAGTTTGACAACAAGCAGAGCAAAGTGTTATACAAAGAAAGAGTTGTGCAAATTACCATATAACCGATTAAAGTTTGAAGCAGTATGAATTTGTAATGATAGGAGAGTAAATGATGATTTTGATGAAGTTTGTTTGTTTCAAGTGGAGAGGAGAGCTAGATTGTAGTGTGAGGAGAAATGTGTATGTCAAAATTCTGGAAACAGGGAAGGAAGTGACTGCATCAATACATTTTCCTACAAACAAGATGCAAGGGGCCTCCCTGGTGGCGCAGCGGGTTGAGTGCAGTGCTGTGAACGTGTCTGCAGCCTCTCCACAGCCTCTGCAGTGCCGGTTCGATCCCCGCCGGCCTCGGAGCAACCCAAATGGCTAGCAGACCTCTCCTGTCTCGCCTGCTGCTCCCCTCAGCAGTGTATTTCAGTCAATCTGCCTGTTCTGTTCCCCACTCGATCTCTGGTGAATCCTCTCACCCTCCCGTGCATCTTGCCTGTACCCCAGTTCTTGTATAAATAAAATAAATCTTTAAAAAAAAAAAACAAGAAGCAAGGTAATGTGAGGTGATTATTTAAGTGCAGATTTATGAGCATGTGTACCAGAAAGTTCTAGACAGCACTTGGCGTGTCTTGAAATGCCCTTCCCTCTCACCTACATATAGCCTCTCAAATCACGTTTTAGGTACTTCTGTGAAATATGGTGGGTGGGTGCAACATTGCTACTTTGGTCAAAATAATTACTTTGACATCTATAATTCTTGCTACTTATGGCTCAAGCCTCTTCTGGCATTTGAATGCAGTTGCTTGAAGGGAGACTGGAGGTCCATGCTGGAATATGCATTTACCATGAGTCAACCAATAATTTAGGCCAATGTGTATTTTGAGTTTGAATTTATTTCACAGTTTCAGAGTAACTCTTTGATGTTCCATTACTTTGACTTTTATTTCCATTAAATTAGAATTCAGGATTGGGTCTGAGAGTCCTCTCTCCCTTTGTGTTGAACAGCCTGAAAAGCTATCATCTACTGTTTCTTTGAACAAAAGGAAAAGCTAACTAAAGGTAGCAATTTGGAGGGGATAAAATTTATATCCTGCTCATGGAAAGCTTTCACTGCATCGACCTTAATATCCCAGATCCTCTCAGGCCTTTCCTCTCCTCTGTTATGGCCAGATGCCCATATTTAGACCCAATCAAATCCAAAAGGACATAGATTTTGTCTCTCTTACCCATTCATCACATAGCTCCCCAACCCCAAATGAGTAGTGTTGACCCCTGGACATTTGTTCCCATGGAAACTCAACAGGGAACTAAAAGGAGAGTCCAAAATTATGTCTCTTTTAGGGGCAGAATCCATTAGCCATGAATATGTGGCTATAGGTTCCTCCACATGGTTATTTTAAAGTAATGAACCGAAGCTTTTCCAGGTCTGATTCATGCTTTTAAAAGGTAATAAGAGAAGACTTTCTGAAAAGAGGTTATCCTTAGTCTGTGCGCATCAGTAAAGTAGACTTGAAGATCACACAGTGGGCGATGAAGCCTTGTCATCCAGCTGTCACTGAAAGTTGACATCAACTTAAGGCTTTGGCTCAACAGGATCTGTTCAGAGACACCACAAAGAGTTCCAGAGGCTTAATAGTTTTCTGCCTAATTTATTCTCCTGCTTGAGATACTTCTTTACCCCTGGTTGTGTTCTTGGCATTAAATCATGTTCAGTGTAGAAGAGGGTAGGGTGAGTGTCACCGGTGGAAAATTATTATAAATGCACGAAGGTGACCATCATTCTTTGAGGGTTGCCTGACAGGGGGATAGATCTGTATGTACATAATTTATATATATGTTATTAAATTATGTATAAACAATTATATATATATATTATTGAATTGTATATATATTATTGAATTGTAACAACAACATCTGGAAGTAGGTGTTGTCTCTAGACAGAGTTAGCCTCTAGGAATATTCCAAAGAATTTGCAGTTCTTTGCATGTGTATTTACTATGGCTACATATACAGGAATTGGACATATAATACTTCTGTGTCACCTTTGTATTTACCACTCTTTTATCTTGGTTAGCTAGATTGGAAATATTCTTTTTTTTTTTTTTAATTTATTTATTTATTTATACAAGCACTGGGTACAGTCAGAAGCGCAGGAGGGTGAGAGAATTCACCAGAGCCAGAGCGGGGAGCAGAACAGGCAGAATGACTAAGGCAGACGACTGCTGAGGGGAGCAACAGGTGGCAGGAGAGGTCTGAGCGCCATGTGAGCCCCTTGCCTGGTGGCTGGGGATTGAACCAGCGCTGCAGAGTCTGCGGGCAGCTTTGCAACCCAGTGCTCAACAGTTGCGCCACCGGGGAGGCCCTCTTTTTTTTTTTTTTTTAAAGATTTTTTTTTCATTTATACACGAACTGGGGTACAGGCCAGATGCATGGGAAGGTGAGAGGATTCACCAGAGACAGAGCAGGGAACAGAACAGGCAGACTGATGAAATACACTGATGAGGGGAGCAGCGGGCGAGACAGAAGAGGTCTAATAGCCATCTGTGTTGCCCTGAGGCCAGCGGGGATGGAACCGGCGCTGCAGAGGCTGCATGTGGACAGCTTCACAGTGCTGTGCTCAACCGCCTGTGCCACCAGGGAGGCCCTAGTTTGGAAATACTCTACATGTGCCATCACTGATTTATTTAAGCACACCATTTTTTTTTGATATTTAGTGATTTCCTCTTTTTTTAGCTTTCCAACAGATACTTTGATAAACATTTTTAAGGGGGCAATTTTTTGTTTATGTGTGATAGTTTCTTTAGTACAGATTACTAAAATTTGGTAATTTAGCACAAATTACTAAATAAAGTGACATAAATATTTGTTCATGGTTTTAAGTATATATTTCCTCTTGGCCTGCAGAAGCTTATCATGTCCACACTTGCTCTAGAATAATATGAGACTGCCCCTTTTCCTGATATCTCAGCTAAACCTGATATTTTCATTCTTAGCTATTACCATACTTACAGACAGGTTAGTATCTCATTTTAATTTGGTGTTCTGATTAGGGTTCTAAGGATCTTAGCATTTTATCTCGAGCAGGAGTTTATTGGTCAAGGAAACAGAATTAATTTCTACTAAAATAAGAAAAAATAAGGATGATCACATTTGCTCAAAATACAGAGTATATTTTGAAACAACCTGAAATTAAGTGAATTGGTGAGAATTTTATTTCAGCTGTTCATAATATCCAGGGAATCTTTTTTTCCCCCACCTAATCATGCTGTGTATAATTACATAAAGACAAAGCAGGAAATAGACTTCTTTGAAAAATATTCAGAAGACAAGTAGAAAAGGCATTCCTTGCAGTGCATTTCTCTTTAATTTCACATGGTAATTATTTTTGCAAGTATTTAGCACATAGTTTGAATCTTGTTGTTTATAGAGGCTACCATTTTTTCCAGCAATGACAGAATTGTGCTTCAGAACATATGGATAGAAGAGAGTGTCTGCTAAGTCTTATTGCAGAAAGAGTTTTTTAAAATTTGGATGGTTGACAGAGATGACATCTCTTTGATAATTGCTTATTTGCTTGTACACTGAAAAATGCTAACAATATGAGGAATGTGCAAAATTTGACCAATGGCGTACGGTGGACAAAGTCTTATGCTATCTGGAAGGAAACTTGGATTTTCACCCTATCAAAAGTTGTATAATAATTCAATAAAAAGCTGAACAACTGAAGTCAGGTAACTTTACCTCTCCGGCCTTCAATTCCATGATTGTTGTCTATTTTAAAAAAAGTGACATGATGTAGTAGACTACAATTTTGGGGAACAGTAACTGAATTTTTCGTTTTTACCTGGATGTTCAGCATTGTGTATAGACTGCAGTCATCAGACTCCCTGCCACTTGGAATTTATTCGTTCTTTTAACCTTCATTGTGGTTCTGAAGTCTGATGTGCCTTTGTTCGTCTTCCTGAAGAGAACTCCCAGAGTCTGTGAAAATTAAGTGACTCTTTTGTCTTCCCTCTGCAGCAATGGGCTAAATGTTCTTTTGAATGGCAGGGATTATTTATGACAAAGGTTCCCTCAATGTCAATTTGTCCACGGAGGGAAGGACTTCTGCAAGGGCATGTTCTTCTCTGGATGCCAGACCAAACTCTCATTAGCAGTAACGAGCATTACGTGTGTGACCGTTGCCTTTTCTGGGCCATTGCAGCTTGGAGAGAAGTCTTTTGTCATCCATCACATCCCCATAAACCCTTTCTCACTCTCTTCTTTCTTCCCTAAATAGCTTTCCAAATAAGAAAGTGGAAACGTTCCATTGTTTATCTCTGATCAAAAGTGTTCTTTTCAATAACAGCAAAGAGGTCTTCTGAAACCAAAAGGCAGAGTTTGCTCTCTGGACACAGGACAGTGCTAAGGGATTGGTCTCCTGAGAAGGTCAAATTTCTTTACCATTTTTGGACTTGATTGTAATTCTTTGGAGCTCAGGAACCCTGACTTCTTTTAACCTAATCCAGTACTTATCATCCTGCTATGCAAGTAGTAGATGATCTATAATAATAGCCAGGTACTTGGAAAGCCCTTCCTATTCATTACTAGGTAATATTAGTCAATTGGCCTGATACATCTAGTAGATATTGTCATCCTTTTGATTTGCTGCGCTTCAGAAATCCATTCGATGTGTGGAGAACTCCCCACTTACAAGAATCAGACGGGCAGATAAACATTTCCTTACCCTCTTCTGCAGCTAACAGATGGGTGAATATAAATTTGATCTCCCATTTTATGGATTCTCGTTGGCTTGCGATGGAAATTTTTGACCTGAAGAAATGGGGATCATTTGGGGGGCAGCAGCAGTGGTGAGTACAAGACTATCTCTAAATAGCAGAGGTAGTGTCACTATTGGGGGGCTCAATGTCAAGTGTCTGTGGCGTAGGCAGCATGATTGCAATGGGCAGTACTTAGCAACAGCAGTGGTAGCCTCCTATCTGGACTGCTTCTGTGGCATGATTTTTGGCATGTTCCTTGCTCTCTAGATGCAAACCTGGTTATCAATTGTGACGACAAGTCTCCGTTATTCAACATCTTTTAATCACGAATTCCTGTTAAAGAGAGAAAGTATTCAATAACACTTGTTAAATCATGGTGGGGATGGCTTTATTCAAAAAGGAGGCCTATTGCAGTGGTCATCGGGAACACTGTGATGGAATCTTGCAGTGGAGAAAGAGATTGGACTTCATTCTAAACAGAATATGAACAGGTGGGAATGTATAGCCAGGCAGCAGGGTAGGGGGTCTGTGGATGGAAAATTACTAAAATTCTTGAATTTTAATTGAACTTTCGTGTGTAATATCTTCATTAATTTGGTGGATGGATGAGCTGTGGGACCAAAAGACAATTTGAGGCATCTACTTCCTCTTGTGCTCAAAATTACACGTCTCCTCTAAAAAGCCATAATCTTTCTCAAGGGTAATGGGCTCAGATTCTCTCTCTTCTCAAGGCAAAGTGTATTCCTATAATAAAATGCATTCTGGACTCTTCTTGGGAATGAAAGGGAGAGTGTGTGAATAATTACTCACATTAATAAGTAAGCACGGGGCCTCTCTGGTGGCGCAAGGGGTTAAGATGCCACCTATGAAGCTATCCGCAGCCACTGCAGCACGAGTTTGATGCCGGGCCAGGGAGCTACCCACATGGCACAGCAGACCTCTCCTGTCTCACCCACTGCTCTCCTCAGCAGTGTATTTCAGTTAGTCTGCCTGTTCTGTTCCCTACTCTCTCTGGTGAATCCTCTCACCCTCCACCTCTGGCCTGTACCCCAGTTCTTATACGCATAAATAAATAAATCTTTTTTTAAAAAAAGTAGGCACAGACATCATCTTACACATGAAGCAGCTTGTCCTGTCACAAGATTAACTCCTGTTCTATTCCAAATCTACCATATCAGGGACAGAGGCATTTTTACATAGTTAGTCATACTGTATATATTACTGAATCTGTTTTATTCCATTTAGCATTATGTTATGTTTTCTGTGCTATCTCTCATTTTTTAAATAGGTGCATATAATTGCATCTGTATGCTTCTGTCACCATACTTCCCATTAGGCTTTTAAGGTGATTATAGCTATTTCACATTTCTAGTTAAAGCTGAAATAAACATTTCCACACATACAATGTCTTTCTTTGTGTGGATTATTTTTATGGAATAAATGATCAGAAATGGGATAATTGAATTAAAGAGTGAATACACATTTATGCCTCTTCCTAATGAATTTATGCATCTCATTATTCAGGAAACAAATGCAAGCATGCAATGAACTTTAGCTCTATTTCTATACTTCCATCTCTCCTCATCCTACTAGATGCATTTGAGTCCCGCTGAAGTTGTTGCAGTTCCAAGAATTTGATGTCTTGTTTCATTTTATTGTATGTGTTCCCCATATAATTTCTTATTCTTTAAGTCCTAGTGTGTTCAGAGAAATCCAGTGCATCCTTCAAAATTGAGCTTCATTACATACACCTCCTCTGAAAAGATTTCTCTTATTGTGTCTACTCTTAACATCTCCCCAGCTAAGGTTAACTGAACTTTGACCCACTCTAGTCCACAAGCACTTCGGATGATGCCCCCAGGTACAATATCAAGCACGGCCTTACTTCTCTTGATAGGCAGGAGCACCTTGAGGGCACACAGTTCTGTTTTACATCTTCGAGCCCTATTGCCTTTAGAGGCACGGAATAAGTTAATGATGTTCTGTTTGGTCTCTTGCCCTAATCTAAATAATTCCTTTCTTTCGCATTGATTTTTTTCCCCTACTAAAGTACTTGTTCATCCAGAGAAACAAATGCTTAATAGAGTTTATCAGAACTTCGGTGTTTATAAAGCACAAACCTAAAGCTCTTTTATGCATCCCAAGTTGCATTTTTATGCTTCCAATATGTTCCATTTATCTTAGCATATCTGCTCCACCTCTTTGTGATGAAACTAGGCAATTAAAAAAATGGCATTTAAAATGCTAAAATCACAGCAAAGCAGCCTGAATATTTCTGGGAAAAATGTTCACAAATATTCATCCATAACTTATTGTATATAGTAGAAGGATAATTTGCTCAAACAGTTGTGCAGCTCAATACAATATAATGGCATTGGAAAATTTATTTTTGTTTTCTCTTCTTTCCATAGAAAATGATATTGTAAAATGGTTCCAAGAAGAGAGAATTATACAAAGAACATGCAGATTAAAAAATAGGGAAAATAGAATAGAGGTATACAGTATGTTATATTTTGAGATGTTGTTATGTTTGGGGTACTTTTCACTTAAAAATTAATGTACAGAATTCACATAACAGTTACACAACATAAATTTACATAACATTTATACCAATGGTTTTTAGCACATTCACAGTGTCATGTAACCACCAATATCTAATTCTAGAACACTTTTATCACTCTGTAAAGAAATCCCGTAACCACTAAGCAGTCAATCACACCCCTTTCCTGTCTACCCCTAGATCCTGGAAACCACTCATCAGCTTTTTACCTCTGTGGTCTTGGTGTCCTAGACATTTCAAATAAATGGAATCATACACTAGTAGCCTTTTGATTCTGGTTTTTCACTTGCATAATATTTTTAAGATTCATCCTTGTAGTATGTATAAGTACTTCATTCTTTTTATGGTTGGAAATTATTCCATTTCATTGTCTATACCATACTTTGTCTATCGCTACATCAGTGGATGAACATTTGGGTTGATCTACATTTTTGGAATTTATGACTAATGCTGCTATGAACATCCAGGAACAAGTTTTTGTTTGAATGTAATTTTTCAATTATCTTGGGCATATACCAAACACTGGAATTCTTGAAGCATGTAGTAATCCTATGTTTTACTGTTTTGAGGAAATGCCAAACTGCTTTCTATAGTGACTGCAGCATTTTACAGACTCACTAGTGATGTATGAGAGTTTCAGTTTCACTATATGCTCACCAATACTTGTTTTCTGTTATTATTATTATTATTATTATTCTACCCATCCTAGTGAGTGTATAGAGACATCTCAACATAGTTTGGTTTGCATTTTCCTAATGAAACTGATTTGAGCATATTTTCATGTGTTGATTGGCCAATTGTAAACTTATTTTGGCTGAATGTCTATTCAGGTTTTTTGCACAAGTTATAAATAGGTTCTTTGTCTTTTTGTGGATGAATTGTTATTTATATATTCTCAATCAGATATACAACTATCAATGCATCAGATATATTATTTGCAAAGTTTTCCCCATTATCTGAGTGTCTTTTCATTTTCTTGATAGTGACCTTTAATAGACATAAGTTTATTATTCTGATGTCATCAAATTTAAGTTTTTTCTCTTGTTGCTTATGCTTTTGATGTCATGTTTAAGAAACGTTGCTTATACTAAGGTTATAAATATGTAAGTGTATTTTTTCCTTCTAAGGTTTTTAGGTTTTTCTCTTAAATTTAGGTCTTTGAGTTAATAGTGTAATGGTCTTGAGTTAATGGTGGACGTCTGACTTCATTCTTTCGTGTGTGACAATACAATGGTCTCAGCATCATTTATTGAAAAGACCCAGATAATGGGTGTCTTTAAATGTATTGGTACCCCTGTCAAAAATCAACTGACTGTTAAAAAATGGGCTTAATCTTAAAATTTTAATTCTTTTGCATTTCCTTACATGTTTATTCGTAGACCATTAACTCACTGTTTTGACAACAAACTTAGTGGTAAGTTTTGAAATTGGGAATTGGGAATTGTGAATCATTTAAATTTTCTGTTTTTCAAGATTGATTTGTCTGTTTAGGATCCCTTGCAATTCCACATGAATTTTAGGTTTAGCTTCTCAAATTTTATAAGAGGCAGTTGAAATTTTAATAGGAATTTCATTTAATTTGTAGATCGCTTTTGTTAGTATCGACACCGAAACAATAGTGTCTTCCTATTCATTAACACAAGTTGTCTTTCTATTTATTTAGGTTTCTTTAGTTCCTTTCAAATATGTTTTGTGGTTTTCAATGTACAAGTTTTATACTTTCTTGGTCAACTTATTTTAAGTATTTTCTTGATTCTGATGCTATTGTAAATAGACTTGTTCATTTCACTTTTGTATTATTCATTTTCTAGAAATACAACTGATCTTGTATGTTGATGTAGTAGCCTGAAACTTTGCTGAACTGGCTTATGAACACTAATAGCTTCTTTGTAGATTCATTAGGTTTTTATATACAAGACTATGTAATCTACAAACAGACTCTTTTCCTTTTTGCTTTCCAATTTGGATACCCTTATTTTCTACCTTCCCTCTTTCCCTTCCTTTCTTTTTCCCTCCTAATTCCTCTGATTCAAACTTGCAGTAAAGTGTTGAATGAATTTGTTTTGTTAGTATTTTGTTGCATTGATATTCATAAGTGGTATTAATTGTTTTCTATTCTTTTGGTGTCTTTGTCTTGGTATCAGGTTAAAGGTTGCCTCATAATAATGAGTGAAGAAGTGTTAATTCTGCTCTTTATTTTTTGGGGGAGGGTTCATATAAGACTGATTATAATTCTTCTTTCAATGGCAAAATACACCAATGGAACCATCTGGTAGTGGGTCTTTCTTTGTTGGAAGGTTTTTTGATTATAAATTTAGTCTCTTTATTTTAGTTATATTCATATTTTCTTTTTCCTTTCTTTTGGCAGCTTGTGTGTTTCTAGGATTTGTTCATATCATTTACATTATCTAATTTGTTATCTTTTTATTTTTCTTAGAAACAAAAAAAAATTGTAATATCCCCAGTTTCACTTTTGATATTAGAAATTTGTTATTCTTTCGTTTTTTTTCTTGGTCATTCCAGATAATGGTTTATTAATTTTGTCGCTATTTTAATGAAACAAATTTTTTTAATAATCTATTTATTTATTTATTTACTTTAAAAATCATTTATTTATTTATTTATTTATGCAAACACTGGGTACAGTCAGAAGCGTGAGAGGGTGAGAGAATTCACCAGAGCCAGAGCGGGGAGCAGAGCAGGCAGAAGGACCAAAGGACACTGCTGAGGGGAGCAGCGGGCGGCAGGAGAGGTCTGCGCGCCATGTGGGACCCTCCTCTGGTGGCCGGGGAGCAGCCGGGGATCGAACCGGCGCTGCAGAGGCTGCAATCAGTTTTGTAACCCAGCACTCAACCGCTGCGTCACCGGGGAGGCCCGAATGAAACAAATTTTGGTTTTGTTTATTCTCTATTTTATCTCTGTGCTAATATTTCTTATTCTCATCAGTCTCCCTGCTTTGACTTTACTCTGCCCTTCTTTTTGTTTCTCTTTTTTTTTTTTTTTCTTTTTTAATTTTTTCTCTTTTTATTTTATGTATTTTTTACATCATTTTTCATTTTTGTACAATGTATGCATTTTCATTTTGGTTGTAGTCCCCGTGAAATTCCTCCCACCCATTCACCTATGAACTATCACCATGGTTCCTTGTGCTCTTCCCACCCTCCTTGTTTTTTTTTTTTTTTTTTTTTTTAATATTAAATTTATTTTTATATTCCCCCATACAATTGCAAACGCCCCATTCTGACCCCAATCCTTCCCTCCCGCCCCCCACCCCCCAACAAGTGTCTCTGGTTCATAGTTTTTTGTTGATTTTGATTTTCACTTTCTTATATTCGTTTTCCTGGTCCCTTATTTAAGTTTTCTAGATTCCTGCTATGAGTGAGACCATCTGGTATTTTTCTTTTTCTTTTTGGCTTATTTCGCTGAGCATGATCCCTTCCAGTGCCATCCATGTTGCTGCAAATTGCATGTGTTTATCTTTTTAATGCTGAGTAATATTCCATGGTATATATGTACCACATCTTCTTGATCCAGTCATCTATTTTTGGGCATTTGGGTTGTTTCCAAAGCTTAGCTATTGTAAACAGTGCTGCTATAAACATAGGAGTGCAGGTGCTCTTTGGAATTGATGTTTCTGTGTCCTTTGGGTAAATACCTAGGAGTGGAATTGCTGGATCATATGGAAGCTCTATGTTTAGTAGGTCCAGAAATCTCCACACAGCTCTCCATAGTGGTTGGACCAGTTTGCACTCCCACCAACAGTGCACAAGAGTTCCTTTTTCTCCACATCCTCGCCAACATTTGTTGTTGCTAGTTTTTTTAATATGTGCCATTCTCACTGGTGTGAGATGGTATCTCATGGTAGTTTTGATTTGCATTTCCCTGATTACAAGTGATGTTGAACATTTTTTCATATGTCTGTTGGCCATTTGCATTTCCTCTTCAGAGAAGTTTCTTTTTAGCTCTTCTGCCCATTTTTTGACTGGATTATTTTCTTTGTTGTTGCTGAGTCTCATCAGCTTTTTGCAGATTTTTGTGATCAGTCCTTTATCATTAGTGTTGGGTGCAAAAATGTTCTCCCAGTTGGTGGGGTTTCTCTTTGTTTTTGTTATTGTCTCTTTTGCTGTGCAGAAGCTCTTTAATTTGGTGTAGTCCCAGCTGTTTATCTTTCTCTTCACTATCACTGCTTTGGGTGATGTGTCCGTAAAGATGTCTTTGATGTGCAAATCCCGTAGTGTTTCGCCTATATTTCCTTCTATGTATTTTATGGTTTCAGGTCTTATGTCTAGTTCTTTAATCCATTTTGAGTTGATTTTTGTGTATGGTGTGAGGTAGTGGTCAAGCTTCATTCTTTTGCATGTAGCAACCCAGTTTTCCCAGCACCATTTATTGAACAAACTTTCTTTGCTCCAATGCATAGTCTTTGCTCCTTTGTCAAAGATTAGTTGACCATAAGTCTGTGGGTTTATTTCTGGATTTTCTATTCGATTCCATTGGTCTGTATGTCTGTTCTTGTTCCAATACCATGCAGTTTTGATGATTATGGCTTTGTAGTATAGTTTGAAGTCTGGGAGTGTGATGCCTCCATTTCCTTCTTTTTTTTTCAGTAGAGCTTTGGCTATTCGGGGTTTTTGGTGATTCCATATGAATTTCATCAATAATTGTTCTATTTCTTTGAAGAATGCCATTGAGATTTTGATTGGAATAGCATTGAATCTGTATATTGCTTTTGGTAGGATGGCCATTTTAATAATGTTTATTCTTCCAATCCATGAGCAGGGGATGTCTTTCCATTTCTTTGTGTCTTCTTCTATTTCTTTTAACAGTGTTTTATAGTTTTCTTTGTATAGGTCCTTTACCTCTTTTGTTAGATTTATTCCCAAATATTTGATTTTTTTTGTTTCGATAATAAAAGGGGTGGTTTTTTTGATTTCTTCTTCTTCAGATTTATTGTTTGTGTATAGGAAGGCTACTGACTTTTGCATGTTGATTTTGTATCCTGCCACTTTACTGAATTGATTGATGAGTTGAATTAGTTTTTCTGTGGAGATTTTGGGGTTCTCTATGTATATTATCATATCATCTGCAAATAGTGATAGTTTGACTTCTTCTTTTCCTATTTGGATTCCTTGGATGTCTTTCTCTTGTCTTATTGCTCTGGCTAGGACTTCCAGTATTATATTGAAAAGCAGTGGTGAGAGTGGACATCCTTGTCTTGTTCCAGATCTTAATGGAATTGCTTTCAGCTTTTCACCATTGAGAATGATACTGGCTGTTGGCTTGTCATAGATGGCCTTTATGATGTTGAGGTATGTTCCTTGTATCCCAAGAATTTCAAGGGCTTTTATCATGAATGGGTGTTGCACTTTGTCGAAAGCTTTCTCAGCATCTATTGATATTATCATATGGTTTTTATATTTCTTTTTGTTGATGTGTTGGATAACGTTGATTGATTTTTGGATGTTAAACCATCCTTGTGCCCCTGGAATGAATCCAACTTGGTCGTGGTGAATTATCTTATGGATACATTCTTGGATTCTGATAGCTAAAATTTTATTGAGGATTTTTGCATCAGTGTTCATTAGGGAGATTGGCCTATAGTTTTCCTTTTTTGTGTTGTCCTTATTCGGTTTTGGTATTAGTGTAATATTGGCTTCATAGAACGTGTTTGGTATTGTCCCTTCCTTCTCAATTTTTTGGAAGAGTTTGTGAAGGATAGGCACTAATTCGTCTCTGAATGTTTGGTAGAATTCATTTGTAAATCCATCAGGTCCTGGGCTTTTGTTTTTGGGGAGGTTTTTAATTACCATTTCAATTTCGCTGCTTGTAATTGGTCTGTTTAGGTGTTCTATTTCTTCTTTATCTAGCTTTGGGTGATTGTAGAGTTGTAGGAATTTGTCCATCTCCTCTAGATCGTTGAACTTGTTTCCATATAACTGTTCATAGTAGTTACTGATTATTCTTTTGATTTCTGCTGTGTCCGTTGTGATTTCTCCTCTTTCATTTATGATTCTGTGTATTTGTGCTTTCTCCCTTTTTTCCTTTGTGAGCCTGGCTAGGGGTTTGTCTATTTTATTTATTTTTTCAAAGAACCAGCTCTTGGTTTCATTGATCTTTTGGATTGTTTTTTTAGTTTCAATTTCATTTATTTCTGCTTTGGTTTTTATTATTTCTTTTCTTCTACTGGTTCTGGGGTTTTTTTGTTGTTCTTTTTCTAGATCTTTGAGCTTCGAGATTAGGTTGTTTCTTTGAGTTCTTTCTTGTTTTTTGATGTGAGCTTCTATTGCTATATATTTTCCTCTTATTACTGCTTTTGCTGCATCCCATACATTTAGGATATTAGTGTCCTCCTTGTCGTTCAATTCAAAAAATTTTTTAATTTCTTCTTTGATCTCCTCGTTAGTCCAGTGGTCTTCCAGTAGTGTGGCTTTTAATCTCCATGAGGTAGGATAGTTCCTTGCCTTCTTTTTATGATTTATTTCTAGTTTGATGCCTTCGTGGTCAGAAAAGATGGTTGGTATGATTTCAATATTGGTGTATCTGTTGATGTTTGTCTTGTGCCCCAGTATGTGATCGATCCTGGAGAATGATCCATGTGCGCTTGAGAAAAATGTGTACTCCGTTTTTTTTGGGTTTAGTGTTCTATAGATGTCTGTTAAGCCCAAATGCTCTAGGTCCTTATTTAGAGCTTTAGTTTCTTTACTTATTTTTTGTCTTGTTGATCTATCCATTGTTGATAGTGGTGTGTTGAAGTCTCCCACTACATATGTGTTTTCTCTGATGTCTGTTTTCAGAGAGGACAACAGTTGTCTGATATATTTGGTGCTCTTTCGTTTGGTGAGTATATGTTAATGAGTGTTATTTCTTCTTGAAGTATTGTCCCTTAATCATAATGTAGTGACCATTGGGGTCTCTTTTTATTTTTTTGAGTTTGAAGTCTGTTTTATCTGATATAAGTATAGCTGTTCCTGCTTTCTTTTTTGGCCCATTTGCTTGTAGGATTGTTTTCCATCCTTTGACTTTGAGCCTATTTTTATCTTTTGTAGCTAAATGTGTTTCCTGGAGACAGCAAAAGGTTGGGTTTTGTTTCTTAATCCAGGCTGCAACTCTGTGTCTTTTTATTGAAGAGTTTAGTCCATTTACATTTAGAGTTAATATTGATATGTTAGCATCTGTATTTGCCATTATGTTTGTCTTTCCTTTGATTTTATTTATTTATTCTTTTAATAACTTTTTTTTTTTTTTTTGGTCTTCTTTCGTTGTTATTCGTCCCTCTGAGGTTCTGGCTTTAGGATTCCTTGTAGTATTTTTTGGAGTGGGGTTTAGTCGCAATGAAATTCCGGAGTTTCTCTTTGTCTAGGAAGGTCCATATTCTTTCTTCATGGAGGAAAGAGAGCTTTGCGGGATAGAGTATTCTTGGTTGGCATCTGTTTTCTTGGAGTCTGTTGACTATGTCCCTCCACTCTCTCCTTGCCCGTAGTGTTTCTTCGGAGAAGTCTGATGTCAGCCTGATTGGTTTTCCTTTGAATGTTATCTGTTTCTTCCCTCTTGTCAGCTTCATTATTTTTTCCTTGTCCTGGATTCTTGGGAGCTTTACTATTATGTGTCTTGCTGTGTTTTTCCTTTCGTCGTGGAAGTTTGGTGTTCTTCTTGCTTCTTGTATATCAATTTTCAGCTCCTTCTTCTCATTTGGGAAGTTCTCTTCAATTATATCCATGAATATTTTCTCTGTTCCTACATCTCTCTCCTCTCCTTCTGGAATTCCTATAACTCTTATATTTCCTTTCCTCATGGAGTCAGAAAGTTCCCGAAGTCTTTCTTCATTCTTTTTCCTTCGTACTTCTCTTTCCTTTTCTGTTTTGGTTCTTTTTATTTCTGTGTCTTCAAGATTACTTATTCGTTCTTCCATTTCATCTATTCTGCTTTCATTGCTTTTCCCAGAGTTCTTTAGTTCCTCCATTAATTCTTTGATCTCCTGCATTTCTCTTACTTCCCTCTTTAGGGACTCAATTTCCTTCTTCTGATCTATCACTTTTTTAATCATGGCAATTTTAAATTCTCTTTCTGGAAGGCTCAGAAGTTCTTCCAAGTTGCTGTCGTTGCAATCTGGGGAGTGGTTTTCTTTTTGTGGTGTGCTGCTTTCCTGAGGAGTTGTTAGGTTGCGTGTGGTTCTTCTACTCCCTACTGTCTGTTTTCTAATTTGTCGTATGCGTTGGGACACTGTGTTGCTCGGACTGACTGACATCTTGGGTGAACTTCTCCGCTCCCCTCTGGCTCTTCCAGGAGCCATCTCTGTCTTCTGGGGGAGCTTTCTGCTGGTTTTAGGCAGTTTTTACTGAAGAAATGTCCCTGTTCTCAAATGGCGAAGCGGGATGCAGTCCCTGCGCCTCCGGTTTCAGGCACACTCTTCTGCGCCCCCGGTCTGCCCCGGACGTGGGTGCCTGCTCCCTCTGTGGGCTCAGACTGCTGGTCGGAAGGGGCCTGGCGTGGAATAACTTCCCGGCTGGCCACTGCAGAAGCCTTCTGCCCTTTTCAAGCAGTCTTAAGAAATTTCCTGTTCTATGGGGTGTTAGTGACTTTTTTTTTCCTGGTCACTAGGTGGCGCCAGAGATCTCTCCTATTGTCCTTGGGGGGCTGTTTTTCGTCCCCCCCACCCCGTGGGACAGGGAACAGAGCGGGAATGGTAGGGTACACCTCAACAGCTTTGGGGTGCTGTGTCTGCCTTGTGCCCCACCGTCGTGGAGAACCCACGCCCCGAATTTTCGTGCCCCGGGTCTCAGTTCAAAGCCCTCAGTTCCAGGACGCGGGCTGTAGCCCAGTTCAGTGGCGCCTTTTGCACCGCTCCCGTGCCCGGGTGCCTGGTTCCTGCTCACTCAGGGAGGGACCTTCACCTCAGTGAGGACCTCCGCGCGTCTCCCCGCAAGCCTAGGTCGTCTCCCCGCAAGCCTAGGTCGCAGGCGCGGGTACCTGGGCAGCCGCGATTCCGGTCTGCACTTGCTTTTCAAGCTCCCCGAGCGCGCCGCGTTTCCGCGCCAGCTTACCGGCAGCCCGGGCTGTGTGCGCGTCTCCCGGGGTCTTTGTTCTTCTCTAATGGCGCCCGGAGCCCTTCGCTCACCGCCGTGGCGGATCCTGCAGGGTTCGCCTCAGCTCCTGTTCACGGGGTGTGGTGGCTGCAATAGTTCCTTTCCACTCACAGTCCCGCTTGCTGCGTCGTTTGTTCTTGTTGGTTGTTTTGGTTTGTTGTTTTTCTCCCTCTCTGCCGGTCAGAGAGTGCCGCCTCTGTGGGCGGGGGAGGGGAGCAGGGTTCTGCGCTTCCCTCCCTTCTAGTCCTCTTTTATGGCAACTTTCTTCTTCGGGTAGTTTGCTGGAGTCACCCGTTTATCTTCCGTGTCCCACTTCTCACTGGGACCTGCCGCTTTTCCTCCCTATTCACTTTTTTTAATGGGAGATCTTACTCGCAGCGTCTCCTCGCCGCCATGTTGCTCCGCCCCCTTCTGCCCTTCTTTTTGTAATCCCTTATCATGGAAGGCTAAGTTATTGATTTTAGATGTTTCTTCTTTTTTTAAGTTGTCATTTAAATTGACTTCCAAGTCATATTTTTACTTCATCCAGTAAAATTTGTGTTTTCATTTCCTTATAACTTAAAAAACTTTCTAATTTAGCTTTAATTTCTTGACTCTTTGGTTGCTTGAAATGCATTGCTTAATTTCCACATATTTGTAAATTTTCCAGATCTTCTTTTACTGACTTCTAATTTCACTCCATTTTAATCAGAGAAGATGTTTCATATTATTTAAATCCTTTAAAGTTTATTGAGACCTAACAAATAGTCTATCCTGGTGAATATTCCACATGCACTTGAGATAAACACATAAATGAAGAAAGAACAAGTCCAAAGTCACAATATCTTAGGGACTTAGCCTCAGAAGTTATGTTCTATCATTTTTGCACTCTTCCAGTGGTCACTAAAGCCAGTCTTAGTCATTGTGGGAAGGGATATCAGAAGCTGAAAAGCATTTATTAAAGCCTGACAACCAGGCTTCACTCTAATTCCACCGATTCACAACCTTCACACATGCAAAATACATTCATCCCCTTATGAAGCCCCCCAAAGTCTCATTCTCTTACAGCATCAGCTCAAAGTCCAGAATATCCTTATGAGTTAGATGGTCCAGTTACGGTGGTGCTTTCAAGGTGCTCCTTAAGTACATTTTCTTGAGCACGTTTCCTCTCAAACTGAAGATTTATGAAACAAAAAAGCAAGATGTCCTCTCCATCCACACCCAAAATACAATGATGGGGTTTTCAGAAGATAAAAGATATTCCTGTTCAAAAAAGGGAAGAAATGGGAAGGACTAAGGAGACCTAAGTCCCTAGCAATTCTGAAATTGAGCAGCACACCTGGTGTTAGTTCCTTCAAGCAGGACTAGACTTGAGAACAATTGTTCTTGATGCTTCACTCCACCTTCTTGGCTCTTGCTTCCACCCTTTGAGTTAGCCTTGTTTTTCATGAAAGGTAGCCCTGTTTTTAGGTCTGTCATTTTCTCAGATGTTCTAAGCAACCGCGTCTCATTTCACCTTTGTCTGTCCCTTTCAATTCAAGCTATTGGTGTTTCTGCCATTTGTTTTTCTTGAAAACATCAGGAATCTTCTGGGAATAGACAAAACAACATATAAAGATAACATCTTTCATTTAGGCTTCTGCAGAAACTGCTGTGGGACAACACTCTCAAATTCCTTGGACTCCCCAATTTTTTTATTTTTTAGATTTATTTATTTATTTATACAAGCACTGGGTACAGCCAGAAGTGTGGGAGGGAGGCCAGAGCGGAGAGCAGAACAGGCAGACTGATAAAGTACACTGCTGAGAGGAGCAGTGGGTGGCAGGAGAGATTTGCTCGCCATGTGGAACCCTCAACAAGGGCCGGGGATGGAACCAGCACTGCAGAGGCTGCGGGCAGCTTCACAACCCAGCGTTCAACCGCTGCGCCACTGGGGAGGCCCACCCCAATGTTTTGTTAGATGGAGTTGACTTAGATCTTTCAGAGGAAGAGGTCTTAATTTAAAAATGCATGTCCCCATAGCAGCATCCTGGAGTCCAGAGAAACATTAGGGAGTGGGAAGAGTAAAGCATTCTTAGAATAAAGAAAAAATATGGATTATCAGGTTTCTATCACATAATTTGTGAAACTTAATTAGCCCTGCTACTGACAAAATAGAGCGTCAAGCAGGAAAGAGAATCAGGTTCGCCTAGTTATCAGCCATCTCTCTCTGTTGAGTGTTGTGACTCACATGTCCAAGCAGAGCAGAAAGCCTGATGAAATTCTAAAAATGAATAATGCAAGTTATTGTGCCAAGTTCCAGAATTTGTTGTATTCTCTAAATTTTGCACACATTTATTATCTAAATTTTTGAACACATGCCTCCCAAGAAGGTGTCTTGTTGATTAAATGTCACAAGAAAATGAAAGAGAAGCAAATTGCAGAGAAAAGAAAGTGATTTTGCCAAATAATTTCAGTGCTTTGGTATGTGAACTGGAATTAGTAAGTAAATCTATTTCAGTGTAAATTTTATTTGGAGAAAAATTGTTTCTCCCAGTCCAACTAAATAAGCATAGAGCATTCATTTGAGATAATACCAAATTATTAGCAGCTGAGAGTACCTGTATGCCTTGTGGTGAACCTGAGTAAAAATCTAACATGTAAGTAATATAAGGATGGAGCAAACAAAGTATGTGGACTTGGTGCCTGAGGTTGTGTGAGCTGTAAATCCTGCCAAGGGTCTTAGGAACAAGGACACTACTCAATACTTCACCTTAGAAAACTGGACCTATCTTCTGAGTCTTCCACCAAATAAGAAAACAAGGGGATCAATTAATGGCATTGAAATGACTCCCTCAGAATGGAAGGCAGGTAAGGAAGGAAGGAAGGAAACTCTTTGCTGTAAATTGAATGTTTGTGTCCACACAAAATTTGCATGTTGAAATTCCTAAGCCCCAATTCACATCATTAGCCACTAGGAGAGGGGAACTTTGGTAGAGGATTACATCATAAAAATGTACCACAAGAATGGGATTAATACTTGTATGGAAACATATGAGCGCTTCTTTCTCTGTCTGCCACGTGAGGGTGCAGGGAGAGATTCTGTTATTGTTGTTTTTCCAGAAAGACTATAGTTTCATATAAAGTTATTCACCCTATCTTTTTATTAAAATAATTTAAGAATAGTTGTCTGATATAATTTCCTAATCAGCTGTGAGTCTTACCTTTGAGAGAGAGATGAGCTCACATATATTCATATATTTGAAAATGAATCGAGAACTTACTATCTGGCTGATTTGTGTTAAGTACTGCGTGTACACAGATGAAGCAGGAGCATTCTCGGTCCCTAGAGAACATATAATGTAGTGTGAGAGACTCTTCTAATACAATACACACTTTGCTACTAGGTGACATGAGTGGGATGAGAATTCCTGATGTCATGAATTTGGTGCCTGGTTCTACTGCTCCACTCAGGGAAGAGCTAAGGGCACACGGTCACAAGTTCACATCCCATGACTGTGCATGCCTCCAACAGTTCAAATCGTACATATAGGTTCCTTTAAAGACCATCTTGAATAAACAGTTGGATGACCCAGCAGGTGGCTAATAGCTTTTTGCTTACTTTGGGATAAGCCCTGTGTGATTCTCAGAAATCTCTTAATTGTTTGATTATTTCACAAAAGGTTCTTGCCTGAAAGACTTCAAAACCTTTTAAAGTCATAGTAAGAGTTAGCATTGCATGCTCTTGGTCAGTATATGCTCATTTCCCCCTCTTTCCTACAAAGGGTGATAAGATAGGTTTGTCCACAAGGTAACACTTATTGAGATGGTATGTCATTTAACAGGCCCTCAGTCTACAGCTGAACCTCTGTTTCCCTTAGTCTGTGATCCAGTTATTCCATGGAATTCACAGTGATTAGCTTAGTGGGTGTTCAGTAGAAGTTTATGGAATGAATGAATGATCCATTTATGAGGAGCCAATTTCCAAAGTCATTTCTCTGATTCTGCCACTTACATTCCCAGAACTGTGGCTGCACACCTTACTCCATGTGCCATGCAGTTCCTGTTCCTCTTCAAGGGCACAGTGCTAGGCTTTCCCCCTGGTCCACCCTGTGTTGTGATGCAGAGACTTCTGGAAGTAGGTATTAACTTGAAATGATTCAGTTCTATATGCCATGCACTCTAGGCCTAACCATTAGGCGATACTGTGAAGATAAACCATCCATCTAGATAATCAGGCTTTGGAATATGCAGAAGACCTAGGGTCCTGAATGACATGCACATAGATGCAGTTGTGGTTATATTTTATCTAACTTTCTGTTCCTCATACTCTGTGCCCTGATTTACACACAATTTATAGCATTGGGAAGCCAACTCAAATCCTTTTAACCACACATATCACTAATCTCTTGAGCAAACAGTTTATAAGCGCCTCATTGATCACCTTCTTGTAGAAATTCTGAGATGAGAACTGTATCACTTTGCTTGTTGAGGAAATGGTTTAAATCTTGTTCTGTTTTCGGCTTAAAACAAATTGACCAAAAGGGAAAAAGGTGCATTAGCTTGTCAATTTAAGCCATTGCAAGAGATGGAGACAATTATGGGTACTGAAATCAAGTTGGAGACCTTATAATGGGCTATAAAATAGATGTACTTTTGTGCCCACTGTATTGAGGAGGCAGTAGCTTCAATGACCTGGTAGTGTTTGCAAACCTCAACCTTGAATAATCAACTAAATTGTTGATCCCACTGTGTCTTAAAGCTGGGAAAGAGTCTCTTGCCAATTGTAGACATGATTGGTACCTCCACATCATAATAGAGAACATTACTCTGGCCCCAGGTGCTTAAAGAGAAATCCTAGATTTTGATCTAAGAAAGCAAAATCTTAAGAGGAAAAAATTTGGAGACAAAATCATTGGAGCTTAAGTCCTATTTATGTTTCAACAGTTGCAACTTCCCTGAGCTCTAGTTCCTCCTCTAAATGTGCAATAAAAATAAATTATAAATAAGTTAATAACTCAAGAAAAAGCTGATATCTTACCTGCCCATTCTTGCCTACGTCAAGCATTGGTTCCCTCCATACTAATTCGTAAATATTTCCTCTCTTTCTTTCTCTGTAACAGTGAGGCCAGAAAGTTAAGCATTTCATTTTCCTAGCTTCAGTCTAGCTAGAGGTGATGATGGGGCTCAGTTTTCACTAATGTTATATGCTTAAATGTGGTTGGAAGGGCTTCCATTAGCTAGAAAGCCTTTGCTACCTTGTTTCTGATTCGGAAGCAAGCGTGATGGCTGGAGACACAGCAGATCTTCTACCACCATGAGGAAGAAAGTTCTATGATAAAATTGAAGGATTAGAAGATAGGAAAAACCTGATCCCTAACACCATCATCCATATTAAAAGGTATTGGGAAAGCAAAAAGCTGTCATTAAAAACAAAAACAAAAACAAAACAAAACCCTTTCCTTCTTCATGAGAAATTAGTTTACTTCCTATTAATGTAACATTGAATCCATTTCTTATAAACTAATCATCTGGCTTTGTGATGCTAAGAAAGAATGTACCTGTCTTTTGCCTTGAGTTAAGATTCAGAATGATTCATGCTACATATAATTCAACCTCAAATATTTGACAGAAGTAACCCTCAGACCCACGTCTTTCTGATTCTGACCCAAGTTACGAATCACTGCAGTCACATGTAGCAGCCACCTAGGGACTCAGCAAGACCTTAGAGAAAATAGAAGTTGCTGATTGATGAATTAAATTGGCTCTTTCTATTTAGACATTAAAATGTCTCTTCTTTTGACACAATCTCATACTGACACTGGGATCAAAGGTTTCTATTAAGTGATTCTTCTCTCTACAGAACTGAGAACTATGCTGAGACACAGATGAAAATAAATTTTGGGCAGCGTTGGCCTTGCATGTGCTGATGAAAGGCATGCACTGAAATTCCTGAGCTGGTCCCCCTGGAATGCAAACTGGAGCCTCAGAGGCCTGGCACCAGAACCCCTGGGAGGAAACTGCTAAGGGCACATGCAACAGCAGGAGCCTGGCTCAGCCAGCCAACTTGGCTCAGCCACCGTCGCCCTTTTAAAGGATCATTGCAGAGACAGCAGATTCCACATTGATCCACCTTTTAAGAACAGAAGAAATGTTGTTTGATATTAACTGTAAGCTGGAGGGACTCAAAAATGGGTCACAGATATTGCCTTTTGTCCAGGTGGAGGCCAGAATCACACCGGGCATTGTGTCCAACGCGGCGTTCAGCTAGCCCAGGTCCAGAGAGCTTACAACCTCAATTAGGTGATTTAGTAAAACACAAAATCTGGATTTTCTCCTGCTGAGACAAATCCTGGCCTATTTGTTTCAGACACAAAGCACTTGGGCCAGCTCTGTATTTCCTCGTAAAATGGTCTGTTGCTTTTTTAAAGACCATAATAAAGAAAGCCTCTGTTAGGTGTTAATCATAGTAACTTTTTAATCAAGAAAAAAGTATATGCTCAGGGTAAACACTTTCAAGTAGTTTTGAAAGGAAGAAAACAAAAAATAAAAATCCCCTGATCTCAAAGCCCAGCTCCTGTTAGCATTTTCTTGAGTACAGAATTTTTGCTCTTTTCCACAGTGTCACTTTCTGCATTTTCAGTTACTTCCAGTCAACTGTGCTTGGAAAATAGTTCATATGCACAGTAAGATATTTTGAGAAAGAGAGAGACCATATTCACATAACTTTTATTACAGTATGTTATTATATTATCCTTTCTTGTTGTTGTTATTAATCTTTTTTTTTAAGATTTATTTATTTATTTATACAAGCACTGGGTACAGTCAGAAGCGCGGGAGGGTGAGAGAATTCACCAGAGCCAGAGCAGGGAGCAGAGCAGGCAGAAGGACCGAAGTACACTGCTGAGTGGAGCAGCGGGTGGCAGGAGAGGTCTGCGCGCCATGTGGGACCCTCGCCCAGTGGCCAGGGATTGAACCAGCGCTGCAGAGGTTGCGGGCAGCTTCGCAACCCAGACCTCAACTGCCTCGCCTCCGGGATGCCCTGTTGTTATTAATCTTAATGTGCATAATTTGCAAATTAAACTTTGTTGTAGGTATGCCTGTTAAAAAAACTTAGTCTTATGGGACTTGGTACTAACTGCATTTTAGGCATCCACTGGAGGTCTCGAGTGTATTATCTATGGGTAATCAATTGTCACTACTCTTGTGATAGTCTTCTATCAATTGTTATAGGTTGATTTGTATCCCCTGAAAAAGATATCTTGCAGTCTTAAGCGTCAGGACCTCAGAGAGTGACCTTATTTGGGAAATAGAATATTTATAGAGAAAACCAAGTGAAAATGATATCACTAAGGTGGATCCTGGTCCAACAAGACTGGTGTACTTACATAAAAAAGGAAAATTTGAATCTAGAAGCAGACACACACAAGGGAGAATACCATGTGAAGATGAAGGCAGAGATTGGGATGATGCTTCCACAGGCAGGAAATGCCAAGGTCAGTCAGCAAACAGCAGAGACTAGGATGAGGCCTGGAGCAGATCCTTTCTCCCAATCCTGCTGACACTGTGATTTTGGATTTCTAGCCTTCAGAACTATTTGACAACAGATTTCTAAGTTGCCTATTTTTAGTATATTGTTAGCATAACCCTAGAAAGTTAATACACATATTGAAATTGAGACCAATATACATATAGGCATATAGCTAATATTGTCTTGTCCCACTTTTCATCTGTCTGGTTTCAATAATGCTAAGCCTGTTTTTTTTTTTTTTTAACTAGTAGAAAGACATTGAGATTTCAACAGTGCTGTTGAAATACTTCCACACTTACTAGCACAGGAAGCTCTTGCTCTGAATCCATGGCCACCATTTTGTAGTTTTTTAATAAACTGCTGGATATCCAGCAGGTGCCAGCTCCGCTTGAAATTTTGGGGAATGCAGAGGGAGCTACAATAAGGAGATAATGAGTAGCATTCTGCTTGAAGCTAAAGAGATCACACCCAAGAAACAGGGACACCCAGGATGAAGTACTGGGTTCATGGACTAAATACCTGATGCCAAGTACTAGACCAAGAAGAGAGGGAAGCTGTCAATTTATCAGAGTTAAGTGAAATAATCCATTCAGAGCATCAGATCTCTTTACTCTGATTCTATATGCAACAAACAATCATTTCTATTTTAATGACATTTCCCTACAGGCTTTCCCATTAGAGAGACTTGAGGGACAACATTGATAGATATGCTTACCACTCTATCCCCCTGCTGAGTTCAGAGACTGGCTCACAGGGTGGACTCGTTAGATATTTATTGAATTGAACAAATATTACACATAGCTGATCAATAATGGCGTGCCTACTGTGAGTCATAAATTGGGCTAAGTGCGTTCATAGGTTACAAGTTAAAATTTCTCATAGTGAATTAGCAGTGTGACACTGATTAATCAATCACTGATTTGTGAATCTAGTTAAATGAGTAAAACCCCCAAATCTCATCACCTCATTTCTATAGCCAAGATCTGTTTCCTGAATTTCAAAAACCCAAGGCTTGATCTTTGAAAGCCGTATTATTGAATAGTTTTTCAAACTCTCTCATTCATTTATCATTCATTTATTCAGTCAGTTATTCATTCAGTCATTTTCTCAAATCATCCTTCATTTGGTTTTCATGCTTTTATCAGATAATAACCACCTCTGCCTACCTTATGTTAGGGTCTAACCTTGGAACTGAGCGCAAGTCAAGGATATTTAGTCCTGGGCTGTTTTGAAGGTAATATACTGAAAGCCTCTGGCTCCGTACCTAGGGAAGCCAACCCAGCACTCTGGTTGCCTCATCAGAGTTGTAATCTTCCCTCTCTCCAAGCCAAGTGCCAGGACTTGGCAGCCAGGACTCACAGTCATGCGAGCTATTCTGGAACTCATCAAATTGCGGAGACTCTTAATGAGGAATTCAGGTCAGAAAGTGAATTTTTTTTTAATCATGAAAGGGAAACTGTTTTAGAAGTTATGTGGAGGCCAACTCCATCCCCCCCTGTTGTGCTGCAGTATTTTCAGAAGCTTAAATAAATAGACCATATGTCTCCTTTTATAATTATCATGATTTCAGATAAGAGCTCCTCTGTGCCATTGACCCTGCAGTGGTAACAGTGAGTGTGTGGGTGCCCCACCCACTTGAAGAGAGATGGGCGCCAGCTCACACTCAGATATTTGTTGTGGTTTTTCAGGAAGAGGTGCAAGTGAGAGTCCTCTGCATGGCGTCTGTTATGGAGCTAATCCATGCATCTTAGTTAATTTCAGGGTTTTTAAGACTGGGGTGAGGTCCAATGGAGCCTTTAAAATATTCAGCAGTTGGCAGAACACTGATGATTTAAAATGCATACCTCACACCTACATTCAAGTAACCTTAGTGAGTGTTTACTACAAATAAGACACCTTTTCACAGACACTAACTCAGTTATTTCTCAAACCAATACATTGAAATAAGAATGTGTTGAAAAATCTCATTTTTACAAATGAGAAAATGAGAGTTCAGGAAGCTTGAAGGAACTCTCCTAAGTTCAGAAAGCTGTTACATATTGGAACTATGCACAAATATCATCATTGTAGTTTCTGCTTTTTTGTTACCAGTGAAGCTAATGTTTCTTAAGTCTCTTCGCTTCCTTTTCCACTGTGCCTTCTTTCCTCTCTGAGTTCTTCCTTCTTTACTGTATCCTTTTTCTCAGTCACCTCCTTCCACGCTTCCTTTCTTGAGTGTCTACTGTATGTCACACTCTGTCTTGATCTTGGAGGTACAGAGACAAAGACACAGAGGCAGAGGGGAGAGTCAAGGTAAAATATTTACCAAAAAAATTGATTATATGAGCCTGGCACTCAGGAGAAAGAAAATTAGGGGAAAGATGTAAAAATGTTTGTAAAAGCACTCTTGCTGTTAATACCACTTAGAGTCCAATAGGACTGAGAATAGGGGCCCTTCCTGAAGATTTGTGGTAATTGAGGATCTTCTGAGTGACTCAGATGAGGAAATGGCCTCAGAAACAAGAAGCAAGGTGGACATTTTGTCACTGAAAGTGTCATGAGACTGAGGGGGGTCATCTACCATGTGATGAAGTCCAGGGTCAGAGCCTGGAAGAGTCGTATATAAATGTCATCATCAGGAGGAACACTATTCTCTATTCAGGTTTCCATACTGAAGGACATTAATTAATCTTTCTGTCCCTTAGCCTCTCCACTTGAGGACCGTGGATGACGCTTTACTGGTGATTGTGGGAGAGAAACTAGGCATTGCATAGCTCTCTTGTCTTTAGGATCTGCCTGCCAAAAAAAAATAATAATCATAATTTCTTATGCCCTTTGGGTCAAGATGTAATCTTAGAAGCAAAGGTACTGTCCTGGAGGGAGTAGGCTGAGGTAGACCAGAAGTACCTGTGTACCTGTGAAATACCTGTGTCTAGGCTTCTCCAATTCAGTGACTTAGTTCAAGGAAATCCAATGTATCTGCATTTCTGTATCAGTTTTAGCAGTATTAAAACTTGCCTTTGTCATTTATTGACCTGATATTTCTTTGACTCTGCGAGTAGATTCTTACCTTGCATGAGAAAGAATGGCAATACTACAGGGGCCCTTCTACTTCAGTCATTAAAAGTTATCTCTGATTAACAAGCAACAAAGAAGTTCTTTCAGACATGTATACAGTGACTTGGATAACAACCTATTTATGACTTTGGTGGAAAGTGAAAAAATGAAGGCTGCATAACTGAAAAGCCATGTCCTCTTGTCTGCAGGATCTGATGTTCCTTCTAGTTTCCAAAGCTACCATGTTAGCACTTCTCCATGGAAATGTCTCCATTTGTATGGGAGCAAGGGCTTGGAGAAATGGTCTGGCAAGCATCCTCCCAATTAAAAATAACTCATTTAGTGCTTTCTATATGTCAGGGACTAAGGACTTTACGTGCATCAATTTATATAACCTTTGTGATAGCTTCATTTTACAGATGAGGAATTGGGCGATTAAGTGAACTACCCAAGGCCATGGGGTCCGGGGAATGCAGGATCCAGGTCATTGGCATCCATACTCTTAACCACTATGCTCTCTGCCTCTCCTCTGCTACAAGTGCTTCACCTGCTCCCACCCTCTTCCTTCGGGCAGGACACCGTGGCAACACCTCTCTAAATAAATGTCATGAGACATAAACTGGAGTGGTCCAATATCCCACAAATAATCCTAAATCCCTTGATGGTTTAAAATG
This sequence comes from Talpa occidentalis, assembly GCF_014898055.3. Lineage (NCBI taxonomy): Eukaryota > Metazoa > Chordata > Mammalia > Eulipotyphla > Talpidae > Talpa > Talpa occidentalis. Next base: position 16,336,281 of record NW_026555331.1, on the reverse strand, counting down.
TGTGCAGTGCTAAGAGGGCTTCAGGGATGTCTGTGGTCACGAGGAGAAGTATGGAAGTGTCCACTCTTTACCTGCTCTGGAATGGAGCCCACACAGCCACATGTCATGTGCTTTTTCCGTGGATGAACCAAACACATCCAGATGTAGGAGTTGGAGATGAGCTTGAGAGTTGAGAAGGAGGGACTTTGGGCTTGAGAGTTGAGAGGGAAGGTCTTTCTCTAACTTCAGGGACCCAGAGGAATTAAGACGATATGAGAGGGCTTCCCCGGTGGCGCAGTGGTTGAGCGCTGGACTGCGAAGCTGCCCGCAGCCTCTGCAGCGCCGGTTCAATCCCCGGACACAGGGTGAGGGTCCCACATGTCGCGCAGACCTCTCCTGCCGCCCACTGCTCCCCTCAGCAGTGTACTTCGGTCCTTCTGCCTGCTCTGCTCTCCCTCTGGCTCTGGTGAATTCTCTCATCCTCCCGCGCTTCTGACTATACCCAATGCTTGAATAAATAAATAAATAAATAAATAAATAAATAAATAAATAAATAAATCTTTTTTTAAAAAAAAAAAGACGATATGAGAGAAGTGGTTCTGTCACAGTGAGTTGCTGAGTTTGGAATCGCTTTCCAGTTCAGCCATGCTAGATTGGAGGTATGCTTGGGGAAAGTGGCTGGGAATGAACATCAGCCAAAGCAGCTGGGTAGCCTAAAGGTCTCTGGTATGGAGCTGAGCCAACAGGATGAGACTGGCAGACAAAGCTCATATAGCAGCATGTACCTCCTGTGGAGAGAGGCTTCGCCTACATTCAGTTTTTTCTGCATCTCTGGGACGTGCCTGCTGACCATAGCAGCTGCCTGGACCTGGGTGCTTCTTGGCCTCATGGATATGGTGGTCATAGACACGTGTCAGCATAGCGAGATGCTTTGGTGGTGAATTGCAAGGAGGCCAGATGGCTGAAATAGTGACAGCTGCAACCACAGTGAAATCATGCCACCACTGGTGGGGCTCAGCACCTCTCCCCTGCAGAACCAGGGCTAAACATTTGGTGGAGGAGGCTAAAATGGGGGTGGAAATCTGAAGGAGGCAAGAAAAAAAAATGCCTGTGATAACAGGAGGATTAGGCCACCGAGGGTTCATTGAACTTCGATATTCAGATAGCTGGATTTGAAGTTACATTATGCTCTAACTGGGTGAAGAAGAAATTGTACACCGCTCATCACACTTCATCCTGAGATTGTTCATGGAGGTACATATCATTATCTACCTTGAGTAGATGAAAAGATTGAAGCTGAAACAGATTAGTGATTTGCCCAAGGTCATGGGGTGGGCAGGTAGGTGGACACCAGTTTGGTTTGTAAACTATCTCTCTACCACCAATGGGAGCATCTATCTCCTCTCAAGAGCAAAGCATGAATGTGCAAATTTTAAGAGCCCTAGCACCCCGATTTACCAGCATGAGCTAGCCACCCTCTGGGCCATCTGATAACCAGATGGAGCATGTAGCTTGGCAAGGAGATCCCATTATTATTGTGTTTTGTAACAGGCATCATTAAGGGAGAGAGGGATGACCTCAGAGGTGGAATGGGATGAGTCCAATGTCTAGAAGCCCTTCTATTCTTGGGCTTTATTAAAAATTGCTCAGATCAAGTCTGGTGAGGCCATCTGGGCAGGGCAAACAGCCCCTTGTCTTTTAGGCACAGCCTGCAGAGACACTGGCTGGCTGCGTTCAGAGGCTCTCAGCGAGGTTGCAGGGGACAGTCAGCAGCAAAGAGATGATATGAAACATGTTTTCTGGGCTTGAAATTGTGGCAGTTCTGTGCTGTGGCTAGTGACTCTTTAAGTCTCCCTATAAGCTCTCTTTTGAGAAAAGTGACTGCATATAACTGTTAAGTGTTTCCCTACAGGGGGGCAGGCAGCTCAGTCGAACTAGTTTACAGTAGGAGGTTGGGGACCATGAGGAACCAGAGCTCCCAGAGCCCCTTTCACAAGGTCACCCACTCTTCAGTATTTGTTGACTGAGTCTCATGTTTTTGGATATTCCATTTATTTTCCCCAGGAAGTTGGAAATCTGGGCTTTTACATGAAATCTCCTAATTTAAAAATGTTTGAACATTAAATGAAAAAATATATATGTAAGTGGATTAATTTTCCTAACAGAATTCCACTGGCTGCATTGATTAATTCTATATCAAAATTGTTTAGCATTTTTAGGAGAGCACTGTTTAAGCTTTGGCACTTTGCGTGGGGATGGGGGAATGTTGAGGTGGGTGTTCTAATGTAAAAATGTAAGATTGAGGGCCTCCCTCAAGGGGTTAAAGGGTTAAGTCTCAGCACTATGAAGCTATCCGTAGCCACTGCAGCAGAGAGCTGACCCAAGTGGTGCAGCAGACATCTCCTGACTCTCCTGCTGCTCCCCCAGCAGTGTATTTCAGTCAATCCACCTGTTCTGTTCCCCACTCTGTCTCTGGTGAATCCTCTCACCCCCCATACCTCTGGCCTATACCCCAGCTCTTTAAAAAGTGGTAGAGTGGAGAAACTTCCATCTTTGCTGCATTAAGAGTTTGATCATCATGAGATTTCTAATCTTGGTGAGGCCACATGAAAGCTAGAATCTTCTGAGTCACATTTTGAGAAAAATACATATAAAATAAAAGCAAAAGAAAGTGAAACCATATTTGATGAAAGATGGCTGAAGAATCTGGGAATATTTACCCACAAGAATGAAAGCTACAGGTGACATGATTGCCACCTTTAATAGTCAAAAGCTGGTCCCTGAGAAGAGAGATTATACTTATTCTGTAAGGCCTCAGGCCAGATCTGGGATCAATAGGTAGGAATTATAGAAAGACAACTTTTAATTCACTGCACAGATTAGATAAGAGATGTCTGAGGATTGAGTGGGCTCAGTTCATGGTCGAACAAGGTATCCAAGCATAGATTGGCAGGAATATTATTGAAATGAGGTGGTACAATGTAATAGTATTGAAATGAGGTGGTACAGGTAGAGGCTCAGAGATGGAATTGGGTTCCATTTTGGCCCTTCCCAAATACAGGATGTGTATTTGTTTCATCTTTCTGCTTCTGTGTCACCATCTTTAAAATGAAGATAATGTCTACTACTCAATTATTTATAGCAAGGATTAAATTAAATAGTCAACTTTAGACTTTAGTTGTCTAGAGAGGGAGTGTGTGTGTGTGTGTGTGTGTGTGTGTGAGAGAGAGAGAGAGAGAGAGAGAGAGAGAGAGAGAGAGAGATTGATTTCTGGTCCCTGCTAACCAGGGATGTTCTATAATTTCAAAGCCTTTGGGAGAGAAAAGTTGAAAAAAAATGAGCTTTTCTCCTGTATTCCTTAGATACTGCCTAGTGTTTGAGGGGTGCTTAAAACCTATGAAAGAGCTCCGGTTAATATGAAATCACTTGTTTTGATGTGTATTTCTCCAACTAAAAATTCAATTCATAGCTGGTGTGAAACATTTGACACTTCATCTAGTGTCACCCAAGACTGAAAAATACCCCTCATTTTGCTTGTGTGGAGTGAGTGAAGGAGTTTTTTTTTTTTTTTTAACCAAGGAGCTGAAAAAGACTGAGAAGGATGAACAATCACAATTCAGTGCCCCGGTTAATAACATGATTTTATTGTGTTTACATATCAGACCTGTGTTTGGGGACATCTGGGCCTCTGTGCACGTTTATCAAATTGCAAACAGCACCACTTATGCACGGCTGGTGATAAAGCATAGCTGAATAACTTTTCTGTCAAAGAGGATTATTTCCCAAGATAAAAGCTGGCTACCTGATGCCAAAATAATTCATCAATTCAATGACAAAAAAAAAAAAAAATCAGACAAACCACTCTTGGTGGAGTGTAGGATGAACAATCGGTTGATTGACTGGGTTTGGCTACAAACACAGCCAGGGCAAACCTAAAACTGCATGAGGTGTCTGTGCGACTTTTCAATAAAATGTAATTGTTTTTGCTAAACTTTTCGATTTGCTCCCAAGTTAGCAACAGGGTTGAAATGTAGTGATCACATCATTATTAAAGACCCTTGTGATTTTCCTGTCCAATTTCATGGCAATGTACAGTTTTCAATGATAACTTGTATGAATGAGGGAAGTTTGGTTTGTAAAGGAAGAAACTCTACACTGAAGAAACGACTACACTGCAGAGGAGACATCTCAAAATCTAAGAGCTGCAGCTGTTTAAGCTTTGTTTTTCTAGTCAAAAGCAAGGAGTAGAATGACCGTGGGTTGTGGAGTCAGAAAGCACTCAGCCACTTGTTCATTCATTCAGCCTGTTTTCATTGAGCGCCTTTTATGTGCCAGGTATTTTGTTAGGTTCTGGGAATTCAGCGACAGGCTGACAAGCTGCTTGCTCCAGTGGACAAATTAGTAGGATGATGAGGGGACATATGATAAACATATCAATATTCTTCTAATTCTGGCCTCTGCATTTTCTGCCATGAAGTATGACCTGGTGGAACTTGCTAGGTTACCCAGTAGTGCCTCCTACGAGACAGGGGCTCACACAATGATGGTTTCTCACAGTCTCTATCCCCAACCCTGCAGGGTCCTATAAAAGCATCAAACTAGCTGCTTCTTAGTTTCAGATGATGCTTGTCTTTGAGGACAGACAGTGAAGATTCTTGCCATGCCTATGAACTATGGGGAGGCTCAGGATGAGTCAGCTTATTATCTAATGTTCCTGACTTTTAATCAGCCTCAGGCTAATCAGCCTCTTCTTTTACTCTCTTGCCTTGTCAAAGACAGTGTTTCCAGATGAACTACTTTCAGCCTCTAAATATTATTATTTTTTAAAAGCTGACTACAACTAGCTTGTCCTGACGGCAGACTTATTCTTTTCCTGAATTTCTACCAATTCAGGTGTCTTTAAAAAACCTATGAAGGAAGTGGCTTGGCGATCACTCTAAAAAAGGTAGAGTTTGTTTGGGGGGCTTTGAGGATGTATGATTTGTTTGTTAGAGACTGGGATAAAGAAGAATATATGGTGAATTTATTGACAGGGGAATAAATATCATTATTAATTAATCATAAATTTAAAGGCAAACAATTTATCATGGGTAAAAGTGTTGTCTATAATGCTATTTCTCAAACAAAATATGTCTGGAATTCCAATCAATCGAATAGAAACAAATATTTGTACTTTGGGAAGCTGAGAGAATGAATATGATATGAATTATTATCCAATTCATTCTCTCCACTACTCTTTCCTTGCTCCAGGTACATATAATTTATATTTCATCCTTAAGGTAGATTTCATATGTGATACTAAAATCTCTACTCCTTGAAAACCTATATTGTGTGCTGGAAAAAATATTTAAATATTATAAAACTCATTCCCCAGTAGATGTGTGTCTTGCCCTGACAGCTATCAATATAGCTCTGGGGCTTTACCAATTGGAAAAGCTGTCAAAAAGGAAGTCTAGAGAAACCTGGAAGGGACTAGAGACATTTTCACTGGAGAAGGCAGAATTATTGGTAGGAGGAAAAAAATTAAGAACGGACTATGGGGGCCTCCCCGGTGGCGCAGCGGTTGAGCGCTGGGTTGCGAAGCTGCCTGCAACCTCTGCAGCCGGTTCAATCCCCGGCTGCTCCCCGGCCACCGGAGGAGGGTCCCACATGGCGCGCAGACCTCTCCTGCCGCCCGCTGCTCCCCTCAGCAGTGTACTTTGGTCCTTCTGCCTGCTCTGCTCCCCGCTCTGGCTCTGGTGAATTCTCTCACCCTCCCGCGCTTCTGACTGTACCCAGTGCATGTATAAACCAAACAAACAAACAAATAGTAAATAAATAAATAAGACATGCCTCTAGAAAATTAAAAAAAAAAAAAAAAAAAAAAAAAAGAACGGACTATGGAACTGGGAGGCAGAGAGCCTGTAGGGAGGGATCTTGAGAACTGGGAGTAGAAGAGGGGGAGAAAAAGATTTTGTGGGTAGCTTCCCTATAGTAGGTACTAAGAGAGAATGATCAAGGAGGGAAAGAGGCTTTTGAGAAGTTTGGCTTTGCTTGATACATGTAATTTATTCCTGGCCTTCAAGGGAATTGAGTTAGAAGAATATGGGTTCAAATCCTAACTCCTCCCTCACTAGTTGTAGCCTCACTTTCACAGTCTATAGTGTGTGGCTGTGAGTACTTTGCCCTCCGGGGCTATTGTAATCACTGTAGTAGAGAGACTACAGCAGAAGATCTCACAAGGACTTGTCTTCCTCAGTTTGAATCCCTTTAAGAAATGGATGGCCCATACAATTCCCACCCCTCCTTGTTTTGATCCTACTCCCTCCCCTCCGCTCCCTTCCCTCCACCCCCCATCTCTGGTTTACAGTTGCTTGTTGATTTTAATTTTTACTATATTATTATTAGTCTTTTTCCTGGTTCCTTATTTAGGTTTTCTAAATTGCTGCTAAAACCATGATGAAATTGCATACATTGCAAAAATGAAAAATGATGTAAAAAATATATAAAATTTAAAAAATAATTAAAAAAAGAAAAATAAATGTATGGCCCATTCAAATTAGGAAAATTTGAGACAAGTGTAATTGCAAAGATATTATTTTAAAATGCATAGGCAGGGTGTAGGCGCGCTATGAAAGATAGCACTATTACACTGGGATGACCAGCTTCAGGCTGGAGAGTCTGAGGAGTGTTCCCAGGAGTTGGAAGGCAGAGAAGGTGGTAGAGCAAGAGCTACCAGAGAGGCCCTGAGACTCTCCAAAAAGGGGCGCTGAGACCCTCCATCAAGAGATGGAGCAGAGATGGAGCCAGCCCTTGGCAACCCCTGGGGATGGGGGAATGAATAGAGCAGCATCCCTCCGTCTCTCCCTCCCTCCAGCCTCAGTGTTGTCCATTGGCCAAACCCAACCTGCAGGCATTGGGGAAGGAAGTCCAGGGAGGTACAGGGGTGAGCCACGGAGCAGAGTGAAGATGAACGGCCATCTGGCCACAGATCAAACACGAGTCATGCTCAGAAAGTGCTATTCCCCTTCTGCCCCTTTCCTTCCCAATAGTGTGGACGAGAGGGGTGTCTTTTCCCTGGAAGAATAGACACACTGCAGACCTGTCAGCAGGTCTGAAATTCCATGCCTTCCACGTGAGTTCCACAGACCATGACGCATCGCAGACCTCGCTCCAGAGCTAGAAATGAGCACACATCCATCTTTGTTTAAAGGACAGGGGAGAAGCCCCGCTGGTCGAGTGGCTGACTCTTCCAGAGAATGAGTGATGCAGAGAACTTGCTCTGCTGGTCAGAGATAAACAGGAGTTGTTGTTTCAGCAGTGGCTTTTCAAGTCTGCCTCTTGGCATGGAGTTGACATCCAGAGAGTATCATATAAACAGGCACGTGCCCAAGCTTGTGAGCCAGTCACAACTTGTTGAAGATGCTTATTACCCTCAAGCCATGACCCACAGCTTGTTGATGAAGCTGATGGCAAGACTGCTTTCAGAGGATGTACGGGGGCCATTTGGATCTGTCCAAGTTTGTAGATGTGTTGAAGACCCTCTTTGGGAAAGAATGCTTTGTTACCACGAGTAGTAAAGATCTGTGATGCACTCTGCTTATAAAGCATCAGATTTTTGGATAAAAAACTTCCAAAAAAAATTCCTCTCCTTTGCCTCTCATAGAGGGCTAAGTTAAATAGAAGACCCTCAAAAAAGATATCCATGTGCTAGCCCACAGAACCTGAGAATGCTATCTTGAAAAGGGCTTTTGTAGAGGTAATTATGCTAAAGATACTGAGCTGAGATCATCTTGGGTTATATAAGTGGCCCTAAATTCAATACCAAAGTGTCCTTACAAGAGACACAGAGAACAGAGTGAGGAGTTGATGTGAAGATAGACTAAGATTGGTGTGATGTGGCCTCAAGACACTGGAAGCTGGAAGAAGCATGGAGCAAATTCTCCCATAGAACCTTTGTAGGAAGGAAATACCTACTCCAAAAGTGGCCTCCAAAATTATAAGAGAATAAATTTCCATTGTTACAAGTCAGTAAACCTCTGGTTCTTTGGTATGGTCCCTGGAAACCAGTACACCTCCTGTGCAAACATCATGCTATACCTTGACGACTAGACTAAGCAGATGGTGTCTTAGCAGCCTCAAGAGTTACAGAAATAGGGCTGAGAATGTAGGCTCATAGAATATGTTTTTCTGAAGTTTATGAGAAGTTGCCTCCAATTCTGGGAATTTGTTATCTAATTTACACCTCAAGCACCTGCAATAAAATTTCATTAAGTTGAAAGAGAGGCAGAAGGAAGAGCATTGATACAGGGAGTCACATCTTAGATTCTAGTACCGCTTTACTTGGAAATGGCATTCAAATATCCTAAGCCCAGCTTTTCTTGTCTCAAATACTTGTCCTACCTATTTAACAGGGTTGGCAAGAAGACTGAATTACACATTATAGCAAAGTACTTTATTAAACTACAAAACACTATATTATGAATCTCATTATTATAATATAAACACAGTGTATACTTTTGTGTTAATTTAGATCCCACTAACTCAGAATTTGCAACAACTTGGAAAAGGGTTATATAGGAGTCAGGACATCAGAGTTTTTGTCCTGGCTCTGTCATGAAGTAAGATTGAACAAATTATTAAACATTTTAGGGACATACTTTTCATAATTGTAAAATGAGGGAGTTGGATTGTGTAATCTTGAATGTTGTTCCAACACTCTGATTCTATAATATTTTAAGAAAACTATTTTTAGTGGGGTGGTCTGATCCCTTGAGGAGTTTATTCCTTTTCATGGATTCAATTTTTGTTAAATTCTGTGAATCCCGAATTTGTCCACTGAACTTTCAATTTATATGGTATGAATTGATCTGGGTACCCCTCTACTTCATGTGAAATGTAAGACTTGGATAAGTCCATTCAACTTTGTGACCTCAACCTCTTTAAATGTGGATCAATTCAATTCGATGTTACATGTTTGCTGGATCAATTAAATGAAACACTACAGGAAGGTAAGCAGAAGATCTAACTTTAAATTCAGAAGAGTGACAGTTAATTATTCCTAATCCTTACAGAACTCTTATCACAGACCAAACACATTCTAGGTGTTTTACTCTCCCTAACAACTTTGTGATGTTACTTTTTTGTTACCTCTTCTACAAATGAATACATAGAGGAACAAAAAACTTAAAATATATACCCAAAATTATACTGCATTACTTGTCTTGGATATTTTTAAATCCCCTTATTGCTATACTCTTATTTCTACTTACTATTCTCAGGCAGCAGGGTGTGTGTGTGTGTGTGTGTGTGTGTGTCTTGCTCACAACCCTCTTTCCCTTCCCTGGCACATATGCTGAGTGAGTCACTGGCCTTCGGGCGCTGACTCACTTGTCAAAGTTGGTGTCTTGACAAACTGGAGATTGGCGTGAGGGTGTCCTGGCTTTATTTGAGTGGGTCCACACAGCTCAACTTGGAACATCCTGAGCTAGGCTAGCTTGGGAAGCTTGTCAGTTCCATGGTGAGATCTCATATCCCCATGGTCCACCACCGCTGCCCAGTCCACGGTGTGATGCTATTATGGCTAATTTGCTTGCGCTGTTTGGTTTCAGAAGCTTAGCAGTGGCACAATAAAATCTTTATTAGCAAGACGACTCAGTGTATGGCATATTCTGATGATGGGCCGGGAGGAGATTGGGAAGAATACTCCTTTGTTTAAACCCTTTTGGAAAATCTCTATAAAATGTAGTGACCATCTGTTCTGCCTTGGGAGGGACGATGCAGTGAATATGACTTATGTCTTAAAATTGAAAATCCGAGGACCCTCATGACTTACAGTGGTTTCCAGTCTTTTAGCATGATTATTTTGGAGAATATAAATGATTAGGTTAAAATTATCCTGAGACAAGGCACTATCTTCAGCTGCTCGTTACAAAACAACGTAATGATAGGAACTTATTTTCCCTCAAAATGGACATTTTCCCTTCACAAATGGAATGATGCGAAAATGGGAAATGAATAAAAGCTTTTGGTCAAAGTCCTAAGGGTTCCTTTAATTCTCAATTGAATTTCTCCACCCAAAGGGTTGTAAAATGATTTTTATTTGATCAAAGCTGTGCTTGCTTATTTGAGTTAGTGTGTATAACTTTTTGCTGGTCATACAGGGTAAGAAAGGAGGAGATGGGGTAGTCACTGGTGGGGTGGGGGTCGAGGATGGAATGTTCTATATCCTTCTAAGGGAGTCTTTGGGGGATTTACCGGGGGGAGCAAAGTGCAGTGTGATGGAAGGGGACGTGATGTGATTTTAGCAGGCACCGAGAAGGTCTTCTGCCAAAAATAGACCCACCTGCTTGTGGATATCTGGCATTCCTTTGGCTGGGGAGCATGCCAGAAAGGCCAGCTGTTCCCTCAGATACTCTTCCCACAGGCTGGCTGGGACCTGAAATTCCAGCCTTGAACTCAAGGCTAAATTTTCCTCCAAGACCTACCCTAAAGCACATGCTTCCCTCTCCCTCCCCCAACTCGAAAATGAAGGTTTTAGCAGATATTTACACTGCAGCATGATTCACACAGACTGACATGATGGTGGAGCAGAATCCCTGCTCCCCACCTAACTCTGTGACTTGGCAAATCTGTAATTGATTATGCGGTAGTTTCCTCCTCTAGAAGGTGGGATTCCAAACTGGCAAGATTTTTGGAGAGCTAAATAAAGCAAATGGGGAGCATCAATTAAGAAAAGGTCATTAGAGACTAGTTAAATAAAGTGTGGAGCAATCACACAACACCAATGAGAACAGATCAGAAAGACCTTTCTGTACTGACGCAGGGTGATGTCCAGGACATATTGTTAAGTAACAAAAACAAAACATGCAGCAGAGAATTTAGTATCCCACAGTTAAAGACAGAGGAGAAATAGGAAATACATGTTTGTGCATAATATCAACAGCAAGGTAACCCAAAAATCAATAAAAATGGAATGCAGGGAACAGAAAGCAGGGAAGACGTGTCTCTATATCCCTTCCTTTATTTTTGACCTTGGAATCATGTAAATGTTTTACATAATTAAACAAAAGTTTTATTTTGTATAGAGAAGAAAATACAGGCAAAACACTTTGTAACATGCATCTCAGTAATATCTTTAAAGACACATCCCTCAAAGCAAAGAAAGTGAAGGAAAAGATGAACAGCTGGGACTACATCAAACTAAAAGGATTCTGTACAGCAAAAGACACATTAAACAAAACAGAGACCCCCTACTGATTGGGGGAAAATTTTTGCACACAATACTATTGATAAGGGATTGATCACAAAGATCTACAAAGAGCTGATGTGACTCAACAAAAACAAAGTAAACAATCCAATCAAAAAATGGGCAGTAGAGCTAAAAAGACACTTCTCCAAAGAGGAAATGCAAATGGCCAACGGTATGCGAAGAAGAAATGTTTAACATTACTTGTAATCAGGGAAATGCAAATCAAAACCACAATGAGATAGCACCTTACACCAGTGAGAATGGCACATATTAAAAAAACAGGAAACAACAAATATTGGCAAGGATGTGGTGAAAAAGTAACACTCCTGCGCTGCTGGAGGGAATGCAAACTGGTCCAGCCATTATGGAAAGCTGTGTGGAGGTTCCTCAATCTGCTAAAGATGGAGCTACCATATGATCCAGCAATTCCACTCCTAGAGATCTACCCAAGGACACAAAAACATTAATTCCAAAGGATACCTGCCCACCCCCATGTTTATTGCAGCACTAGTTATACTAGGTAAGATATGGAAACAACCCAAATTCCCCAAAACAGATGACTGGATCAAGAACATGTGGTATATATGTACACAATGGAATACTATTCAGCAATCAAAAAAGATAAACTCATGCCATTGGCAGCAACATGGATGGAGCTGGAAGGGATCATGCTCCCTGAAATAAACCAGAAAGAAAAAGAAAAATATTGGATGGTTTCACTTATAAGAGGAATATAGGGGAACCAAATAAGGGATCAGGGAAAAATTATAATAAATTTAAAAACAAAATTAATAGGCCACTATAAATCAGAGACATTCTGCAGGGTGGGGGTAGGGAGAGGTGTCAAAACAGAGCACAAGGGACTATGTGATGGTGCATGGGTGAGTTGGTGGTGGGAATTCTACAGGGACTACACCTGAGAGGAGAAAGCAAACATTTGTACACAAAGGAAGAATGATGTAAAATATATATAAAATTAAAAAAAGGTTTTATTTTGGGAAATGCCTCTCTTCTATTAGGACATCGTCCTAAGTCAGAGAAGCAAACTTAAGTTCCCTGGTATTTTCTCTAGCATTTTTTTTATACCTCCATTATCAAGAGTGACTTTTGGAAGTGTAGAATACTTGCACAGCATTCTCTGCTATTGCTTTTGGAATCCTCACACAGTGACTACCGAGAGGTGTTTTTTTAATTCACCCAAGTGCGCTATCAGATGGGGGACAATGAAAGAAAATGAAACTTTAGGCCTATTGTATGACTATTTCAGGTTCCTTACCTTCCACCACAAACTGCTTTACTTTCCCAAGCCTATCTCTGCTCTGGTTAAAAAAGAAAAAAAAGAAAAAAAAAAAAAAAATCCATCCAGGACTAGACAATTATTTACCACTGCTTCCATCTAGTGGTGAAAGGTGGTAACACAGGGCAAAGGGAAGGTGGTTTCTGTTCTCCTGAATACAGGTAGACTGAGAGGAGGTGATGTTACTTCGTTAATGAACAGTCTATTAGTAATTCTCAGCCTTCTGGCTTTTTTGAATAATGGTGGATATTAGTAGGACAGCAAAATTCAAGCGCAGGGAGATATTAGCGTACTTGTTAGCTCAGCTCCACTCAGTAGGTTTTCAGGTTAAATGCAGCTTCTCTACCAAAATTGGAAGTTTGTCTTCAAACAGCTCCTGTCTACATTTTCAGACAATGGGTGGTAACAGTTGCTAGCTTTTGACAGCTTTGAGATTCTACCTGATGCTTTTTAAACCCTGCCCATAATTTTCTAGGTTGCATCTCTATAAAATTTTCTTCAAATTATTCAACTTGAGCACACCTCTGTTTTCTGCCTGGACCTTAATTAATAAGGATCATCTGTCTATACGTTATCTTTATATTTTTCACAGATACACATTCTAAAAAGTACAGATATCCTCTGCTTTTCTAAAGTTCGTGTTAAACCACTTCACTTTTATAAAAGACCTATATTAGTACCTATTTTTGCTAACAGAAATAAATCTAAAGAGAAATTTTTCTTTTATGACAAAATGTAAAAAGCAAAAATAGCGTTGGTTTTGTAGCAGCTCTTCCAGAGGCAGCTCACACCCCAAGGAGCCCACGTAGCAGCAAGAGTGACCTTGCTGTTCCCAGGAACTTCTTTCCAAAGACAGTGTATCCTGCATTTGCAGGTATTAATCAAGGGGTTTAAAACACTAATGTATAAAACTGAGCTTTGGATAATGAAATTAATGTGGTCTACAATATGTTGTTTTCCAGTGATGCACTCCTGAAACTTATGTGATGTTATAAAACAGTGTTAATTTGATACATTTTTTCTTTTTAAATTAATATATTTATATATATTTTACATCATTGTTCATTTTTGTACAGTTTGCTTTCTCCTCTCAGATGTAGTTCCCGTAAAATTCCCACCGCCAATGCACCCGTGCACCATCACCATAGTCCCTTGTGCGCCTTCCTCCCCTGCTTTCATCCCTCTCCCTCCCCCACCCCTGCAAAATGTCTCTGATTTGTAGTTGTCTGTTAATTGTTTTTGAAGTTATTGTTATTATTATTATTTCATTTTTTAATTAAAAAAGAATAATGCATTGATATGGTTTTACTCTCCTATGGAGATACTTCGTTACATTTAAGGCTGAGAGTCCGGAACAATCCCCTCTTATACAGCCTTTGCTGGGGTAAAGGTCGAGGTGCCTCCTTGGAATTTAGAAGAGCAAATCCCATGATTCTGAATTTGTGTATATATGAGCGTGCTAAGAATGGCAGTGAGCCCTTTACCTGTTCGCCAGGATTCCTCTCTGTGATCTCAAGTATCACAGATGCTCTGAGAAATTCCAGGAAGTGTGCTGGAAGAGGAGAATTGCTTTTCTTTTGTCCCATACATGTCACCCAAGAATAACAGAGCCGGGCTGGGAGAGGGGCCTAATGTAATGACTGTTGCCTTGGGCTGCCACTTGATGAGCACCTGCTTTGTGCTAGGGATGTCTATTGTATTCATCCTCTCTAACCCTCAGAATAATTTAATTTAGGGGCCTCCCTGGTAGCACAAGGGGTTAAGTCACAGCACTACGAAGCTATCCACAGCCACTGCAGCATGAGTTTGATCCCACCCACCCCTCAGGGCGCAGCAGACCTCTCCTGTCTCACCCACTGCTCCCCTCAGCAGTGTATTTCAACCAATCCACCCGTTCTGTTCCCCATTCTGTCTCTGATGAATCCTCTCCCCAGCCCCACCACTTCTGGCCTGTACCCCAGTTCTTGTATGCATAAATAAATAAATCTTAAAAAAAATAGAGAGACATAAAATGTCAGGTTACATATACATGCCAACAACACATAACAATGTGTATTTGCCCCACTGTTATTTAACTCTGGGATGTTTTTTTCTGCTAGGGAATCATTAATTTACCCCTCATGAATTGAACGGTAAATCCAATTACCAACCCCCGTCTGCCCTCCTTCAAACTAAACACAGTATCTGTTCTTTAAATGAAACCAATTCCTTCTTATGAAAGAAACTCAAATCATGTTCTCTCGCAGCATAATGTGGGTGTTGGGGTAGAGCAGATGTTTTCTCCACCTGGTATTCTCCACCTTTTGTGGAAATCTGAAGCAACATTACAAACAGCGGTATCATAAATCATGTAAGTTGTTCCCATCTGTAAAGATGTCAATGAATTACATTCCTCACAGCGTAAGTGAGAATGGCTGTCTCTGGCATTATCTGTTGTGAACAGTTCTAAATTAGTGTGAAACCACCTACTCTCAGCCATCCATGCCAATGGTGGGGGGGAAGTAATGGGACATTTAATTGAAAATAGAAGACAATATCCAGATCTCTGATAATTGCTTTTGGAACACCTTGTAGGATTTGGACAGGGGAAAATTTTCCATTTCCGAATTGTTTTCTTTGGCTTGCACAAAAAAATGATTTTGCGTGTCTTGACTCTCCTAGAAGAAAAAAGTGGGCCAGATGTGCTGGCTCACAAGAAAACAGGTCCAACATTAAAAGGCTGGGATGCATATGCAAATATAAATAATAGCCAACCTCTTCAAGCTTGCCATCAATGTCCCCAAGGAATTTCATTGTTTACATGTTGTGTGTATCGAGTATTTATGAATGCATTAGAACTATAGACATTTTTGGAAGTTATTTTGCTGAGCAACTTACTCGGTACTTTAACTCTGTATGTCAAGTGAAAACATCTTCTGTGCAAGTGGATCCTATTGAATTGAGCTTGCTCTCTTCAGTAGAGCAGTTAAAATATTCATTCATCCTATCCTCTAAATCTCGCTTACAGAATTTGCTTAGTAGATACTTTTCTTACAATTCCAAGCTAATTGTCTACTCCAAGCATTGGAGAATTTTGAGTTTTACATCAGTGTAAAGCAAAATGTGTTCATATCATTAAGTGCTGTCAATGATGTCAAAGGCATCATTGTCTACAGTTCTATAACTTCTGCCAGTTTTCTGGGCTGTCACAGACTGATGTGCTGCAGTTACTCTGTCTCCTGCTGCAGGGGATACGTAGAGCAGTGGAAAGAGAGCACCTTCCAGGTGTGATCTGGAAGCTTCTTCCCCATTAATGCTCCTCTCATACCTCTGATAGTTTCTTTGTGTCACTACTAAGTACCTTTCTCCTGCTCCTTCTTCCTACTTCCCATCTCAGAAACCTCAATTTCATGACTGCGATTGGAGTTCATTAGATTTCTTATGAGAAATAGTTAAGATGATTTTTTTATTTTTTAAAATTTTAAAAAAAGATTTATTTATTTATACATACAGAGCTGGGTACAGGTCAGAGGTGTGGGAATTGAGAGGATCCACCAGAGACAGAGTGGGGAGCAGAACAGGCAGACTGACTGACACCCTGCTGAGGGGAGCAGCAGGGGAGTCAGGAGAGGTCTGCTGCGCCATGTGGGTCAGCAACCTGGCCAGGGATGGAACTTGTGCTGCAATAGCTGCGCCTACCTATAGGTTGCGTCTTAAGCCCTTGTGCCACCAGGGAGGCCCTGAGATGATTTTTTTAAGTCAGAGATTTACATTTTGAATTTGGGAGAATGTTACATCTTCCTCCGGAGATTTTGTTTTGTTTTCTCATAGGATTTTGTTTTATTTTAATTTTTTTTAATAGATACATTTTTGTTTTTTAAGATTTATTTATTTATTTATACAAGCACTGGGTACAGTCAGAAGCACAGGAGGGTGAGAGAATTCACCAGAGCCAGAGCGGGGAGCAGAACAGGCAGAAGGACCGAAGTACACTGCTGAGGGGAGCAGCGGGTGGCAGGAGAGGTCTGCGCACCATGTGGGACCCTCACCCGGCAGCCGGGGATCGAACCTGCACTGCAGAGGCTTGCGGGCAGCTTTGCAACCCAGCGCTCAACCGCTGCGCCACCAGGGAGGCCCTATTTTAATTTTTTTAATAATCAAAATTTATTTTCTGTTGAGATAAAGTCAGAGTACAACAATGCATGTGATGTGGGGCTATAGGTACACACCTCTCTAGATGCATGTTGCCAGAGCAACTGCCATTGTAAAACACTAAAGAACACCAACCTTATGAGAGTAACATATCAGACACATTTTAAATTTTCTGTTTTTTCCTTCAAATTTCTATATTGCCAGAAATAATCAATACTATTGATTGTTGATCATTTTTTGAGTATTGATCATTTTGCTCCCCAATCCTATTTTGTAGCGAAAATATTAAAGTTACCAACACATCTTTTGTCCTATAAAAGTATAGCTAAGATTAAGCTTTTCTTATAAAAGAGGAAGCTATTTATTATTTCATTTTTAATAGGTGCTTCTAAATTATGTAAGTGCAAAAACAGTAATAAAATTTTATTGGGTGCCACATGATATTTCTTGCACCCTTAAATTTCAACCACTTGAATTGCTTAAATGTATTACTTTAGCAAATAATCAGACCATAATGTTCCACTTATTGTGAGTGCTTAACAAATACACCATATAAATGCCTGACATTTCCAACTTTGAAAGTAGCCTGAGGACAGCTAAACATATGGTCTATAAACTCACCTACTGCTTAAAACCAGCCTGTTTCTTTAAGGCTGTAATTTTTTGTTTTTTTACCATGTGACACGAATTTCCTAATTAGTGAAATGAGGCAGTGGATGTTTGATATTGAAATGGCTTGTCTCTCAATGAAGGGAAAAAACACAACAGGTCTTTTGGGACAATAACAACCACTGAAAGAGAAAACACTTTTACACTTGTTCCAAACTTGCTGAGAGCAAAGCTGAAAACTTGTTCTGTCTCTGACAGCGATGATTGGGAATGTGAAAGAGAACCCTTTTGTGAGTTACCTTATAATTCACATATGATTGCAGCATTGAGGCTTGCAAAGCCAAAAGCTTATGGGCAACCAAACTCTTTATTTGAGGGGCTCAAAGAGTGTTATCTAGTTTTTTTTTTCTAAGATGCAATTTTTATTTTTTTAAAAAAATTGTATTATCTTTTACTGAGGTGATGTTGGTTTACAAAACTCTATGCGATTTTGGGGTATAGGTTCACATCTTTCCAGATGCACCAGTGTTTTTCAAGATATTTACATCAAGATCACTGTAAGAATTATATTTTAGCATCATAATTATGTACTTACATATGCACACACCTCTGCAAAAAAGGCTTATTAAAAAATACTTATCCTATGTGTGAGTACATGTGATGCTTCACGTTTTATTCCACTTTTTAAAAATGCTGGTTACAGTGAACCCTACACTGATGTCAAAACTCTGGAATGAATTGCTACTTATTTTCCCTAATGGGAAAAATGGCAGGACTTGAAACACCAGGATTTGAAATCTTACTTTTCACATCTTTTGGCATCATAGACATGCAATTGGGGTGTAGCTGTCAGACTTGAAACACAACATGATTAAATCAATTCTGAATGAACATTCCGTGGAATAGGAAGCAATGGGAAATCTCAATTGGATATTGGTTTAGAAGCTTGTGTTGTAGATGTAGCTTGTTAAGACCTGCATGTTTAGCCGCTGCCTGAGTCTGGATTCTGGCTGTCCCTGGCCGTGCAGATAAACATGGCCAGGCTACTTCATAGTCTACGGGCTTCAGTTTTCTCATCTCTAAATTGGAAATATCACCCCTTTTTGACATTACTGTGAGTATTCAATATCAAGCTTCTAGAGTAGGCACTGACTAAATGGTTCTATGGGGAGACCCTACAAAAATATAAGAATCAAGAAGGTATTTTCAAATATCTGAAATTCTAGATATTCTAGAAATTCACATGGTCAAAATGGACACAAGGGTTAGCCACAGGGATACTTGCTATGTGCCTGGCGCTCTGCAGAGCACGGTATGTGCATTTAACTTGTACAGTGTTGAATCCCCCCTTGAGCCTCGCCTTGAGCCTTCACTCTGTTCATTGCAGTTAGCCAGGAAATGATACCACTGTTTGCCACTACGGGATAGTTGAGAAAAAGAAAAGGACACAGAAACATCAATTCCAAAGAGCACCTGCACCCCTATGTTTATAGCAGCACTGTTTACAATAGCTAAGCTTTGGAAACAACCCAAATGCCCAAAAATAGATGACTGGATCAAGAAGATGTGGTCCATATACACCATGGAATATTACTCAGCATTCAAAAAAGATAAACACATGCAATTTTCAGCAACATGGATGGCGCTGGAAGGGATCATGCTCAGCGAAATAAGCCAAAAAGAAAAAGAAAAATACCGGATGGTCTCACTCATAGCAGGAATCTAGAAAACTTAAATAAGGGACCAGGAAAATGAATAACTATAAGAAAGTGAAAATCAAAATCAACAAAAAACTATGAACCAGAGACACTTTTTGGGGGGTGGGGGGCGGGAGGGGAAGGATTGGGGTCAGAATGGGGGGTTGCAATTGTATGGGGAATATAAAAATAGAATTTATTATTTAAAAAAAGTTATAAAATAAATAAAAGATTGAAATAAGAAAAAAAAAAGAAATAAGGTGTCCACAGCCCTCAATTGCACTCTCGTTTGCCACCACAAGATGGCGCTCCAACTCCATAGATTAAGCTCTTGTCTTTTTCCCAAGAATTGGTTTTCTTGTATTCTGGTTTGTCTCTTTAATTTGATTGCACTCTGCCTCTGCCTTTCCTGGGCCATTTTGTTTGCTGTTTCCACTTCTTTTTCTACCTTTGTTTATTCCTCTTCTATGTATACCTTTACCTGGGTGTGCTATATAGAATCTCTTCATTGTTTAAGAAAGTAAAGTGTGTTTTATCTTCTTTGATTTTATCGTTAAAATTCGATGAAAACACAAAAGCATAGATTGTCTAGTCCTCTAAGGAAAACCACATTCCTAATTAAGTTGTTTTTGAGGTCACTCGTGATTGTTGACTCTTTTTTTCCCTTATTAGGTTAATTTTGTAAGCTTTTTGAGAGTTGTAAGGTTTGAAGCCACTAAATTGTTTTTGAGGTTTCTCGTGCTTCTTGGATGATAATGTTTTTCCCTTGTTAGGTGAATTTTGTTCAAATTTTTGGACCTTTCAGACTTGGGCATGGGAAGTGTTGTGTGCAGGTTGCAGGAGGGAGGGATGTCTTGTAGACCAGCTGCTCTTCAGGTCTCCCCCTGCAAAGTTTTCAAAAATGGCTGAATTTTAGAAGGCAGAGGAAATGTTTACTGAGCTGGTTCTGTCCATTCGCCTATTGTTCATTTATCTCCTGCAGCACCTCCTGGGGAAGATTTTTTTTTTTTTGTAAAGATTTATTTATGCATACAAGACAGGCCAGAGGTGCAGGGTGTGAGAGGATCCACCAGAAACAGAGTGGGGAGCAGAACAGGCAGACTAACTGAAATACACTGCTGAGGGGAGCAGCGGGCGAGACAGGAGAGGTCTGTCTCGCCATGTGGGTATCTCCCTGCCCAGGGATCGAACTCGTGCTGCAGTGGCTGCAGATAGCATCATAGGTTGCATCTTAACCCCTGGCGCCACCAGGGAAGCCGGTCCTGGGGAAGCTATTCCACCACCCTGCTCTGTTACAGTGAGAGCAGCCACCTGTGGCTCTGTCTCCACCGCCTTCTTTTTGTGAATGTGTGACTCAGACTAATCAACTGACCAACCGGACAAAACCTTTGTCCTGAGGGAAGGAATTGGCTCAGGGGTGGGAAGTAGCCCACGGGATGTGTTTTGTGGGGGGTGGGGGGCAGGATTAATAATAACCGGGGTAAGGGTCCTTGATGAAAACACTGGCTGGTGGGACTTATACCACGTGCAACCATTTTCTTGATTGCATTAACAGGGCACGAGGAGGAGACGAGAACATTCTCTATTGCTTACACCTGCCGTCTCTGATATGCTGACGCTCTCCTCCCTGTCTCTTGCTCATTTCTTAGAAAAATCCCATGATTGCCAAGTCCCCTTCCATAGAAAGAAACTGCCATTTTAGGGATTGAAATATGGCCTGTAGGCCAAGCCAACATTTCAGTCTCTCCTCCTCAAAGGTTCCTATATCCAGGACGCCCTGGTAGCTCAGGGGGTCCCCCACAATCACAGAGGCAGGGGCTCCTCCCTCTCTCTGTGCGCTTATTGGTCTCCCTCAGGAGGTGGGGCTGGGCCCACAGGCGGGGCCTCACCTTGTGGAGCCATTTTCTTCTGACTGCCTTGGTGGTTTGACCAGAGGTGGGGTCTTCCCTTTCTCCATGGAAACCCTGCTGCCCTGACCCCCAGGTGAGCACCCCTGGCTTGTCCTTGTTCTTTGGGGGCCCTGTATCTGTATCAAGGCCTTCCAGGGGGTTAATCATTTTAAAATGGCTTTGACTAACATAAGATCTATACTTTTAACGTAAATTTTCTTCCTCTCATGTTCAAATCTCTACCTCACTTTATGCTCTTTGAACCTAATTCAAAATCACTTCTCTGCTGCAATGAATATACTAGGTAGTTTGAGTGAATAATGTAATTTTCTTTTTAAATTTCAGCTTCATATTAGACAACGGATGAAATCACCATTTTATAGTTGAATGTGCTATTTATAGTTGAGTATCTAAAACAGTAATTCTGTGTGGGGAGGGGGGGTTGTTAGTCTATCTGTAAAGCCTTGGAGAGCATGCCATCAAGGTAGACATATTTTAGGTGTTGCTACTCTAAAGCCTTTATAGCACAATTTAATTATGATCATATCTTTAACTGAGGGTGAAATAGCTATTTCGGTTTCCATTGTTGTGTCACACTCGGGCTAGCTCTCCTATAGCAGATGGTTTGGGTTTTATTCCCAATACTGGTGCCATCAGAGACCCTCTTATCCAACTGTGTGTATTGTGTTCTGCTTAAATTTCTGGTATTCTTCCTTAAGATAAAGTCTTTGCTGAAATAACATGACTGAGTAAGCCAGGAAATATCCTATCATCTGGGTGTTACTTAAAATGAGAAGTTGGACCCTTTTTTTTCCTATTAAATTGACTGATTTGGGGACAGGTTATTCCAGTCATTCTGATAAGGCCTGAGCAACTTCTCCGACTCCATTTTTCTATTACATGACACTTCCCGCCCCAGCACCCCCTCCCACAACACACCCTCCAGGTGCTGCAACTTTCCTGAGGCCACGCCAGGGTGCGCTATTTAGCTGCCCTGTGATGGGAGAGGTTGTACCGGCACAGGCACAGGCGCAGCTGCACGTTCCCCAGGCGTCCCCTGCCCCTGAGTGCCAGCCCGCACCACACCTGGAGTGCTGTGCAGATGCTGGGAAATATTGCAAAGCCCACATAAAAGTGGCACTTAAAAAAATACATGTATATAAGCCTCTGTTTACCACCTTTTAGGGTTTGAAACCCCAAATCAAAACAATATTTTGTTAACAAAAGCAAATGCTTGACACTTAGAGGGGAGGGGAGCAGTGATTAAAGAGGAAACTTCATCCTGTTAAATGCTCAGTACCCCTCTAACCACAGGGTTCCTTGGAATCCTTGGGCACATGGGGTGCTGTGCCTGCAAACTCTGCTAAACCCCAAAGCTGAGAATGAGCACCTGGGGTTTGGTGGGTCCTACATCTATGGTTACGAGTCCAAGAGGAGCCCACTCCAGGCTCAGTGGCAGTCCGGGTGGCTCTGTTCAATTCAGAGCAATTCAGTTCAATTGGGTCCCATTTGATTCCATTTAGCTGGTCTATTTCCACAGTGTGGCTAGCCGGTGGCTCCCACACTCCCTAATAGCAGTGCCCTCTCTAAGAGCTGGAGCTGCACCTGCCCGGGGGCTGCAAAGAAGTACAGAGCTGAGACCTACTTCTGTTGATGCCCGCACCCTTCCCAATCTACCCTCCAGACCTCCACTGGCCGGCACCCTGGAGTACCCCCTTTCCTGTGTGTTGGTTGCTCCAGGAGATGGGTGCGGGCAGCAGGGATTGTCCACAGCAGGGTATTTATTCTAACTCTGCTAAGCTGCCGGGGACCTCAGCTTTGCTTTGGCCTCTCATCTTCGCTCCAGCCTAACTCTGAGCAGGTCCTGATGGAGGCCCGCTCCCCTTCCCTCAGCCTTGGCGTAGTGTGTCCTCCCTGGTGCTCCCTCCCAGCATCCTGGCTCCTGGCCACCTTCCATAAACAGTGCCTCCTGTTTTGAAAGTCCTTCTGTTCACCTGAGTGTGACCCATGGCACATCCCCCCTGCAGAGGACTGACAGATACCCTGAAGCCACCTTCCACCCAAGTTGTTAATTCATTTATGTTGATGTGCTCGTGATAGGCCCAGCATCAGGGGCGGGTCCTGAGGGTGTCAAGCTCTGTCTGGGGGGCGGATGCAGCCACAGCTTTGGTGAGGGCACTGCTGTGAGGTTGCACAGAGGTTCAATCAGTGATGGTTAAAGAGCAGCTGTTGGAAACTAGTATCACCAATTAAAGGGGTAGTGCTCTCCTGGTCTCAAGTAATGGGTGTGAACTCAGGAGCCAAGGCTCAGGGGCACTGGGTTGAGCAGCTGCACCAGTGAGGGAAGGAGAAGGGACAGGGATCCTACCTGTAGCCCTGGGGCCTCCCTTAGGGTGTGTAGCTGAATTGAAATCTGAAGGAGTCGGTGTTGCATAGTGCAGTGCAGGCGGGTGGAGTGCAGTACAGGCAGGCGTGCCATCTCTGGGGGTGGGGTAGAGCATGCTGGCAAGGGGAGCAAACGGAGGGTGTGCAGTTGGGAAGAGGGGGGCTGGCTGGGGGTGGGTGATCCTTCAGTGCTTGGACAGTGAGGGGGAATGTAGGGTAAATGAAGATTGCTCAGGCTTTTGTGCTGTTGGTCTCTGTGGCCATTGCCTGGGACCTTGAATGCAGGAGGCACTTGCGAGCGTGAGATTGGGGCACACCTGCCTCGTGGTGGGCACCTGGAGTGTGATGTGGGCATGCGTGAGTGCGCACACCTGAACCTGGAGGCTGAGGCTATAAGAGGACAAGTGACTGCAGAGAGGCATGGCCAAGAGATGACGCCAGAGCGAACCCACAGAGAAAGAGTACAGGCGGGGGGTGCTGGGAGGCCTGCCAGCCTCCTGGTTGCCTCGCTACAGAGGAGACGAGGGTAGATGGTAAGGAGAGGCCAGATGCCCACCGCACACCCCCTGTCCATAGGTCTGGAGCTTATCCTGAAGATACTGGAAATCAGGGGAAGGTTTTAAAGCAACTGGGGTGTGACTTTTAGGAGTTTCTGCTTGCGGGGCAAAGGGTAGATAGAGACAAGGATGGGGGTCAGAGCCGGGGCCTCTCTTACCTGTCCAGGCAGTTCACAAAAAATCTTCAGTGGTTATTTTTGTTTTATTATTTTTAAAAGATTTATTTATTTATGCATACATGAACTGGGGTACAGGCCAGAGGTGTGGGGGTGAGAGGATTCACCAGAGACAGAGTGGGGAGCAGAACAGGCGGATCTACTGAAATACACTGCTGAGGGGAGCAGTGGGCAAGACAGGAGAGGTCTGCCGCACCATGTGGGTAGCTCCCTGGCCGGCTGGGGGATTGAACTCAGTACTGCAGTGGCTGCAGATAGCTTCATAGTGCTGCGTCCTAACCCCTTCTCTTTTTTTTTTTTTGAATCTTCTTTTTTAGGGTAACCAAACCCCAGGCCCCACCCCTGCTGCCTGCTCCCCTGCTGCCCCTTGCCTGGGTCTTGACCAGGTCCTGATCCTTCCTAGGCTGTGCCAGTCCTCTGAGCCACAAGCCTCCTTCCCCACTCGGCCTTCAGTCCATGGTATGTTTTCTGCTGCAGATGTTTTTAATTGGCCTGCAGTCAAATCTCCAATAACTCCCTTTAAGTTGCTTCATTTGTTATTTGCTTCTACAGGCTCTCCTCACCCTGAGGTCAGAAAATCTTGCCTATATTTTATTCTACTTGGTTTATTGTTTCATTTCAAAACATTAAACTCTTTAGCCTGCATTAATTTTGATTCATGTTCTGGGTTAAGCATGGATGCCCGCCCCCCCATAGTTAAACAAATGACCAGTTATTGAAATTTTCCCATTCAAATCCATTAAGGGTTGGTTTTTTCAGTTCATCACTGGGAGTGCACACGATGTGGGGTGAAGGACACATGCCACACTCAACCCTGGGAATATCGTGACTCTACCTCATATAACGTTTCCTAGATCTGGACCAGATCAATTTACCTCAAAGTCTCAGTCACCTCCTGGCATTAAATACGCTAATAGAGTCTTAGTGGGTTATGAACACATTGGTAGGTGTTATAACACCGAGTCTTCAACAAATGTTGGTGAGGATATGGAGAAAAAGGAACTCTCCTGCACTGCTGGTGGGAGTGCAAACTGGCCCAACCACTATGGAGAGCTGTGTGGAGATTCCTCAACCTGCTAAAGATGGAACTTCCATATGATCCAGCAATTCCACTCCTAGGTATTTACCCAAAGGACACAGAAACATCAATTCCAAAGAACACCTGCAACCCCTATGTTTATGGCAGCACTATTTACAATAGCTAAGTTATGGAAGCAACCCAAATGCCCAAAAATAGATGACTGGATCAAGAAGATGTGGTACATATACACCATGGAATATTACTCAGCATTCAAAAAAGATAAACACATGCAATTTGCAACAACATGGATGGAGCTAGAAGGGATCATGCTCAGTGAAATAATCCAGAAAGAAAAAGAAAAATACTGGATGATCTCACTCATAGCAGGAATCTAGAAAACCTAAATAAGGACCAGGAAAAGGACTAATTATAATCAAGTAAAAATCAAAATCAACAAGCAACTATAAACCAGAGACACACTATGGGGGAGGGAGGGAGTGGGATCAAAACAAGGGGGGGTGGGAATTGTATGGGAACATATCCAAGATGAAAATGCATACATTGTGCAAAAATGAAAAATCATGTAAAAATACATAAAATAAGAAATTAAAACAAAAAATCATTGAGTTTTTTTATATTATGGTTTTAATAGCTCTGCTTACATTTATCTATTTTAGTTTATATATTAGTGACATTTATCATTGGTTGCTTTAGCATAATATTCTTAGTCATTTTAAGTTCTGGGTCTGATGATTCTAAAATACCTCCAGTATCTAAGTCTGCTTGTGACTCACTTTACTTGCATTTCAGTTCAGCATGACTTGTAATTTTTTTTATTATTGTTATTCAAAGTTGTACATTATTTCAATCAGTTTTAAAAATTAGTGTAAGGTTTTATGCTTATCTAGCAAGAAGTTAGGATGTGTTAGCTGTTTGATATAGCTATAAAATTCAAAACTTGAAATTTAAAAAAAAAAAATCATTGAGTCTTACCTCTAAAGAGTAATGTTGTCATGAAAGCACACCGGACAAGAGACAACCACCCTCTTTCTGAGCCTCTCACTTCCCTTGTTTTTCTGTGTTAGTTGGTATTTCTAGAAGCTGTGCCTGCTTATGACAGACTTGTTTGTGGTTTTTCTTAGCCTCATTTGAGAATGACTGAGTTTCTGTTTCTATATGTACAGGTGCATATGTGTGTGAATGTGTACATATATGCCCACATATATGCCTGTGTGTGGGAAGGAGGTGGAGAGCTGAGCTGCAAAGGCTACAGAGTGTGAACATGAATATAAAGCACATTTATGGAGATTTCCTTGAGGCACGGAAACAGACCATCTTTAGTGACCAGGTTCTTGTTCAGTCCTTTCTGGGCTGTATTCAACAGAAAAATTAAACCTATTGAGCAGCTGCTTGGTTTCGAGTGACAGAAACTGACTCTGGTTAACTTATGCGAAGAGGGAGCTTATTGGAAGGCTCGAGGAATTGCTCATAGGACAGAAGGGACATGCAGAGCAGCTCTGTGTGCTGGGGCAGGGGAGGTGGAGGTGGGATCCCCATAGTAGGGACTGCTCAGACATCTTCCCCAAACACGTCTCACCCCCATGAAAAATATCTGTTTGGTTTGTAATCATTCTGCCCAAAGATCACAATTTCGGGGAGAAAACATGCATGGCCCCAGATTATGTCATGTGCTTGCCTGTTGGGGAGAGATGGACAGAGGGATTTGTTGACAGTCGCCAGGCTGTGACTAGAGTGGGTAGAGAGTGCTCCCCAAAAAGAAATTGGTGTGACTTTCACATAAGGAGAAGGATATGGTGACTGGGGACCAACATCCAACCCCAGGCACATAGCTTGTCAGGTCTGTTCTTGAAAAGCCTCAGGACACTCCATCAGAGAGAAGCAAAAGGAATCCAGGACGAAAGTCCAAAGACCTGAAGCATCTGTGTCCACAGGCTCCAGTCCTGTGCCCTTGTCCTGATGAGGCAACAGACGTCTCTTTGAGTCCCAGCTGCATGGATAGAAGGATGCATGATGCTGGTGCTGGGGAGTCCACCAGGTCTGAGCTTTGGGGTGATTTCATGCTGAGAGACTGTACCTAGGACCATGACTACCAGCCAGTGCCAAGGCCAGATTCCCCACGGCCCAGCTGATTGCCTCCTTAGTCAAGACTCAAGACTTTTCTGCCTCTGTATAATTAAATCTCCTTAGGTCTGCTTCTAAAAAGAAAAGAGAGGGAAGTGTGAATTCAAAAGTGTTGTATAACCATCCCAGCCTGGGTGGGTTCATCGTCAGTTTGCACAGACGAAAAGAGATATTTTGCAGCCTCTGGTATCTCTATTATGCCTTTAATGCTGAATCGGGGGACAGACCAGCAGGTAGGGGGCTGGCAACTGAGCCCCCCTAGCCTCAGCATGACGATGCTGATCCCAGAGCTGAGGAGCCCTCCTGGATTCCAGGCCCAGTGCCTGCATTTCCATATGTGCACAACCCCTGCTCTTCGGGCCCAGGTGTCCATAATCCTGGCTGTGTGTGCCCCACGCCCACGCCTCTCAGTCCTGGGTGTCTGTGCGTGTCCCGTGCTCGCTCTCCCAAGTGCCTCCTGCAGCAACACGATGTCACATGTGGGCAAAGCAAGCCCGCAGGTACCAGCCGTAGAGGCTAGCAATGGTAAGGTGGAAAATAAGTCTGATTTCACTCCATTTTCCCTACAAGAAGCTTGCACGTTCTCTCTGCATGTTCCCGAGAGAGAGTGATCATCAGAAGCAGGTAGATGTGCCAAGAGCGGTGAAGGTGCAGCGTGTGGGCTAAGCAGGCTGGCATTACAGGCGTGGCAGCTCCTCGTTCATTCATCCTGGCCTCCAGGAGGGCCAAGGCCTGTGTTTTCACCACAGCAAGGGGCGAGGTCCTAATGATTAAGTGCTCTTTGCTGCTTGCATTTCACTTTTTCTAGTAATGAAGAATAGAAAATGGAGCTTTGCTGAAGCTAAAGCTAGAGGTCCTGGAAGCCAGAGAGAAGCTGAAGGACATAGCCGAGGGAAGGGTGAGAGGAGGCTGAGGCTCTTAAGCCCGGTGCCTCAGTTTGTCTTGCTTTCCTCTTCTGTGTCGTTTCTCCCTTTGAACTATGTTGGCAGCTGTAGCTGGATTTGGTGTTTGGCAAATCAGGCTATTCAGTGGAAAACGCTTTCTTTTCGACATTCTCTCTGGATCAATGATCTTAATGTGTATAGAGAAGACATAGGTGTGGAGAGAGAGGCGTGGCATTTCCCTGGATATGTCTCCGTCCTTTGCATAAACATTACATCATTAAACTATCCTTTTCACTTTTTTTTCTGGATGGCTGAATATGGCAAGAATACCTGGCAGTGTCGAATATTAGGAGAACAAATGTTGAGTCCTTATTCAGGGCCACCCTGGTGGCACAGTGGTGTGCGCTGGGTTGTGAAGCTGCCTGCAACTTCTGCAGCGCCAGTTTGATCCCTGGCCGCCAGGCGAGGGTCCCACATGCCGCGCAGACCTCTCCTGCCACGCCTGCTGCTCCCCTCAGCAGTGTATTTCGTCAGTCTGCCTGTTCTGCTCCCCGCTCTGGCTCTGGTGAATTCTCTCACCCTCCCGCGCTTCTGACTGTACCCAGTGCTTGTATAAATAAATAAATAAATCTTTATAAAAAAAAAAAAAGAGTCCTTATTCATCCCAGCCCCATTGATTGAGCACCTGCTCTGTGTCAGGTACTGAACTAGGAGCTGAAGATACAATAAACAAGTCAGTCTCCACCCTCAAGGCCTTTTCTTTCTCTTAGAAAGGGGAGCCATAGAAACTTAGTGACCTTAAGACTTGCCAGAGCAAGAGCCAGCTGAGTTCTTATGCCAGAAACAATTGGATGAACATGGCAGTTTGCGCAGTCAGAAGCAGTCAAGTAGGAGGTGACAATTGTGCTCATACATAAAATGGATGATTTATGAGTGTTTTCTATTGGGGATAAGAAAGCAAGAGAAATATGATTTGTAAGTATTTATTGGATTCATCACTTATTTTAACATTTCCCATATGCTCAGAAGATAACATCCATGGAATAGATTTTCTCAGTTACACCCTGAAGGGCCTGCTCTCCTATTTGCATCTCTTCCTGTGATGTCTGCTAATATGTGTTATACATTTGTCCTAAACAAAAACAACCAATAAAAAACACACACATGACAATTCAAGTGGCTTGGAGACCATATTTTCTTGGGACTATATTTGCTATAAGGAAGTCAATGAAAGGTGTAGAATCAGACATGACCTTCAATTTCTAGTGCACTTCGGAGCCCCTTAAGAGTTCTTGTGTACTTGTTGATTTTTTTTTAATTTATTTTTTTTGCTCAAGAGGATCATCATTCAGAGGTTACAAAGAAAATAACATGATGCTCAGTTTCTTTTTCTTTATTTTCTTACATTGTTGTTCATTTTTGTATATTTGATTTCTCCCTTCAAGTGTAGTCCCTGTAATTCCCCCACCACCTGGCACCCATGATCCATCACCACAGCCCCAGTGTCTTCCCACCCCTGCTTTGACCCCTCTCTCTCCCCTGCCCCTGCTGTGTGCCTCAGATCTATGGTTTCCCTGCAAGCCTTGTCTTTTTCCTGTCCCTTTGTTGGGTTTCCCTATACTCCGCCTGTAAGTGGGACCGTCTGATATTTTCCTTTTTCCTTCTGACTTATTTCACTGAGCATAATCCTTTCCAGCTCCATCCCTGTTGCTACAAATGGTTTGAGTTTATCTTTTATGATCACTGAGTAGTATTCCATTGTGCATCTGCACCCTGACTTCTTGATTCATTCACCTGTTTGAGGGCATTTGGGTCATTTTCATATCTTGGCTTTTGTCAATAGTGCTGCTATAAACAGAATGCAGGTTTCCTTTCGAAATAATGTCTTCTTGTGTCCTGTTAGTAGGTACCGAGGAGTGGAATCACTGGGTCATCTGGTAGGTCATTTCAATATGAAGAAACAAAGTGTTAGAGAAGCTAAATGACTTTCTTAGATCAGCTCAAGAGTAAGTAGCAGAAGGGCAATGTGAACGAAGCTTTTCCTATACAAGCCTTCGAACTCCAACCTGCTGCTGTTACCTCCACTTGAATCACAGCCAGGAAACAGCACAGAAATATTTTCATGTTTGTCATCTGGTTTTCTAATGAAAATTTGACATTTTCTTTAAAATTTCCCCTAGACAAAGTGACGCTTAAGATATTTAAACAGATACAGCAAGGGCATTTTAAAAAGGTATTTTTATGGTTCCTGCCTGTCTATCAATTTAAAAATGGATGCTTCCTGATGCTTTCATGGAAAACTTGTAGAAGGGTTTTCTGGGTGTGTTTTTCTGAGCTTGTTCAGCTCTACTGAACCCAGACTTTTGGCGAGAATTAGAATTAGAATTAGATGACATGTCTGGACTTCAACAGCCCAGCACTTTGAGTGGAGCAAGCCCACCGCGGGGAGGGCAGCGCGGGGTGTCCTTCTCGGCGGGCCCTGACAGCTGTGCTGGTGCTGTGCTCACAGCAACCCTCCCCCACCCTCCTCTGCCCTGGCATTTGTTCGTGGGAGTCTCTGCCTGTTCATGGCAGGAAAGGCACGAGCACAGTGGCCCCAGGCATGGCACTGAGCTCTCCAGGAAGACTGCATGTAGATCCCATGCACCCCCCGAGTGCCCCCTGCTCTTTCTGGAATCTGGCACAGGCAAACTCCCAGATGCAGAGAGTAGATAGGGGCTGAGCAAGTTCTGGGAAGGGGGCAGGGTGTGGGGGAGTGAGGGCCAAAGGGGTGTAAGTTTCAGTTACGCAAGAAATTCAGTCCTGGAGACTTGATCTACCTACGATTTCCTTAGAGGGTAAATGTCTGGTCTTCTAAACACACACACAGACACAGTAATACTAAGCAGGGGTGGGGAATGAGGGTGCGTCTATGACCTTGATGATGGTGATTGTTTCACAAGCATATACTTATCTCCAAACTCAAGCTGTAGATACTAAATAGGAGCAGCTCTTTGCCTATGGTCATGCCACAATAAAATGGCTTAACAATATTATTTTTAAAAGAAATACCTAAGTTCTTGGCCATACTTTTCCTTCTGCAAGGGAAGACACGACAGTTCCTGCCCCTGGCCTCATCTTGCCCTGGATGTTTTTCCTGCCGCTGCTGTCCTTCTCTGAGCCCTTTGCCACTTTAAAACTGGAGTTATTTTTCCTTCTGGACTTCTAGAAATGATCACCTCATTCTCCCACTTAGCCTTAGAAGGCTCAGTGTGTCCAATTCAAGAGGAAGTCCAAATTTGAAGAATACAGGGTTCTGAGATGACCCAGTCATGGACATCAAGTGACCTTCCTCTGCTCACCACTGCCACGGACAGTGTCCCCACGTGCTAGTTTGTGTGACCTTCTCTTTCTGAGTCAAGGTCAACATTCTCACAGCACAGATTGTGTGTGTGCTCTTTCCCAGCCAGGACATCATCTGATCTCACTTTGGACCTAGAAAAGTGTCTTGATTCATTCTGGGTCCCCTTTAAGACCTTCCTACTGTGGGCTGACTGCCCTTTAGAATTACCTGCCAGGAGCCAGGACATGCGCGTCCATGCAAGGACATTCAGCATGACTCTGGAGCGACAAGGCAGTTACTTTTGTATCTATGTCAACCATTGGTTTAGGGGCTCCTGATGGGCACAACCAGAGCTCCTGCCTAGTGCCTGGTCTTGAGGGACTTCCCTGGGTCAAAGGCCCCAGGTCAAATCACCACATGGACAGTCTGAAAAGTTTTGAACAAATGGTCCTACATTTTTATTTTGCATGGAGTGTTGCGAGTATTGGAGAGGGTGCCACCCTGAAGTGGACCAGGGCTCCTTCAGATGCATCTTGACCTCAACCAGCACCCCATCTTGCCTCCTCTACAAAAGCTTGTTGAAAACAGAATAGAAATGAGTGGCCAAGTGACTGGCTCCATGAAAATATGTGAGAGCAGGAAACAGGCTCAGAACCCATCTCAGAAGTGAGGGATACAAGGTTTCCCAAGATCTAGATGCCCAGCTTTTAAATTCCAAGGCTTTCCATAAACCACACTTACTACTTATTGGGCAGTGACATATTTCTTCCAGAAGCAAATAACAGACTTCAGGGTACAGCTACCTCTGGGACTGCCCTGAGGCATGGGAATGGAATCTCTAGTAAAGATGGGAAGCTGGGCCTGCCCTCTGGAAATGCACATGATGTGAGATTCTTGGCATTCTTTTTGGGGTTGCCACACATTTGGCCAGACTAGCCCCCACACTGGGTTTCTTAAGGAATCATATTTGGTTATTTCTAGACCAAGTTGCTCTAGGGAGAGGAGACAGGATTATCCTTGCCTTTGAGTGAGAGCAGGAGTGGGAAGCTACAAGCAGAACAACTTATTTCCAAACAGCATCTTGACCCTTATATCCCTGTCAGTCAGGCCTAAATGACTATGCCCATGATAGAACGACTTCTCTTTTCCTTTCAGAGAATTGGAAATTTAGCACTCTTGCCTTCAGGGAAGGAATATTATTCTTTTTTGTTTGTTAGTTTGTTTAAATAAGGTTTCTTTTTATTTATTTATTTATTTATTTATTTATTTATTTATTTATTTATACAAGCACTGGGTACAGTCAGAAGCGTGGGAGGGTGAGAGAATTCACCAGAGCCAGAGCAGGGAACAGAACAGGCAGAGTGACGAAATACACTGCGGAGGGGAGCAGCGGGCAGCAGGAGAGGTCTGCACGCTATGTGGGACCCTCACCTGGCGGCCAGGGATCGAACCGGCACTGCAGAGGCTGCGGGCAGCTTCGCAGCTCGTCACTGAACCGCTGTGCTACCGGGGAGGCCCCAGAAAAATTATTCTTAATAAACAGTTGCTAATAATTTTTTTTTAAATCATGCCGTATCATCTTTATTTAAGCATCAAGACTCTTCCATCCACCTAGTAAACATTTCACCCACTGCTCTGTTTGGCTGCCAATCTCTTGTCTCTTTCTTCAGCAATGGTGAGGCGGATACCTTTTCCTCGGGGAAGAGAAATCCATGGTTTGTTGCCTTTGCCAATAACAAAAATGTTGGAAAGGCGAGTGGCAAAACTGTTGCCATTAGCATCTTTTACATGAACTACATCAAAAGAACCAGGATGTCTCTCTCTGTTGGTTATCACACCAATTCTTCCCAAGTTAGTACCTCCGGTTACCATGCACAGGTTACCAGTGTCAAACTTGATGAAATCTGTCATCTTGCCAGTTTCCAAATCAATCTGAATGGTGTCATTCACTTTGATGAGGGGATCAGGATAGCGGATGGTATGAGCATCATGGGTGACAAGATGAGGAATTCCTTTGGTGCCCACAAATATTTTTCTCACTTTACACAACTTGTACTTTGCCTCCTCGGGTGTAATGCGATGAACAGCAAAATGACCCTTAGTATCATAAATCAGTCGGAAATTCTCTCCAGTTTTGTCAATGCTGATGACATCATAAAACCAGCAGGGTAGGTTATATCAGTGCGGACCTTGCCATCTATCTTAATGAACCTCTGCATGCAGATCTTCTTCACCTCATCTCCTGTGAGAGCATACTTAAGCCTGTTCCTTAGGAAAATGATTAGAGGAAGACATTCTCTCAGCTTGTGGGGACCGGTGGATGGACGAGGAGCAAACACCCCGGTCAGTTTATCCAGCATCCAATGCTTTGGAGCCGCCACTCGCTTCAGATGCTTCTTGGGACCACGAGCCATGGCTGCGGTAGGCACGGAAAGAGGCTAATAATTTTTTTAAAGGACTATAAGGAGGATATTTTTCAAGCAAAAAAGAAAAAAAATGTAGGCCTTTATGAGTGGAGAAAAGGAAAAAATGTAGGTCTTTATGAATGGAGAAATTTCTTTCGAGGGCTGGAGAAAGGAAGAGTCATTCAGGACGGCACATAAAACTTGTGTTGTATTAGTGGGGAAGCAGCCATGGGCAGCAGGTCAACAATAAAACTTTATTTACAAAAAACTGATAGCAGGCTGGATTTAGTCCTTGGGCTGGATTTTATTGACTCCCTCTTTGAAAAAATGACGATACCCTAGAAGCAACTTTATGGAAATGTTTCCTTTAATAGTGTTCATAATAATCAAGCATCTTACTCAACCATCAACAATAAAATGGTCGCATACATTGTTTTATATTCAAGCAGTGGAGTACTACATAGTAGTGAAAAAGAAATGCTCTCTAATCACATACATCAGTGTGAACTAACCCTGGCACAGTGTGCAGTGGATGGAGGAGGGCGCAGGAGACACACATATCACATGATTCTAAGGTTCAGAACAGGTGAGCAGAATACATTCAGGGGTACATGCAGGCATCCCATTTTTGGGAAAGTTAATAGTGTGTCACTTATTTTTATGAAAGACTTACATTAGTTCCTGTTTTCAACAATGGAGAGAAATCCAGAGAGGGTTTTTGCTTTTACAACAAAAAGTGAAAAGCATTTGTTCTGCAACAATCGTTCTAGAGGCTGCATTCATCTAGGAACTACTTCTACACACTATGTATTTATGATGGCATTCCTACTTTTTTACTGGGTGTGTTCGTTTAGGTTTTATGTATTATTTGGTATGATTTGGTAGGCTATTTTTGGGTTCTGGTTGTTAAAAATATTTCATATAAATTAATGGTAATTGCTTGCTTTGTGCCATTTCAGCTTATGGAAGGGGGGTATACCTGTATACAGGTGCAGAGACTAGAGGAAAGTAGTGGATAATTAAGGGTGGTTGGAGTTATATGGGGGAAACAAAGAGTCTGAGAATGGGTAAAATTCTGGGAGCTTGGAAAGTACTGGACAGTACTGTTTCTTAAGCTGCTCTGTTGAACGTGTGTGTACGTGTGTGTGTGTGTGTGCATGTATTAAAAGGCAATGCATTTTTATTTTTTTTAAGAATTTAATTATTTTTTAATTTAAATTTTATTTTTTATATTCCCCATACAATTGCAACCCCCTTTTTTGACCCCAAGCCCTCCTTTCCCTGCCCCCCACCCCCCATAGAGTGTCTCTGGTTCATAGTTGTTTGTTGATTTTAATTTTTTTTCTTTCTTATAGTTATTCTTTTTCCTGGTTCCTTATTTAAGTTTTCTAGATTCCTGCTATGAGTGAGACCATCCGGTATTTTTCTTTTTCTTTCTGGCTTATTTCGCTGAGCATGGTCCCTTCCAGCTCCATCCATGTTGCTGCAAATTGCAGGCACGTGCATTTTTAAATGCACTTTTAGGGCATTTTAAAGAATAGGTCTTAGTAACTTGAGCAAGACCTTTCACCCAGTAAGTGGCAGAAGTGGGATTTGAACTTTGTTCTCTTATGCTGTAAAGCTCAAAATATGTCCCTTTACTCCTCATGGGCCTGGGTTGAAGCCAGTATCATTTTATTGTTGTCCTTGCTCTTAATCATGTCTCTATTTATACTGAGATACCACAACGCACATTTGCACAGCCTTCATTTCTACCCGAATCAGTGAAGCCTGTCAAGTTAATTGGTTGTGACACTCGGCTTCCAGAATGTGTAATTATCAGCTGCATTGAGTGGGAAGTTCAGATGACAGTTAATAGTACATGTAGACAGAATTCCGTGTGTTGTTGCAACTGAAGAACGAGCCAAGAATGTAACATTAATCAAAATGCCAGTGTAGTGTACCAGAGTATTGTTCTACGTGGAAATCTAAGCCAGAGCAATCTATAAACATTCCTATTTGTAATTCACAGCCTCTGTGCATCGTCTCCTTTTTTGCTCCAGATATGGAAGATCAGTACAGATGGAAAAATGTCCCTACCCCAACTCCACCATGAAATCAAGTTTCCCA
The DNA here is from genome assembly GCF_014898055.3 of Talpa occidentalis. NCBI lineage: Eukaryota > Metazoa > Chordata > Mammalia > Eulipotyphla > Talpidae > Talpa > Talpa occidentalis. The sequence continues at coordinate 16,300,448 of NW_026555331.1, read as the reverse complement.
TCCCTGATACCTGCCGCAGGCGACAGGTGAGTCAACCAAGCAAACGTTAAAGTATAAGCAACAAAGGCTCTAAAAGTAGCAGGCCATGGCTGATATTGTGCCAGGAGCTCTTGGAGTACTTGCAGTGGAAGGGTTTTGTGGCTAGACAGTCAGTTTGTGTCTAGGCTCTGCCACTTAGAAGTCATGTGATCTTGATCTTGAGTAAATGGCTTCACTTGTATCTACATCCTCACTGGTAAAAATTGGTGAAATGGCACAGTTTTCAACCCTGGCTGGTTATTAGAATCTCCTGGAGAGGTTTAAAAAACATCAATATAATTTTCTCACTTGTCCTGGACCAACTCATCAATTTGAAGTCAAGAAAAGGAGCAAACAGGCCTCCCCAGTGGCACAGCGGTTGAGTGCTGGGTTGCGAAGCTGCCCACAGCCTCTGTAGGGCTAGTTCGATCCCCGGCCACCGGGCAAGGGCTCCACATGGCACGCAGACCTCTCCTGCCACGTCCGCTGCTCCCCTCAGCAGTGTACTTCATCAGTCTGCCTGCTCTGCTCCCCACTCTGGCTCTGGTGAATCCTCTCACCCTCCCGCACATCTGACTGTACCCAGTGCTTGCATAAATAAACAAATAAATCTTAAAAGAAAAGGAGCAAACAGCATCTTGGCATTTTGGGAATGCTTAATATATATATTTTTTAAGTAGGGCAGAACTTATGCCTTATGTGTGATTGTGAGACTCCTGGCCTGGAAGGAAGGACCTTATAAAAGTGCCTGCTTAGATTTTCTCCTTGGTGATGGGACTATAATAGCCAGAGCGGGGAAGTGACCCAGTTAATATCCAATGGTCAGTTAGACGGAAGAACCAACTCTAGACCAAATGTCTCAGCCTCTAGCCTTGTACTCATTAGAGAGATCTTGAACCTCTTCAATCTGAAAATGACAAAGACTTTTTGGAAGAAATAGTATACTTCTTACTTTCTGAAGTGCTGATTTAGATGATAAATTATGCGTTACCTAATATTTAAAAATGTGTTACAAGAAAAGAAATGAAACAAGCAGGTTCCTGTGTATGGGTCTCTGTTTTTGGGCTCTGCCAGCAATGGTCCATGGGACTGGAGAGTTCTAAAGAGAAATGAGCAGTAGTGTCACAGGCTCGCCAGTAACCTTCTTAGTGGCACTGTGTAAATGCACTGACAGAGAGAGGATATTAGTACTAGAGTGTTCCAATCCTCTCTGCAAAACATCTGATCTAGAGTTGTAAGGAGACAATATGGAGTTTGCAAAAAATGAAAGTCACCCAGAAGAGGAGCAAAGGATATATCTGAGTCATGCTGACAACTGCAGAGGATACACACAGTTGACATGGCTATTAGAGATGCTGCTAAGTGACTGTGTTTCCAGATCCTATCCTGGGCGGTGTCAGCCCATCATGGCTGGTGTTTCCCACGGGATCATTTCATGGAAAACCCATAAAAGTTGACTTTCCTGTTCCTTTCTGCCCCTAATGCTGACAGCAAAGATAAGATCCACATCAGCCTTCCTTCTCGGGCTACTTTCAGTGCCAGCCACTCTTTATTACAAAATATAAACGGAATGAATCTGTTCTTAAAACCTACAGCCATTCTAAGGTAGGCCAGAAAGGACAGCCACGGCTAATTGCAAATATCAGTAATTGACAGTAGCAAAACCTATGAAATGGCTTTGCCTTGGAATGGACTTTTAATTTGTCCAGTATTTTAATGATTTGATTTTGTTTTGTTTTGGAGAATTGGTTCCTCTCTTCTCATAAAAAAAAGTATTTCCTCTTACTTCATGTGGTTTATCTGCATGCAGAGAATGACCTTTGTATTTGGCTTCTGAGACAATATTCCTTTTTCTTGTGTCCTCAAAACTGTTGCATAGAAATATTGTGGCTCTTTGCTCCTGACCTCACTTAGGAAAGTGAGGATAATGATAGAACTTCATTAGCATATTAATCACTGGGTTGAAGGAAAAATCATGATGCATTTTTGCATTGTCAATTACTGATACTTGTAATTAGCTTTTCGCCAAATCAGATTTTCATTTTCCTTTGTGCGTTTACCTTTTTATACCATTGTTTATCTCTTTAGGTTCGATATTTTGGCTTTGATTTGTAAAACCTTCTTTTTTTTAGTTTTGATGTGGAAAAGCTTAGTTTTCCCACCAAGCTCTATATACTCTCCTTTTTGATATCTCTTCTAATCCTCATTAACAGTTGTATGTGCCAGGCATAGCACTAAACACTACAAAATAAAGATACGAAAATAAAGATGACACAGCTCTTACTCCTGAGTTATGGCAGGACTTAGAAAATAGATGTTACGGTTCAGTACATTAAGTGTGGTGGGAACCCAGTGAAGAAATCAAACAACTGGGCTGCTGGGAGTGGAGAGGAAAAAACTTCCATAGTGGAAGTTAAGTTAAGCAGCATTTTGGAGGATGTGCAGGAGGTTGCCAGATGGGGTCAGGCTGGAAGAAGACAAAAGAGCAGCTTGCAAAGTGCTGGGAAAGGAATGGATTGCGTCAGGATGGCAAGTGGAGAGTAAGATAAGTGATCTAGATGCACTTGGCAAGGGAGGTCTAGACAGAGCCAGACTTTTTTGCCTTTTAAGGAGTTTGAAGACTTCTATAGGGAGAGTAGATGAGAGATCCTTGAACAAGGAGATTAGGTGAGACAGAGAGACCAATTTGGACAATGTTACAGCTAAAGAGTGAAAAGATCTAGATGTCTGCAACTACCTGTTGTAGGAAGGTTGGATGCAGTGGGCTAAACTCTGATTCTCTCTTGAAAAAAATGATAGTGTGGGTTGAAGGGGAGAAGAAAACCAGTGGTACTGTTTTTTGGGAAACTGGATTGATGATGGCAATAAGGTGTGAAAATTGGACATGGGAAGAACAATAAAGTTTTGGGCAAAAATGTTTGTGATTCACACATGTCCCAAAGAAGGGATTCTCAATGGCTGAAATGAGTCAGTACAACATCTAAGAGGAATAATCTACACGTATTTGCTACTGTGCTCATGACTGTTTAGAAAGAGTCTTGATCTCTTGCTTCCTATTTCTACACATGATGATTCCCACAAACCACTGCCCCTACAAAAATGAATTGCAGATTAACATGTCAGGTTTTTTTTTTTTTTTTTAAGGTAGTATTTATGACTACAAGCATGAGAATGTTTTGTGTGGTTGGGTGAATTCCAATCATATTTGTAAGTTTATTCTAAAGTCATCAAATTGGTTGTATGGAATTCGAGAGTCTTAATTAGAGGTATGGAGAAGGATGTGGGTTTCTTTGTGTACTTTTTATTGATGTATAAATTACATTTGGTAAACTGAACAGATCATAAGTTATAATCTGATGAACTTTTGAGGTGTGAATGTGGTTATATAGCTCACACGGATGATCCCGATAAAAATAGGGACTAAACGCCCCCCTCATGCCTCTCCCAGTTATCCCACCACCCTCCAAAGCTGACCCCTATACTGATCTCTTTTACTTTAGCTTAGTTCAGCCCCTCTTTGAGCTTTATATAAAAGCATCAGCGAATGTGCATTTTTGCTCAACATTTTGTTTTAAAAGTTTTAAAAAGATTTATTTATTTATGCATACAAGAACTGGGGTGTAGACCAGAGGTGAGAGGAGGGTGAGAGGATTCACCAGACAGAGTAGAGAGCAGAACAGGTGGATCTACTGAAATACACTGCTGAGGGGAACAGCAGGAGAGACAGGAGAGGTCTCCTGCCCATGTGGGTTGTTGTTGGCCGGTGGGGGATTGAACTCCACTGCAGTGGCTGGCGATAATTTGATAGTGCTATCTCGAATCCTTGCACCACCAGGGAGTCCCTGTTTTAAATTTCATCACACCTTGATGTGTAACAATAGTGTGCTACTTTTTTTTCTTGTTTGATATTTTATGATGTGATTATACTAACCACAATTTTTATTTTCAACCATTTCTACCATTTTTGGCTACTACAATAATGTTGCTTTGGACGTTCTTAAATATACCTTTTGCACATATATGTACACACATGTGTTTCTGTGGGAATATACCCAGGAGAGGACTCACTGGGTCATGGGGTTTGTAGCTATTCAGATTTAGTAAGACAGGGGCAAAAGTAATTCGCGCAGTGATTATCACTTTTTCCTCATACCAGCAAGATATGAGAGTTTTAGTTCTTCATACATTCTCTGACCCGGATCACTTCAGTTGCCATTTTTACATTTTAGCTATTTTAATGGGTGTGAGAATTTTTTCACTGTGGTTTAAGTCAGTAGTTTTCTGATGCCATGTGATATTTCATTATCTGTGAACTATCTATTTAAATCTTGTTTTTTAAAGATTTATTTATTTATGCATTGAAGAATTGGGGTGTAGGCCAGTGGTGTGGGGGAAAGGGGAGAGAGAGGATTCACCAGAGACAGAGTGGGGAGCAGAACAGGCAGATCTACTGATATACACTCCTGAGGGGAGCAGCGAGTGAGACAGGAGAGGTCTGCTGTGCCATGTGGGTCAGCTCACTGGGCTGGGATCAAACTCAGGCCATCGCTGTAATAGCGCTGAGACTTAACCCCCAGGCCACAAGGGAGGCCCCCTCTATTCAAGTCTTTTATCTACTCTTTCAAGTTGCATCGTACTTTATCAGATTAATGCATGACAAATATATTCTCACAGCTTTTTCACTCTTATTTGTGATACATTTTGATGAATGGAAGTTCTTCTCACTAAAGTTCAGTTTCTCCTGTTTGGTGTGCTGGAGAGAAGACTCATGTGAGGCAGCTATGGCTGCTGATGGGCCATAGAAATAAAAGGAAAGGGATGAAGCAGATTGGAGTAGAATATATTGGGGGGGGCATATAATAAAGGCTAAAGAGGTCATGACTTGAGGTCAGGGAATTTACATTAGCGCAGGAAAGTGTGACCTCGCCAGGTCGTGTCTGCCCCTTTGCAGAAGACAGACATTTTCTAAGACTTTAATCTCAAGAAAAACTCCTAGATGGAGTCCAGAATTTTGGTTTGATTTTCTTTTCATTCTTTCTACTTGAGCCTAATCTCTGGCGAGGTAGTCAGTGCTGATTCAAAACTTCTGAAGTCTGAGAGGTTGCAGATGGTGTAAAACCAAACCTAAATTGCTTTCAGGATCCAATGAATTAGCCGAGTGCATGTTTTTATGCATTATATGCTTAGTAAATGCTTCATCCTTTCCTTGTACATAATTATATTAACTTAAGTAACAGCATGGGGGGGATTTAGAATTGTGATTAGATGAAAGCCAATGTGTGTGTGTGTGTTCTTTTGTTTTCTTTTATTTTAAAGAATGGGCCATTTTTTTCTATGTTAAGAGAATCTCATGTTCATTTAATTACTATTGCACCATCTGTTTAATTTTACATATGTTGTTTAGGTAACTTCACGTAAGTTACCTGACTTTTTTTCACTCAAATCGTTTCATAAAATCCTTAAGAAAACCCCTCAATGAATAATAGATGATAAATAGAGGTGACCTGAGATGCTCATTATTTTTTTCATTTGATAGATTGAGAGGATTTGAAAATGTTTTGAAGAAACAAAACACAAAAGCAAAATTAAAATGCCCACCACCATCTTTCACGCCCTTCTACCCTTTCTCCCACACCCCACCCTCTTCACCTCTGGTAACCTCAGCTCCATACTAGTGTCCACTAGTTTATTTGTTTATTTTTATTTTATTTTTTAATTTTTTTAAGGTTTATTTATTTATTTATACAAGCACTGGGTACAGTCAGAGGTGCAGGAGGGTGAGAGGATTCACCAGAGCCAGAGCGGAGAGCAGAACAGGCAGACTGATGAAGTACACTGCTGAGGGGAGCAGTAGGCGTGGCAGGAGAGGTCTGCGTGCCATGTGGGACCCTCGCCTGCTCCTGGGATCGAACCAACGCTGCAGAGGCTGTGGGCAGCTTTGCAACCCAGCGCTCAACTGCTGTGCCACCGGGGAGGCCCCATTAGTTTATTTTTACTTTGCTTTAGCAGCTCATGTGCTTTGTTTCCTTATATCCCCATACATGTGAAATCAACCAGTCTTTATCTTTCTGGTTAACTTAGCTTTGCACGATCCCTTCCAGTTCCTAACAGTTTGCTGCAAATAGCAAAATTTCATCTTCCTCTATAGCATCAGTATTCCACTGTGTAGATATTCCACATCTTCTTTATCTACTCAGTGGGCACTTAGGTTGCTTCTACATCTTATCTTCTATAAATAATGCTGCAATGAACATTGTGGACCATATAATTCTTCAGGTTGATAGTTTCTTATTCTCTGCCTAGATACCCACAAGGGGGACTTCTAAATTGTATGGTAGATTATCTCAATCTCCACAATAAAAGTTGAGTTTTATCACTATTTTACAGCTCAGGAAACAAGGATTCAGAGATGAAATACTTTGTCTAAGAACCCAAAGTCCATCTTTAAGTTATATTTTCATTATGGAATCCCTGATACTGTTTTGAATTTTAGGATTAAGAATTACTCACCATAGGTGCGCAGACCTCTCCTGCTGCCCACTGCTCCCTTCAGCAGTGTACTTTTCAGTCTGCGTGCTCTGCTCTCCCCTCTGGCTCTGGTGAATTCTCTCACCCTCCCGTGCTTCTGACTGTACCCAGTGCTTGTATAAATAAATAAATAAATCTTTAAAAAAAATATAAGAAGACAAATCCGCTTTAAAAAAAAAAGAATTATTCACCATAATAAGCCTCTATTCTAATGCACCCAGTTTTTGAACACATAAGAATGGTGTTGTAGTGGTTGACCCTCAGCTAAAATTCTCAGTTGGTGATTTATGAGAACTTGTAACAGAGCTGTTAAGCCTCTGTACCTCATTTCCCTTAATTGTTAAGTAGAATAAATAAATCCTACCTTTGACATTTTTGTTCTATAAAACAAACTCTGAGATTGTAAGAACAAACAATTGGTTAGTAGAAGGGAAGGGGCAGGGTAGAGGCTAAATTGGATAAAAGATGTGTAGTAGAGGATAGAAGCTGGAGTTTTGGTGGTAAACAGTACAGTATTGCAGGTGTTGACTTATAGTGCTGTACACTTGAGACTTACATCACAAACTCATGTTACTTCAATCAATTTTTAAAAGTTGTTTTACCCTTTACCGTTGTTTATTCTTTGGTGCACATATGATTGATTTCATAACCTACAATGTAGGAGTGAGTGATGCCCTTTAACAATTACAACTTGGTCAGACTTTGTCCCTAATTCCATGCTTTCATCCTGCTTTGTGGTTTAACAGGTATAAGGCCCCTTTATTTTCTCATCTCCCAATCCCAAAACAATTTAGTCAGGAGTCAGTCTTAGTTATGTTTACTTTCCTCTTCCATTCTTGTCAGCCTCTGCTGTCTCTCTCCTCTTTTCTAGTATTTTTTTTCCCCAGAATCCCTTGTTCTGATAAAAGACACCTTGAGTTTTATTTAGAGAATCAGTCCTCTTAAACTCTGTCTAATATCCTTGGATTGTGGCCATAAGCCCTGTCTTCATCCTCACCAACCAGAGAGCTGGAGGAATGACCTTGGCCTCTGTGATGGGTTCCTGGACAGGCAGGAGACACACAGGGGTTCCTCAGAGGGGATCCAGGATTTATTCGCTCGAATGACTGGATCTCAAAAGAGCCCTCTTTACTCATCTAGCTTGCTCTGCAAATAGAATGCAAGTTTCAAGCTGCTGGAAATATCTTGTTGGCTCCAAACGAGAACCTATCTGAAAATGCATCCAAATACTGAGGAGTCCTGAAGCAAGAACTAGAAAGACAGCCATGGACTTGATGACATTTTCTGAGGCATTGGTTCCTAGACTTGTGTCCATTCTTGAAGGTACCAATTAGACCAGCACTCATTGTTTTCACCAGCTTGAGAAAGATTTTTATTAATTGAAACTGAACGAGTTCTGATAGGACTCCTATCAGAGTGGTGGGCTGGCCTTTATGAACTCCATTTCTTCTCATGGGCTGTTGTTCTCAGAACCCATAACCTGTATGAGCTCACCTCCTGGTGTCACCTTACTAGAAGGGAAGGGGATGGGTAGGGGCTAAACTGGATAAAAGATGTGTAGCGGAGGATAGAAACTGGAGTTCTATCCAACATGATTGCTACTGGCTCAATGGGTAGAAAAGCTTTGCCTGAATCATTGCTAGCAAAGTATGTTGTTTCATTGTGTCCTTGACTGGTGGTGATAGGAATAGTTACAAAATTAGATTTAAAATGAACAATACTTACCCAAACCCTAACTTGATTTACCAACTCCAAATCTTTGCTCAATTGTCTGTTTAAGGCTCAACTCCTTGAAAATAAAAGCAGCCAACTGTTGGGCATTATACACAATCTGCTGTACAATCTGTCTTCTGTTGGTGCTTTTTACCTTTCAATTTTTAACTAGATATTTAAAATGCCGTCAGTGTCTCAGTTCATCTGTCCCTTTATTCAGCATCCACGATATGCCAAGCTTGGTGCAATGGGAACATAATGGTGACAAGATATCCCACCTGCTTATCTGGGGCTCATGTCCTAGATATAGACCTTTATTTTCATAATTGTACACATCAGCTCTATCCCTGGGTACATGCAATATCAAAACTTGACGGGGAGGCAGGGATTGGCAGGACACTCACTTGAAGAATCACAGTAACCTTAAAGCTCTAGGATGCAGGCCAGCAAAAAGGCTACAGAATTGATACTGAGAATCTTCTTGCTCTCCAGTAGTGTTGTCACCAGGATGTCCATCTCTGCTTTCCATAGAGCAAGGCTTACCCACTGCTTAGGAGGATAGGCAGCTCTCAGATCCACCGCTCACTAGCTGTGAATCCCTAGGCAAATTTCTTAACATCTCAGTTTCTGCCTCTGCAAAATGGTACAGCATGTCTACCTATTTGGGTGGCTGTAAGGACTAAGTGAGGACATGCATTTAAGCACTTATCACTGTGTCTGGTCAGTGGTCAATTCTCAGTAAATGACAGTTTTTCTATTATTCCTTGTTTTCTAATTATTTGGCTAGGAAGACCAAAGAGAAGATGCCAGTTGACTTGTCCTTTCAGAACCAACTTAAATGCATTCTTGTTTTTGAGGAATTAGTCTAATTTTACCTTTATTATAGTAGATGTATTGATTTTCCAGAAGCTTTTCTGTTTTCTTCACAAAAACAGGAACCATGTCATCATCATTATTTTATCACCAAGACTTGGAATTGTGTATGGTGACACATTGCTTTTTAAAATAGTGATTTACTTTTTAAAATATTTAATATTTAAGTGATTTACTTTGAAATGGTTCCTATGACTGTTGCTTATTGACTGTAGTGGGTCAAAGGCAGAAGCATGGAACTAGCTAGATTATTAAACTAGGGAATAAGCAAAGGAGACAGAGGTGGGCAGAGATGGTAGAATCTGATCATATTCAGAATATGCTTTGGAACTAGGGCCGCATATTTGGAAGAAAATGAAGAGTAACAAGAAATAAACAATAAAAACTAAAAGAAAATAGTTTTGTGTTCTAGGAGGATTAATTCAAGGGATGAGTTGTGGTTGATGATAACTGGTTTGGCCTGTAGATGGCTCCATTTTCCCAAAGAAACTGAAGGGTATTCTATGTTTTCTAGAAATGTCCTGTGCTGCTGCATGGCTTTCCCAGACTGACATTATGGCTTCACTGTAAATTAATAAGTAGTTTGGGCTTTCTTTGTTCAGATAGAATTATATACTTTGGCTCACATTTCTAACATAAATTCTTCATTTTTGAGCCACTATTTGAGAACTACTAAGAAGCTTGAAAAGTCAGGGAAAATTTGTGTAGGTTGATTACTTCAATGGGTTTCCAAAATGTTGAATATACCCATTCATTCATTCATTCATTTGTTGCATGTCTGTTATGCTCTAGGTACAATGTGAGAGGCAGTAAAAAATATTACTGTGAATAAAAATGCGTTTTCTGTCCTTCAATATGACTTAAATAACACCAAGATACAAGTTTTAAGGCAAGATTTTAAAATATATTTACCATGTACAAGACACAGTGCCTTAGCACTTTATATACATCCTTTCTAAAATCTTCCAAATAACCCTGTGAGGTGTGACCTCAATCCTTTCATGCTCCCATCCTATCCCATGTTATTATTCTGAAAGTAGGAGATGATTTAGAGTCAGAGGTCAGATACACAGTCTCCTCTACCCACCAAAATCCATTGTTTCAAATTATCTCAAGGTGGATATAAAAAAATTGAGAGGAAGAGGGTTGGGAAGAAAACTTTTGGCAGCTCCTGACATAGGAACTAACTGGGTGCAAACAGGAAGCAAAGATTAGCAAATAGGCAATAAATAGGAAGCAAAAGGCCAATTACAAGCAAAGACACCAGAAGTCTGACCTGCAGAAGCCTTTGATTTCTTGATGACTTGGCTTTGAAACATACAATGTGTATGGGTTAGGGACAAGAGCAGAAACAGAAGTCCTTATAATGCATGCCATTTAAAAGTGATCAATCTAGCTAACAAGATATTAAGTAAATTTTTTTCTATCTTCCTACTTTTTCTTCACAATCTTATCTCTGGCCTGTATCTATCAGAGGGCCTTGTAAGCAAATGTAGATATTCTATTCCTTCACTGCATTTCAGATCCGTACTCAACCTTTGTCTTTTCTGTCACCAAAAATAGCTTAGACACTTAGTTATCGCTACTGGTACTGATGTGGCATAAATTCAGGACAATATGTTTCAAGGCAACCAATTATACTTGGGTTCTTTTGCCTCTCCTCCATTCTGCATCTCACTTGTAGTTGCCACTATAGCCATCAGTAGTGAAAAATGTATTTGTTCTCTCAGGAGCGATCTTGTACTATTGAATCACATAAATTTGTTTGCTTATCAGTAAAGTCTGTGAGTTTCTTGAGGACAGGGCTGATGGGTTTATTCATATCTTCTAAAAAAATATATGCATAGAAGAATTGGGGTGTGGCCAGACGTGTGGAGATTAAGAGGATTTACCAGAGATGGTGTGGGGAACAGTACAGGTGGATTGGCTGAAATATACTGCTGAGGGCAGCAGCGGGGGAGACAGGAGAGGTCTGCTGAGCCACGTGGGTTATCTTCCTGAGTGGGGATCAAACTCAGGCCGCTGTGGTGATAGTGCTGAGACTTAACCCCTACTCCACTATTCTTATCTTGATTTTGCAGCATCAACCATCTTGTCTTACACAAAGTAAGTATTCAGTATTAGTTGAGAATACATGCGTGCATAAATGATTGGATGAATAGATGTATCTTTCCAGTGTTTGGGCTCCATATAATAAATTAGGAATATACCAAGATTTCTAGGTTTTCTTCCTTAAGAGAAACCACACTAAAATTTGGATAACTGGATTAGAATAAAAGGTTCAGAAATGTGTCATCTCTGCAGAGGCCTGAAAAATAGTCAGCCCTGTTTGTATTTCAAATTGACCAGAAATATTTGGATTTGCTTCAGTTCTAGAAAGGGATAGGGTCTGGAGTGAGGTTATATTTTTATCAGCAACAGTTCACTTAATATTGCTTATGTAAGCTTTCTAACGCAATGACTACAGCATATGTTTAGACTTTCCCAAATGTTTGGGCTAAAGAAACCATCTAAATGTTGATGTGATGATTCTCAGTAGTTTTTCCAGAGATTTTTAAGGTAAGAGGATCACCTGGTATGGTTTAGTGACACTGCCATGCCCTTCCATGCTCTCTTGTCATGTTGTCTTTGTTCTCTTAGAAAAACTCAGATTGGTATAAAACATATCTTTATTTTCACATTTCCAACATTACTTTCTTTATGTACATATACTGAAACCATCTGTCTAAATTGTGGCAAAATCTGCCAGTTCCAGATTGGCCTCATTAGTCATTTGAGAACACATAAACAGAGGGATTATGGAAAAATAAATAGATCTTGGATAGATCTTCTTGGCCTAGGAAGGTTTTTCTCATCAGCAGCATCATTGCCAGACATGAAAAGGCACAGGTTTACATCTTTGAAACACTTGGACTTTTTATTCCAGAAAGTGGTTAAAATTTCTCAGGGAACCACTTGATGTTTCATCATATGATTGAATCACTGCATCTATGAACCAAAGGGAAAAACTAGCTTCTTGAGGAACTGTTAAGGTCTTTTGCAAAGCTGCTCCAATAGGGAGAAATCTGTCTAAGGGGTGAGAAGGGATAGAAGGACAGTATAAGTGTACAAGAAGAAGAATAGCAGAAGTTTAATTGTGAGACTGGATTGTAAGAAACATGTACTGTGCATGTGAATCTCTGCCACAGTAGAAGTCTTCTCATCTATTTTCCAGAACAGGACCCAAGGGATAAGTATCATCAGGGGAGATGGTCCAGTAAGCAGAGAGAAGATGCTACTCTGGTATACAATGAGGGGGATTTTCACTTCAGTCCCAACAAAAATAAACAACAAAAAACTCTGTCATCAGACTTTAGTCACATCCTACATTCCTTCATTTGAGATTCACCCTTTTCATTTTCAAGGATTTTATTAGGGTATGTTTGTAGGTCTTGAATCTCAATGACTTAATAAAAGTTTATTTCTCTCTCATGTCAAAGTTGAGTGAAACTCAGATGACTTTCCTTCAGCAGAACCCAGGAGGCCGTGCTCCTTCTATTTTATGATGTTGCCAACATTAGCACATACTCTCTCTTCGCTTCACCTGGAAGCACCGTGAATCTAAGTCCTTGAGTTCAACTTGCCTTCAGTGAGGCTGGGAAATGTAGTCCTGTGCTGCACCCCGCCCTGCAGTGACCTGTTTCCTGCTCAGCAAGTGGAAGTAGTATTGATGAACTGGTTTCTACCCCAATGACAGTTGAGTGTATGATAGATTGAAAATAGGGTCATATTGTTTTCTATTAAGAGGTGAGACCTGTGAACCCACTGCTTCAATCCAAGGTGGCTTTGGTAGCATCTGTTTACCAATAGTTTGTGTTGAAGTGATGTTTGTTACTTCCTAGACCTAGCTTTCTAGAGGTGAGGTCCTGGGAGAATGCTTGGTACTGTCATGGGAAGAGGCTCTAGTCTTCTGGATGATGAGAGGTCACAAGCTGATTGTTGTATGTGAAAGAGCCAACTTGGACCTTCAGGCCAACAGGCTCTCCTCCTGAAGGCAACTGCATGAGTGTGGCAGGTGGAATGAGCAAAAGAATTGCACAGCCAATGAACAGACTTGTGAACAGTAATAAATCACTGTTGTTTCGAGTCACTGAGTCTGGGATGATTTGTTATACAACAATTAAACAAATTGTTAAAACTTGTAGACCATAAAAGGGAGTTGTCCTAAAGCTGAAGCTAGTGCTTTTCAAGTAGGTGAGTTGGTCAGGGCCTTTTCATCCTACCGATAGACTCAGCCGGGACTAATAGGAATGTGGCATTGGCCTGGGTCCCGGAGACCGGGTGTGGTGTGATTGATGGTGATGGTGGTGATGAGGTGTTAACAAGGGAAACAGAGAATTCCAAATAGCAACTTCACCCAACACACAATATGATTTGGAAATATGAATTAGAAAAACTTAGATGGTAAAAATTGCATTTCTTGGTCTGGGAAGACATTTGGTTAAATGTTCTGTGGAAACTTTTAAATTTTGTCATAATGGAAGATTTGCTTTTTAAAAATACTGTTATTTTTTCCTTGTATAGCTCTTATTTTTTGTTTTATTTGTATTTGTTATATTTTTACCTGCATTTAAAACTATTTCTTTGATGTCTCCGTGAGTTGAACAATTTTATTTCCAAAATTTATTGCCTCTTAATAAAACAAAGGTTGTAAGCTTTTATGTATTTTACAGTATTTTTATTTGAGGTTATCCTATTTTTGTTTATAGCTAAATAGTCTATTTTTTTCTTTAACGCAGAGTAATTAGATAGGTGTTCAAAATTTTACCAGTGGTCTTTTCTTACTTCTTTGGTTGTGATTTTCTAATTTTATTATACTGTGATCAGAAGACATGGCTTGCAACATTTTTGCCTTGTGAAGTTTGGTGAAAACTTTTTGTGTCCTAATTTACATTTAATTTTTGTGGCCATGTCAGGGTGAAAACTGATCTATCTTTATTGAGTGAAAAAGAAAAAAATGTTTGAAATCAAGCTTACTATTATCCTTATGATTTGTTTTTTGCTTCTTGAGTTCTGTGAAGGTAATGTTAAAGTCCTTCACTTTTGAAACATTTTAAAATCATATTTTAACATTCAAGAAATATATCTGTTGATGGATACTCCATGACTAAATACATAAATTTACAAATTACAGCATCATCTTTGGGGATTCTAGCTTTCATAAATTAAGAAATTCCCTTTGTCAGATTGGAAGCTTTATGATTTTTTATTAATATCAGCATGCCTATCTTCTCTCATATCTTACAGAAAATCTTTTAAATCCATGTACTTTCCACCTTTCCAGGTGAAGTTTGTGATGTCTCCTGTCAACAGTAAGCCTATAACCATATTCTTTCTTTTATCCCTTTAGCTTTGGTTTTGCTAATTCAATAAAAATCTGATGGTGAACTTGGTCTTCATTCTTAGGTTTGGAAAGACTAAAGAGGAAAGGGACACTTCATGATTGTTTCAGCTTCCTTGTGTGTGTGTGTGGGATTGTGAGTTTTAGGATGTGGTAGGTGAGTGGAAATGATACAGGGAACGGAAGGAAGTCATTGAAGACATATTGCTAAGCCCGTTATTCATGGACAACCAGATGTCAATTCTTCTGCGGAGCTCTGGTGCACAGTAGGCCATAGCTCAGAAGTATCACAGTTGAGAGGTGATAGCTGAGGGAGTTTTCCCCTAAATCCCACTAATGATGGAGGGCTTCTGTGGATAGGGAGTGTATTTTAACTCCTTAGTACTTTCGCCCTGCTCTATACTCAGGCTGAGTAGGCTCCTGTGATTACAGAGAGCCTACGGAGAAGAGTCCAGGGCTCCTGTCTGGAAACTTCCAAATGGCCTTCTCTGGAGTCCAAGTGTTTATTACATTTGGGTAAGGAAGCAACACTGAGATTTGACCATGTCATCAATATCTGAATATTCAAATCTGAATATTTAATGTATCAATGTCAAATAATAAAGCTAGATAAAACTTGTGAAAAAAACTCCTTAGAGGCCCCACTTGTTAAATCTTTAAGTCTCCTTAATATATGTGTATGTTCATTATTCTAAAACTAAAATGTTGTCAATAAATTGTAATGATTTTGAGCTAGGTTAGAATTATGTTCACAGATTACTTTTACCCAATTCTATTGTTTAATGATTATCACCCTGAGTATATTTCTGCAAAATATTTATTGTCCAATGTACAGGTATTTTAAGTTCACATATATGCTATAAAATATTTCTCCCCTTTCTTTTCTTCTCCCTCTATTTTTTTCTCTTCTTCTACCTCCTTTTTTTCCTCCTTCTCTCCCTCCACCACCATCAACACAGGGATACTAAAATTCATCCACCTTCTATCTTATAATCTCCCGGTGAGAGCCTGGTAACCCCCAGCACCTGCCTTCACCAGAATCTCACAATGGTCCTGCACATTATCTTCCCATTTGGGACTTAAGAGTGGAAATCCTGAACTATGGGGAAACGCCAATGTAACATGACTCCGCGGTGCTAACTAATCTCCATCCAGAATGGCTGCCCTGGTTTTTCACTTGCACCAGCAGACTCCAGCTCCTGTATCCCTACCAAGCCCCTGCATTAGTAGGCTGCCTACTTTTTTGTTCATCCATTATGAATCTATCTGGTAATTGTCATTGAGGAAGAGTTCCATGTGCACAAAGAAAAAAAAAGTCATTAAAGGAAAAGCATGGCAGGGCACTTTTGTCTGTATCTTAGAAATAGAATTTGGAAGTTAGCTGCCCATCATCGGAACACAAATTACTACACTCATTTGAATTGATAACTAAAGTGAAACCGTTTCTTAGAGAAAGTAAATCTGGGAACAATGAATTGGTTAGATAATAAGGACTGACTTTGCCAATTAGGTATTATGTTTGTAGTGGATCATTTCCATAAAGTGAGTGGAGTCAATTGTAGTGCCAAGGTCTTGAGAAATACATATTTAAGCCACATGATAAGACAAAATTATTTTATTAAAAATTAGTATTACCAAAAGTGTATTAAAATAGCAATATTTTATTTTCTCAAACCTTTCTGAGGATATTGGGTTAAATAAGGTGTGCTGTGTGAAAGACCAACAGTCATTTAATAAGACTTGGTAAATTTCCCAGAAACTGAGAAAGTGAATGACTCTCCTGGCTGGATAACAAATCACTTCGCAGGTCAGATATTTTCCAATTCCTGGCTTTCAACAAAAGAGAAGGAAGAAATAACTGAGTTGTCAGTTGAGAGACCAGTAAAAATAATTTTAGATGATAGATCACTCTATGAATATTGGCACAAATAACTTGGAGGATATTCAAAGAAATAGATGATAATTCCATTGAAAAGTTCATGCATCTGATTTGACTTATTGTAAAAGCAAAGAATTTCAGAATTACGTCTCTGAAATAAAAAATGGGAAATAGGCATGTTATTGAAAACTGTCCCTTTCTGGTGTCATGTGGTACTCATAGACATATGAGTTAATTGTTTAAAGCAAATAATCTCTTTAAAACATAATCCTCTCCTTGGTGGAGGACAGTGGCACTTCAGTGGTAGGAAAACTATGGTGATGGCACCTCAGGGGAGGAACTCTATATTGTGAGAAACTAAACAAGGGTGTTTAGAAATAAAAAATATAGTTTTAAAAAGGATGAACTTCAAAAAAATGAATATTTTGTTTCATGAGCTTCAAAAGTTTTGCTATATTTTATCTTTCAATTGTGGATAATGAAAATTGTAATTATGGCAGAATCCATAATTATAATTATTTGAAGCCTAAAAATCTTTGCTTTAAAGTTATGTAAATATTTTTGATGTAGAGCATGCTAAGTATGACAAAGAAAATAAGTGTTGGGGGAGGGGAGAATCAGGTGTAGGCTGGAGGCACAGGAGTGAAAGAAATGACCAGAGGCAGAGTGGAGAACAGAACAGGTGGATTTATCAAAATATATTGCTAAGGAGAGCAGTAGACGAGACAGGAAAGGTCTACTGCAGAGTGAGGGTCCCAAGGCTGTATTTATACTCCAGGCATCATTGACTGGTTAGGGTGACAAGTCTTGGTGTGTCCTGACTGATGATCTGAATTAACATAGAGGATCATTAGCTTAATGCCCAGTTTCCAGGGTCATTCCATCCACTTCCTTTATCCATTCAAGCCTCCCAAACTTGCCTGCAGGCCAAGGAATGGGGGCTTCGTTTTTAAATTTAGTAGTGATACCACTACAGTAAGGTAATGCTTTAAATATGAATACATACTATGTTAATATGCTTTGTGTTTATGAAATGGGAATTAGGTTCAAGGAGGAAAAAAAAAATGAGACAAAATTCCTAACTGTTAATGAGGTATCTATAACATGGTTTTTAGACTTACTGGACACATTTGAAAGGGTATTATAACCATATTATCTTAAAATATCAATATAATGTGATATCACAGGCATTATTCATATTTAAACTTTCAATTAAGTGAGGTATCACCTAAATTTTGTGCATTTTAGGGAGATTTAGGATTTTTTTCTCCAATTCAGTTTATGATTGTGCTCTTAGCTCTAAGCTCAATTTAGGGACAACAACAAGAATTGTTGCATTATAAGTATCCATAATGACCAAAAAAGAAAACCCAAACAAATAATATAAATCCCTGGAACTTTTTTTTTGTTTTTGCCAGTCTGATGCCTAGTTTTGTACCCACTCTTATTTCAGAGTAAAATGTAGTAACTCAAATTATTAAAGGTAAGTTATGCCCACATCACCCTCAGAACGGGGTCAACTCAGTTCTAAAATAACACAAGATAGGTTATACCATTGCCTAGAAGTGATTGAAATCCATGAATAATCTCAAAATAATTTAGACCACATACCTGTGCCTTCACTGTTTCTTCCCCCTCTTTTTCTTTTCTAAACCAAGCATACTAGATTGACATTTCACTGCTTCTTATCACATAGATGAGATAACAGGTCCACAGATGATTTGTGTGTGTGTGTGTGTGTTTTACCATTTGGAATCACTTATTAAGGGAATGATTTTAACAACAAACCAGGATGCATGGGCAGGGAGACAAGTATCTCTCCATTAATTCAATGGATAAACTAATTTAACTTTTTTCTAGGTATATGACTACACCTGGAATTTTAGCTGAGAAAATCGTGTTATAGAACGGTGTGCTAGGACTCAGTCATCTATATGTTGATGGGGTTCAGATGTTGGGATCTTTGGTTACCGTAACAAAAGTTCCAACAGTTTCCCTTTCAGTAACACATGGAGAGTTTACTAAGGAAAAGACATTTACATAGATACAGAGAGGTGAAGACTATATTCAAAAGGACAGGTTTCACACAAAAAAGAGAAGAGGTGCCTGCACAGACACAGGTGGGCAGAGAGCTGCCTTGCGCTGGCAGGAGTTGCTCTTATATAATATTCTGTTGTGGGCTTCTTCTCTTTATGGAATTTCATCTATGGTGAAATCTATCACTTTCTAGGTCTGGTTGGGTTGATCTGTAAGGACCGATGTTTCTATGTAATGACCAACAATTCTCCATAGTCCCACCTCTGGTCTGTGCCTACAGTTTTTTTCTTAGCAGTCTATGCCCAAGAATTTTCTGTAGCTGGTTTAATGACTGTTTAATGGCTCATCTTTGCCTGCACATTTCCATCCTGAATCTTCTACTCCAGACTTCTGTCATATAGATAAGAGATTATGTAGAAACAATGAAAATGGTTTTCTGCATTTTGAAGAAAAAGCATTTGTCACAATGGTTAGAAATGAGGAAGAAACCACTTTAAGGTTCTGCCAAGTCTTACCAGTCAGAAAGTTCCAGAAATCATGGCCATGACATTCAGAAATTTAGAGGAGCAAATTCAATGAAGTTCCATGGTATTGTCCAATAAAGTAGGAAAGAACCAGATACTGTACTACTTTTTTGTTAAACATTAAAACAAGGCCTGTGCTCCTGTTTCCTGAAACTGGATTCTTTCTGAATAATACACAGAGGAAGTCAGAAGGTGTTTTGGTTTGGAGAGTGAGGGCTCAGGTCTGTCATTGCAATCTTACCACAAATGTGATCTAAGAGTCTTTATTATATTCTGTCACTGTCTCTGCTCAACTAAAATGAATGTGTATTTGGGGACCTCCAATTACACACAGTGAGCAGAGAGCAATAAAACATTGATTTTTTTATCTAACAAGACAGAAAACTTGAATCAGAAAGTGAAATAAATCAGGCTTTCTCATATTGATGAAGACTAACTGGACCATAATAGAATGAGGGCCCTAAGCGGTAGTGATTTACTGACAAGACTGATGGTCATGTCCTGAGGATATTAGACTGACAATAAAGACATGTTTTTCAGGTTAAGCAGACTTTATAGCAAGTGTATTATGGCCTCCTCAAATTTCAAAGGCCAGTTGAAAGCATGTTTAAATACTAGGTCAGACACAGCCCTAATGAAGCAAGCTTGTAGAAGCACTGTCTTTGAACTCGGAAAGAACTGGACTATTCACTTGCTCTTCTGTGAATAGCAGCTTTAAAGGCAAACATCCCAAGGTTTCTCTAAGTACTGAGAAATCTGTTCTCCCATCCTCACTTGAGGTTTTGTCAACACTCCTACATTTGAATTCCTGGAGTCCTCTGTCTTCAGTTGGGCAAGAGCAGTGAAAAGGAATAGAGGCAAATCCTAGTGGAGTTGGTTTTAAAAGTTACAGTCAATCAAGCATTATGCCATGGAATGGAAGCTGCAAACTCTTTGATAGTGGGAGAAATTAATTGGTAGATGTATTGTTTACTTACATGTGAGTTTTAAGCATTTTTGAACCAACATTGAAAAACCTGAACATTAAGAATACGGATTTTCTATTTTTCAAGAAATATTTGATAACACAGGTACTTTCACTTTAGGGAAACCCAGAGTCCTTCTAGAAGATCCTCTTGGGCAGAACTTGAAAAAAGCCTCCAAGCTCGTTTCCTTTTTCCCCAAGGCTGGTCCATTGAGAGCATGCAATGCTTTTATACCTCCTCTCAAAAGGCAGTGCAATTTCCTTCCAGATGCACTGAAACAAAACTTAGCTGGCATTGTAGCTTGCCCATTGTGCCAACAAATACCAGGCAGGTTCACTGTCAACTCGGGCAGACAGAGCCCTTGGTTAATTTTTCAGGCTGTAATGCTCTCTCATGGAACCAGGTACAGAGGCACATAGGCAGGGAGGCTGGCATGCCAGGAGGCAGGCACAGGCTGAGCAGGTGGGGCTGGGAGGCAAGCAGGCAGTCGAGTCTCCTAGCCCCTCAAGAATCTTTATGCTTTCTCTGGGCTCTTTCTACCATTCTCTCTCTCATGTTATCTGGTGGCCTTGTCACTGTGGTCACGCATCTGTACAGTGCAAGGCACAGTGATATCTTTTAACTAAATTGTTACTTAGCATTCATTAGAAAATTCAAGGAGGAATGCAGCAAAGAACTGAAAATTTGAACACAATAAACCAATTTTTTTTTTAAGATTTATTTATTTATTCATACAAGCACTGGGTACAGTCAGAAGCGCGGGAGGGTGAAAGAATTCACCAGAGCCAGAGCGGGGAACAGAACAGGCAGGCTGATGAAGAAATACACTGCTGAGGGGCGCAGCGGGCGGCAGGAGAGGTCTGCGCACCATGTGGGACCCTCGCCAGCGGCCAGGGATCGAACCGGCGCTGCAGAGGCTGCGGGCAGCTTCGCAGCCCAGCACTCATCCACTGCTCCACCAGGGGAGGCCCCTTAGTTTTTTTTTTTCCTTCAACCTCCTGGTTATTATTTTTACCAGATTATTTTTTTTCCCATCTGAATAGACTCAACATTACCCATTCACTGTTCATGGTCAGTGGAAGAATCCTATTTTATGCAGACTGGAAAATTCATAAATATTTATGAAATATAGCAAAGATTTTCCCATCTTCTTTGTATCTTGGGTCTATTTTTTGCAGTGTTTCTCAGGGATGAATGTTTGCATAACAATTAGTCTTTCATGATCTAAAAGTGGAGTAATAGCACATGAATTGCTACTTATTCATTTTGTAAAATTACAAATATAGAAAGCTTCTGTTTCACTCTAGAGAATGCAAGAATTTTGCTTTTCAGTTGTATACACTTCCATGTTTTTATTCAGACTAGGAAAAAAAGGATGGAACAGCTATTTAATTAAATTTTCTTCTTAATCACTGATTGTATTAACCATGGTTTACTGTCTCTTTTATCCAAAAGGATAAAACCTTCTAATTTGAATGTTCCCTTATGTTACTTTTTAATTTGGTCAAGCTGATGAATTACAAATGAAGTTCACACAAAAAAACATATTGTCCCCCCAAATATTGCTTAATTTTAAATTTATAGACACGTTGAGACTCCTACCCTCTTGGTGGGTATTGGAGGACTCACTACCTCTTCTCTTTTGTATTAATTTTAGTATAAATAATAATATTTGTATATTAAGAGTATGAAGACTTCACCAACTTGTTCTTGGTTCTATATAGTTTTTCAGTTTAAGAGTGACAATCCTTCCTTTTCAGCATTACAGAAATCAAGAACTTGTAAGCAGATTGATTTGAAAAGGTTAGATTTCACATGAAGAATATATATCCCGGCTTGGCTAGGAACCCAAAGTTGAAGAAATTTAAAAAGAGACATCAACAGAAGGGAATATGAACCATGTTTTTATGTCCATAAAATTCAGTCAATATTTTGAGTTGAGCAGATGATTGATTAAAATAAATATTTTTGGCATCCTAACAACAAAGTTTAGCTTGCATTATAAGAACGCAGTTCAATATCATTTTATTTATGGAGTAACTAGAGGAGCAGCTTAATTTTTTTCTTTACTAGAAGGGTGGGAAGAAGAGACATTAATTCATTTGTAATTCAGTACAATTCAACAATTTTTATTGACTACTTTTTGAACACATTTTACCAATCACTGCAGTTAAGTAACGCTTAAATCAAGTACATGATTCGACTTTTAGTTTTAAGCAAATTGATTTTGTTAAAGAAAGCAGGGGGATTCTGTCACTTGGGCAAAGATGTCAAGTATGGACCTGCACTGTGGTCTACTTTACTCCACCTAGAGTCACATGACTGTCCTCATGTGGCACAGGGTAACTGAGCAACTGGAATCCATTCAGTCAGTTTTTCCTCCTTGTTGAAAGAAATGCTGGACTGAGAATATTCTCACTGGATAACCCATGTGGGGTGACATTATGTAGCAGAGTTTATTATTTTAGGATGACGACAACAGTTAAATCCATAATCAAACATTGATGGAATCATTCTTAAGGAGGAAGTTGGACTTTGCTCCTATCCTGTTTCCAAACATTTAAGGCCATTTAATGGTCCAGAGTATAAACATGCACATTAACAATGAATCTTTTCTCCTAAAGCATCACAATAATCTGGTCTTTGCTGAGATCATTACCCTGATATGTTGGAGCAAAATTTGTTGTTCCTATTGTGATCTAGCCAGAGAAATTTGAACTTTAAGGAGATGCATGTTCTATATATTACTAATCAAACATTGTTAGGCTATGGCAAAAATGACACCAAAAATACTCATTATCTTAAAAAAAATCCAATTTTCTTTCTTGCTCAATTGATAGAATCATTGTGAAGGATCTGTCAGTTTACTATGCCAATATTTTCTCTGCTTTCCCATCTACCTGACTCTTAATACAAGTATATCTTTTCAGTTTAATTCTATTGTTAATATTTATATTTTTATGGTATGCTGATAATATTCACACCAAACTTGGGCTTGATAGCCTGTGCTCCATAGTATGTAAATAATGAGGAGTCATCTGAATGGAGAAGTCAAGGCATAATTATTGTATTATATTGTATGCTAACTCCCCCACCAAAAGTCTGTTTTTCCTAATACTTTTTTTTAATGCACATGTTTGTTTATTATGTATTTAGTACAATGCAATCCTAAATTTAATACCAGGTGCTCTACCAATTTCCATTTCTGATAAAATTTCCCCTAGTGCATTCTTTCTGCCCCCATCTGGACCAGACACCCCTTATTTAGCTCTCTCAATTTGGCACTATCCCTCAGCGGTTTCCTTAATGACTTCTTATGGTGGAATTACTTTTATCTGTAGTCATTCTGGTGATGATTCTTTATCCAAGAGTTGACTCAGGAAGTTTTCTAACTCAATTCTCAGGCTCACAGGATTGACTCCAAGATCAGAAAACCCCATTTATTATATTATTGGGTGGCTCTCTGGATTCCCACGATGACTTGTTTAATGGAGTTAACATAGTTCACTTAATCCTGTTTTGAGATATTTTTTTGCTTTGCTCATGAATGTACCTGATGTTCCTCACAAGAAGACTATCATTTCTTAAAAATAACCCTCCAAAAGTTGGCCAGTTCTATGCAAATAGGGACAAGGTCTGGAGACTTGTTCCTCAAGGTGACTTTCTATCAACTCACCTTATAGATTACCTTCTTTATTCCCAATCTCTGAACTGTTAGCAGTTTAACCCTTAGAAAATTCAAGACAAATCACATTGGATCAGTGCATTCCCTAGTTCTATGTTAAGATTCAGTTTTCTTGAATTCATGAAAGTATTTACTATTAATCTGTCCAGCTTCTAAGCTTTTGCTATCATTTTCCCCATTCCTATTTCTCCTCATCTTTTGGATTTATGTATTTAAAAAAATTTGTGATTTTAGTGGGATTTTCAAAAATAAAAGTAGATATATTCCATTTTTTCTTTTCCTAGAAGCACTTATGTATATGTATGATACATACACAAAAAGTATACTCTTTTTTCAACTGTAAATTAAAACAAAATGTTAAAATCTTATCTGTGAGGCCTCCCAGGTGGTGCAAGGGGTTAAGTCTCAACTCTATGAAGCAAGTTGGATCCCCCGCCATGAAGCTACCCACATGGCACAGCAGACCTGTCCTGTCTCACCCGCTGCTCCCCTCAGCAGTGTATTTCAGCAGGTCTTGCTGTTCTGCTCCCCACTCTGGCTCTGGTGAATCTTCTTACCCCCTGTACCTGGCTTGCACCGCAGCTCTTTTATGCATAAATAAATCTTTAAAAAAATAAAATCTTATCTGCCTTCTCTCATCAACAACAAACTGCCAACCTGCATTGCTGTGCAACCACAAAAGAAATGGTCTCTTAAGGTACTTGTTATACTTGAATATTTATTATGCCAATAAAAGATAGTAATCATTCAAAACTATGTTTTTGATTATGATGACTAAATGAACTTTTAAAAGAATCTTTTGAGAGGGCATTACAAAATGTCCTGCCAGGAGCATGCTGACCTTATCCAAAAGGGATTTTCCTGTATTCCTTGGAGTAAAGGATTGTCATGTGTTAAATGGTCCTGAGGAGGCAGAATGGATTGTTCTATGAGGGTGTGAGATGCACATTTATGCATCTATGAGTCTATGAATTTTGATGAATTTCCCTCAAATTGGCAACTTTGGCCATTAGCTCTCTCACGACATAATGACCTTATGCTGTCCTTGGTGGAACAAAGTAGTCTTAGATCCTAAGTTCCATGTGGACAAGTTCTGTGTCCATTTTATGGACCACTTTGTAGTGTGAACATTTGTGATGGTTCATATAGGAAGAGAGAGGAGGAGGAGAAGAGAGGAAAGATGAGATCAGAACATTGAAGTATTTCAGAAAAACAGCAGCAGTGACAACGGTAGTGCTGAGATGTATGTTCTGGGCTGACCGTGACTGAGGGCTGGGTCACTCCAAGAAAGAAGGTTATGATGACCAATGTCAACTTTAGACAGCCCACTCAGCCTTCCTTCTAGCTTCTTTTCCAAGCATGTGGATTGACGTGTTTCAATCCACATTGAAGTGAACTTGCAGTCAAATAATGTTGTGCTCAGTTTTAGTCTTTTCACTGATCACTCTATTTTGTAGATGAAGTGACTGAAGCTCAGAGAATTTAAGTAACTTGGTCAGAGAAATCAGGAGTCATGAGTCCATCAGTTCATTTGTTCACCCACCATGACATTTTTCCAGTGTTGTCTGTGTGCTCTTCTAAAAACAACTTTGCAGGAGAAAAGAATTAAAAATAATTTTGAAAACAGTCTGAGGGTTTTTTGGGACACTGTTGATGTTTCTGATGAGAATAAAACTGATGAGTTGATTTTGACTTCCATTGTGATGTGACTTTTTTAAACACCTGTTGGCAATTGATAGGCAACAATGACTTTCCCTCTGCCTGTAAGACTGAAATACTTTTATTCCAGTCTTTAAGTTGAAGAAGGTAGAGCTAGGATGCAGATGACACCCTTCTTATTTTGAGATGAGCTTCTGTGGGGAAGGATGGGAGATCTTTTTCACTGTTATAATAAATCTGTACTTTTTTTTTCTCGTTAGAAACATTTTATTTAAGGGCCTCCCCGGGTGGCGCAGCGGTTGAGCGCTGGGTTGTGAAGCTGCCCACCCGCAGCCTCTGCAGCGCTGGTTCAATCCCCAGCCGCTGGGCGAGGGTCCCACATGGTGTGCAGACCTCTCCTGCCGCGCCCGCTGCTCCCCTCAGCAGTATACTTCGTCAATCTGCCTGTTCTGCTCCCCGCTCTGGCTTTGGTGAATTCTCTCACCCTCCCGCGCTTCTGACTGTACCCAGTGCGTGTATAAATAAATAAAAATAAATCTTAAAAAAGAAACATTTTATTTAAATGGATCATATTAATTCACACCTTTTCAGACCATATGATGCTGATACATTCAACAAAAATTTGCGTTATCTTATTGCTGTGAATTTACAGAATAATCATCCAGATCCATTTTGATTAGATGGTTGAAATATCCTTCTCCTAAGTTACTTTTTAAATTTTTTTATTTATATATACTTTATGTCGTTGTTCATTTTCAAACAATGTTTGCTTTCCCCCACCCCCTCAGGTGTAGTCCCCATAGGGTTTCCTTCCCCAATGCACCCGTGCACCATCACCTCAGTCCCCTGTGCTCCTCCCTCCCTCCCTCTGATCCCTCTCCTGCCTCCTCCCCTGCAGGATGTCTCCGGTTTATAATTATTGTGTTGTGTTTTGTATTGTTATTATTTTTTTCTCCTTATGTCTTTTTGGTTCCCCTATATTCCTACTATATGTGAAACCATCTATAAATCAGTACTTGTTAAGACACATTTTAGTTAACTTCTTCCCTGGTCTTGTGGAGAGTAAATCAAGAGAAATAGAGAGGAGGATTGGGAAAAAGGTGATTTTGACTTTTAAGGATGCTTCAATAATGATGTCTGTATAGGAAACTCTCTAGTTAATAATATGTAGCTATAATATATAATACATCCCAGAATACTTCATCCTCCAACCTACCCAGACATTTTATAGGGTGTGTTAATCAATAAAAGAACTCTGGATTTTTGAGAATTTTAAAGTTTCCAAATGGTCCAAATTTGACAGAATATTGAGTGTTTTATGTTAAGAATTGGCTCTTTAAAATTTTAAGCAATTATATTCGGTTTTTCCCTAGTTTCCCCAAAGACATGCAAAATTTGTCTGCACGCAAGTTATGGCAAAATAAGACTTTGGCTTGACTAAGCTAAGCCAAAAAATTCCCCATAATACATTATTTTATTGTTCATGTTTATCCGATGTCTTTGTGTGAAATTTATTTTATCAAGTGTTAATGGACAGGATTTTATTGCTGCTAATTGTCCATGACCCATAGTAAATATTAAATAGAGTATTGCTGTTCATTTTTTTTTGGTAGAATATCCACTTCCTTTCTGTAGCACATCCAAAGATTCTAAGGCATTTTTTTCCTTCTGCTTTCCAACTGTCTTGACCAAGAATATCATCTCTTTCTCATTTCTCAAACGAAACCGAACTTTTGGAATCAAAACAATCTACATCTGGTTGTTTTTACAGTGTTGTTATTATTATTATTTTTCCAAATAAAGGTGCCGTATAGGTCCCTCCCTTTTAACATCACTGCATCTTTTCTTGTCGAGGTCCTCAGTCACTCAAATTCAGACTATTTAATAATATCCTACCCACAGCCTAAATTCACAGTCACTATTTTTGTGGATAGTAGTGTCAGTATTGCCACTCAGACCCTGTTCTTCTCTTATGGCTGATAGTGTCTACTGGTAAAAGTATATTATCCTCCTTTTCTGTCTCTCAGGCTGTCTTGTGGCAGAGCCCTTCCTACCAGTGTTATGTTCTGCATGTGAAGTGGGTGGGAGAATTGGAGCCATATGTTTTTACTTTACATTCACTTGTTTTCTAGGGTTGCCCTAGTTTTAGAACTCTGAAATGTGATATTTCTCTTTCACAATAGATTGTGACTTCATGAGACCCTAAGAAAAGTTAGTCAAACCCACCCCTGTTTTTTATTTATATAGCTGTGAACTAGTAACTGGGTATTGTTGTAAGTTGATAATGTCTGGTAACTTTTTTTTTTAAATATTTTATTTTATATAATTCTTACATCATTTTTCATTTTTGCACAATGTATGCATTTTCATTTTGGTTATATTCCCCGTACAATTGCACCCCCCATTATTTTTGACCCTAATCCTTCCTCTCCCCCCCCTACCCCCACAGTGTGTCTCTGGTCCATAGTTGCTTTTTACATTAAAGAATAGATCACTAGTGCATGCAGTGATCACACATGAAATCTCTTCTCTCCCTTTATTCCTAGCCCTGACTTAACTCCAAGAAGGTTACATTAACATTTCCAATTATTTGACTCTAATCTGCAAGTCAGATTCTAATGGGGTGGAAATAGTGAGGCTTTCCCACACCAGAAGCAATTCTTGGAACTACAGGGTATCTGAGAATTCAACTCATCTACTTAGAGATAGTGTCAGACTCCCACAGGTTAGAGACTGGTTCTCCCAAGACTGCCCTCCCCTTCAGGGAAGCCAATGCTTTTGATCAAGAGATTATACATCAGAGGTCCCACACTTGCCTCCCCAGGCTCCAGATGCCTGTCACAAGCCCAGATTATTTACTTGTGCTCCTGACTGACTATAAGACAGAGGTTCCAGGTCACCTTCCTCACACTCAATAATTTTGCCAGAATGACTCAACAGAACTTAGGAAACCCATTTCTCACTAGCTCAATTATAACGAATACTACAGGGTAGAAATCAACAGCTAGATGGAAGAGTTCCATAGGCGAGGTATGGAGGGAAGACTTGGAGTTCCCATGCTGCTCCAGGTATGCCATTGTGCCCCAAGTCTCCATGTATTACCAACTCAGAAGCTCTCTGAAGCCTTCTCCTCTTTGATCTTTAATGGAGGCTTCCTTATATAAGCATGATTGATTAACTCATTAACAATTTAATTCAGTCTCTAGCCCCTCTCCCCTCTCTGAGGGTGTGGGGGTGAGAATGAAAGTTCCATATTTTTTATTTGTTGGTTTCTTTTTTTTTTTTAATTTTTTAATGATTTTATTTATTTTTTAAATAGAGGCATTTTTTTTTTAATTTATTTATTTGTTTTGTTTATACAAGCACTGGGTACAGTCAGAAGTGCAGGAGGGTGAGAGAATTCACCAGAGCCAGAGCGGGGTGCAGAGCAGGCAGAAGGACCGAAGCACACTGCTGAGGGGAGCAGCGAGCGGCAGGAGAGGTCTGCGCGCCATGTGGGACCCTCCTCTGGTGGCCGGGGAGCAGCCAGGGATCGAACCGGCGCTGCAGAGGCTGCGGGCAGCTTCGCAACCCAGCGCTCAACCGCTGAGCCACCGGGGAGGCCCTATTTGTTGGTTTCTTGATAACCAGTCCCCATCCTTAGTTCCTTTCATTAACATAGCATGAAACTCCTTTAGTAGTCTCAACACTTGGTAATTCCAAGATGTTTGGGAAATATTTTGGTCATCGAAAAGAACAAATATATTTCTTTCCTTTTTTTTTTTTTAAGATTTATTTATTTATTCAAGCACTGGGTACAGTCAGAGGCGTGGGAGGGTGAGAGAATTCACCAGAGCCAGAGCAGGGAGCAGAGCAGGCAGAAGGACCGAAGTACACTGCTGAGGGGAGCAGCGGGCGGCAGGAGAGGTCCGTGCGCCATATGGGACCCTCGCTGGCTGCCAGGGATCGAACCAGCACTGCAGAGGCTGAGGGCTGCTTTGCAGCCCAGCGCTCAACCACTGTGCCACTGAGGACGCCCAAATATATTCCTCATACATCATGATATTGTAGCAATTAAACTATGTCCTAACTATCTTCTTAACATTATAGTGTTCCTGTTGCTTTGAATGCTTTGAATTCATTCTATCTGGGCTAGTTAGGCTCAGCTATTAGAATTCAAAGAATATTAGGAGTCTGAATTATTGAGGGAGAGAAGACTGAATTAGAAGCAATAGAACATTCCTTTTATTCTCATACAAAATGATGAGGAGCAAAACTTGTACCTTTGTTTTTGTGTTACTTCTTTTAACATCTCTGCTTTTATGTCCTTGCTCCAAATCCAGTCTTCATCTCATTCCTGCAAAGTGAGTAGTTGATAAAGCTTGAGTTATTAATATTTTTAGAGGTATTTGCATTTTAGTTGGGATATCCTAGAGGTGGAAAACTTTAAGACTCAAGTAAATGAATTTCTAATTAGTTATATAGAAATTAATTTCTAATGATGAAATTTCAAGCTAATACAGCAGAAGGTTTGGAACAAGGAGAATTAGCCAACCCTATTAGCATAGTGCATAGCTCATTACTCTTCCTAAGAATAGGTTTCCTCCTGGGATACCCCCACCCCTGTATCCTAAAGAATTGCCTAACTAGTAAGTAATTACTTATCTGGAGAAAGAATAGTCAAACCTCCTTGGGTCAGAAGTCAGATTAAGTGAAATAAAATTCCTTGAGCCCCTAAAGGATGGCAACAATTCAAAAATAGAGTCTAGGAACATTTTGGTCTATTTTAACACAGAGTCAGATTGGTTTAGGATCAGCATACTGCTGTGCTAGGTACTCTACGCGATGTACATTTCCAGGCATGTAGATCAAGGCAAGGTAAGTACCTTGGCAGATCTCTTTCTATTTGGAAGACTATTCATCACACACACCGAGGAAAAAGCAGTACAAATCAGCATGTGAAGTATGGTTGCCTGTTTGCAAGGTTGTGTGGGAATCAGCAGCCCAACAATCAAAGCCACATTGGCCAAGTAGGTGTGCTGACCCTTCACTCTGTGCTTTGATGGCCACTAATGAAAACTTTTCTTCTCCAGATTCAGTGAGAGTATTCAACATTTTGTTGTCAAGTTTCCATGGACCTCTGGTTGTTAAGCCTTCACTAGCAATCTGTTCTAGCAATGAATATTACTCCTGTGGCAAATGGATTGTGACATTAATTGTTGACATTAATAATAGTCAACGTGCCTGGATGAAGAATGGGCTTGTCCATTTTCATTGGAAAGATTTGGGAAGTTTCCCTGGAAATCATTTATCATTTGGACTGATTTCTCTAACTCGGAAGAGTTGTTTTCCAAATGATGCCAAATCTTTTAGTAATTCCTTTTTACTGTGCAATTAAGGAGATGAAAATGATGACATTTTTCCTGTTGAAATAATGATGGTATTTTTTTTAATTTTCAAAAAATACAATACAAATATAATAACCACCATCTTATACAAGAGCAATATCAGAAATGGTTGATTGCTATTCATTGTGTGATCAATGAGAAAAGTGAAAACAGATCCGGCAGAAAAATACCAATATATTGTGATTAAAATGGTTTATACTAATTGTCCCAGATTCTTAATTTGGTATTCAAGGCTCTCATATTAATAAATCCAGCTCTAGGGCCTCCCCTGGTGGCGCAGGCGGTTGAGCGCAGCGCTGTGTAACTCCGCAGCCTCTGCAGCGCAGGTTCGATCCCGGCCAGCCAGGGAGAATCCCACATGGTGTGGCAGACCTCTCCAGTCTTGCCCGCTGCTCCCCTCAGCAGTGTATTTCAGTCAGTCTGCCTGTTCTGTTCCCCTGCTCTGTCTTGGGTGAATCCTCTCACCCTCCTGCACATCTGGCCGTTACCCCGGTTGTTGCATGTATGAGTAAATAAATCTTAAAAAAAAAAAAAATAAATCCAGCTCTCTTCTGTCTTTTAGTGTCATCACCTCCTATTTTATAACACTTTTCTTTTACTGTAAACTAATTTATTGGCTTTTTCTTAACTTTTTCAATTTTGCTTAATTTTTGTGCTTATTTTTCCTCTTATTCCCCGGCCCTATACATTCATAATATTCTCCCCATTTCTGACCAGGTCTATGAAATGCTTTCTATGTGTAAGCAATCTGCAGCCATGTCTCATCTTAGATCCCACCCTCCAGCACAGTCTTTTTCTCCTTTGAGTGTCTTTGCTCTTACTATATGTATTGAAGTAGGTTCATTTTGGTATTGACAATTGTGTGTAAGTCAGCTTCTTAACTAAGAATTGAGCAATGAGAGTGAGTATTCAAGGAAAAGTAAAGGAGTAAAGAAGAAAGTTGAAAATGGATTTCTAGAGCACATCAATTAAAGCATTTAGGATTAGCTTACATCTACCCCTTTTCCTATATTTACTTTCTCTGTTTAGTTTATGAACAAATATTCACCTTTCTTCAATTCTACTCTTGGACAGCTATCCAAAGAACATGCAACCATTTATGCAAAAAATCTGTACTACAGTGTTCATAGCAGCACTATTTATAATAGCTTGGACACAAAAGTAGCCTAAATGCCCATCAGTTGATGATAGGATTAAGATGTGGCCCAGCCATACTATGTAACATTATTTGGCATTAACAATAATCTAGCCTACGGCAACCTGGAAGGAGTTTGTGAGAATTTTGTGGAGTAAAGCAAGTCAGAATAAAAAAATAATGATCATTTACAAAGCAGGTGGTTTGACAAAATACAAAAAACTAGTGGACATTAATAAATTCAGTGAAGGTGCTGAAGTTAAGAGGATGAGAAGAGGGAGAAAGGGAAAAGAATAAAATTCCTTTATTCACTCTTGAGTGATACTTCGGCTGATTTTAGTATTCTCAAGTTGAAAATCACATATGCCTGGGAATATTAACTTTTTAAAAAATTATCTTTTAGTCAATATTTCTTTGAAATGTCTTATGTTATTTTGATACTTGGGTTTTTTTTTTTTTGTATGTAATCTCTTTGACAATTTTTCCTAAAGTTTTGATGTTCTAAAGTTTCAAGATACTGTTCTTCCATGTAGATTCCCTTTTCCTAAAAAATTGGTAGTCTCTTTTTATCCTTGGAAAATGTTCTTACATAATTTATTTGCTACTTTGTTAGTTTGCTCTTGTTTGTTACATGTTAGACTTTCTGGATTGATACTGAATTACCTTTTCTTTTCTGCTTTTATATATTTTTAGTTTTTTTTTTCTATGCTTTGTATTCTTTCCTTGCCCTTGTATTCTATCCTTTTTTTCCTGAATTTAAATTTTGATAATCTTGCTTTTTAATCTGTAGGGCTAATTCTTATACTTTGGTTATTCATTTATTATGACATCTTATTCTTAATTGTGGGTATACTCTCCTGCCTTATCTCATTTTAAGTGTTCTGACCTGGGACTGTCTCTGTTTCTTCAATTTTCTTTTAAGATTTCTTTTAAAAACATTTCTCTTGTTGTGTTAGGGTTTTCTCAACAGTTCGGTAATCCTTGGCTACCTATTCTTTTTTAAAAAATAAATTTAATTTTATAATTTAGATGTTAGTGTAATTTGTACTTTAACAATGTTATGAAATCCATTCATCCATTCAACAAAGGGCTATTGCATGTTCTGTATAGACTATGACATTTTCCAAGTGTTGGGAATACTAAATTGTGACTGTCTAGTCTTTTCTTTCAGGTGGCCATCATTATAAATCAACATCTGTCTATACTATTTTATGTTTAAAATCCAAGTTTCATCCTTCACCATACCTTTTACCTGATCTACCCACTCCACTTCCTTCTTCCCTTCTGGTAGTCACTAATTTGGTCTTATAATCTAAAAAGTTTATTTTTACTTTATTTAGTTCATTCGATTGTTTGGCTTCTCTCTATGTGAGTAAAACCATACAGTGTTTGTCTTTCTCCATCTGGTGGTTTCTACTTTTATATAAGAGTGAGGCAGGGCCTCCCTGGTGGCACAGGAATTTAAGTCTCAGGCTATCAAGCTACTGCCAGCCACTGCAGCATGAGTTTGATCCCCACCCAGGGAGCCAACCAACATAAGGCACAGCAGGCCTCTCCTGTCTCACCTGCTGCTCCCCTCAGCAGTGTATTTCAGTAGATACGACTGTTCTGCTCCCCACTCTGTTTCTGGTGAATCCTCTCACCCCCCTCACACCTCTGGCCTACACCCCACTTCTTTTTTTTTTTTTTATAGAGGCATGTTTTATTTATTTATTTGTTTGTTTGTTTGTTTGTTTTGTTTATACATGCACTGGGTACAGTCAGAAGCGCGGGAGGGTGAGAGAATTCACCAGAGCCAGAGCAGGGAGCAGAGCAGGCAGAAGGACCGAAGTACACTGCTGAGGGGAGCAGCGGGCGGCAGGAGAGGTCTGCGCGCCATGTGGGACCCTCCTCTGGTGGCCGGGGAGCAGCCGGGGATCGAACCGCGCCACAGAGGCCGCGGGCGGCTTAGCAACCCAGCGCTCAACCGCTGCGCCACCGGGGAGGCCCTACACCCCACTTCTTGTATGCATAATTAAAAATAAAAATAGTGATCATTTACAAAGTAGATGGTTTGACAAAATACAAAAAAGTAGTGGATTGAGTGAGGTATTAAAATGTGAGTGTCTTTGGGGCTGGTTGGATGAGAGGGGCATCAGTGATGAATTCTTCTTTGGAACCCCCCCACCCCCACCCCATCCAGCACGTTCTAGGCCATCCCTCAGGAGGGTCTCGCACTTTCCTACAGACACTTCCTCTAGTCTCCTGCCAGTAGGCTGGTGAGGTTAAGTAGTAGTAAGTTTGACTGCCCATATTCTGTATCTAGGTGGAGGCTGGTTGGATCATTGTTCAATATGTGTCTTTTAAAATCTAGGCTCCTCTTTGTCTTGTACTCCCAAGTTTAGGGTCTCTCTGGTTTAGCTATTCCACATAGTATGATCCATATATCCTTCCAACTGGACTCAATCTCCTGGGGTGGGAATAGGGAATTTTACTTTGTAACTTCCCTTAATATATAGTTTCCAATTTTTTTTTCTATTTTATGGACATCTGGTGTCTTAAATCCCAGAGTGTCTCCAGGATTATATAGGGAAACAGTTGACTTTCCATCTGTGTCACCCATTGATAGCCTTTGAACTTCTAAATTCTTGGCCACATACCCATTATCTCTGCCATCAGTAGTTCATCAAAGAAGGAACTTGTGTTTTTCTTTCTTGTTCACTTTGCTGTGAGATGGATAGAGGAATACGATACTCAGAAATCTCTTTATTTTGCCATCTGAGAGCTAGCAATTTTGTAATTCTTTCTCTCTCTGTCTCCTACTAGAGTATAACTCCATTAAAGAGTTTGTTTCTCCAAGAACTGATTCATAGAAGATTTTAATTTTTTTTTCATTTGAACAAAGTGGATGTTGAGGGGTACATCCAAGTGGGAGCAGGGAGTTGGAAGAGAGGTTGTTTTAGAAACACAAAACAGCATGTCTAAATGAGAAGTGAAGTGGACAGCACTTGCATCTGTGCAATTACAAGCAATATTTTGTGTGCATTTAAGGGTACAGCAGAAATGAAATATGTCTTTCAGATGCATCCTTTGGCATGAAATCAACGTGGCACAGAAAGCCTTCTGAGGTGGTGTCAAGGGGCCCCCATCTTTGGGTGTATGATCCCCTCCCCTTTATGGTTAGCAGGACCTGTGACTATGATGGGATTTTATCTCCCCTGTGATTCAGCTAAGTGGCAAAAGTAGAGGAATTGACAGATGTAATGTAGGTCCCTTGATTTTGAGTAGAGAAAGCTTAGTCTGAATGAGGTGAGTCCTTTAAAAAGGGCAGAGAGTTTCTAGGTGAGAGATTCTCCTGAAACAGAAAGCTATACTGTTGTGATGACAATACATGGCTAGAAACATAGGGTGACCTCCAGGAGCAGAGAGCAACCCACAGCTGACAGCCAGCAAGAAAA
The DNA here is from genome assembly GCF_014898055.3 of Talpa occidentalis. NCBI lineage: Eukaryota > Metazoa > Chordata > Mammalia > Eulipotyphla > Talpidae > Talpa > Talpa occidentalis. The sequence goes on along the minus strand of NW_026555331.1, from coordinate 16,265,228 downwards.
TGGGGATCTCAAATCCACAGCCACAAGGGAGAAGATTCTGCCAACAACCTCAATGAGCTTGGAAGAGGACCCTGAGCTCCAGATGAAAAGGCACCTGGCCAACACCTTAATTTCAGTTTCATGAGACTGAGCCAATAAGCCAGTTACACACTATGCCCAGTCTTTGAAATGCAGAAACTGCAAGGGAGAAAATGCATGATGTTTTTAGCTACTGTCTGTGTTAATTAGTTTTACAACAATAGAAAATTAAAACAACATGGTATGTGCTTGATATGGACAATTTTTTGACTATTTCTGCTGACTTTACATTTTAAGCTAGTGACTTGTTTTTTATTCCTATGTCAGCTAAGAATAAAAACAGCACTTATGAGCACTTATGCAACCATCTATCCTAGAAATAGGCTCAGAAAAGCTCAGACTTAGTTTTGGGGGTGATATTTGAGAAAATGCTGAGTCAAATTTCCTTAAATAATGAAGGAGTATGCATGTAAATATTAATTTCTCCCTTTCTTCCCTGGAAGCCCCAGGGCTACAGGAATTTGGAGTACTCTGGAAGGAAGAATTTTGAGGGGATGGAGTTGACAGTGAACCTCAGCATATGGATGGTGACCTGTGAGAGGCTCTGGGTGGAAAATGATTACTGGGTTTTAGGAATAGTGAAGTCTATTCCTATTTAGCTCTTTTCTGTTCATTGTTATAATTTTTCTGTTGCCTAATGTTTGGCCATATCTGTTTTGCATTTAAAAAAGAAATATGGTCTATTTGATTTCCTTCATACAGGTGTTCTCATTCTCTCTCTGTCTCTCTCTCCTCTCTCTCTGATAGAGAGACCACCATGATTTGTTAGAAATTTGGCCTCACAAGCTAAACATATTTCCAGCTTCCCAAAGAATAGGTATGTCCTATTCTAATGATCATCTGGAAACACATGGGTGAGAATATAGAAGTCACCTTATTAAAAACAGCTTCATTTCCAACCACATGGCATAGAAAGAACCCTAATTAAAAAAAATAATAAAAAGACTGCTGCTATTTACATAGACAGTCCAAATACAATAAAACTTCATTAACTTCAAATACCAGGCACCAGAATATTAAGGGATTCTGAATAAAAAGAGAATGAATGGATATGGTCATCTGGGGAATAGCAATGTGTTGCATTGAATTAGATATAATTTGCAACAAATTAGCATTCGATTAATAAGATTTAAGGCCATGAGACTATGTTTGTATGTGTGGAAGAACCATGAAAATGAGCAGATTTTTCTGTCTGGGCCAAGAGAAATGGGACTGGTCCCAGCAGGGTCTGTGAACTCTGTCTGACTTCAGGAACTGGGCTTTCAATGTCAGCCTGTCCAATTGAGCTGTCCTCTGTGGTGCCCAGTGCCTGCTGCTTCATGTCAATGTACAAATGATGATCAGCTCTGAGAAAAAAGAATTCAAACATAAAAATCCTTGTGGGAGGTTGCCTCTCAAGCAGTTGAAGCGATATGTAAGGATGAAGTGATAACACATGCAAGGATTTTAGATGAGCATACAATGCTTAGAAAAGGTTGGAAAGCTCTCCACATGACCATCTTGTTCTTGGTCATTTATGAAACAGGAAAATGCAGGGATGATCAGAGATTGCCCTTTACTTAAATGCATACTTTGAGAATGGCTGCTAGAAATGCATGCATTCAGTGTAACAGAAACATAAGAAAAGTTGGTGTATTTTTGAATGATGAGGTCAAATTGGGAATACTTGACAGGAGAAAAATGATTTTAGCACCTGTAGACCCACTATTGCAAGGAAAGCCCTAGATATTTCTCAGAATCCCAACCAAGCTCAAAATTTAATGAGTGCCTTCTGTATATTGGGTCTTTTATATCCTTATTTAATTTAGTCCTTATAACAGCCATCTGAGATGGGAACTTTTATCTTCCTCATTTTAAATAAGAGCCAACTGAGAGTGACAGTCATGCATAATTAGATAAACAAGAATCAAATCTCAGAAGGTCAGGAGCAATGATTCGAGCCACTGCTTAACTAGTCTCTCCCCGGCAAGTATGTGGCAATTTGCAAACCACCTATGGCAAACTTACTACTTGGACTTCTTAGGGTAAAATTGTTGAAGCGTTTCAGACTTTCTGCACGATGCAAATGAAATGGGGTGACTTTTGGCTTGGTGACTGTTTTTGTGTCAGTGATTTTGAAAAATGGCACAATTCCCATCAATCTGTGTGCACATAATTTGCACACTCTGTGTGATTGTTTTGATCCCTTTGCCTTTCATCTTTGTTGATCAACTACATTCAAAACACACAGACCATCCATAACTATAGCTTACAATATAAGCTACCATTAATTTTGTTCGTTTTTACTACTTAATAGAATAGTGACTCAGAGCGCAATGTAGTGGAATAAAACACTATTTTCTTAGAAGCTGAAATTTCTCAGTTTTCTCAATATTCATTTGTTCATTCATCTACTAAAAAAGCATTGGTGTCTATAAATGTGGTAAACATTGTTTCCTTGTAAATAAATGATTCTAGGTAAGTCATTTGAATTCTGAGAGCTAATGTTCTCTATAGTAAATGGTACATTTCTCACAATTGTTGTTTCCCATTTTTCTCCCATGTTCTTTCATCTCTACAGTTCTTTTGGGAGCCATCTTGTCAGTACCGCCAGACTCCCAATTAACAAATCATGGCTGAAGGGACAGCTACCTTTCCCAAGATGGGAAAATAAGAACCTTGATTCGATTGGAAATGAGAGTTTATAGTTCAATCATAGCTCTCTGGAGGCTATGAAAATTCAGGAATTATTGGTTATGGACTTTTGGTGGCAGAAAAAGTTGATCAGTAAAACAGAGTGAAATAGGTCCTCCCCGGTGGCACAGCGGTTGAGTGCTGGGTTGCAAAGCTGCCCGCAGCCTCTGCAGCGCCGGTTTGATCCCCAGCCGCAGGGCAAGGGTTCCACATGGCGCGCAGACCTCTCCTGCCGCCCGCTGCTCCCCTCAGCAATGTACTTCGGTCCTTCTGCCTGCTCTGCTCCCGGCTCTGGCTCTGGTGAATTCTCTCACCCTCCCGCACTTCTGACTGTACCCAGTGCTTGTATAAATAAATAAATAAATCTTTAAAAAAAGGTATTTTTTAAAAAAGTGAAATAACTGCACAAGGTGGACTGAAGATGGAGGCAGTAGTTCTAAGATGGCCAAGCAGGCATGTTAGTCTCTAAGGGAAGGGAGTACTGCCAAGAAACCTACAGCTCACAACGTGGAGCTAGTAGTTAATTTTACAGTTGTAATTTTACAGTCCATGTTGTCACAGCCGTTTTCTTTTAGCCTCAGAGGTAGGGTTGCAGAAGTCAGAATCTGGAGTATCTGCTTAGGAAAGATGATTTCTGATTTAGATCATGGAAATACACTCTAATTACAATATTGTACAAAGCAAGCACTCAGTTCTTGATTGATAAAAATTACCATGCCTTTGCCAAGCACCAAGAAATGAAAGTGAAGTAATAAACTTATCAGAGGCACCAATCTCATGACACAGATTTAGCATAGAAAGTGGTAGGAAATATAAAAATAAACATAAATAACAGTCTTATAAATATTTGTGAGAATGACTTATTCTTTAAAATAAACAAAATGACTTCATATAAGTCTTCATAATTAAAAACATAAGCAATAAACTAAAAGGTTAATAGATTAGTTGAGTAGCATAATGGACAAAAAAAGATAAATTACTGATTTCAGTATTATAGCTTTAGGTAAACAAATACATCAAATTCAATTTTATCCAATCTACAAGACATGTATCCAAAAGAATAAAATAATAAGTAAAATATAAAGTGAATACTTTGTGAAAATGTTAAAAAAACAACACTCTATATGGCAAAATAGAATTGAAGATGGAAAATATTACACAGATAGGGCCTCCCCAGTGGTGCAGTGGGTTGAGCTCCATGCTGTGAAGCTGTCTGCAGCCTCTGCAGAGCAGGTTCGATTCCCAGCTGGCCAGGGAGAAACCCGCATGGCGTGGCAGACCTCTCCTGCCTCACCTGCTGCGCCCCTCAGCAGTGTCTTAGATCCCCACTCTGTCTCTGGTAAATTCTCTCACCCTCCTGTGCCTCTGACCTGTACCCCAGTTCTTGTATAAATAAATCAATCTTTAAAAAAATTTTAAAAAATTACACAGATTAAAGGAATTTTGTAGACAAAAATTTCAACCTACCAGAAGTTTATATGCTTATTTGGAAGAAATACATGCCAGAAATATATGTTAGAAGATCCATACACCATATATGCATACATATGTATTATAAAAGCTGTTCAAAATATAAGCAACAGAAAAATCTACACACACATTATAGTGAAAGGCTATACATTTGTCTCAGAAACTAATGAATTAAATAGTTAAAAATAAAAGGAATATGAAAAGATAAAGAAAATGGATTGAATCACACTGGAAAATTGATTTGATTGATTTCCAAGTAAAGAGAGAATATACTGGTTTTGAAAATGCAATAGAATAGATTTAAACTTACCCATTATTGGACCACAAAGAAAATTGAGGTATATTTTTAAAACAGCAAAATTTAATGAATTATATATGAAGGCAAGATAGACAATCTGTCATTTTTAGAACCAAATAAAAGAACTAATAAAGGTAGCAAATCAAGAATTTGAAAATAGAATTATTAGTTGAAAAAATCAAATATGAACTTTTTTGCTTGTATGCAAGAGACAGGAAAAGACACCTTTACACCTTTACAATTAGATCAGGGACTTGATTTTCAACACAATCTTCCACAGCTGCAGGAGATTAGAGTCTCTTTCAACCTTCCAAGTAGGATTTATGACTTTCACAACATGCCTGAAGTGAAATTGGCTATTAGGATCCTACTTCTTTTTAAGAGTTCTAACAAGCAAACCAGGAGGATCTACAATTATTGTAATTATCACTGACCCCATATATCACTAATGTGCTGCAACTACCCTACAACCCAATGCCTTACCTTCTACCAGCTCCTTATCCAAAATAATCTAATTCTTAGATTTTAAGAATTAGAATCTAAGTAATTCTAATTCTACTGAATTTTAATATTAATACTCACTCCAGTTATCAGTAGGGATAGGAATCTTACTGCCATCTTACTGGTGAGTGAACAGGTTCCAAAATTACATCTTGTGTGTCTGCTATCTAGGGCTATGCTTGGTACCAACTGGATTATTACCAAATTCCCTCCAACACTGATAATAGGTCCAAGTCTTATTTGTGAGATGTCTGAGTATATTTGGGGAGTGCATGGTCCTAGGGAGTAGGAATAAGGGACAGAGAAGTAAAGTACAGAAGAAGGGAGAGAAAATACAAAGAAGTATTACTGATTTGTCCATTGCTACATACTACTGACTACTTAATTCTGCAGCACTATCTAAGAATCCATATGAAAAGCATTTCAAAACTGCATCTTTGGGAGGGGTGAAGGAAAACAATCTATCAGCTTCTGATCCTTACTGAATCAAAACTTGCCTAGGGGTTAACACCTTTTTATTTCTGTGTTGCATATGTAAGCACTGGGCCAGTGGTGCCCTATTCAGCAACATCAAAAGAATATTGAGATTGGAGATTAAAATAATTGGGATGGGTGGTGCAATGGACTGAATGTCTATGTCCCCTCAAATTTCATATGTTGAAATCTTGACCCCCCAATGTAAGGTGTTAGGAGGTGGGAACTTTGGAAGCTGATTAGGTCATAATATGGAACTCTAGTGAATGAAATTAGTGCTCTTGTAAAACAGACCCCAGAAAGCTCCATAGCTCCTTTGGTCATGTGAGGATTTAGTAAAAAGACTGCTTTTTAGTAAAAAGACTGCAAGCCCTTAAGAGCCGACTTCCCAGCTTCCAGAGCTGAGAGAAATAGATTGCTATTGTTTATAAGCCATCCAGTCTATAGCACTTTGTATTAAAGTAAGACAGGGGGCCTGAGGCTAGATACTATCAGTTATATGCAAGAAGCTAGCAGCAACCTATAACTGGTAGAGCTTTTGCCCTAGTTGTGGTGGAATACTGGACAGAAGAAACCAGGAGGGTGTGAAAGAGTGATTGAAATATGTCCAATGGCTATCTGATAGAATTGTAAAGATTATGAGAGTTAATATGTGGAAAGCAGCTAGATAGTGCCTGGCATGTTGCACACACGGTCAGTGAGTCACTTCTGTTCTCTGCCATGGTGGACCTGATTCAGATAGTTGCAGAGCTTGGCTGACATGTTTGATCTCTCTCAAGGATGCTTAGAAATACTCTATATCTGGATTTCAACCAGGAAAACACTTAAGTCATAAAATCAAACCAGGGAGATATAATGGAAGCCTCTCTGCCTGAGGGTTTTCTGCACTAGGTCTGAACTGGGGTAAAGCCTATTAAATTAACCACACCCCTTTCTTGTAAATTAGCTTTTTTTTTTTTTTAAAAATTTATTTATTTATTTATACAAGCACTGGGTACAGTCAGAAGCGCGGAAGGGTGAGAGAATTCACCAGAGCCAGAGCAGGGAACAGAACAGGCAGACTGATGAAATACACTGCTGAGGGGAGCAGCGGACACAGCAGGAGAGGTCTGCGCACCATGTGGGACCCTCGCCGGTTGCCAGGGATTGAACCGGCGCTGCTAGAGGCTGCGGGCAGCTTTGCAACCCAGCGCTCAACCGCTGCGCCACCAGGGAAGGCCCTAAATTAGCTATTTTTAAAGAGCTATGGCTCTTTAAGTTAATTTGCCTCTAGCAAGACTTTCTGTCAATGATGATTCCTAGTGGGCAAAAGGATGTTTCTCAGTCATACTAAACTGGAGGTCACTTTCCAGATTTGTATTTCAAGAGAACTAGTTTACTTATCGTTCTCTTGAAATAAAGAAGTGGACACCTGATGCTGTGAATACATCATTTGGGAAGTAAAGTGTATTTTAACAAATAAGGTAGCAAATAATTTTTATGAGTCCTAGATATTTATTTTAATTATATATATTATTTTTATCAGTGAAATAATGTGTAAGGAAGAAGAGAATGAATTGTGTCATTGTAATGAGAGCAAAAATTATGCAACACTATGTTTTAGACCCTTTGCTGAGCATATGACTTACAATTTGGCATTTAGCCTCACACAATATATGAATGTCTGGCTTTATGTGGCTTATCCACTCCTCACAGCCAAACATACTTTCTGATTGGTCACTGCCTGTGCTTTGTTGGTCATTAAATGTTTGGCGTATCATTCTTGGAAGTAGCTAGTTTCCATTTCATAGAGAAAAAAACCAAGGACTTGGTAGATTAAGTCACTTAGCTGTGAGGGGCAGATTAAGTCCTTACGTTCCCATTTTCTTATTTTGCAAAGCTTCTACCAGGTCCTGTTGCCTCTGACCTAAATGCATCATGCTACTGTGCAGGTGGTTGGGGCATAAAAAATTTGCAGTGGGTTGGCTCTGCACATGGGTGAGAATTAGGCTAATAAAAATTCATTGAAAGTGTTTTTCCTTGAAGAAAGCAAGGTTCCTGCCACTTTTGGGAGTTTATGTGTTGACAGTGTAAAGAACTGGTACAAAGAAGGTTGCCTTGCTTCTGGCTTTATAATCTCCATCTGCTCAGGAAAGGAGTCAATTGACCACATCTGTTGCAAATCTGTGGCTGTGCATGAGGCATTGCCCCTAGTCACTAGCTCTCACTGTCTTTGCCCCAGATCCAGGATGTCAGCTCTTGGACAGAAGTCTGCCAACTTTCACACCTTCAGTACTCTTCTCTAGCATTCTTCTAAAGTCAGCTTTCTTCGGTGTCTGTTAGGGTAGTAGTTAGAAAACTTTTTCTTTAAAGAGACAGGGAGCAAATACGTTAGACTTTGTGAACCAAAGGAGAAGTTGAAGACCCCTTATGTGATATTATATAAGAAACAAAAGGAATTTCCACAAAAATTGTATGGATAAAATCCAAGACATAATAAAAATAAGTAATTTTTTTGTAGTATAAATCTACTAATGAAAGCGATGTTATTTGGAGAGAGTTAATGTTTCTTTTCATTAGTGTTGAAAGTTGTATTCCCTATTACCAAATTGATTGCAAATATTCAAATAATCTGTAAAAACATTTTTAACTCACAGGCTGCACCAAAATAGGTGGGCGGTGAGAATTGTCCCTCAGTCTGTAGTTTGCTAGCCCCTGCTTTAGGGAATGCTTGAGTTTCCTGTCTAGGCAAAAATATATCATTTAATAAATGAATGCAGGAAGACATTGTAAGGAAATTTCTGTAAAGATATTTTTATTAGAGTTTTGTGTGTGTTAAAGCAGTAAGGGAGGAATTAATATTTTGAGAATTCAGTGATACCCATTGAAGAGATTGGGGTACAGGTCCAGGTCAACATACCTATGTGGAAAGTAGGGGTGATCAGAGAGATTATAAAGGAATATTGTTGAGCAGTTTTATGTTACCCAGAAGGGACAAGTACTTTTCCTTCAATGCCTACTTCAGTGACAAAGTATAGCCTAGAGTGGGGAAGGAAAGATTTGTCCCACATTTATGAAAAAGACTAGGGCCAGGAACAATTAAGTTTGCAGAAAATACAAGCTTGGGGACAGTGAGAGGCAGTAACCTTGACATAAATATCTGTGTTTTTACAGAGGGCACCAGTAATGGGAACAAAGTGAGGCTTCACTGTCAATTAACTATAGAATTTAAGAAGTCATGAAAGTATTGTTGCAGTCTACAAAATCAACTGGAAATTTTTTGGTTTTTTTTTTTATGGTATAGGTCTACTAAACAAGCATTCTTGATTGGAGAATGGAGATTTCCTTAAAATATCTTGGAATTCTTAAAAAGTAGCACATTGACGAGTTCCACCTCCACATGCCGTGATAAGGAGGTCCATGGATTCACTTCATGCTTGCCCTCAATATCCATCCCTGCCTCTCCTCTTTGCTCCCAGATAAAGTACTAGGAGTTGTCTCAATCTGGCATGAGCAGGGAACTACTGTTGCTGTATTGGAAAAAAAAACAAACAAACAGCTTTCTTACTAAAAATACTGCAGGATCTGGTAATTACGCATGCAGAAGAACACATATGGGAGAGAATATTAAAGGTTTTGAACTAGAGTTGGGATATAGTATATTGTGGATTGAACTATGTCTTCTAAAAAGATATGCCAGTGCTCTAATTGCGGCTAGCAGTGACTATGACCTCATTTGTAAACTGGGAATTTGCAGATGTAATCAAGTTATGAACAGATCACTATAGGTTATGCTAGATACAATGATTCAAGTTATTATAGAGATGATGTGAAGACAAAGGGACAAACAGGGAGAAGGACATGTGACAGTTGAGACTGAGATTGGAGTGATGTGTCTAGAAGCTTCTTGACAGTTAACAACTGTCAGAAGTTGGAAGAAGCAAGGAAGGATACTCCCTTCGAGACTTTAGAGACAGATTACCATGATAGTGTTGTGATTTCAGATTTCTAACCTGCAGAACTTTGAAGAAATACATTTCTGCTATTTAAAGTCATCCAGTTTGTGGTGTTTTATTATAGCAATCCTAGAAAATAAATTCAGTTTTGATGGACTAATAGACTGGGTAGGTAACAGTTTGTGGATTAAGGATACTTTCCCATGACTGTGGCTATAAGGATGCCCAGGGCTGATCCTAACACTTGCTAGATAGTCTCATTAAAGTTTGGGAATGGTAATAATCTAGATCTTCAAGATATTAGTTGAAGATGTTGAAACTGCCTTGGCAGTTCTCTGCAGCATCAAAAGGCACACAACTCAGACTTCATCATGGAGATCAGATGTTGCCTTGGAACTGGGTTTCCTAATGGACATAAAGATTAATAAGGCTCTGGGAGAACATAGAGCTGGTGATGGCATTTAACATCAGAGGAAAGATGTGACCCACAGGGGTAAATAACTTGTAATTTTACTATGAGCAAGATAATGGGTAGGGTGAATGATTGACTTACATACCTGAAATAAAAAAAAAAGAATTGAGCAGAGAAGGCTTATGTTATTTCCTAAAATGGAAAATTTTGATATCTTACCTAGCTTCTCAATTTGAGCCAATTCTCACATTTAGAGCCCATTACTTCCAGAAAACAATCTTGGAGTGTCACTGAAAGCACATAAAATAAATATCCCACCAATTCTTCCTCCAAAGTACCTGAGTCACTTCTCAGTTAACTCTATCCTGATGAAGGGCAGTCTCCACACTACTTGGTGATTGTTGAAACCAGCTGAATTGCCACCATGTCAATAGAATGCCAAAACTGTCTTCCTATTTGAGTGAGGGGAAGGGAGGCCAACTCATAAGTGGAGTTCAGGAGTAGGTATATCTCATAGTAGGTCCAACTTGCCCATAGGCTCAGCCTGTTATTATTTCTCTAGTGCCTGAGTATGATTGGGATTGATAAACTTAGCAGCTTCAGAAATGTAGTACTGGTTCTCTCATCTCTGGAGTGAGTAAAATGCTAAGCCAAATCCATAGCACTGCCCTCTTTCTCATGTCAATATACCAAATAAATTCTCTCTTATTCATTAGACATAAATAAAAATGGTGTAAAAATGGTATAAAAAGTCCACTACAGAATTGCATGTGGTGATGTGGCTTAGAGAAAGCTTAAGGACCCCTCATTCTGCTAGTGGATTGACATAGAGTGATGGGTGCTTACTATGGGGTTCACACATCGGAAGCAGCAGGCAAGTTGTACACGCAGCAACATGGGGGGGGTCGCCATCATATAGACCTTAGTGAATAGCTAAGAGATGGAATAAATAACAAAATTACCAGAAATTACACAGTTTAAAAATACATGCAGATAAAAAGTATGCATCTTGTATAACACATTAAAAAATGAGAGACAATATTAAACGGCATATAATGGTTGTCTTTGTAGGGGAGGGTCGTAGGAGTGAGAGAATGGAATAAAAGGACAGACATCATGAAATGAGTGAATAAATAAATAAATAAATGAATGAATGAAATTATAAGAGTGGGGACGTGCCTGACCCAAAGATAATAAAATATGAACTGTGGAAAGTAATTAACTCAATCTTCTGCACCTGAGGTCTATTTAAAAAAGCATGCCCTACAGAAAGTGCTTGCAACATGACAATATTAGTCTGTAAATGGAATAGAAAACTTGGAATGTGCCAGTTGGCTGACCAGCAGCGAGTGTCTAGGGGCTGGTCTCATTTCCAAGGATAGAGATTCCAAGGAACAATTGGCAATGGTTCCCTAATAAAGGTTTTCCACATCCTTTTGGGGCCTTCTTTGCATCTGGATATGGATGGCCTTCCAAGACCTGGATTGCATATAATAAGAGCCTGTTTGATTTCTTTAAACTTGGAGGGATAGTGTGCCCTTTTAGAGCTAACATCCTGTCTACCCCCTCTGACATTTCACACAGTTGTTCGTTAATACTCAGGAGAGGAAGATGGGAAGAAAATTGAATGTAGGAGCTTGCACATCACTTTCAGCCCTATTTCTCTCTGACACAGCAGAACGTCTCACTTGTGATTTTTATGAGCCAGGAAATCGAGAGAGGAGGGAATGGGGATCCGGAGTGTATAGTACTCTTTTGTGCTTCCTAACAGCTGCTTTTATGGTTGAACCCAGAGGGAAGGAGATGCTAGAAATATGAGCCAGAACAGTTGTGGCTCCAAGGCGCCAGGACAGTGCTATCTAGGGGTGAATCACCATGAACTCTAAGGATCTAGCACGGATTGGTCTGAATCCCTGAGCTTGGCAGTTATAGAGCTTTAGCTGGGGCAGCGAGAACATGTGGGGGCAGTCAGGGCCAAATTCACACTCTGGAAATATTGTGGCTTCCAAAAGAACAAGCTCAAGAATGGAAAAATAAGCAGGAAGCAGGGAAATACCACTTCAGCAAGCTGTTTCATGTTCCATTTTTGTTCTGGTAGGAAATCCCAGATTCTAAATCTGAATAATGTCAACATTTTACACTTATTATCTTGAGCTCATTGCAGGCTCCTTAACTCATTCTATATTTCTTGTAACATTAGTTTTTATCTGGGGTAGTACTGCCTACAATGGTAGCTGTTGGATACTTGAAATGGGATTTGTATGACTCAAGAGGGAAATTTTTAAGGTGATTTCATTTAATTAATGTATTTTTAAATTTGAAAATGGAAGCAGCATAAAATTTTTTATTACACACAACTTTCTTGTATTTGTATGACTACATTCCATATTAAGCATAGGAAATTTGGCATCCAAATTGTGATGTGCTATTGGATATAAAATATACACCATATTTTGAAGACTTAGTTGAATTAAATATTGTAAATTATCCATTAATTAATATGTAATATATTAACTATGAAAATGGAATGTTTTGTATACATTGAATAAATTATATTGACTTGAATTTACTTTTTTCATTTTTAATATCACTACTAGAAAACAAAAATTACACAAGTGACACTGATTATATTTCTGTATTTTTTAATAGAAAGACTGTGTGATATTGCTATCAAAATATAATCATAACTTTTAGATCATCCATCTTTCTATACTTGTTAGCATCAGAGCCATTAACCATAAAATTTGATTAAATTTAAATTATTAAAAATGAAATAAAATTAAAATCTTCAATTCCTCAATATTGGTCATTTCAGTTATTCAGTAGTTGTTCAACTGTGGCTAATGGCTTTCCAATTAGATGCTGTAATCTAGGACCCTGACATTGATTGGATTGTTGATCTTGATTCTTAACTTCTTTCTAATGCATGCCCTTTGCCAGGTAATTTTTTTTCCTCCAGATTTATTTTTATTTATACAAGAACTGGTGTATAGGCCAGAGGTACAGGGGTGAGAGGATTCACCAGAGGCAGAGTGAGGAACAGAACAGGCAGACTGATTGAAATACACTGCTGAGGGGAGCAGCGGGCAAGACAGGAGAGGTCTGCTGCGCTATGTGGGGCACCTCCCTGGTCAGGGATCAAAGTCATGTGGCAGTAGCTGCAGATAGCTTCATAGTGCTGATACTTAACCCCTTGCGCCACCAGAGAGGCCCCCATGTGCACATTTAATATAGAGTCTTTTGTTCCCCTCACAACACATTATCAAACAGGTGTTATAAAATCATTTTATAATACTATAAAATCAAGTACTATGATCTTATCCTTATTTCTCAGATTTGGAAACTGAAACACACAGGGATGAAAGAATGAGGCTAAAATTTTCAACTTGAAAAATAAACCAGTATTTTCAAAAACAGTGTGATTAATTACTTAATAGAAAAGCCTTGTGAGATAGTGCCGGAAAATCATGGGTTTGGGAATAATGTCACTGGGTTCAAATTCTTGGTTTGTCACTTTTAAAAGTATGTGACTTAGGCAAGTAAATTAAGCTCTGGATTTCAAGGACATATATTTCTTCTAAATTAATTAATATCATTGTTTTGAAAATACTGGCTTATCTGTCTAGTACCCCAACAAAATCATGAACTTGTCAAGTAGAGGGTTGAGCTTTCTTCTCTGTCCCCTCTGTCAGTCCAGATACTCAGCAGAGGTGTCTGACCTAGTAGATGGAAAAAGTGATTGCCTTTGGTCATTGCCTGTGTCACCTGTGATAGGAAAACTCTGCATTTAACAGTAAATATTCTTTCCTTGTACCCCTAAGGAGAGAAGAATGGCCAAAAACATTGTTTCTGAGTATGTATAAATTGCGTAGACAGAGGAGAAAGATGGAGGAAAGAATTTTCTTAAGGACAAAACTGCTTATTTTATTTTGAGTGTTCCAGGAACAGAAAAGACAGGAAATGGTGGAACACAGAACTTTCTCATATGCTGCCCACCTCTTGGGGCTCAGAGACGGAAGAGCCTTTCTGGCATAACCCTACATGAAAAACAGCTGCAGTTTAAATGTGGAAAAGCTAAGTTCAGTCACATTGGGAAGCAGTTTTGATTAACTGCAGGAGGAAACACTCAGATTAAGCACTGTTATTAAAACCTGCATGGGGAACAGAAGGGACCCTGAGCTGCTTACTGGGGTGGCACAGAGGAGTTGGGGGAGATAGCTAGGTAGTTATATTTAAGCTATAGTTCTCAGTCCATTACTATTTTTTAGTTATCATCATTCCTATCTTTACTTGAGCTTTATGGGGAAACATAATGAATCAGAGATGCCGGAAATAAAAAGTAAAAATAATTGAGTTTCAATGAACTAAGTTCAGCTATTTTTATTAAAAAATAACAAGGAAGTAGTGGTTGCTTTGAATTATCCACTAGTTGGAACAAACTTGCATAATGAGATGTTATTCCATTGCATAAGATCCTGAAGCTATTTGTAGCTTCTTTCCCATTTTTTTCATAATTCACTTTAAAGAGAATTCAAACTGTAAAGTCTGTCAGCAAAATCAAGCACTTCCTGTTTTGTCTTTAAAGTAAAAGGCAACCACTTTAAATAAACTTGTTAATGTCTTCAGCAGCCTTGTTCACGCACTGTAGCCCAAATGGCAGAACCTGGGGACACATGCCAATTCTGATCACTTCCTGAAAAACTTAGGAATCATTAGCAAAAGTGACTTGGAAGAGTCTACAAATAATTTTACATCTGTCACACTTTGGTTTCTTTCCCTGAAATTATAGGCAAGGAAGTGGTGATCTGTGTCATCTGTGTCAATCCCATGAGACAGATAAATCCAGAAACAGGTGGACATCTTGGCTTTGTTGACTAGAGAAGAAGCTGAGGCTGGAAACTATTTCATGTCCCATGATTCTTGCCACAGAGTGTATTTATACAAAATTGGTTCTGTAGTCCAGAGCTTGCCAAGGTGTGTGCCAATTATACGTATGTTGTGGGTGTTGATGTCCTGAGTCCTTGTGGAAGAAGGCAGGACCTAGGTGGCTTCATTAGTTGCCTCCAGCATTAAGCATCCATCCTCTCTCATCTGAGGCCAGTATGTTTGTGCAAGTGATTTAATAAGCATGTCTGGGAGAAAACTACAAGGAGTAGGAGACTCAGGATAGAGAAGGAAGCTGAGCAGGTGAAAATTTCTACTGAAGTTGCTGATTCATCCTGATTTTGAAGGAGCTTTAGAACATGACAACACATTAGATTTTGCCCCCCTTTGAAATGAGGTTATAGGAATGGACCCATAGTCTAAGCTAATTGGTGTCCTTATAAAAAGAAGAAATGTGGATGCAGCCATGTATGTAGGGAGAATGTGTTTGAACATGACTGGCATCTAAAAGCCAAAGAGAAAGGCCTGAAACAGACCATTCACTCACACCTCTCACAAAAAAAGCAAACCTGTTAATATCTTAATTTCCTATCATTTTTGTTGGTTAAACCACCGAGATTGTGGTAATTGTTTCAGCAGCACTAACAAACTAGTGCACCAACCCCTTAGTCACATACTAAGAACATAACTTCAAAACAAATTAAGAATCATGGAAGGCAGATCAAAAAGAAACATCTTTGATTGTTATCCATTTATTCCCACTTATTTAATTGTACATAATTTTAACAAGTATTCATGAAGGCCTATTATTTTCCAAAGGAAAAGGCAGGAACAAGGAATTCAAAGGGAAATATATTTCCCAGATCTAATCATGCTCTAAGCCATATCCAGAGGAAAGATTAGGTTGGGAACAAAGAAAAGACCCAATAATAGCCAATGTGATTTGAAAGGTTATCTGGGGTTCTTCTCTTACCAGAAGACAGAGGCTGATAAAGCAGACTTTGCGTTATCAGGAAAAACCCTTAAAGCTGCTTAGAGCTGTTCAGTTAAAGGCTTAACTAGCTATCCATTCTGGCACAAAGTGGGTAAACCCTAAAGCCACACACACAGTGAATCCTCAGTGACCTACAATTGCTTTAGACTCATTAACTTCTATTTGCATACTAAAATCCCTGCTTAGTCTCCTTTTTCTGGACATAGAATCCATGCAGAGGTATGATCTAGTTGTGAGCTACACTGTACCTATTAATCAAGACTCCTGGTGTTCCAACCTGCCCCCGCCTTGTCTAAATACCTATAGTCCTATAAAAATCCTAAATTCCTTCAGAGAGGTGAGACCATGTGTTGAGTGAGCTCTCTGTCTCCATTCTTGATTCAAGTAATAAAACTTGGCCACAAATCACCAACTTTGTCTGGTCAATTGACTAAGACAAGACAGGCAACAAACCCTTTGTATGTGGTAAGTGTTTCCCTTTGGTTTAAGGAAACAGGAAGAGATCATCTTGTTTTCCTCATTTATATTTTTTGTTGCCAGAATGTGTTATCTGAACAGACTCTATTTTGAAACCAAGAGAGGAGCCGATCTGAGAACAAAGCCAACCTACTAAAGTTAGCTGACCAGTTAAATAATCTGCGTTGTAGATGACATAGTTGAGTTGATCCAAACCATTAAATCCATCTATGCTGAAACCTGTCCTATTACTTGATATGTAGGAAATGAATTTCCATATTTCAGATAGCTTGAGCTTGTTTTTCTGTTATTCATTGTCAAAGTATTCTAAGAGACAGTTTATGATAGAATTCTTTTTTATGGTATTTGCTAGAACTTTGCACAAGCTTTCCATTTCTCCTCCTTTTGGCAGGGAGTATGAATACATTTTCCTTGCTGCCCCCCTGTTTATTCAGGTTGGGGGTCTCTAGAGTGCTAACTTCTAAGAAGAGGGATGATTTCACTCAGGACTCAATCAAATGCACATAACCATAATATGAATGTATTGGAGGAGTCCACATTGCAATAATAGACGCATACCATTAAATTGGCAGCAAAAGTGGAAGGTAATGAACCTCTTGGCATGGTTTGGGAGCCTGGAAAGGCGAGTGAGTGTTTGCATGTCTAGAGAGCTGCAGGAGTCCTTATGAAGGAGGAGGGGATGCCACTTCTTAGGAAGAGAGTCCTTGAGGTTCTCAACAAACTCTGGAAAAGACTTTGGGACCACGGGCATGGAGCACCTTGAATTGCCTCCATTTCAATTCCTACAGTTTTGCGTCTTCTGAGAGGCACTTCAACATAACCACCTGTTGTTTTTGATTTAGGCATAGCCTCTCCATATAGCCAGCTTTTCAAAAAATCTGTTTACTTCTCTTCTGTTTGTCATAGTCTTCGTAAATAAATGGTTGCTTTTTATAGGCAACTTAAGTAACTATCAATTGCCCCCACCTTTCCATCTGTCAAGGTTATTACCATGTATTACCATGTATTACCTTGTGTAGTTCAGGAGAAACTTCAGGTAATACATTGACATGTCTTACCATGTCAATACATACAGCATCTGCATCAGTCAGATTCATTACTGTATCAATACGTATGACCCTCTTCCCCCTATAATTTGGCATGACCATGTGACTTGACTTGCCCAATGGAATGTGAACAGAAATAGGTGTTAGTTTTAAGAGGAAGATAGTAGAAATGGTGAGTCACCATTTCCTTCTCTATGCTACAGAGACAAAAAATGTACAAAATGATGTCTGCTCTGTTGGCCTGAGTCCCAAAGAGAGAATGATGAAGAATAGATCCCTATCAACACAGTAAGGACCTGTAACAAGTGTTGCTTTAACCCTGAATATCTTGATTTTCTTTTTTTTTTTCTCCTGCAATAGAATCAGCCCTATCCTCTCAGAGGTTACTATATTTCATTTATTGATTAGCTTATTTGGTTATCATCTGCCTTTGATATTGGACTGTAAGTATTATCAAGGGAAGCACTATATCTGTTTTGTTCCAAATGCAACAACTGTGCACAGCATGATGTATAGCAGGTTTTCAATTCTATTTATTGATGAAATGAATCTAATCTCAATGAAATAAATTTTTTAACCGAGCAGATGGATAAAAATAACTATAATTTATGTAAGCTTAGCACATTATCTGTTTCAGCTCCTAGACTACCCTGATTTCCCCAAATATATCAAAAAAATTCAAGTCTTTGAGATCTCTCAAGTATAAGAAAGTCTGGAGCTGGCACTTACTATACCGCAAATACATTGACAAAAGAAGTGGACTGTATCATACTTAAAAAAAAAAAAACTAATGTAAAACAGCCTTTGAGATTTATGAATGAGAAGATGAAAGGACATAAAGGGAAAGCTGAAGAGAATATTTTGAAGTGGATGATTGACAAAAGGAAGCCTATTGAAAACAGAAGGCCCTGAACTACACAAGGCAAAAATGGAATTCATTTAGAAAGGAAAAGAACACTCAATGTTAAAGTAAAGGGTGACCTGGTAGAGCAGGTGCCACATTAGGATGCAGGGGTAGAGGAGGCTCTGTGGGGTTCTGATGAGAGTTCTGGGAGTTCCTTCTCTCCAACAGGGCTGCAGACATGCTTGTGTTCCAGAAGATGGGCTCAACTGGCAGGAATTTGGCTATGGAAGAGAAGAGGTGTTCTTTTTATCATGTGGTCTGTTATCAGCATTGTTGTGAGAATTAAGAGTAATAACAATTTATGTGAAAGTAAATTAGTAGTAGACAAAAATATTGAAATGTCAGTGGGGAAATTAAGTTCAAATGGAGCCAGGGACAGACACAGGTACTTGCAAAGCAAGCTGCCAGCTGCTCATTCCATTTCTCCAAGCTGAGCTTTGTTTCTGTGATCTTGAGTGATTAGCCAGTAAGGGTTATCACCACCTTGTGAATATACCACCTCCCACCCCTGGGTAAAGGACCTGGAAATTTGAAGTTAATGAGATGATTGAAGGAGGAGAAGAGGTTGGAGGAAATGAGGGCTAAACAGAGGACTCTAGAGAGAATGCCAAAAGGTGGTTCTGAAAATAATGGCTTAGGTTTCCAGAAGGAAATGAAAAAAAAATATGAGTAATTACTCATTACTTGAGGGGTATTAGAGCAGGATAAGAAAGAAGAAAAAGGAAGGGAAGTAGAGGAATGGGTACTCAAGAAGCCAAGATGGTGAGGTCAGTAAGTTAACCACATCATTCCCATTTATAGATCTGAGAACAAAGATTACAAAAATTTAACAACTTGTTTATTGTGACATAGCAGGTAAGTGGACCACACTCTGCTTTATTGTAGTCTTCATCTACTTAAATATTTACTACTAATTTACATTATGAATGTCTTCTTTTACTATCATTTCAATTACTAATAATATTAGTTAATATTTGTTGAATTATTGCTATGTTCAAGCTACCTTTGTAAAGGTACCTTGACATGTATTATTTTATTTGTAATTATCCTATGAGATACCTAGAAAAATTCTCAATTAGGATATGAGTCTATAAAATTTTGCCAACTTCCCATATTTAGACTTGGTATATGCTCAGTCACTGTGTAACTTTGGGTAAATACTTTAACTTTTGAAGTCTCAGTTTTCTCATCTGTCAAATGAAGCATTTAAAATGACATGTTTTTTTTTTTTTTTTTCCTGAGCATTAACTGAGAGAAAAATGTGAAATTGATTTGTAATTATTAATTTGAAATATAAAAGCCTATTGTTCCCCTTTCAGTCATTGCAATTTTTTGTTTGAATTATGGAATGGGGAAATTTTTGCTAAATTGGTAGTCAGTGGTTTCTGAAGCTCATGGCCAATAATGTTTGTTGACTGAAATAATCACCACTGTGATGTGAAAATATGAATAAAGATTTAGTTGATCTTCAACGTCTCATACTAGGAGATATGTAAGTTATCACAAAAGCAAAGGGCATAGAACACCACCCTGATTGAGGTGTTCCGAGAAAGCTTCTCAGGGAAGCTACAATATGGCTGAGGCTTGATGCATTAATATTATTATCAAAAGGGATTTTTTAAAAGATTTATTTATTTTTATGCAAGAATTGGAGTACAGGTAAGAAGTACAGGAGGGTGAGAGTATTCACCAGAGAAAGGAGGGAGCAGAACAGGCAGAAGGACTGAAATACACTGCTGAGGGGAGCAGTGGGGGAGACAGGAGAGGTCTGCCGTGCCATGTGGGTATCTCCCTGGCCGACCAGGAATCAAACCCATGCTGCAGAGGCTGTGAACAGCTTCACAGTGTTGTGCTCAACCCATTGCGTCACCAGGGAGGCCCTGTTATAAAAAGGGATTTTGAAATGAAAAGTGCATCCTAGAACGAAGAGCAGATGTAGGCAGATAGGCAGCGGTGTACAGTGAGTTCTAGAAACTTCTAATCATTAAATATGTTTGGGGGACATGAAGTGTGTATGTCAGGAGTGGAAGAAGCAGAGGAAGGGCAAATTGTGAAAGTCCTTGAGTTCTGTGATTGAGGGTCACATTTAAATGTCTGTGGGAAGAGCATAAGAGGATCTTATTTTTATTTTAGAAAGTTCACGGTTGCCATGTGGTGGATGGATTGGACAGAGGCAAAGTGAAAGAGGGATGTTTGTGAACTTTTCAGATGACATAAAGCAGGGTGGAGTCGTTATAATAATCAATGACAGAAGCCAAAATTCATAATAATTTCATCAGATTTGGAGATTGCTTCCGACCAATAGAATGGATTTTGACAGGAAAAACAATAAAGTTCAGCATTGGTCTTTAAAAAAAAAAAGTCAGTTGGGAAAGTGCAAGGAGAAAGCAGTTTTAATACTGTTTATTAAAAAAAACTCCCTGCCAACAGTGTACTGAAGACTTGAGTCTGGTGTGATGGATAGAAGCAAAATGGCTCCTGGGTGTCTTGTCTGACAACCTCTCTGAGTTGTGTCTTTTCCCACCCTCTACCCCACAACCTTATCAAAAGGAAAATCCACTAGTCTCAGAAGGTCTAAGATCAAGTACACGTTTCCTTTGCAGTGAGTGTCAGGAAGAATGCAGGTTTTCCCTAGAAGGACTTTTTATGTATTGAAATTTTATATAAGCTTTTCAAAACACATTCAATTATGGGCTTGCCTTTGTCTGATAACCCTGGAGAGAGAACCCAGAACCCCTCAAAGAAATTTTTTCACACCTTCTCATGTTTCCAGTACCTAGCACAGTGCTTGACACTATCTAGGCACTTAATAGCAGCAAGAAATGAATGAACAAATGGATGAATGAGGAGCATGGATGTGTTAACTAAAGCATGGGTGTGTTAACTAGAACATGGGTGTGAAAAATCATGTGGATAAGGGAGAACAGTTTTAACAAGTCTATGAAGAAAATATACAACCTGTTTTTTTTCTTCTGAGAAGTAAATGATCTGTTGCAATACCTTAGTTTTTTCTACTTTCCTTAATCACATGTGTACACCCAGCAAAAATTTCCCTAAGAGCTCCCTTGTAGCTGCAGCTGCCTCTCCCTGTGAGTTGTGAGGGGTTCGTGTCTCCTCCTGAGTTTGTTTCCTGAGAGAACACTGGAGCCCATCATTCTGGCGTCATCACAGCTGGCCGTCAGATGTCAGAGCTCAGGATGGGTAAACATGGTCTATGTCTATTCAGGCTACAAGGCTGTGAATGCCTTGTCTGGCAGCCAGAGGGAGGAACTGTCATCCAAGAACACATGAAAGCTCTGGTTAAGGGACCTGCCCTGGGCTCCATCCTGAGAGTTAGGGATGTTGGTTCTGGAAGCTCTGCTCTGCACAGCCTTGTAAGAGAACCAAAGAGGCCTGGGATTGCTGTTCTGCTTTCCAGAGTCAGGGTAGCCATTTCTAGATTCTTTTTTTTTTTTTAATAATTTTTTTTTAAGATTTTATTTATTTATTCAAGAACTGGGGTACAGGCCAGATGCATGGGAGGGTGAGAGAATTCACCAGAGACAGAGCGGGGAACAGAACAGGCAGACTGATGAAAGACACTGCTGAGGGGAGCAGCGGGTGCTACAGGAGAGCTCTGTCTCGCCATGTGGGACCCTCACTGGCTGGCCGGGATCAAACCGGTGCTGCAGAGGCTGCAGACAGCTTCACAGCACGGTGCTCAAATGCCTGCGCCAACAGGGGAGGCCCCATTTCTAGATTCTAATATCCCACCCAGAAAGCGCTTTATTACCAGTCAGCCTACTTTTCCATGTGACGTAATAACCCAGATGGAAGCATGGAAGCTAAATACATTTTATGTGACATTTTGAAGTCATGTAAGCAAAGTCATAACCAAGCAAAGATTATGCTCCCTAGGGACATGCAGTAAATCTTACTGGTACCAAGACCTGCTGCACAATTCTTTGATGTTTAAAATGACACTTAGAAGGGGCCAATTGGTTAGTGGTAGATGGTGACTGGACATTTGGTAGGGAGATATTTTTCTAAATTTAGTTATGCCTACAAGAACTGGGGTGCAAGCCAGAGATGTGGGATGTGAGAGGATTCACCAGAGACAGAGTGGGGAACAGAACAGGCAGATCTACTGAAATACACTGCTGAGGGGGGCAGTGGGTGAGTCAGGAGAGGTCTGCTGCACCATGTGGGTTGCTCCCTAGCCAGGGATCAAACTTGTGCTGCAGAGGCTGTGGATTGCTTCATAGGTTGCATCTTAACCCCTTGTGCCACCAGGGAGGCCTGGTAGGGAGATATTTTTAAAAATTACAAAGGGACTGATAATATCTATATGACCCGCTAAAGATTTCAACCAGTCAGAGAAAAACAATTTGAACATCATTTGACAAGGGAAGTTTTGGAAACAGAACAATGACCTCCCAAGGCATCTATTTTCTAATCCCTCGAACCTATGAGTATGTTATGTTGTATGACAAAAGGGAATTAAGGGAGCAGATGGAACGAAACTTGCTCATCAATTGCCCTTAAAACAGGGAGATTATCCTGAATTGTTCAGATGAGCCCGATGTAATCACAAGAGTTGTTAAATGTGGAAAAGGGAAGCAGAAGAGTTAGTGGTGGAGTGATGAAATGCAAGAGACACTCATATGAACACTGTTGGCTTTGAAGATGGGAGAGAAACATGAGTGAAGGAATAAGGGCACCTCTCTGAGTTGTGAAGGACAGGAAAGTGGCTTCTCTGATAAAGCTTCCAGAAAGGAGCATAGTAATATAAAAAAGTCATCAAATCATCACCCAGGAATTTACTAGAACAAATTCACTACCTGCTGCAGGTGAAGTTTCAGTATTAAGTTGTGCTAACAGCCTCACTATATGGAGCACTTGAACTGTGGTTTGATGGAAATATAGAAAATACACACTGTATTTCAAAGACTTGATACAAAATTCAAAATATGAAATATCAATATTTTAAATTTGTAGTGAATATTGTGATATGTATATATGAATATGTTGAATTTCCTTTGCTCAACAAAATATCTTGTTAAATTTTACCTTTTTGAAATTTTAAATTACTGTGTGACTCACATTATATCTCTATTGAACAGTGTTGATTAGGAAAAAACGCTCCTGGAAATTTTGTAATTATGCTTTACACTGTTATAATCTGAAGTACTTTATGAATTTCTCTATTTTACTTTTAATTCTCACACCATTCATGTATGATGAGTAGGTCACAGTGCATCATCTACTTTTTGAGATTGAAAATTGAGACTCATAATATAAAAGACCTTCAAAAAAGCACATAAGTTGCAAATGACAGGCTAAGAATAGCTCTTGAAACATCTGTTTTTCAAACAAATATTTTTTTTCCTATTATTTGTTTTTGTGGATGGAGCAAATCCCCATAACTAATCTAAAGGAAAGACTCCAGAAAACTGAAGGTGATGAGGAATAAGTCAAGCTTCCATATATCTCAGCTTGACTAAGTCTTTACAAGACCACTCTCAAAACTGGCCTTCGTAGACTCCAGCTTCTCACAACTTATGGCTGATGTTCCGTTCTAATCCCTAATCTAATCAAAAGTGTTCCAAGTCATGTGGGGTTGAGAGGCACTTGGACCTAAAGTTGAATTATTTTCATAACTTGGCATTTAAATGCATTATTAATCTCTTGGAGGGTGTAGACTACACTTTCTAAACCTATTTTCACAGATTGTGGTATTATGAAAAAAGCAATTTAGGAAATTCTGTGCTAATATAAAAGGAAGATTCAAGGACAGGTCTGAAGTTTAGCTCCTCCCTGCCACGTGTGAGCCAATCTCCAGTGTTGAAAGATGATTGAAAGGAAGCTTGTTTCCAGCTGAGATGCATTTGCTAGTTTTGGCAACTGTTCAGAACAAAGGAATGGATGTTTAAAAGTGATTTTCAAACTATACACAATTAGAATTAGTTCAATAAATAATTTGTTTAGCATCTTAATAAGATTTAAATACAAAGCCAGATATTTGTCCTTTTAAACAACAAAAACACATTCAGTGCCTAGAAGTATTGCCTGCCATTCTAGTAACTTTCTACATGAAATCTAGTGAAGTAGAATAAAAGAACTTGTAAAGCCCCAAAGTCCAGGGATTTTGCTATTAAATTTGCCAATATTAAATTTGCCAATATTACTATCACTTGTTAAGACATAGGAATTTTATTTTTGAAAGCAACTTTTCTTCAATTATTTGATTAAAGAAATATCAAAAAAACTTATTAATTTGCTTTTTTTTCCTTCAGTGTAGCCAGAACCAGATACAAAAAAAAAACCCAAAAACAAACAAACAAACCCAGAAATATCAGTAGGAAGAATAGAATAAGAACCTGCTTATTCAAAATTTTGTGCTGACTTTGTTTTAGAAGCTGAGGATTCTGAATAGTAATAGACAATTCACTAAAGAGAATATTTAGAAAGCCAGAAGACACATGAAAAAGTGTTCATTATCACTTTTAGTAAGATGCAGATTAAAACTACAATGAGATAATATCTCACAACTTGTGGATGGCACATATTAGAAAGACCCCCAACAACACGTGTTGGAGAGGATGCAGAGAAAAAGAAACCCTGTTACACAGTTGGTGGAGATATGAACTGGTACAATCATTATGAAAAGCAATCTAGATTTACTTTGAAAAACTAAAAATGGAAATACAGTATGACCATTCTTAGGCATTGATCCACAGAGTATGAAATCATCAACTAAATAAACCCATAGCAGCATTATTTACAATAGCAAGGACATGAAATCAGCCTAAATATCCATCAACAGTTGATTAGATCAAGATGATGTAGTATATACACATCATAGAATATTATACAGTCATAAAAAAGGGTGAAATGGAGCGATTTTCAACAAAACGGAAAGAATTTGAGAGAATTATGTACAGCAAAGTCAGAATGATAAAAATTAGTACTGGGCATTTGCATAGCAGATAATTCAATATGGTAAAAAAAACACTTTAAAAAACTCATGGACATTAATAAACACCTTGAAGGCTCCAAGGTTAGGAGAAAGTGGGCAGGTAAAGAAACACTGGATACAAGGGGTGGTGTTGGGGAATGAAAAAACTACTGTCATAGACCAGAAAAATGGGACGTCATTAGAATGCAGTAGGAAAAGGACTTCTCAAGTAAAGAGGGCTGCAGATCATCAAGTCTTCGATTTTATTTCTTCCCTCCTCATTTGCACTCTTTCTGTTTAAAATATAATGTTTCTCCATATACTGCAGCCCCCTTGTCCAGCAGAGTCAATCACTCTAGTGTGGGTAGATTTTGACATTTCAACGTAGCTACATCATACATCCTTGTTTGGCTCCGTCCATTTCAAATGTCTGTACTGTAGACCACAAACCTATAGGTTTCCTTCTCTGATCCTTAGCTTTCACTAATAACAGGAGGTTGGAACTGGAAACATTTAGCTTCACTAACCAGTTGTGTGGTGTGATGACCATATTATCAACATCTGACATTATTGGTAGTTGCAAAAACATATGCCAGAGAGTCAAGACAGGTAATATAAATGAGTGAAGAACCTAGATATTATATGAATAAGTAGAGGGACTGTGTGAAATGAGGACTCTACAAAGATTTTCATTGGACTCAGTAGGTTCATCAAGTGGACATGTCCAAATAGGCCAAATACAAGCTTTTGTTGGAGAAGTTTATTGTCTGCAGTTATGGAGACAATGTGAATGTCTCCACAGACTGGGTAAAATATAGGAAGGGATTTTAAGGAAAAAGGGGACAAGAGAGAGCAACGGAGTTGTAGGTGACTGGGTCGTAGAGGCTTTGGGCATTGCTGGCCATCTGCTCATCACCTGAGCACACTCAGATGAGGTTCATTTTCCATCTATGAGGCGTGTTTAGAAAATGGCAGCTCAACATTCTCCTTGGTAGAGATTTTATTATGATAATGAGGCTGATATGAATTTGGGGTCATGTAAGAAAGGTTCCTGCACCTCTGAGTTTTTTATGGCTCAAGTGGTTATTCAATAGTTGGATAGTGGTGGTTGTAGTCTGGTTATCTCACAGAGGGAAATATTAATACAGGGTTAAGTTCCACAGTGTGGCTTTGGAATAACTCAGTTAACAATGTTAACTGTTCTGCTGGACAGTAATGAGCAACTTAATAAACAAAGGTTTCCTTCTATTTTGAGGCCCTGAATTGACTGTCTTAACCATTTATCTTCCAGTTCCTTGAGGACCTAGGTAAGCAATGTCACCACACATCCAGGAGTTATTGTAGTCACACAGAATGAAGGCCCAGGGTTAGGAAGGAACCCCTTTAAGTACTGGGACCACCTGGCCTCTCTCCATGTTCTCTTTCACTCCCACCCAGAGATAAGTGACTGCTCAGGTTAAATTTGGTAGAGGATGTGGACTTCAGAGCTCAGCCTCTTCCTTGTCCACTGGCATTTGCCTGTGTGAGAAGATGCATGTTGTGGTCGGCTCCTCTATGTAGTAGGTATAACAGAGTCAGGCTCTTAAGGAAAGACCTTCAGTGGTCCTGCACTACTTGTGGCGGGG
This sequence comes from Talpa occidentalis, assembly GCF_014898055.3. Lineage (NCBI taxonomy): Eukaryota > Metazoa > Chordata > Mammalia > Eulipotyphla > Talpidae > Talpa > Talpa occidentalis. The sequence continues at coordinate 16,238,520 of NW_026555331.1, read as the reverse complement.
TGAATCAGTCTGATATTTTTCTGGGGTTTGGTGTTAAGAACCCTCTTGTTTTTGCTCACCTAATTCACATCTTTCGTGCTAGACTTGGTCAGCAGTAAATGAGACATTTTATCGTCACCTGCCTTCATCTTTCTTTTTTTTACTCTCATTTTTTCAATTAGTCATAAATTCAAGTTAGAAAAACAAGGATGTAATTTATTTGGCTCTGTGATGTTTTGATTTTTAAAATATAAAGATTTTGGTCTCAGTTCTGGTTTCTGCCACAAAGCCCTTCAAATCCTTAGAATCTCCTAAGTGATGAGAGTGACAGAAAGCCTCTTTTGCTATGTTAACAAAGTGACTTTTGGAAAGCATCTGAGGAAGGGGGCTGGTTTTCTGGACAACCAACCACGTGGTGAGAGCATTGGAACACTTAATGCCATTCCTTGAAGTGAAGGGAGAGGGCCTGGATGTCTATAAATTGTTAATGGCCAGTGATTTAATTAACCATTCTATTTATTGAAGTCTCCAGAAAAAACAAAAGGACAAGCTTTGGAGGTTTCTGTGAAGATTTGGAGAGAACAGTATGCCTGGAGAGGGCATGGAAACTCTATGTCCTTTCCCCATCCCATACCCTGTGCCTGTCTTCTATCTGGCTGCTCCTTATTCTTATATAGCACACCAGTGAGCTAATAAGTAAAATAGAATTAGGGGGGCGGAGCAACATGGCGGCGAGGAGACGCTGCGAGTAAGATCTCCCATTAAAAAAAGTGAATAGGGAGGAAAAGCGGCAGGTCCCAGTGAGAACTGGGACACGGAAGATAAACGGGTGACGCCAGCAAACTACCCGAAGAAGAAACTGGCCATAAAAGAGGACTAGAAGGGAGGGAAGCGCAGAACCCTGCTCCCCTCCCCCGCCCACAGAGGCGGCACTCTCCGACCAGCAGAGAGGAGGAAACAACAAACCAAAACGGCCAACAAGAAAAACGGACGCAGCAAGCGGGACTGTGAGTGGAAAGGAACTATTTCAGCCACCACACCCCGTGAACGGGAGCTGAGGCGAACCCTGCAGGATCCTCCGCGGCGGTGAGCGAACGGCTCCGGGCGCCATTAGAGAAGAACAAAGACCCCGGGAGACGCGCACACAGCCCGGGCTGCCGGTAAGCTGGCGCGGAAACGCGGAGTGCTCGGCGCGCTTGAAAAGCAAGTGCAGACCTGGATCGCGGCTGCCCAGGTCCCCGCGCCTGCAACCTAGGCTTGCGGGGAGACGACCTAGGCTTGCGGGGAGACGCGCGGAGGTCCTCACTGAGGTGAAGGTCCCTCCCTGAGTAAGCAGGATCCAGGCGCCCAGGCACGGGAGCGGGGCACGAAAATTCGGGGCGTGGTTTCTCCACGGCGGTGGGGCACAAGGCAGACACAGCACCCCAAAGCTGTTGAGGTGTACCCTACCATTCCCGCTCTGTTCTCTGTCCCACAGGGTCGGGGGAGGCGAAAAACAGCCCCCCAAGGACAATAGGAGAGATCTCTGGCGCCACCTAGCGACCAGGAAAAAAAAAGTCACTAACACCCTATAAAACAGGACATTTCTTAAGACTGCTTGAAAAGGGCAGAAGGTTTCTGGAGGACCCAGTGGCCAGCCGGGAAGTTATTCCACGCCAGGCCCCTTCCGACCAGCAGTCTGAGCCCACAGAGGGAGCAGGCACCCACGTCCGGGGCAGACCAGGTGCGCAGAAGAGTGTGCCTGAAACCAGAGGCGCAGGGACTGCATCCCGCTTCGCCATTTGAGAACAGGGACATTTCTTCAGTAAAAACTGCCTAAAACCAGCAGAAAGCTCCCCCAGAAGACAGAGATGGCTCCTGGAAGAGCCAGAGGGGAGCAGAGAAGTTCACCCAAGATGTCAGTCAGTCCGAGCAACACAGTGTCCCAACGCATACGACAAATTAGAAAACAGACAGTAGGAGTAGAAGAACCACACGCAACCTAACAACTCCTCAGGAAAGAAGCACACCACAAAAAGAAAACCACTCCCCAGATTGCAACGACAGCAACTTGGAAGAACTTCTGAGCCTTCCAGAAAGAGAATTTAAAATTGCCATGATTAAAAAAGTGATAGATCAGAAGAAGGAAATTGAGTCCCTAAAGAGGGAAGTAAGAGAAATGCAGGAGATCAAAGAATTAATGGAGGAACTAAAGAACTCTGGGAAAAGCAATGAAAGCAGAATAGATGAAATGGAAGAACGAATAAGTAATCTTGAAGACACAGAAATAAAAAGAACCAAAACAGAAAAGGAAAGAGAAGTACGAAGGAAAAAGAACGAAGAAAGACTTCGGGAACTATCTGACTCCATGAGGAAAGGAAATATAAGAGTTATAGGAATTCCAGAAGGAGAGGAGAGAGATGTAGGAACAGAGAAAATATTCATGGATATAATTGAAGAGAACTTCCCAAATGAGAAGAAGGAGCTGAAAATTGATATACAAGAAGCAAGAAGAACACCAAACTTCCACGACGAAAGGAAAAACACAGCAAGACACATAATAGTAAAGCTCCCAAGAATCCAGGACAAGGAAAAAATAATGAAGCTGACAAGAGGGAAGAAACAGATAACATTCAAAGGAAAACCAATCAGGCTGACATCAGACTTCTCTGAAGAAACACTACGGGCAAGGAGAGAGTGGAGGGACATAGTCAACAGACTCCAAGAAAACAGATGCCAACCAAGAATACTCTATCCCGCAAAGCTCTCTTTCCTCCATGAAGAAAGAATATGGACCTTCCCAGACAAAGAGAAACTCCGGAATTTCATTGCGACTAAACCCCCACTCCAAAAAATACTACAAGGAATCCTAAAGCCAGAACCTCAGAGGGACGAATAACAACGAAAGAAGACCAAAAAAAAAAAGTTATTAAAAGAATAAATAAATAAAATCAAAGGAAAGACAAACATAATGGCAAATACAGATGCTAACATATCAATATTAACTCTAAATGTAAATGGACTAAACTCTTCAATAAAAAGACACAGAGTTGCAGCCTGGATTAAGAAACAAAACCCAACCTTTTGCTGTCTCCAGGAAACACATTTAGCTACAAAAGATAAAAATAGGCTCAAAGTCAAAGGATGGAAAACAATCCTACAAGCAAATGGGCCAAAAAAGAAAGCAGGAACAGCTATACTTATATCAGATAAAACAGACTTCAAACTCAAAAAAATAAAAAGAGACCCCAATGGTCACTACATTATGATTAAGGGGACAATACTTCAAGAAGAAATAACACTCATTAACATATACTCACCAAACGAAAGAGCACCAAAATATATCAGACAACTGTTGTCCTCTCTGAAAACAGACATCAGAGAAAACACATATGTAGTGGGAGACTTCAACACACCACTATCAACAATGGATAGATCAACAAGACAAAAAATAAGTAAAGAAACTAAAGCTCTAAATAAGGACCTAGAGCATTTGGGCTTAACAGACATCTATAGAACACTAAACCCAAAAAAAACGGAGTACACATTTTTCTCAAGCGCACATGGATCATTCTCCAGGATCGATCACATACTGGGGCACAAGACAAACATCAACAGATACACCAAGATTGAAATCATACCAACCATCTTTTCTGACCACGAAGGCATCAAACTAGAAATAAATCATAAAAAGAAGGCAAGGAACTATCCTACCTCATGGAGATTAAAAGCCACACTACTGGAAGACCACTGGACTAACGAGGAGATCAAAGAAGAAATTAAAAAATTCTTTGAATTGAATGACAAGGAGGACACCAATATCCTAAATGTATGGGATGCAGCAAAAGCAGTAATAAGAGGAAAATATATAGCAATAGAAGCTCACATCAAAAAACAAGAAAGAACTCAAAGAAACAACCTAATCTCGAAGCTCAAAGATCTAGAAAAAGAACAACAAAAAACCCCAGAACCAGTAGAAGAAAAGAAATAATAAAAACCAAAGCAGAAATAAATGAAATTGAAACTAAAAAAACAATCCAAAAGATCAATGAAACCAAGAGCTGGTTCTTTGAAAAAATAAATAAAATAGACAAACCCCTAGCCAGGCTCACAAAGGAAAAAAGGGAGAAAGCACAAATACACAGAATCATAAATGAAAGAGGAGAAATCACAACGGACACAGCAGAAATCAAAAGAATAATCAGTAACTACTATGAACAGTTATATGGAAACAAGTTCAACAATCTAGAGGAGATGGACAAATTCCTACAACTCTACAATCACCCAAAGCTAGATAAAGAAGAAATAGAACACCTAAACAGACCAATTACAAGCAGCGAAATTGAAATGGTAATTAAAAACCTCCCCAAAAACAAAAGCCCAGGACCTGATGGATTTACAAATGAATTCTACCAAACATTCAGAGACGAATTAGTGCCTATCCTTCACAAACTCTTCCAAAAAATTGAGAAGGAAGGGACAATACCAAACACGTTCTATGAAGCCAATATTACACTAATACCAAAACCGAATAAGGACAACACAAAAAAGGAAAACTATAGGCCAATCTCCCTAATGAACACTGATGCAAAAATCCTCAATAAAATTTTAGCTATCAGAATCCAACAATGTATCCATAAGATAATTCACCACGACCAAGTTGGATTCATTCCAGGGGCACAAGGATGGTTTAACATCCGAAAATCAATCAACGTTATCCAACACATCAACAAAAAGAAATATAAAAACCATATGATAATATCAATAGATGCTGAGAAAGCTTTCGACAAAGTGCAACACCCATTCATGATAAAAGCCCTTGAAATTCTTGGGATACAAGGAACATACCTCAACATCATAAAGGCCATCTATGACAAGCCAACAGCCAGTATCATTCTCAATGGTGAAAAGCTGAAAGCAATTCCATTAAGATCTGGAACAAGACAAGGATGTCCACTCTCACCACTGCTTTTCAATATAATACTGGAAGTCCTAGCCAGAGCAATAAGACAAGAGAAAGACATCCAAGGAATCCAAATAGGAAAAGAAGAAGTCAAACTATCACTATTTGCAGATGATATGATAATATACATAGAGAACCCCAAAATCTCCACAGAAAAACTAATTCAACTCATCAATCAATTCAGTAAAGTGGCAGGATACAAAATCAACACGCAAAAGTCAGTGGCCTTCCTATACACAAACAATAAATCTGAAGAAGAAGAAATCAAAAAAACCACCCCTTTTATTATCGAAACAAAAAAAATCAAATATTTGGGAATAAATCTAACAAAAGAGGTAAAGGACCTATACAAAGAAAACTATAAAACACTGTTAAAAGAAATAGAAGAAGACACAAAGAAATGGAAAGACATCCCCTGCTCATGGATTGGAAGAATAAACATTATTAAAATGGCCATCCTACCAAAAGCAATATACAGATTCAATGCTATTCCAATCAAAATCTCAATGGCATTCTTCAAAGAAATAGAACAATTATTGATGAAATTCATATGGAATCACCAAAAACCCCGAATAGCCAAAGCTCTACTGAAAAAAAAAGAAGGAAATGGAGGCATCACACTCCCAGACTTCAAACTCTACTACAAAGCCATAATCATCAAAACTGCATGGTATTGGAACAAGAACAGACATACAGACCAATGGAATCGAATAGAAAATCCAGAAATAAACCCACAGATTTATGGTCAACTAATCTTTGACAAAGGAGCAAAGACTATGCATTGGAGCAAAGAAAGTTTGTTCAACAAATGGTGCTGGGAAAACTGGGTCGCTACATGCAAAAGAATGAAGCTTGACCACTACCTCACACCATACACAAAAATCAACTCAAAATGGATTAAAGAACTAGACATAAGACCTGAAACCATAAAATACATAGAAGGAAATATAGGCGAAACACTACGGGATTTGCACATCAAAGACATCTTTACAGACACATCACCCAAAGCAGTGATAGTGAAGAGAAAGATAAACAGCTGGGACTACATCAAATTAAAGAGCTTCTGCACAGCAAAAGAGACAATAACAAAAACAAAGAGAAACCCCACCAACTGGGAGAACATTTTTGCACCCAACACTAATGATAAAGGACTGATCACAAAAAATCTGCAAAGAGCTGATGAGACTCAGCAACAACAAAGAAAATAATCCAGTCAAAAAATGGGCAGAAGAGCTAAAAAGAAACTTCTCTGAAGAGGAAATGCAAATGGCCAACAGACATATGAAAAAATGTTCAACATCACTTGTAATCAGGGAAATGCAAATCAAAACTACCATGAGATACCATCTCACACCAGTGAGAATGGCACATATTAAAAAAACTAGCAACAACAAATGTTGGCGAGGATGTGGAGAAAAAGGAACTCTTGTGCACTGTTGGTGGGAGTGCAAACTGGTCCAACCACTATGGAGAGCTGTGTGGAGATTTCTGGACCTACTAAACATAGAGCTTCCATATGATCCAGCAATTCCACTCCTAGGTATTTACCCAAAGGACACAGAAACATCAATTCCAAAGAGCACCTGCACTCCTATGTTTATAGCAGCACTGTTTACAATAGCTAAGCTTTGGAAACAACCCAAATGCCCAAAAATAGATGACTGGATCAAGAAGATGTGGTACATATATACCATGGAATATTACTCAGCATTCAAAAAAGATAAACACATGCAATTTGCAGCAACATGGATGGCACTGGAAGGGATCATGCTCAGCGAAATAAGCCAAAAAGAAAAAGAAAAATACCGGATGGTCTCACTCATAGCAGGAATCTAGAAAACTTAAATAAGGGACCAGGAAAATGAATATAAGAAAGTGAAAATCAAAATCAACAAAAAAACTATGAACCAGAGACACTTTTTGGGGGGTGGGGGGGCGGGAGGGGAAGGATTGGGGTCAGAATGGGGCGTTTGCAATTGTATGGGGGAATATAAAAATAAAATTTAATATTAAAAAAAAAATAAGTAAAATATTTCCTGTTTTTTTTTAATTAAAGATTTTTATTTATTTACACAAGAACTGGGGTACAGACTACATTTGCGGGAAGGTGAGAGGATTCACCAGAGACAGAGTGGGGAGCAGAACAGGCAGAAGGACTGAAGTACACTGCTGAGGGGAGCAGTGGGCGAGACAGGAGAGGTCTGCCATGACTTGTGGGACCCTCGCCGGCCGGCCGGGATCAAACTGGCACTGCAGAGGCTGTGGACAGCTTCACAGTGCTGTGCTCAACCGCCTGCACCACCAGGGGAGGCCCAATATTTCCTGAGTTTTGAGGCAGTACAACAGATTAATTGAACCTGAGAAGCCAGCCGTGGGAAACTTTGTTTATCATGAGAAGCATTGGTAACAGCCTGGGCTCACAACTGGCATATGAAGTGTGGGTGGGAACAGGGAGTACTGGGCCTGCAACCTGTGGAATCTCTGCTATCTCTCTAAATTGTGGCAGAATCAAGTTGAATTCTGGGACACCCAGCTGGTGTCAGGATTCTTTGGTGCTGTGGGAGACCCCTCCCCACACATTGGAATTGAGTATGCAGAACCTATGACCAATGTTGCTTGATCTAGTTTCTTAAAGAGAAACTAGAAGTTCAGATCTTTTTCTATGAAAAAGTCATGATTTTGAAATGTTGGCAAAGAATTCATATATTTGAAAGTGCCGATGCCAATGAAATATATTTACAAACCAGTTTTCATCAGAAGCCACCAGTTTTCAATTATGCTCTAAACCCTCTGATTTGGGTCAGTCTGCTGTCCAGGATTTTGTCCCAATCCTTTCTTATGAATTCAATACTCAGTTGGGCTTGGAGCTCTGGTCTTCACCGTGATTGACTGGTCTGGCTTCTTGGCATCTCAACTTTCCAACCATCCCTCTCCAGTACCTTCTCCCAGATGCTAGACCCTATCCTCACCCTCTTTCTCTTTCCAACCAAAGACTATGGCTCTCTTTCACTCTATCCCCTCTCCACCCCTACCTCTCCAGTTTCCATCTCTCCTCTTTGGAGATCCTGGTAGATACTCCATATTTTGCCCCATTTACTAGTCCTGATCTTTTGGACCTGTGGTAACACATCCTAGGTTGGCCTTTTCTTAGGAGGAGAGAGTCCAGCCACCCATATACCTCTCCATTCCCGGCTTATTTCTCTATTTACCTCCCACTAAAATCCCCAAAGGCATGGTATTAACATGCACCCTGTAAAATACATTCTATTTCTTGTTTTTTCCCCATTTAGAATATGACCACTAATAGGAAATTTTCTCTTTTATGGAATAGGAATCACTGATACAAGGTAATCAAGGGTTCTTCTTCCCATTTCCCTCGGCCCATTCTTTATCCCTCTTCCTTTCTTTCAAGTTATTGGCTGCAGTGATAATCTGTTCCCCTAAGTCCTCTGATAGCCAGTCTGATAGCAGCCGCCTGGAAGGCCAATCTGAATTAATTTGATTTAATTATTGGTTCTTTTCCAAAGCTTGGAGTGAGTAGTCGATAAGACAATCTCTCTGTCTCCCCTGGGACCACCCAGTCAGTCTCTAACCCAGTTCCTTTGACATTTTTCCAGCCATCTGTTTTACTTGGGCTAAGAGAGTCAGTTTTAATATCTACATGTTTTTCCTTTCATCTATATTTTTGGCACCTTTACTTCATTCAGAATCAGCTCCAGAAAGGAAACACCATCTCTCAGCAGCTGTATGGTCCTGGGGGAAGAAGTAGAGTCTTGCTCCTCTTCCCATTGGCCTGTCCTCCTTTAATGTGGCCATAGCAAGTCCATCACTCTTGTCATCTAGCCTTCCTGACATCTGGATGCACTGACTTTACATTGGAATGAGAATAATAGCTTCTGAGCTCAAACTCTTGTCATTTTTCAGTATGCATGAGTCTTGATTTCCATCACATAGCACTAAGCTCAATGTTCAGAACAGTATTTCCACCTCTGATGCTACCTGTCCTCAAAAACACCAAGCCAAATTGGACATCACTTCCCTCATCTGTGAGATGAGAGTACTGATCTGTCATAGAGATTCAGAATTCAAATGTCTATAGATAGCTATAGATAAAAGAAAGTAAAAACTAAATATAGAAGCTGTCTACTCTAAGGCAGGACGGGGATTTAAAACTGAGAAGTCAGGTCCTTCCTGAAAATGTTTGCTGACTGCTAAATCTATGTGCAGGTCTCTTGCCTGAAGACTGATTTCTGATTGATAGTTTGCTATGTGTGTATTGCCTTAAGCTTTGATATTCTGTAAACCCTGTTTCCCCTATTATAATGTTTTTCTCAGAATTAATTCTCCTTTAATAATATTTAAAACTCAGTGCTATATATAATTGAATAGAAGATGAAGTACAATCTTTGCCTGTAAATGGAGATAAGTCATTAGTATGGATCTGATTTGTTAGCAAGGAACAATCACTTGAATAGTGGCAGGTGTATAAATTCATTGCAGAAAGGGTATAACAAAACTTTTTGTCTTCTGAAAATATACAAATCCTTAAAATACTGTTTGTATCTACAGAGTTGGGATTTGGGGAAGTCTGGGAAAATGTGCAGAGATGACCGTGACCTCAAGGAAGATGAAGGAGGCATCTGCTCCTCCTTTACCTTGATCTTTCTCATTGCTACAAGTTCAGTGTTGGTTTGGAATGAACTTGGCTGACAGAACTGGCCCAAAAGAGCATAAGGAGTTTCCCTTGTAGACATGGTGTCAAACATGGATCCTACGGTTTGAGGAGCAGGCCAGTTGTGACACATTGTGTGAGGGTCATACCCACATTGACATGGTGGACAGCTTGGGGGGTAGTGACTAAAGATTTAGCTAAGCATGAGTAAAGAATAATATTTAAACCCAGATCCCAAGAATTATGTGGTTAGTAAAGGAATCCATGCTAACAATATTACCACAAATAAATGTAGGGTTGTGCTGGTCACTCTTCCATAGTAACACCAAATGTCAACAAGCAGCAATAGCAGCAGTGTACTGATCTCAGTCTCCAATTCCCTCATTATCTTGAATTTGGAAAAACAACTAAGCAATCACCATTTAACCTATAAAAGTCAAGAAGTTCTTAGGGAATTCAGAATGGAGAATGTCTCAGTAGGGAAAAGTACAGACTGTGATACCGAGGGACTGTTGGGTCTTGAGCAAAAATTCAGAAACTGAAACTTGTTATTTCAGTGAGCTATTACTAGAATATGTTGTATCACAGATAACCATGGCATGTCAGCAGTATTTAGCAGTAAGTGTTCTCCCAGATGTATGGGACCCTTGGAATTCAGCTGATCCAAGTTGAGCTCAGCTAGGCTGCTCTGCTTCTCACTGCAGATCTGGGGTCCATTGCAGTAGTTTTGTGCTACATGTCACTCATCCTTATTGAGCCATTCTAATAATAGAATGTTCTTCAGATAGTGGTGATAGAGGTGATAGAAGAAATATTCAAATGCACAAGAACACTTAAAGACTCTAATTATGTCAAGTTTTCTAACATTTTATTGGCCAAATAGGTACATGCTGAACTCAAAGTGGAGGGGCAGGAAAGTATATTCCTCCAGTAAGGGAACAAAAAGTTATATGGCAAAGGCATGAAGAATCAAGGCCAATAGTTGAATCTACACCAGATGTGAACATATTTTATATCCTGATTTGAGGAAAGGGATTTATCAGATAATTATGTATTTGGATGAGCTTCAAGGTTTTATATGTTGCCTATAAAATAAAACACATTGCTTTTTGCCAGAGTGATATGGGATTGGAAAATATATAAATGATCTATAAGTTGTGTATTTATGTACATATACACATTCATGTTTGTATCAAATGCAAGTTGAATTCTATGGCAGAGACTGAGCACCAAAGACTCGCTATACTCAATAAAGAAGAGTGAAAACCCTTTATTTTGACATATATATATATATATATATATATATATATATAGAGAGAGAGAGAGAGAGAGAGAGAGAGACACAGAAGAACCTGCTATCCAAGCCAGTAACAGCAAATTCAGGACCTTTTACAACGGGATGTGTGAATTAATTTAAAAGAAGGGGGTGAGAGATTATGTGTAAATAGTGGTAGTTTTGCTGCTTCTTTTCAAATTTAGATTCCTTTTATATTATTTTCTTGCCTAATTGCTTTAGTTGGGACTTCCAGAATATGTTGAAAACCAGTGGTGATAGTGAACATCCCTGTCTTATTCCTGATCTTAGTACAGATGCTTTCAGCTTTTCACCATTGAGAATGATATTGGCTGTAGGCTTGTCATATGTTGTTTTTATACTATTTATGTAAGTTTAATTTATTCCTATTTTTGGAGGGTTTTTTCATAAATGGATGTTGGATCTTGTTAAATGCCTTTTCAGCAACTATTAAGATGATCATATGATTTTTGGCTTCCTTTTATTGATCTGATGGATGACATTGATTGATTTACCTATGCTGAGCCAGCCTTGCATTCTTGGGATGAAGCTTACTTGGTCATGGTGGATGATTCTCTTGATATGTTGCTGTATTTGGTTTGGTAGGATTTTACTCAGAATTTTTGCATCCACATTCATCAATGATATTAGTTTATAATTTTCTTTTTTTGGTACTATCTTTGTTTGATTTTGGGATCAGGGTAATGAGGGCCTCATAGAATGTATTGGGGAGATTTCTTCCCTCTTCATAGTTTCATTAGAATTCACTAGTGATGCCATCTGGTCCTTAATTTTTGTTGTTGGGAAGGCTTTTGATTTCTCTTTCAATTTCAGCTCTTGTGATTAGATTGTTTAAACTGTTTCATGCTGGTTCAATCTTTGGAAGTTATATGAATCTAAGAATTTGTCCATTTCTTCTAGGTTGTCCAGCTTTTTGCGTAGAGAATTTTATAATAGGTTCTTATGACCCTGTGTATTTCTGCAGTGTCTATTGTAATTGTACCTCTTTCATTTGGGTTTTCTATTAATTTGGGGTTTCTTTCTCATGTGTAAGCATAGCTAATGGCTTGTCGATTTTATTTTTTCAAAGAACCAACTCTTGGTTTCACTAATCATTTGGACTGTCTTTGTTGTCTGTTTCATTTATTTCTGCTTTAACTTTTATTATTTTCCCCCTTTGTTAATAAACCCCATTGTGGTTGCACCCTAAGCCTGAGTTGTAAGTACATGGGTGAGGAACCACACACTGTGACATCCTCCAGGCTTTGCATGGTTTCAGTAAGTTAGTTTCCAGATGTGAGATCTAAGAAATAGATATCAGAGAGTAGGTGTAACCCAAACCCAGATAACTGCCTGTTTTTGTAAATGAAATTCTGTTGGTCCAGGGTCTGCTCATTTGTTTACATATTGCCAATGACTGTGTTCCAGCTACAGAAGCAGAGTTTGGTAGTTGTGGGAGACGTGGCCTATGTAATAAAACTAAAAGTTTCTATACCTGTTTCCTCTCCCCCCCAAAAAATTATTTTTCCAAAGCCTGTTCTAGATACCTAGAGTGGTGGGGTGATCATAAATTCATAACAAACTAAACTCTTGTCTGCAACAGAGTGACCCTAACTCTTCTTCACTATATATGATATTGCTATTCTTTGTTGTTTTGTTAGATATTAGCCATATAAAATATTTGTAGTTCAAATCAAAGTCAACCTTACGTATTTGAAAAATGCAAATAAGTGAGCTGTGACAGGTAAAAAAAATCTGGTGTATTAGAGGACAGGAAATAGCAATACCCCTATTGAAATGATCTCACCAGAGAGGTTAAGAACCTTTCCCAAGGTCACAGTGTTTACAATAGGATAAGACTGACTGGTATTTATTCCTACATCTCACATTCTCCTAACAGTCCAAAGCATAGTACTTGGTCAGGAACTGAGTTGAGTTAGATTGAATACTCTGTGTGAAGTTGTCTTATCACTAAATGGTTTCTTCCTACTCCTCCTTTCATTTGGTTACGTGGAATCCAGACAAACACATTAACCAGAGGAGGGGGTACACATTGTTTTCACAGGAAATCCTCCCTTCCTCTTTCAGTTTACCTAAAAGGATGGGAAGCAGGGAGGGGGCTTTGCCAGTGTATACATACACGTTGATGTATATATTTATACACCACACATGTGTCTGTAAAACAATATGTGTTTGCTGCAGCCTCTGGTATTCAGTGAAGTCTTAACCTCTGCTCCCTCACAGCTGTGTTGGCTCAGAGTTTAGAGGTAGACTTGCAAGACTCCCTGAAGAACACATGTTTTGAAGAGAAAATTCACCCTCCTCCTCTGTCCACCTTCTCCAGGGGACATCATAAAAGGTGAACACCTAGGCCGCATACTGACAGCACTGCTTCCCAAGGAATGTCTCATGGCTGAAGGGATGAGATGATTGTGGTGTTAAAACCAGGCTGTCACCCCATTCCATCCCCTCCTTTCGCATGTTGCCCACAAAAGAGATGGGATATCTTAGTTTTTAATGGTTTATTCTCTTCCTGATGACTATTTTTATTAGGCACAAGGAGTAGGCAACTTTGGACAAGGGTGAGCTTCTCAGCCTCAGTGTTTCAAAGTGGTACATGAAAGAACTGAATAACAATCCAGATCCTCTGACTCACCTTCAGCACCAGATCACTTCCCCAAGGCTGACTTCATGGATCTGGGTCTAATAGGGTGTGTTTTGGGAAGTCCGCCCTCATTGAAAATGGTTTGCAGTGTTGTTCCTGTGACCCGGCTCCTGCAGACAGGAGGAATCAAACAGCAATGGGCAGCAGATTCTTCAATTCCTGTTGTGCTTTTGCCAGGGGGAACATCTTGTGTCTCATGGGAATGAAGGCTACATGATAATAAATTTTTTTTAAAGATTTTTTTATTTATTTATACAAGCACTGGGTACAGTCAGAAGCGTGGGAGGGTGAGAAAATTCACCAGAGCCAGAGTGGGGAATAGAACAGGCAGATTGATGATGCACTGCTGAGGGGAGCAGCGGGTGGCAGGAGAGATCTGCGTGCCATGTGGGACCCTCCCGGCAGTCGGGGATTGTACCCACGCTGCAGAGGCTGAGGGCAGCTTCGCAACCCAGCGCTCAACCGCTGCACCGCCAGGGGAGGCCCGATAATAAATTTTTAACAGATTACAAGATAATATAATTTTTAACAAATTACAAATCTACTTAAGACAGTGTGTTTTAGGAAGGCACAACTTATCCCTCCAGGTTTAATGAACCAGGCAAGATTCCTTAACATTCTTGGATTCCCTAGAGTTCCTCCAGCTGAGAGCTAGGCCATGCTGGCAGGGGGAGAGAAGAAAACTCCTCAGTTCTGTATGCACAGCTTGTTGGGTTGTTATGGCAATTCACCTCCTTTCTCCAATCCCATCCATCTTCTCCACTTACTGAGTGTTCCTTGATTTCTTTTTCCCTTGGAAACCATATCGATTCTTAAAAATAAGTGGTTCTAGCCATAAAATACAAACAGCCTCCAGCAGCTTCTTATCAATACTTTACTTTAGCCTTCCTACCTTGTATGACAGCTCTTCAGAAAGGAAGAAAGAGGCAGGAAGTCATATTCAGCCCAAACTTAGTGCGACCACATCCTAACTGGTCTTGCCTCCAGGCTATTCTCTTGAGATTTATTCTTCAAATAGTAGCTGGAGTAGACTTTCAAAATATAAGGCAGATCATGCTCTCCTCAATTCTGAATCCTTGAATGGTTTCTTCATCATTCACTGCAAGGCCACGCCCAAGTCATAGCCTACAAAAAACTTCAGGTGACTGAGTCCCTGTTTATTGTCACCTTACCTCCTGAAGGTGAAATGACCAAATGAATCCTGCCTTTCTCGCTTAGGTTAGGTCATTGTTAAAATACCACCTCATTGGAGAGACCTTCCCTGACCGCTTATATATTCCCTGCCTAGTTCTATCTACCCTAATCCAATGTACTTCCCCTCCCCCCACCATTGTTCTTAACATCATTTAGTAAATATTCAATTTTACTGGTTTATCTTATTTTCTCCTCTCACTAGAAAGTATATTTTATGAGAAGAGAGCCTTTGTTTCATTCACTGTTTTCTATACCAGGATTGGTTCTTGGCAAGTGCGTAGTGACTATGTATTGAAAGGGTGAATGAGTTGGATTGGCTGGGTCAGGTCAGAGGATTCACAGCACCAATAGTCTAGTGTACAGGAATATATGCAGGATGTCCCTGAGTCCAGGTCTGGAGGAGGAAAGGTTGATAAATTACTGAAATTGAGACCTGGAGGGTAAAATTTGGTACATTAGGACCAAAGGAAGTTACCAATTCAAGTTCTACAAGGTGGTTAGCCAGAACATAGACTAAAACACACTGATCCTGAGCTGAATCAGTATTTACCCACATTTCTATTCTTTTCCTAGGGTTGCCATAACGAGTTACCATACTTGGTGGCTTCAAACAATCAGAATTTATTCTTTGCAGTTCTGGAGGCTAGAAATCTGATATCAAGGTGTTGCCAGGCTGTGCTGCTGTTGAAATCCCAGGAAGAATCCTTTCTTGCCTCTTCTAATTTCTTCTGGCCCCAGGCATGGAGCCACAAGAATTTCAATTTTCTTCTCTGTCTTCACCTGGCCTCTTCTTTATATCCTCTCCTGATAGGAGGACACCAATTATTAGATTTAGTGTCCAGATTCCTCCAGTCCAACTTCATCCACGTTACGTCTGCAGAGACTCTTTTTTCCAAATAAAGTCACACACTGAGGTCTAAGTGGACATGAAAGAAGGAGGACTATCAAGTCACTATAATACTCAGACCCTTTCTGTACTTATATCCTCACAATGACTCACTGGGATCAACACCATTATTGGCAGCCTTCACAGACCGGAATCCGAGGCCCAGAGCACTTCAGTAAATTGCCTAAGACTATGGAGCTAGAAAGTGGATTCTCACCTAAAAGCCTCTTCCTGATAATCCATCCCATCAGATCCTTGGACTGTGCCCTGTGGGCTCCAACCCTCACTACAATAACGTGTTCCAAATGTGTTGGATGTGAAAAAAGTACTTGGAATAACCCTCTATTTCAACACTGTGGAACTGGACCCTGTGGAAAGGCAACCGGCACTTGTAAATGAAACTGGATCCCTGTGGCAAAAGCCATGGGGCATGGCCAGCTTTGCCCTGCAGCCTGAGCGGTGAGGCATGCTGGCTTTATCGGAGCCAGGGCATGCTGCTTTAGTCAGCCAGCCACAGAAAATGCAGGCAAGGGGTAGGGGATGCAGAGACAACAGGCAGAGGCATCCCCACCAGCATAGAGCATGTAGCTCCACTGAGGCTATAGCAGCAAACATTCCCTGCCTCAGAGCAGGCCAGTCATGGAACTCTGATGCGAAGGCAAACCCCAAGCCCTGAGGCTCCTGGTCTGGGGCTGCTGGGGAGGAGTGTTGGGCCCCACTGGGGCAGCTTCAGGGCTGCTGCTTCCTGGAGCCACAGGCAGAGAGGCCTGAAACACGGCAGGCTCCACTGACAGCCAGCCCTGCAGTTGTTGGGACCTGTGTCCCAGTGCTGCTGCAGGACATCCCCATACGTTTTTGCACCCAGCCCCACTCAAAGGATACAGTGTGCCTCTGGTCCCACTGCACCAGCTCCAGCCCAGGAGCTTGCCCCGACCTTGGGACATGTTGAGTCTGTGCAGGCACCAGGCTTTTACCTTTTGTATCTGGAGCCAGGACTGTAAATGGACCAATTAGTTTCAAGCTTTCCAGCCAGTCAAGGCTTGAGACCATTATTCAAAATGAAAATAGTATCAGTCAAACAGTGAGTTTAAAAAATGGTCCAACCAGGCTTACAAGGTGGGGGACCCTGAAGAGGATATAAGCAGGCATGAGCCAGCTTAACCTCACTCAGCTGCCAGCCTCTGAAGAGAGAAGGATTCAGTGGATGGCCCCAGAAGAAGCATGGAGCATATGACCTCTGTGGGATTCAGCAGACACCTGCAGATTCTGAGGTCTTTGCTGACCTGCAGGGCAACATGGACCTCCAGGTTTCTGCAGACCTTTGCAGAGACCCACCTGTTGCACCTGTTTCTAGCCATGACTCTAACATTGCATGCAAGGAGCACTGTTAGCCTCAGGCTGGTGTCTCAAAGAGCAGTTGGCTATTGGTTCATACCAATAGCTCACAAAGAGCTGTAACACAGGTGTCTCTGACACTGCCTCCTGGTGACCAATGCTGGCTGGAACTTCTCTCCTGGCACTGGCACAGTGTCCAGTCACCTTTAAGAGCTGTACACCGGTTCTGATCATCTGGGATCACCTCCTGGTGCTGGTGCCTCCATTATTGTCCCATCCGGCATCTGGTGCCGGCCAGCCCAGCCTTCACGCTATTGCTGTGGGCTACTGTGGTGTCACCTCAGTAGCCCCACCTGTAAGCACCCCCAGCTGCCACCGTGAGTTGGATCCTGGCCTGCTGCTTGCTGGTATGGGACCAGCTCCAGGCCTTCATTGGCAGGACAGCATCATCTTGGAGGAATAGCCTTTGTTTGGGACTACTTGATGCTGCAGACACTCTCTGGGGTGAGGTAGTCAGACACTTGTGCCCGTAGAAACTCTTGTTTCCCCAATCTCACTGTTCCCTAAGCCAGAGTGGTCTTGCAATTGTCAGCATAGGTAAGAACCCACAGACAGTGACCTGCTCCCCACCTTGGGCACTGTGTTAAGAACTGTTCTTTGCATTGTTTTATAACTGTGCACGGCAATTCAAGAAGCCACTGAGCAAAAACTCAAATGTCAGGAAAACAGGCCCTAATCCCAGGTATCTCTAGGGCTGAGCCCTTTAGCAGGGACGCACTCACAAGCAGTCTGCCAGGAGGGGAGTTGAAGCAGTTTCCCCCTGGGGTACAGAGGAGCCATTGCAAGAACAGCGTACACCCAGGACAGAATATGAATCTGAAGGCAGTTGAGTTGCTAAATGGAGAAAGACCATCTGGGAATTTACTTGGGGCTAGAATATACCAAGGTCCACCCTGGGGTCTGCTTTGGGCTAGACTGCACTCAAAAGCAAAAGCAAACCTTGCCAGCACAATGACTGTCTTGTATCAGCTCAGAATGACGTATCACCGTATAGGTTTATTTGTAGTACGAAGACAGGAAAATTATACCTTATCATGTTTGCACTGCCGCCCCCTCCCCCTGACCTTTATAAATAATGGCACACTGTAACTACAAGCAACATTTGTCATGATTTCCCCTGGAAATCCTCTGCAACTTTCTAGTCTGGGAACATATTTACTCGTGTGAACAAAACGCTCTCCCTGGTTTGCATTAGCTTTCACCAAACCTCTGGCCTAGAATTTATCTTTGGTGGAAAGCCAGACAGTCAACAAGCACACTTAAGAATTTAAATCTTTGTTTAGTTTCCCCTTTCTAGGAATTTAAGGCCAAAATGAGACATTTCAATGTTCTGAATTGCCATCTGTTCCTGTCTTTCTGCAACTCCTCTCTGATCCTTTCTATCTCTCTTCTTCCCCGAGCCCAAGCCAGCTTCCTCCTCGTTTCTCTTCCTCTCTTGCCTCAGACCTTTTCCTCTCTACCGCCTCTCCCTCTTGCTGCTGCCCCTTCTCTCCCTCTCTTCTGCTTCCAGCCTTTCTTAATCATTTTGATATTTGTCAGAGTCTTATGGCCTCAGTAAGCCAGGCCATTAGGTTTTTTTGGTTTAATGTCTTAAAAAATAATTTCCTCCAACTCCCTAGCTTCCAGGGTGCAGTGGTGCCAAGAGTGTCCAGAATGATTACTCTGCTGAGAAAATTAATTGCTGCTTTCAGGCACAAGTCTCCTCACTTCCCCTCCCAGCTCGTCCGGACTTTGGATAGACCCACACGGCCTTTCTTCCCTCACTGGCATTTCAGAGGTAGAAATGTGCCTCTCCTCCTGCTACCTCAGTCACTTTCTCCTCAGACACCCCTTTAATGTTTTCTTCCCTGACTAGAAACATTTCTAAATCTCTCTCACAGTAAAAGCCTCCTCTCCCTACTCCTTTTCTTCCTCTCCTCACCACTATAATTCCTGAAAGCTCAGAATTCATTCATCCTCTTTTTCTTTCCAACTTCCTTTCACTCCTCCACACACTATATTCTGATTTCTGGTACCCCCATTCCAACTTTATTTATTCAAAAAATTTTATGAGATTAGTCAAATATCTGGTAACAATAAATCTAATAGCCTTTACTCCCTCCACCCCACTCGCAGGTAACACCACCTGCATTTTCTGCAGTTTAATGCTTTTTTTTTTTTAAAGATGTATTTATTTATTTATACAAGCACTGGGTACAGTCAGAAGCACGGGAGGGTGAGAGAATTCACCAGAGCCAGAGCGGGGAACAGAACAGGCAGGCTGACGAAGTACACTGCTGAGGGGAGCAGCGGGCATGGCAGGAGAGGTCTGCGCGCCATGTGGGACCCTCTCCTGGCGGCCAGGATGGAAGCAGCACTGCAGAGGCTGCGGGCAGCTTCGCAGCCCAGTGCTCAACCGCTGCACCACCAGGGGAGGCCCTGCAGTTTAATGCTTTTACTGACCAGTCACACCAATTTTTTTTTTTTTTTGCCAGAGCCAAGTCTTTTATCTTTCCATTATAACATGTGTTAGTTTATTAGGATTTCAAAATCACACTTTCCATTTTTCTTTTAGGATCATTACCTCCTAGTTGTGCTTCTTTTTTTTTAATTTTTCTTAATGAAAAACAAGAGTTATTTCCACTCTTCACCACGATTGGGTTATCAATGTCCACTAGTTTATTTTTTGTTTTGTCTATTCATATGTTTTATTTCCACACATTGCAAATATAGGTTAAATTGAATATTTTCTTTTATCTTTCTAATTTCATTTTGTGTAACCCCTCAAATGTCTTTCACTGCATTAAACCACAAAAATCTCACCTCTCCCTGTAGCTAAATGTATTTCATTGTATATATATATCATAACGTTTTTTTCCTATCAGCTACTCCCACTTATTGTATAATTTTTGTTGAGATAACAATAGTTTACAATACTATATGATTTAGGGGAGTAGGTTCAGATGTATGTTACTACACCACACTTCCCACCAAAACACCCTTAATCCTTCACCATAGTTCACTGGTCCTCCTCCCCCCTTTACTACATAACCCTCCCCTCCTTCTGATATTCTTTTTTAAAAAAAAAGATTTATTTATGCATACAAGAGCTGGAGTACAGGCCAGAGGATTCACCAGGGACAGAGTGGGGACAGAACAGGCAGATTGACCAAAGTACACTGCTGAGGGAAGCAGCGGGCGAGTCAGGAGAGGTCTACTGCACCATGTGGGTTGCTCCCTGGCTGGGCCGGAGATTGAACTCGTACTGCAGAGGCTATGGATTGCTTCATAGTGCGGTGCTTAACCCCTTGTGCCACCAGGGAGGCCCCTCCCTCTAATATTCTACACCCAGACTTTTACATTCCAACTTTCTTAAAACTATTGCCTTCCTTAGCTTCCATGGCACAACTTTCTCTTGATTCTTTAAATTACATATTTTATAATTCCTGCACAGGTTCCTATAGTGCTTCATTTAATTTTTTCTGTTCCCTTGATGCTTTATTTCTGAAGGATACTTTCACAGACTCAGGGTTCAAACTCTCATACTACCCTTTCCTATCTGGTCCAGACAACATCCTTCACCTCTTGTTTCTCACCTTCCTTGTCTGTTGAATGGGGATATTTATGACTCATAGCATCCATTTTTGTAAGAATTAAATGAACTAGTGATATATATGAAGTGTTCAAGTAGTCTTGGGTATATAGAAAGAATAATTATTCCTAGCAATAAACTCAAATATAAACCTCACTGTGATGTCTCCCAGATAGGATCAAACACCTGCTTTCTTGTGAGGCCTTGTATGTTCAATTCATATCCAGAAGTCAGCTTTTGCACTTGTTAGAGAGGGGATTGAAAGACAACATGAAGTGATTTCTAGGATCACTCAGCATTCAGCGAATATAAGAGATTGGTCAGTCACACATTGCTATAGACTAAATGTTTGCACCCCCAAAGTTCATGTTAAAAGCTAATCCCTGGTGTGATGGCATTAGGAAGTGAAAGCCTTTGGGAGGTGACTAAAAATGAAGCAGAGCCCTAAAAATGGAGATAACACCCTTATGAAAATGTCCCCAGAGAGCTCTCTTGCCCCTTCTACCATGTGAGGTCACAGTGGCCATCTGTGAACTGTAAGTCAGCTCTCACTGGGCATGGAAACTGCTGGCTCTTTGAGCTTGAGCTTCCAACATCAAAATTAAGAAATAAATGTTTGTTGTTTATAAGCCTCCTAGTCTGTGCTAGTCCTACCACAGCCCTGCTTAACTAAGAAATATTTAAACATCCATCTCTGGTTATTATTTGAAAGTTGTTTTCCAGCTGAAAGATACCAGTATATTTCCTTCAATATAGTCACTCTCACTCACTGGCTCTGGGTCCTTTGGCAAGCCAAGCAAGAATAGCTGAGGATATTTGCATCAGATAATCATTCCAGGTTTGCTTTATACTATTAGTGTGTGATCAGCTAGGAATAGAGACGTGTGTGTATATACAGGTAGGTAGGTAGGGAGAGAGGGAGTGAGGGAGGGAGGGAGGGAGGAAGATAGGAAGATAGATAGATAGATAGATAGATAGATAGATAGATAGATAGATAGATAGATAGACAGATATAGGTACAAAAGTGTTCTCTAAATGAGAGAGTGCAAACTCAAATGCTGACTGGGAATAGCCAACACTGAATCAATGAAATGACCACATACAGGACCTGAGAACCCCTACCTAGCCTGAAAGGTACAGTGTAACCACTGTTCAATAGTCTCTTGAAGTCTCTCCAAGTCTTGGAGACTGAGCTCTCCTCAATAATTTTTCCCTCTTTTATGCTAGTTCTGACTTTTCACGAAAGTCAGAGATCTCAAATTTCATCTGAAATCTCATGCTTTTTAATGGCGAAATCTAAAATTTGAAAATAAATATTGTGAAAGTTAAGCACCATCTTATGACCTGTGCCTCTGCACTGTGCACTGTAAAATAATAGACATAGGGACCTGGCAGGAAGAAAATTTGTTTTTTAAAAATACGTTTCTTCTCATTAACCAAAACAGAGAGACACCCCACTAATTGGGAAAAAATCTTTGCACTTCAGTCAACTGATAAGGGACTGATCACAAACATATACAAAGAACTCACAGGGCTCAACAAAAACAAAATAAACAATCCAGTCAAGATGTGGGCAGAAGAACTTAAAAGACATTTCTCCAAAGAGGAAATGCAAATGGCCAACAGGCATATGAAAAAGTGTTCAACATCCCTTATAATCAGGGAAATGCAAATCAAAACCACACTGAGATACCACCTTACACAGTAAGAATGGCATATATCAAAAAAGCAAGCAACAACAAATGTTGGCGAGGATGTGGTGAAAAAGGAACTCTCCTACATTGCTGGTGGGAGTGAAAACTGGTCCAACCACTATGGAAAGCTGTCTGGAGGTTCCTCAGTCTACTAAAAATGGAGTTACCATATGACCCAGCAATTCCACTCCTAGGGATCTACCCAAAGGACACAAAAACATTGATTCAAAAAACACCTGTATACCTATGTTTATTGCAGCACTATTTACAATAGGTAAAACCTGGAAACAACCCAGATGCCCAAAAACAGATGACTGGATCAAGAAGACGTGGCGTATATACACAATGGAATATTACTCAGCAATCAAAAAAGATAAACTCATGCCATTCACAGCAACATGGATGGAGCTAGAAGGAATTATGCTCAGTGAAATAAACCAGAAGGAAAAAGAAAAATATTGGATGGTTTCACTTATAGCAGGAATATAGGGGAACCAAATCAGATATCAGTGTAAAAAAAAAGTTAACAGTACAAAACACAACAAAGCAAAAACAGACCATTATAAATCAGAGACATACTGCAGGGAAGGAGAAGGGAGAGGGATCAGAGGTAGAGAGAGAGAAGTATAGGGGACTGAGGTGATGGTATATAGGTGCATTGGTGAAGGAAACTCTATGGGATCTACACCTGAGGGGGTGGGGGGAATAAAATATTGTTTAAAAAATGAACAATGAGGTAAAAAAAATTAAAAAAAAATAAAATATGCCTCTTCTATACCATCTGTTAGCTCGTTTATCCTAGAATATATTTTTTAGATATTAAGCCTATGCTTAGGATCTAGATATGACAGAAACCATCCAAGGTTTGGTTTGCATATGGAGAAATGAGTCTCCATTTATTCCTGGTCTTTGGATCTAGCAATAGAGATTCCTAGAATTTAGATATAAATGCTGAATCCAAGTGAAACTTTTGAGGCTTTAGGTCCCAAATCAATTAGTTTGCTTTCCAAAGTCAAAGTAAATGTACAAATCTTTGGGAAGGTTTCTGTTGTTAAGAACTGTGGAAACAACTTAATTCAAGGCTGGGAATCTGTATACTCTAAAATTCAAAACAGGATCCTCCAAGTTAAAACACATGTAATGTCAATGAACCATTTCTTGAAATGTTACCTTTTGGCTTCTATCTGTTCAGTACAGTAAAGCCTTGATTAATCATATGAAACCAACCAAACTGAACCATTAATGGTCTAGATTCTTTTTAATAATGTCCTAATTAAGACAATCTGAACAAACAAACTAATTTCAGAGATTTACTAAGAAAATAAAATGGGTCATGGGGGCTTGATCACACTAAGCTTGAGCACTTACAACTTTATAGATAATTTTGAGCAAAAAAAACTCAGAATAACATTCAAATTAAGCTTCAAGTTTTAAAGAAAAAAAAATACTGGAATTTACTGCTTACAGCAGAAAGGAAGATGACTCGTTAGTAAAACCAACAAAAATAAGTGTCGAAAAAATTGAAGATAAGTGTTTTTTTAAAAAAAGATTTATTTATGTATACAAGAGCTGGGGTATAGGCCAGAGATGCGGGGGGTGAGAGGATTCACCAGAGATAGAGTGGGGAACAGAACAGGCAGATCTACTGAACTACACTGCTGAGGGGAGCAGTGGGCGCGACAGGAGAGGTCTGCTGTGCCATGTGGGAATCTCCCTGGCTGGCCGGAAATCGAACCCACGCTGCAGAGGCTGCGAACAGCTTCACAGCACTGTGCTCAACCTGCTGCGCCACTGAGGAGGCCCAGATTCAGATTTAGTTCATAATGTTAAGTGCATTTCTAAGGTCAGGTCCTGAGCTAGATGCTCTCAAATACATTATGTGTCAATCTTGATAACCATTTTGAGAGTCAAGTTGGAGACCTGAGGTGGAGAATCTCACAGTCAGCTCTTCTATTAGAAGATCTTCTCTTTTTTTGTTGTTTTCTTTTGTTTTGTTTTTTTTAGAGCATTGCTTATTTTATTTTTAATATTTTATTTTATATAATTCTTACATCATTTTTCATTTTTGCACAATGTATGCATTTTCATTTTGGTTATATTCCCCATGAAAAAATTTCACCCCCCTTTTATTTTGATCATAATCCTTCCTCTCCCTATGCCCCCCCACCCCCAGTGTGTCTCTGGTTTATAGTTGCTTGTTGATTTTGATTATTACTTTGTATTAATTAGTCTTTTTCATGGTCCCTTATTTAGGTTTTCTAAATTCCTGCTATGAGTGAGACCATCCGGTATTTTTCTTTTTCTTTCTGACTTATTTCACTGAGCGTGATCCCTTCTAGATCCATCCATGTTGCTGCAAATTGCATGAGTTTATCTTTTTGAATGCTGAGCAATATTCCATTGTGTATATGTACCACATCTTCTTGATCCAGTCATCTATTTTAGGGCATTTGGGTTGTTTCCATAACTTAGCTATTGTAAACAGTGCTGCTATAAACATAGGGGTGCAGGTGCCCTTTTGAATTAATGGTTCTGTGTCCTTTGGGTAAATACCTAGGAGTGGAATTGCTGGATCATATGGAAGCTCTATGTTTAGCAGGTTGAGGAATCTCCACACAGCTCTCCATAATGGTTGGAACAGTTTGCACCAGCAGTGCAGGAGAGTTCCTTTTTCTCCACAACCTTGCCAACATTTGTTGTTGCTAGATTTTTTAATATGTGCCATTCTCACTGGTGTAAGATGGTATTTCATTGTAGTTTTGATTTGCATTTCCCTGATTACAAGTGATGTTGAACATTTTTTCATATGCCTGTTGGCCATTTGCATTCTTCTTTGGAGAAGTTTCTTTTTAGCTCTTCTGCCCATTTTTTGACTGGATTATTTTCTTTGTTTTTGTTGAGTCTCATCAGCTCTTTGTAGATTTTTGTAATCAGTCCTTTATGATTAGTGTTGTTTGCAGAAATTTTCTCCCAGTTGGTGGGGTTTCTCTTTGTTTTGGTTATTGTCTCTTTTGCTGAGCAGAAGCTCTTTAATTTGATGTAGTCCCAGCTGATTATCTTTGCCTTCACTATCACTGCTTTGGGTGATGTATCTGTAAAGATGTCTTTGATGTGCAAATCACGTCGTGTTTCGCCTATATTTCCTTCTATATATTTTATGGTTTCAGGTCTTATGTCTAGTTCTTTAATCCATCTTGAGTTGGTTTTTGTGCATAGTGTGAGGTAGTAGTCAAGCTTCATTCTTTTGCAAGTAGCGACCCAGTTTTCCCAGCACCATTTATTGAACAAACTTTCTTTACTCCAGAGCATATTCTTTGCTCCTTTGTCAAATATTAGTTGACCATAAATCTGTGAGTTTATTTCTGGATTTTCTTTTTTTTTTTTATTTTTTATTTTATTTTTATTTTTTTTAAATAATAAATTTTATTTTTATATTCCCCCATACAATTGCAAACACCCCATTCTGACCCCAATCCTTCCCCTCCCGCCCCCTACCCCCCAAAAAGTGTCTCTGGTTCATAGTTTTTTGTTGATTTTGATTTTCACCTTCTTATATTCATTTTCCTGGTCCCTTATTTAAGTTTTCTAGATTCCTGCTATGAGTGAGACCATTATTTCTGGATTTTCTATTTAGTTCCATTGGTCCGTGTGTCTGTTCTTGTTCCAATACCATGCAGTTTTGATGATTATGGCTTTGTAGTATAGTTTGACGTCTGGGAGTGTGATGCCTCCATTCCCTTCTTTTTTTTCAGGAGAGCTTTGGCTATTCGGGGTTTTTGGTGATTCCATATGAATTTCATCAATAATTGTTCTATTTCTTTGAAGAAAGTCATTGAAATTTTTATTGAAATAGCTTTGAATCTGTAAATTTCTTTTGGTAGGATAGCAATTTTGATAATGTTAATTATTCTGATCCATGAGCAGGAGATGTCTTTCCATTTCTTTGTGTCTTCTTCTATTTCTTTTAACAGTGTTTTATAGTTTTCTTTGTATAGGTCCTTTACCTCTTTTAATCTGCAGTCAGTAATATCAGACAAAAGCAGTTCCTGCTTCCACCCCAATTTAGCCACTTGGCAGGTAACAAGGCTGAGGTGGTCCTGCCCTCAGAGAATGCATAATCTGCTCAACAGAAAGGGTGAAATGAAAATAGATTGGATGCAGGTCTAGTTCAAGGTAATGTGTCTGAGTTAACTCCTGCTTTTTCCCTCTAAAGGGAATTCTTCATGGATGGGCTCAAATATCACATCTCTCAAATTGCATCTTTGAGATCCTGATAAATACATACCCAGTGTTTCCAAAGGGTGACATTAGCAGTTATAGCTATAAAGCACTCTCTATCTGCTGGGACACATCCTATCCCAATAGTCCTAACATAGGTCCTTTCATGGTGTATGCCTTGCCCCAATGGAATTGGAGGCAAAGAGAAATTACATAGTAGTTATTTCTAATATTTATTGATATACTGAGTATAATAAATACTGTGCTAATCACTTGACATGAATATTCCCATTTGATTTTCACAACAGCCTTCTGATACAAGTACTGTTATCCCAATAATATGAAGGTGAAGAAACCCGGAAAATTAAATAACGTGCATAAAGCCAAGCAACCAGCAAGCTGATGAGCTGAGGTTTGAAGGCAAGACTTTAGAATCCC
Organism: Talpa occidentalis; assembly: GCF_014898055.3. Lineage (NCBI taxonomy): Eukaryota > Metazoa > Chordata > Mammalia > Eulipotyphla > Talpidae > Talpa > Talpa occidentalis. The sequence goes on along the minus strand of NW_026555331.1, from coordinate 16,211,572 downwards.
AATGAATTCTATTAACTGTCCTCTGTGGGACTTGAAGTTATTAACAGGTGAATATCCATTTCAACTAAACAAATGATTGACTTATTTCACTGGATTCAGGAAATTTCATTGTTGGTAATACTCTTTTCAGTCTGTGTAAGAGAGCACATGGAATCTTGCAGAACCTGGTAATTTGAGCTTGTCCTGGCCAGAGACTGTGCTTTTAACCTTCTCCTGGACTAACCTGAAACACATATGAATTTAGCGATGGGAGGTGATCTGCTATTCTGTTGAAGTCACCTTAGAGATTCTTTTATTTATTTTCTTTAGTTTGGCTTTCTGCCAGGTCCCAATTTTGTCCTGGCCTTTTGAAAATTCTATCATAGATGAGAAATATATCATGTCTCATTTTAATTCTTTGGCTGACAGTTTTCATGAAAGGATAATTCTCTGAATTTTCAATTTTATTAAATTTATCAAAATTGAACTTATTAAATTTTAGATGGAAGAATAAACATGAAGGAATATGATGGAATACAGTGTGAGTGGTGAGGAAGTGTAGGATTGATTGGGAAGGGGCATGAACTAACCTTCTGAAATGATGGAAACATCCATATCGTGTTGGAGGTTTGGGTTATATATGTGTCTACATTTACTAAAATGAATGAAACGTAAGACCTGTTTATTTCACCTTATATAAATTATACACATCTTTACAAATGTAAGGGACATTAAATTCAAGTAGATGCGGGCTTGTCCTGGGTTTTGAGAAGAAAGATGAGTGTGTGCATGCGTGCAACTTACGTTGGTTGCCAGGGGAGAGCATTATGATATATCCATACTCACTTGGGAAGGGAATTGAAAAAAAAGATGGCACTAAGTAAAACCTCCTCTTACTATAAATTTTTCCAGAAATTCCCATAAAAGCATAACATGATATCACTAAGAACACATAAATATAACAATATTGCTTTTTACTTTGGTCTAATACTTAGTAGGCAAGTGCCTGGGAGACAGGTAGGGTAAACATGGCCAGGTTTCTCTACATTATGTGGATGGATTTTTCTACAATCATTTGAAAACATCAAATGATTACCATCATAATCAAGCTGAAGACATCAATGCCATCTTGCTAGCCTTTGACCAAAATAAAGTCAAACTTTTTTTATGCCTTTGACATTAATTTGGACATAATCATATAGAGGTGTAAAAAAGAGTCTTATTTAATCTGCTTGCTTCAGTGATCTATGTAGATAGGGCATTGTTGGCTAAACCCTTACGCTTGAATTTCCATTTGAAGATCCACTGATTTCTTCTCTTTAGTATCCTAAGTTCCTGGGCTGACAGTGGGGTCATTGTACTAACATCGATACTGGTGGTTTACCATTAATGGAAACCTTCAAATACTTGTGAGAGGATTCAAGAGAAAAGATGGCAACACGGAGAATGTGGTTAGTAAAACAAAGTCAATTATTGTGCAGTTGAAACCCAAACCCAACTAAAATAGATCCTTCCACGGAGAAATGGTGTTTTTCAGCCTCAGCTGTTATGTTTAGTCTGATTCTGCAAAATATCAGGGAAAAATGCTTAGAAATATTCAACAGTGGAGGGCATTTATGGAGGTTTTTTCTTGCTAAATAAATAATATTTGGGCACTTGATTGCTATTATTACAAGCTCAATTAACTGTGGCTTTTGGTAGTAGTATCAAAATGTTGGCAGAACAAGAATTTTAAATGGAAAGCGACCAATTGGGGCAAATATTAGAGTTTAGTCAGCAAGTTTATTTATTGACTGATATTTTCTTTTTAGCAGCCACAAGACTATGACCCACATTATTAATTGATTAGTGTCTATTCATAGCATTTTGGTGTTTGCATCATCCCTGCAGTGGGAAGTTGAAGAATACAGAAGTTATTGAGTCTATTGCCAATATCTCCGTGAAACCACAACATGAATTCAGTGTTCACCATTTTGCCAGGGAATTTACATTATTTGTAGAATTTGATCTTCTCCACATCATTCAATGCATTTATGTTCAAAGTACATATGAGGAAATGAAGGATTAATTGATTTACATTATTTTGTTCTGTACTTAGTACTATGTTCTGTACTTAGTAAGTGATATGCAGGATTTAACACTAGGATTTTTTCTCAAAAAATTCATGCTGTAGTGGAAAGCAAAGACTAATTACTACAGCAAACCAGTGATAATCTACATATACACACATACAATAATTACATTGAGTTCTCATCTTCAAAGAGTAATTGAACTAAGGTAACTGAAATATGATTCAGTGAACAGATGAATTAACTGTTCATCTAGATGTTCTCTTTTCACCAATGTCTGTTATTATTTCCAGCAATTTATTTCGGTACAGCATTTCAAAAGTGTCTTCCCAAACATTTTTGAATTTAGCAAGAACCATAGGTAGAAACTAAGACTATTATTTATATATTGTTCCCATGTTACAGATAAGGGAACTCAAGTACAGAGAGCCTTAGTCATTTTTCAAGATCAAATAGCTGGTGAGTGACAGTTAGAGGTGACGAGTTAGTCTCATCATCTTCTTTCCAGGATACCTTTTTGAGAAGGCCACTATCTACAAATGCTGTTTCTTCTTAGCAGGGGTAGAGAACATAGTGACAATTTCCACATTACTGCAGTTAAAGTAGCTCTCATAATAGTCAGGAAAGTTTCTTTTTCCATTGTATATTGTCACTAGTAGTGGCAGGAAATGTGGGTTACTTTCCTATATTCTTGACTATGTGGTAGACCATGATGAGGGGAAAGATCACTTTAGTTAATTTAAATGTTCATTTGAATATAGTTAGCTCAGAAAAGAACCAAACATTTCCAGGTCTTGGTCTTTTTTTAATAGTTGTACTTTAAAGAGAGAGAAGGTAGTAAATATCCTACTAATGAAAATATTCAATGGAAGACAAACCTGGCACTGGGAAATTATTTAGAACTATTTTTATTCTGCTTTTTCATTTGTTTTTTCTTCATTGAGTGGATCATTGAACTCATCAGAGCTTTATGAAACCCATTAGGGCCTCTTAAACATGTAAATTGTGGGTCACTATAGTTTGCCAGATAACACAATAATTACTTTTAAAAATCCTCAGGCAGGAGGACCCAAAATATAAAATCTTATTTCTCTCCACTGCAAGAACTGGAATTTGTGCCCGAGGCTCATCTTTAATAAAGGTCTCTTAGTTACCAATCACCAGCTGGTTGAATTAACCTCCTTTATTATACAAACCAATTCAATTCCTCTCAAAGTGAAGGTCTCATTTTTGGTTGATTATTTCTTCACTTTGTAACCCAACTTGAAGTTCATCTCATTATCTCCATCATCATCAAAACCATGTATTGCCGATGGGCAATCTAGTTACAAAGAAAAGGAAATAGGGAACAGATTACTTGGAATGTAAAAGAACATTTGGTTGGCTAAGACTCTAATTGGTTTACCCCGAATCCCCCTCTCCCCCTCTTTTTGGTTTTATATATACTGATTTTTGTTGATTAAGTCATTTCCCAAAGAGAGAACAATTGATGTCAGGGTCTCATTAAAGATGTGGTACCACATTCAAGGATGAGAAGTTTCTTCAATCAAAAAAGAAAAACAATTGAGGACATAGGGAGGCTATTACCCACTGATGGGTAATAAATCATTTCACAGAAGTCACCAAAAAGACCCAGAGCAACAAGTGACTTAAGCATATCGATAGGACATTGGTAGGTACATTGCTATTAAAGAAATTAGACTTTTCATCACTCTTGTCGCAAACACTGTCTTGATTCATTACTTATTCTCTGGGACTAAATTAACTGATTTTAAAGTGTTAATTACTCTAAATAATACCCTTTACCCCTTAGAAATTGTAGCATGCTGTCCCATGCTCTCCAGAGCATGACGTTAATCTTGACATTATTGATATTTTAAAACAGATATTGCTTGGTTGTGGGGGTCTGTCCCGTGCATTGTAGGAGGTTTAGTAGCACTCCTGGAATCTAGATGCCTACTTTTTAGCTCCCTAATTGTGACAAATAGAAAGGTGACTTTGATATAAACAACTACATTTTACAGAAAAGGGGACCAAGGCTTTAGAAGAATTATCCAACATGAGGCAGCAATGAAGCAAACATTACAACCCAGAAAATTCAAAACTCCTGATTCCAGTTAAGTACATGCTTAACCCATAGAGTTTATTACTCACTTTCAAACTGCAGAATGTAGTAGACATTTTATGATCTAATTGGATATTTTTATGAAATAAATGAATAGTTGCTTCAATTCTCCAATAAAATGAAAATAACAGTGCAAAATAGTATCCCACACTTAAAGGAACTTTGTTTCAAACCATTATCTTTTACTTGCTCTATTTTTAAATAACATCCATACAAAAATAATGCATATTCACCAATACAGTAACCTATATTTACCATAAACATTATGCAATTCTTAAACAAAGACAAAGCCTTTACAACTGAAATAACGTAAACTTGTACATGTTCATGTTCAATGAAGAAGAATGAGAAACATGAGTTTTTATTGCTTACTGGTACTGTTGTTGAAATAAACACTGGGTATGCAATTTTTCCTATGAAGAATTGTGGTTTTGAGAGTGGTTTTATGAATCTGTGCAGTATATAATTGATGGTTTTTCAGTTATGAAAAGAATTACTAATATGTACCCAAACACACTTTATGAGGGTGAGGACATTCAAGCTCTGCTTGAATTGGGAAATCTCAATTATAGTAAAGACACTAAAAAGAGATATGTCTTCTTTAAAATTTAATAAATGCACAATTTCTATCATGGTTTAGTTTTTTAAAGAGTTTTTTTTTTATAGAATGGTGTTAGGTTCACAGAAAAAAAATGAAAAAGGTATAGAGATTCCCCCTGTACACAAGCCATTCCTCCTCATTATCAACATCCCCCACCATGGTAGCAGATTTGTTCCAACTTGTCAACCTACATGGACAATATTATAATTACCCAAAATTCATTGTTTCTATTGCATCTCACTCTTGGTGGTTTGTTTCCTATAGATTTGGACAAACATATGATGACATGTATTTATGAATACAGCATCACACAGGGTATTTTCACTGCCTAAAAATCCTGTGTTCCACCATTTCTCCCTGTGTTCTCCAAATACACACAACCTCTGATTGTTTTACTATGTACATGGTTTTGCCTTTTACAGAACATTATATAGTTGAAATCCAGGAACATTTGTAGCAGGAAACATTTAGGAATAGAGCTAAGCAATCCCTATGAATACCACTTAGAGATTATTAATTGTGTTTGCAATTTTTTTACACTTCTCCAAGTGGGGGGTGAGGTTTATATCTCTTTCCTTTCCATTTGAACTGACCTTAATGACATATTTGTCACTAGCTGAATGTAGTAGAAATGCCACAATGTAACTCCCAAAACTAGATCATAAAATGTCACACAGTTTCAACTCTTAGAATATTCACCTTTGAGTCCCCAAACAGTAGGTACCACTTGTACTACTCTCTGGCTGCCATGCTCAAGCTGACCGTGGTGTTTCAACTCACAATCCCAGGTTGGTCCCAGCTGACAGTCAGTGTCAACCACCACCTATTCTGCTCCCCATTGTCTCTGGTGAACCCTCTCACCTCCTGCATCTCTGGCCTACACCCCAGCTCTTATATGCATAAATAAAAAAATAAATCTTTAAAAAAATCATAAATCTTCCTTTGACTCTGAGAGTCTCTGCATAAACATTACCAGTATGCTCTATTTTCACTAATTATACATCTATGAGTTTCTTCTATCCATATTTAGTTACCTTTCCTATTCATTCCTGCACATACAACATGCTATGTCTCTCCCATCTTAAAATATAACCATACTTGCCCTTCAAGTTTTCCCCACTTCTCTATACCCATTTATATACATATATCTTGACAGAGTTGTTTTCAATAAAGTTCTCATCACCATGATTCAGTGAAACTTCTCTTTTTGGATCTACTAATTGCTTCCATGTTGTTAAATCCTATTGCCAAATGTCCGGTTCTATCCTGACCTGTTGGTAACTTCTGACATACTGAACTGTTCTGTCTTTCCTTCTACATGTACTTCATGTATACAACTTGTACACTTTCTTAATTTCTTGGTTTTCCTCCTTTTTTCCACCTTCATTCTGATTTTAAGGATTAGTCAATGGTCCTTTTCTAATCAACTCTTGTTGTCTAATCGATCTCGATTAATAACATAGCCTAAGTTTTCTTTGCAGGCAATGACTTTTGAGCCTATTGCTCCATCCTAGACCTATCAGAAAACACCAAACTCATAAAAGCCACCTTCTTAAGAAGTCTTCTTTTTGCCTTGCAGATGACACCACCACCAGATCTATGACACAGCGCAGCCATGGCCAAGTCAATGTTCTTAGATTTCACTGCCGACAGCAAGTTCTTGGGTCACATGAGCCTATTGCTCCATCCTAGACCTATCAGAAAACACCAAACTCATAAAAGCCACCTTCTTAAGAAGTCTTCTTTTTGCCTTGCAGATGACACCACCACCAGATCTATGACACAGCGCAGCCATGGCCAAGTCAATGTTCTTAGATTTCACTGCCGACAGCAAGTTCTTGGGTCACATCTCCTTGGGGTGGTTTGCAAACAAAGCTCTCTTACAAGGTTTCTTATTATGTGCAATGTAGATCCCAACATAGATGTCGCATAAATTTGTTCCCTGACCTTGTTTCTGCCTTTTCTTTTATCATATCTACCAAGACCCCTTCAAATACCATCTACTTCAGCCACAATGCTTGTAGATTCCAGGAGCTTCTGTGCTGCTTCTCTTGATGGACTGTTCACATTCTATTCATTCTGTCTGGATGGTCCTTTCTTCCTCCTCTCTTCTGTCACATAACTCTACTCAATTTTTTAATGACTCAAAAGATAGCATCCCCCTTCTGTGGCACTACCCACACTGACTTGCTTGTACTCATACAGAATCAGTGAATAAATTAGTGTTATTCAATTCTACTATTGCATGTGATTTTGTTTTATACTTCTGAACTTAGGGTTACCTGGATTTAGGGACTATGGTTTTTATCTCTGTACATATAATTCTTGGAACTGTAACAACCTGATAAATATACAGGCTGTATATTTATGTGTGTGTGTGTATAAAGGAAGGAAGGAGGGAGAGAAAGAAGGAAAAAAAGCATCAGGACAATATTTTATTCTAGACGTAATCATGAGAGTGAAATCTGTCTTTTTAGAAAAGTTGTCTTTTATTTCAGACTATTGTTACTTTACTACTTTGGAATGAGGATATTTATCTGGACAGTAGCGAAGTTGCAAAAATTCTTTTGCTTGAGTGGTGTGGTTATTTCTTTCTGTAGACACAGAAGAGGAACTTCAGTTAGCTGTTTCCTGTGTTGTCAGTTACACTGCTTGAAGCCCCTGGTGTGATGGCAACTGGATGCCACACTGGCAATTTGGGGACCACAAAGAATTGTTAGTTGAACGTGATGTTCTGGTTGACAAGTTTAATGAATTCTTTACTCCTACATAATTGGGTAGTTTCATGATCACATCATACCATCAGTCCTGCAGTTATTATAGAAGGGTTTTTCGCAAATGTATGAGGAATATAAAAATAAAATTTATTAATTAAAAAAAATAAAATAAAATAAAGCAACTGTAAAAAAAAAAAGAAGGCATGTGTAGCTTCCTTACAATTATAATTTTGGCTAGATAAAATTACTCTTAGGCTCAAAGTGAATTAACTGTAAGAGTACTTATATTTTTGAGAAATTCGTTTCATTTGGATTTTTTTCCCAGTTATTACTAACTTCACATCTGTTTAAAGAAAATTTATTAATTCCACAATTTCAGCTTCTTGCTGTTGGAAATATAGTCAGTTTTTAATCATTTCATTGTCAAAGTTACCCTAGTAGTCTGAAATATGTAGATATAGTACAGTTTATTATATTCAGAATAAGGATATAATAAAGTTCCAAATTTTAGCAGATTTGCTTACTCTGCTATTTTAGCAGATTATAGAAGTTCTATATTTTAGCAGATTTGTTTATCCATTTTCAAAATTCATTCTCGTTCCATGTTTATCCTTTTCAGTGAAAAACAAAGGAGTAGCTTCTACTCTCTTTAGTAGAATAAACCAAAATCCATGAGTAAAAGCCCTATTGGCATTATTTATTGAAAAGTTAGAGGCAATGAAGAAGACAAAGACAACTATTAGCCTTTTCTTTAAAATATTTTTCAACATGAACTTTGTACTATCAGTTTTGAATATGGTTATACATGAATATGGTAGTAGCTTTAGGGAATTAAAAACATTTCAAAGTTGTTTTTTTTAAAGAAGTGTATTCTTAATCTTTGCCATATTGTCAGTTAGTATTTAAATACCCCCTGGCTCAACTGCATCAATTCTATGCTGATTTATTTGGGAACTGATCTTTTTAAATTCTTTGCCACTGAAATCATACTAATAAAGAGTTGTATTGAAGTGTTCTGTTCTTATAATTTTGAGGTTTATTGTTAGTTATTTTTATTTAGGAAACATTTTCTAGAGCCATGAACCATGGAATAATCAGGTGACCTGCATTTTTCATGAAAAACAAAAATGCTTCCAGATGATGTTAGACATGTGGAAAAGGATATGTTACTCAACCTACCTAGAATATTCCTAAATAGCCAGTTGTGGTTTTTATAAGGCTGTTTTCTCAAAGTTGCTACCTGTTCCAAACATGAGGGGGCAAGCTTATGTGATACAAAGTGTGCATGAACTGGGGTATAAAGCATTAGGAAAGGCTTGCATTAGCTAAATGCTATTAATATAACATATTAAGCAGATCTATGTGAAAGGAATCCTGCTATAGGAATAGCTTAATGAGTTTACAAATCTAATTGTGGAGGAACAAGGTATAACTCTTAGTTCTAAAAGAATGGCTCATGGCATAAAGGATCTCTGGTTAGCTGATAGAGTTGTTTTCAGTCTTGAATTGCCTTTTGGACACCTGAAATAGTCTCCCTTCTACAAACTCTACTGGCCACAATCTGCAAAAATAACTTCATGAAAACAAAGTGAAACTCACATTATCAGTAATTGAAGAAATAGGCAAATTGATGGTCTGAAATACACTAACTACACCTTAAGTGCTGTGCTATTAAGTCAGTTGACTTGTCCCCATTTTTAGCACCCACAGTCAGTTTAAGAGGGAGTCCCTGCACACACCTTTCCTTTTCCCCTCATTGTCTCACCTAGCCTAATGGTTTGACTCCTTCCGATTGTTCTAATTTACTCTGACTCCTGATAGGTTGCATACCTTCTCAACACCCATTCTTTGCTTAAACACTTTACTCCTTGGACTTAATCCTAAAAATTTCTCTGATTTCACCTGTGCCTCATCTCCCTCCAACTCATACCGCTTATTTTTATTCCAGGCCACTTTGATGAAGTAACAGCCCTGCTCCAGGGACTGATGCACCACATGGAGGCTTCCACGCTCATATACTACCCAGGTTAGCTTTGGCATCATAAGTGAGTCAACAAATTCATTCTCAGTGTCACATTCAGGCATTAGGAGGCTTGGTTTACACAGGAGCCCACCATGTCTCTAAGCCCAAACCTGTAGAGTCATCTTAGAAGCTTCTTTGTAATGCTCTTTCTGGTGAAGATCTCCTTGGGGTAGGGGGGCTTCACTTCTCTCGTAAGATCATTCTCTAGTCCACTTATCCTTTGTTCTCTTGACTGGGTCTCTCTTATGGGCAATTGACATGGTATTCATAAGCTCCTCTGTTGTCTTTAGTATTCTGTATACATCCTGCATTAATTTACAGGAGGAAATCAGTGACTATATCTTTAATGACCAGTCATTTGAATATCCAGTAAATCTCTTTGCTTTTAGCAACAGAAATAATATACATTCGTGTATGTATATAACTTATGTATATATTACACATATTTTTATATAATACTGTACTTGGATGGCAGAACTCCTGGTCTTGGGGCAGGATTCAAGGTTCTATCTTTATAGATAGGATAAGGATAGAGGAAATATTGAAGTAGGAAATATTGAAATAGATCATATTTATAAGAGGTCAACAAATGTTAAAGCCAAGACTATGTGCATTCTACCTTTCACAGAGCTATCGCTAGTAATAGTATTCTGTCCCCATATTCTTAATTTGTTCTATCACTGCTGGAATATATGGAGATGAACTCTGTGGGCAAAAAAAAGCACAGTCATGTGCCCCCAACCAACTAAAGATGGTCTGAGATTTTCTTAGCAAGTTTGGTTAAGAGACCCTGAAAAATAAACACACACACACACACACACACACACAGATGGTAGAATGCTTTTTTTTTTTTTTTTTTTTAGGTGAAGAAGTTTCATTTCTGTATCTTTCAACCCTGTTATTAGGTTTCCATAACCCAAGGACCCATTGATGGATTTTCCCAAACCAAATAGGAGTTTATTACCTATGGTGAATATTGTTACTACCCAGGCTCATATAAACAGTGAAAGTTTTTAAAATACCTTTCTTTGATCTTTTAGCTCCTTAGAAATTTGGAAAATATAGGGCCTCCCCTGGTGGCTCAGCGGTTAAGCACTGGGCTGTGAAGCTGCCCGCAGCCTCTGCAGTGCTGGTTGAATCCCCGGCCACTGGCTACGGTCCTACATGGCACGACAGATCTCTCCTGTTGCGCCCACTGCTCCCCTCAGCAGTGTACTTCGTCAGTCTGCCTGCTCTGCTCTGCTCCCTGCTCTGGCTCTGGTGAATTCTCTCACCCTCCTGCGCTTCTGACTATACCCAGTGCTTGTATAAATAAATAAATAAATCTTAAAAAAAAAAAGAAATTTGGAAAATATAATAGAGGGAAAAAGGAATTTTTTTTAAAGATTTATTTATTTATGCATACAAGAGCTGGGGTACAGGCCAGAGGTGTGGGGGTGAGTGGATTCGCCAGAGACAGAGTGGGGAACAGAACAGGCAGATTGACCAAAACACACTGCTGAGGGGAGCAGCGGGGAAGTCAGGAGAGATCTGCTGTGCCATGTGGGTAGTTCCCTGGCTGGGGCTTGAACTCATGCTGTAGTGACTGTGGATAGCTTCATAGGTTGCATCTTAACCCCCTGCACCATCAGGGAGGGCCAAGGAATATTTTTATTATTATTAAAATCATCCTTCAAAAACTTAGATTGAAAAGTACTTGTATTTTCCTGATCTTGAGAGACCAATTTTGAAGATTATGAGATTACTCTTAAATATCTTTAATATTTTCCCCCATCTTTGATATTTTAATTTTGAAATCCTCTGTCAAATATTCAGAAATTATAGCTGCACAAATAATGGGTCTGATCCTTAGAAGTGTTTCCCATTTTAGTATATTGTTAATAGAATGAACATTCATTGTGTCAATTATATGCAGTCACATCAACTGCAACTGTAATCAAAGTCTGAGACACTTCCAAGTATGATCCCTCTATATGTACATCTGAGGGGCAGAAAGTTAAACCAATTCTCCCTTTTAGGGTTAAAGGAAGACTAACAGCTATTATATACCAGTTACTTATGCATATTAATTATCAAAACAAGCCAGTGAAATCAGAATTACTATCCTCAGAAGTAGAAACTAAGACAGAGCAAGAGGAAATATTTGCCCCAAAATACTTGACTCATAAATAACCAGTTGTTCAAATTCTGACCTCTCAAACTTTTAATCTCATGATAATCTTTCAAGGCCAGGAAATACAAATAATTTTCACTCCAAATTTTGAAGAGTAATTTCAATAATAACATGAAAAAAATTCCTTTTTCCTCTTTGAGTTGTTATTCTTTGATCTCAGTAAAGTTTTGAAATAACCCAAATTATATATAATGGTTATTAACTAGCATACTTCATTGAAATCTCATTATATACCTTATTTTATCTCTCTCAGTATACGAACATTTTCTTTAATTCTAGCAATGTGGAATTTAGTACAAGTCCTGGTGTGCATAAATGACGATTGAATGAATTAATTTCATCTGCTTAGATACTTCCAGAGTGCTCCTAGTATTAGAGCATAGGGAATAGTTCTTGGAGCAAAGAAAATGGAGTGAGATCCTTCCTCCACCACCACTGGCTATATAACAATGACCTATTTATGTAGCTTTCCCAAGCTTTGGTTTCTCTGTCAACTGGAGTGTGGTAGCCCTATTTCTTGGGGTTGTCTGGATTATGTGTGATCATGGACTAAGCATAGTGCTCCTCTTCCTTCTTCTTCCATCACCTTTCTAGAATTTTCTGATCCCTGGTCAGAAAAGCTATACATTGTGCCATTGACCTGCACCATCAATCACCTTTCTAAATGACAAAGCTATCCTTACTTATTTTGACCCATCTGATGGGGTTTTTATGTTTTTGATGGTTTAATTTCTTTCTACAGAGAATTGATTTAGCCTGCATGTGATATTCCAGGAAGGAGTGATAGGGTGACAAAATTCTACACCAGGAGTAGATAATTTCTTGTGTTCTATTATGGTCAGTTTCTCTGTTAAAAAATGTATAATTCTGCCATTCCTTTAAGGAGGGTGATAATGTCATTTTGCTTGATTTTAAATAAGATGTGTCCTGAAGGTAAAAATCCTTTGAGGGCTCCTTTATGAAACATGAGCCCCAGTTGTTTTACATTCTGCAGGTGCTATGTAAATGTCAAATATTAATGTTTTACTATCTAGTAAAAGAGGTGAAAAAAACATTATTGTTGCTGCTGATTTCATAGGCTACATAGAAGACCGGGCCGTTGTCCTTTTGATTATTCAGCTGCAAAGTTTCTTTGCTTTCAGAGAGTACAGTGAAATAATGCCAGCAATGTTGTCATGTTCATAATAACAGTTAGCACAGTTAACATTCAGAGAGCACTTATAGGTGTCAGGAGCTGTACTAAGCTCTTTTCATGCATTGTCCCCTATAATCCTCACAAAACTCGAGTCTAAGCTTCACATTGCAGAGAAAGAATCTACACTGTAAAAGGTAAAATGACGTATTTGGTAGTACAGAGTCCGTGGGTGATTGAGTGGAGAATTGAGTCCAAGTTGGTTTGATAACAAGGTCTGTGCTGTTAGTCACCCATCCAATGTTGTCTAACTCAAGGAGGATCAAAAATCCATTTCTAATTTTCCATATTTTAAGATATACAATTATAATACCATAAATTATAAGATATTATAAAGATAGAAAAAAGGGCAGTAGAAAAGTATTTATGAAGACACTGGCTGTTGGTATGAGACCGGATTTGACAGGATCAATTCAAACATTGAGTAGAGATAGGAAAACTAGACAAATAATTAACTATTCAATCTGACTGGAGTAAGGGACTCAAAGTCAGATGTCTTCAGAGACAGGAAATAAAAATGAATAAGGCAGGTAGATGCACGAGCCCCAGAGAATGACGGAACCTATGAAGAACTGGAGAGGGTCTGACCATCAAAAAGGACATTTGACACTTGGTGACACTTGTCAGTATTGTCACAAAATAAATGAAGGACCAGTGTTGCCAGAGATTTTGGATTTTCAAAGAAAGACCAAAATCCATATTTTTATGTGTTCTCTTTTGATTTTAAATGTTTACATCTCATACAATTTTTTTTTAGATTTATTTATTTATTTATACAAGCACTGGGTACAGTCAGAAGCGCGGGAGGGTGAGAGAATTCACCAGAGCCAGAGCGGGGAGCAGAACAGGCAGACTGACGAAGTACACTGCTGAGGGGAGCAGCGGGCGGCAGGAGAGGTCTGCGCGCCATATGGGACCCTCGCTGGCAGTCGGGGACCGAACTGGCACTGCAGAGACTGTGGGCAGCTTTGCAGCCTAGCACTCAACCTCTGCGCTACCAGGGAGGCCCTCATACAATATTTTTAATGGTACTAAATAAAAATATTCTAGAAACCACCCAAACTAGAGTTTCCAGGTTTTCTTTACCAAACTTGAGTTGGAGAAACTGAAAAAGCAATTGGGCCTAGACTCTATGATATACTGAATGCTAAGCTAAAGACTATTCTTAAATTCATGTGAAATTGAGGTTGCTAGGGGATGATTAATTTAGCAGTAGACTACAAATGGGTGATGATTAATGGATGGGTTAGCAGCAATTACATTCATTGGGGTAGCTGAATGGAATTGAAACATAATTAACTGTAATTTGCACAGATTACAGCTGTCTGACACTATTATCAACTATTCAGTTCTACTTTTCAGAGTATATTAGTAAAAACAAAACAAAACAAAAAGGCATCAAAGAACAGAGGCATCCCACTTTGAGGGATTCTTCCTAAACTTAATGAAAACAATGTGTAATCATAAAATATGGATGTCCTTCATCTTTAAGGTCCTGTGATACATTTACTGCCCCCACATCTTCTTTGGCCTGATGTAGCTTCACATTTAGAATCTGCTTTGAATCCATACCTTCATATTTTTATGCCAGTGAGAATGTGAAAATTGATAAGGAAGGGACCCCTCTGCTGAGGCCTCACTATAAAAAGCATACACGAGAAAAAAGAAAAAGATTGCCCACTCCAAAGTATCCCATGTACAAGGGATGGAATAAGATTTTTAAAGTCAGACCCCCAAAATATAAATGTTTCTTTATTAGGGAATTTGTTAGATTCGTTTATTCCATTATGTGTTTAATTGAGTGTGATATTGTGTCAGGCACTATAAGAAATTAAATTATGAATATGAGTTCCAGAAAGATGACAGAAAAGTAAGATCTTGGGCTCAAATTCTCCCTATACAGAGAATAAAACAATATCTAGTTAAAAGCAACTGACCCTGAAGGAAGACCAGGGGAATCATTGTTTTTGAAGGGAAAAGTGACATGGCAGAAATGATAGGAAAATTGCAATGTAATTTTTGCTTAAAATGCTACTGGATCAGTGTGCTCCAAGACAAAAATGATAGCTGCAATTCAGAGCTTTGTTTTTGTGGGTGACTAAAGGGCTCATGCTCACATTTGGGACTTTAGTACCTGGGGACTGTGCTCTAGAAGGGATATACACAGCCAGGTGTGGAAAACAGAGGGGCTGACCTTTGGAGATGGTAGAATTCAGGGGAATAGAGATCTGGGGTCAAATGCCAGGGGAGCAAATAGATGCCAGTGAAGGCAAATGTCATTCTGCTAGAAATTGACCAAGGATCAGGGTTTGATGGTGAAATGCACTGCATACATATCACTAGGGGTTTGTGAGGATATCCAGCAGTCCTTGTAATGGCTGACTGTTGGAAAGACACAGCAGTCTCAGGTGTTGACTGTCCATTTGAGCCTGTAGCCCTAGCACATAGGCAAGTGGAGCTCCGGCTTGTGGCGAAGCCTGGTTAGAGGAATGTGAGGTGAATGGGAGGACAGCTGGGACCCTAAACATAAAAGGCTCCTTTTTTAATCATCTGCTGTGTTCTGCAAAACACCTGTCTACTTGCCATGACTGGGATAACATTCACCTATGGTACCTGCTCCCTTTAGACTGACTTGGAAGCACCTTGGCCCTGGCAGCGAGAGTTCTTACCCCCAAGGAAGCATTTTTGTGAAAGCCTTTGGTAACAGACCCAGCCATATCTACCTAGACCATAAATCTCTCCTGGGCCACACCCCTGAGAAGGGTGTGCTTTGCAAAGGAGAGAATCTTTTATAGGTGCCATTAACAAACCCCAGGAAACATAGACTCCTTATCTGACAGTGATTGCAATTGCAACAGTGACATGTGTGCATCTGAACCCACAGTTCTTAGAGCACTCTGCCTATGCCTACACCCCTGGGAAAAACTACTGGTCACAAACCCACAAACCAGAGCTGGATTATAACTGTGGGTTAGTGCTAGCCCAAGGCTAGTAAGGAAGCTCTGAATAAGGAATTCACTAGGGAGGGAGACCTCCAAATGGGTCCAGAAACATCAGACTATAAAGCAGCAGATTCCTCAAGATGCTGGGAAATTTTTGGTTGATTTTAATTTTGAGAATTCAGTAGGAGTGGTTTGTTTATTCTTTATTGTATGGATTATGTCTCCTTACGGTTTATTCCTTATGAGTGAAAAAGTTTTAAAAATAAATGAATGACATGACAATGATGAATCTATTGAAATAAACACATGGATCCACAAAATTCTTGCAGGTGGAATATGAATGACTGATATTTGGGAAATAGGAAACTGACTTAACTGGCTTGTCAAACAATGACACATCAAAACTGGCACTCAAAGTCTGGGGACTTTATCTCGTCAACCCAGTCCTAGTCGTGGAGACTATTTATTCCAGTCAAAACCTCCTCCAGCCTCTTCCAAACAATGCTTTCTGCCCTTTGGCTAAATGAACTCATAGGTTAAATGCTTGTGTTCCAAGTACATGGTTTGTCTGATTACGTTTTAGACACAATGGCCAACCTTCACCAGGGGCAGTCGCCAAAATCTCAGGTCTTCTGCTAATGTGAACTTTGATCATTGCTCCACTCAGAACAAGATATGAACTCATGGACCAAAATAACAGTGATCCAGATATTGCCATATAGATAGCAATTATATTTCATCCTGAAAAGTTCTGCCATTTATATTGGCAGCTCAGGAACTTCCCCTAAGACTTGACTTTGCCTTGAGGAAGAAGTTTATGGAAACTATTTTTTTAATGCATGGAAATATTAAATCTTGAGAAAGATGAACTTTGTTTCATCTCAGTTCATCTAAATACAAAAGAAAACACTTGAGACTCAGGGAAATGACTTACCCAAAGTCACATAGATAGTTCATGTCCTGAATCAGCCTCCTATTTCATACCATGTCAGACAAGATGAACATTAGCAGATATCAGGAATGTGTATTTTTTTTTAGATTTATTTATTTATTTATACAAGCACTGGGTACAGTCAGAAGCACGGGAGGGTGAGAGAAATCACCAGAGCCAGAGCGGGGAGCAGAGCAGGCAGACCAACAAAGTACACTGCAGAGGGGAGCAGTGGGCATGGCAGGAGAGGTCTGCACACCATGTGGGACCGTTCCCGGCAGCCGGGGATCAAACTGGCGCTGCAGAGGCTGTGGACAGCTTCGAAGCCCAGCGCTCAACCACTGCGCCACCAGGGGAGGCCCAGGAATGTGTATTATGTTAAGACTTGAGTGAAGTATTTTCCTGCTTGGTGGTCTCTGTGTTCCATAGTGTACACACAGCCATTGTTTTGTCTGTCTTTGATAATATTAAAATACTGGGACACTTTCCTAGCTGCAAATGAAGGGAATGGAAACAATAGTATTTAGAAGGTCAAGGCTTACTTCTCTTCTGTTCTTGAATTACCTGCACTTTTGGCCATCTCTGCCATCTGCCTGCTGCCGTTCAAGCCAAATTTCTCCTGGATAACCTGTTGAAAATTTATCTAGTTCTACTTATTAAGTACAGAGAGCTCCTTTAAGAAATCACATTCAGCTTTGGGAAGAAACCTCATTTGCTTCACAAGATGCAAATGATGTGGTCATTTTGTCTAAAAAGCAAAATATGTTTCCTGTTTAAAAAAGGCAGAAGAGAGGGTCCTTTGAGATTTTTTTTTTCCTCCCATAAAGAATTTAGATCACTTATCACTTGAATAATGATGCAGACCCGAGACTCCTGTGGCAGGGAGGGACTAGCAATTGGTATTTCCCAGGAGCAGTCTTTTGTCCTGGAGCAGAGAAAGCACAAGCTGTATCAGTGTCAATTATTTAATTCTTCTATTTTAGGCTCCTTTTATTAAACAGGAAATTTCTGGGCTTTTAATGTAGTATGAAATCAGGAAAAGTCATACTCGTAATGTGTGATAATAAGAATCATTTCTTTGTAGCATCTTGAAAACAAGATGAATGAAACAGATGATTAGTCATAAAAAAGAGCCTTTGTCTCACAGAAAAAAAAAATCCCTGTATTTTCCCTTAATTCATGAATTCTAGAGCATTCAAAAGAGACACTAATATTCTAAATCTGTTCACAGACAACTATGCATCCAATAAAACTGAACAATAGAGATATAGCTATGTTTTTCCATTTAGACGAAAGTATACAATATTTTCTGCAGACCTCTCCACTTCACTGTGTCTGGAAGATAGTCTATAAAAACCATCTGACTGTTGAGCAGATCCAACCAAGGAGACTTGCTCCAGCCTACCACCCTTTTTCTTGCAGGAGCCAGTACACAGTTCATGGTATAATTGTGCCTGTGTTCTGGAAGCTGCTGATAAGGACACTTTAAGATTAGCTGGACAGTTAACAATTAGGAAGATCATTACCTTTACCTGTTTTGAATCCAAAAGAAGGCTAGTGCCATTTTCAAGGGATGGGAGGATAGACATAAACACAGACTTTGGGGCCAGACGCATCTGAATCTAGATATTAACTGTGCTACGTATTAGCTGTGTAGTCCTGGGTAATACATTTAACATCTCTGAGTCTCTGTTTTTTTCATTCATAAAAATAGAAATAATTGTTCCCTTACTACATTTTTCTGAAATTTAATTGGAATGAAACATGAAGTGAGTAGCTTAGTAAAGTTTTGGAACCTAACAGTTATGTAACAATCTGCAGTTACTATTACAATTAAATACTGTTTCCTAAATTCCAAGTGTTTTTATTCCTGATGACCGCAGTTTAGCTCTGTATTCTCAAAATCACCTGAAGTGTTTTGCACAAAGCTGTGGCTCAATAAGCATTTGTTGCATTCAGTGCAATTCCCAAGTCTTGAATGAGCAATAAAACTGACACGTGCTGTGTCTGCCAGGAAATACACTGGCAAGACTCAGATTGTTCACATGTGTTAGCTGGAAAACGTCTAAGAGAAGAGAGAAGCCAGGCTTTTAAAACAGCACTTTGGAAGCTTCCCAGTTCTCAGTTTCACTTATCTTACAGAAAAGCACAGGGCAGGAGACTGTCTGTTTTTGTGCTGTTCAGTAGCCTCCATTAAACACAACGTCCAAGAAGACTGCTTACGAGGCTGTTCTGTAGAGTAACTGGACTTCGGAAGTCCAATTTCTTTCCTTTTTTATTATTTTTATTGAAGTAATATTGGTATACACTATCATATATAACTCAAAATTGTAGGTTCACACCTCTTTAAGTGTCTGTGACCACACCATATGCACCACCAAAGCATCCATCATCCTCCACCAGAGTCCCTTGGAGTCAGGAAGGTGCTCTATCTCAATAAATTAGTAATACAGTTTATTACCATAAATAAACAAAAATAATAGTTCTTTTTTAAAAAGTCAATAGAACATGTATTTCTAAACAAATGTAGTTAGGACTTTAATTCTTCGGCCATTGATAGGAATTAAATGGTGCTCTCCAAATGGCTTACTTTGAAGAGGGTTTAGCAGGGTATAGGGAAACCACAAGTTGATAGGAAAATGTACCTGGGATTGTAACATCAAAGTGTTGTGATCACCTTAAACCAGTGGCAATAGGAAATGGGTGACAACCTGGACAGTGTCATGTGGAGAGGCTACCTGGACCAGGGCTGTGACTTTCAGTTGGGTGGTCATTCAGGAAAATGGTTCAAGGAGGGGGAAATACCTTGATCTCCCTTCCCTTCCTCCAGTTTATGCCAGTGGTCCCATCAGGAGAAAAAGGGGCAAGGACATTCATGGATGTTATCCGTGCTAGGAAGGAAAAAATGATGTGATTGTTTGAAGGGGCAGGTAAATCAGATCACCTTTCAAACTGACCTACCACAAGTGAGTGTGAAGTGACCTGAGGGGATCTTTAGACATCCTCTCAAAATTCATATTTTGAAACCCAACCCCTAGCGTGATGGTCCAACCGAGTAGGATTATGGCAG
Source organism: Talpa occidentalis (assembly GCF_014898055.3). Classification (NCBI taxonomy): domain Eukaryota; kingdom Metazoa; phylum Chordata; class Mammalia; order Eulipotyphla; family Talpidae; genus Talpa; species Talpa occidentalis. The sequence goes on along the minus strand of NW_026555331.1, from coordinate 16,191,750 downwards.
AAGCATGGGAAAGTGGAGTGTGCTCCACCTTTGCTTGTCAGGTAGACCCAGGTTATTAATCATCTGCAGTCTTTAACACTTTAGCAGGCATTAGATTTGGATTTTAGAATGGTAAGGAACCTCAGAGAATGTTTGACTCAACCCTCTCACTTCGGGTTGGTATTATGTTGTACCCATCATTGTCTTGGGGGGGATCTGATGCCCTGGCAGGTGGATCCCTTGTAAAGTGTCCCAGGAAAAAAGTGTCGAGGAAAGGCTGTTGCCCAATCCTTCTGTTTCACAATCCTTCTCTCGTCTCTGCCCAATGGGTTGGAACTTGGCTCAAGGTCCTTTTGTTTTGTCTCCAACTGTTATTTGATAGTCTTTACTTTCAAAGTGAGGCCAACAATGTCAAATCTCATCAGCGGAAATACCCCAAATTATAACATTCCAAGCAAAGCTTTATTTTCCTGGCTTGCTTTTTTTTAATTATTATAGTGGTTTTACATGTGAAAACATGATTATATCATTGGGTTTATCACCCAGTTAGTGTAGAAGATACTTCTTGAGAAGAAACTATAGCAGTTATTGCCCTGATACTATAATTGTTCTTGGACATGAAATTGATTATTGAAACTTGCACGAATGTTTTTCTTGGGTGTCTCCACTTTGTTCTTGAACAAAAGTCTTCAAACTCATTTGTCTTGAGCTAATCCAGAGGAATAATGAGAAACTCAGAGGTGGTCAGGACATGTGGTGCAGAAAGCTGTCACAAGTCAATCCTGACTTTAACAAGTGAAGACCAGACAAAAAAGCTGCTTTTCCATTCCCTTGGCTAATCAAGCCAAAGTAAAATGACAAGTCTATGTATTTAACCTTTAGGGGAGCAAAAACCTGTGACCCCCAAATAGGTCTTTTGGGCAAGAAATTTATTTCATAGGAGGGACTCTGAAAACTGGATGGAAGTTGTTTTTGATATTTACATGTAAACTTTTCTCTATAAGGAGTTCTATAAAGACCTAATCTCTGTATCTCTTTTCAATGTAGAAGGCAGACCTAAATCTGCAACCTTTTGTTTGCTCTGCTTTCCCCAGTAACTGTCTTAGCTGAACTTCCCCTTGGTCCCATACCCCTCCCTCACACACCTTCCTCATCTTAGTTAGACTTTTAAGATGGCTTTTAAAGTCACAGGAGTGAGATAGTCCTGCTGGGTCTCTCTCATGTAAACAGGAGGGAAGCAATTATTATTAAACATCTTTTTGGATAATTTGCTAGACAATAAGAACCCAGAGACTGTTCTTTATACCCCAACAATCCCTAAATGTCTTCCAAGTTCAATGAAAGACATTTTCAAAGTGAGGAGGTAGGGGCTATGTCATCCTTAAATTAGTAAATTTCCTTTTTGATATGCAAGTCAGAAGGAAACAGAAAAAAAAAGTGACCCATAATAACATTCTCCAAATTCTCCTGTTGTTGGGTTGTAGAGTTCCTAGATTTAGAATTTCCTCAGTTCTTGACCATGGTGTGAGAAGTATTCACAGTCACATCTTTAGCAGATGCAAAAGCAAAGTTTACTTAGAGACAGAATAAAAGGACACCCCAAGAGAGGTCCCTGGGTGGGCACAGTCCTTAGTAAGAACAACTGTGAAGAAACAGCAGTGGAGATGCCAACCTTAAGTGGGGTGCAGCAACTTTCATTCCATCCCTTCCTGGGGTCCATTATGCAGGTGCTCAGTTGGTGTCCTACATTGGTCCAGGCAACAATTTCTAAAAATCTGTGACCCCCCAAAATAGGGTCACCCCCACTTCTACTATGCTCATTGGTTATAGGGCCAGGGGAGAGCATGTGGGGGTGGGGGGTTTCTGGCTATTGCTTGTCCTGCTTAGGGGAATTGCTTTATTATCCAGAAACTGACAAATGTCTGGTACATAGTAAGAATTCTTTATGCAACAGCTATACATTTATATTTTACACATACACACACACACATCTTCCTGCATAACCAGTCACTCACCTTTCCACAAAGTAATTTTGCTTACTGAGGTTCCTGTTTGTCAGTAGCTTTTCCAAGGTGCAATTTTTTCTTCTGTTAATGTCCACCAGTATATCATGTTGATGTTTTTCTTTGTGTGCATTATTGAACCATGTCTGCTCTTAGAAATTAATGTTCCCATTTTAACTAGTTCATTCAGTGAGAGGAAGTTCCTGAGCTCACATGCTGAACAAACCTGGTGGGAACTTCACCAAAAGTGTTATTTGATTTCTCCATCTGTCTGCCAATATATTTGGTACTAAACTCTTATTTTCTCTTTATTTCATAGTGATAGCCAATTAATTCACAGATAGTGAACTAATCTTTTGAAGGGAAGGTTTTTCTGTTTGAAGGTAATATGACAAAACCCCACTTGTTTAAACAGCCTGTATTTAAAACAGTTTTTGATTTAGAAATTAGAAAATGATTCATAGTTATGGGTATTAGAGTCAGATGTTGCTTAACAGAACATTAGGAAAGACGTTCCAGTCTCAATGTATATAACTGTCTGATAGACTTAGATGAGCACATATAAAATTTTAAAATTTCTAGTAACCACATTTGAAAAAGTAAAAAAAAAATAGTATAGTTAATTGTAATAATTTATTATTATTTAACCAAATATCTCTATTGTCATTTCAACATGTTAATATAAATATTTTAATAGATTCTGCCCTTATTTCTGCTTGATCTTTAAAATTCAATGTTTATTTTATACCTATAGCCCTCAAATAGAATACTGACCTTTCACACCTGATCTGTATTTAAATGTTATAATGTCCACAGTTGAAAAAGTAGATTCTCATGCCCATGTTGCTTGAAACGTGCTTAAAAGTTTGGCAATAATAAAAGCATTCAATTTTACATTTAAATTAAATTTTAATAAAATTAGAGATCCATTTTTTCAGTCCACTAGTCACATTTCAGATGCTCAGTAGCTTTGTATAGCTAGTAGCTCTCACTGAATGACAAAACTCTGAAACACAGTGCTCAATTAAGTGGGAGATTTGATTAAATGATTCCTAAATTCCCTCCCAATCCTGGTGGGTTCATGGTTAAGTCAATTCAACAAATATGTTAAATCCAATGTATGTCAGGAATTGTGCTCAGCATTTTAGTGGGATTAAAAGATGAAAAAACCATTGGACAAGATAATAATCTTACTACTGCTTAGATAAATTGGGAAAGACTATTAGTCATTACAAATGAAATATCTGGGAAATTTTACAAAAACCTCTTGAACAGATAGAACTGAAGGCAGCATTAGTTAATAAATTAGTGTGGAAATGAGAGAAGACTGTCTCCTCCCCCTTAGGCTAGCAGAGGTGGTGTGTGTGCCATGTCTATTGTGCATGGTGTGTGCGTATGTGGTGTATTTGTGGTGTGTGGTATGTGTGTGAAATCTGTTGCTTATATGTATGTTGTGTGTGTACCTGTGTCTGTTTGACATGCTAGGTAAAACCTGACCTGTCCTAAGTTGGTAGAATATCAAACAGGGATTGGGAAAAGAGTTATTTATTAGCAGGAGTTCAGGATGAAAAAATTGAAATAATAGAAACTCCGAATATATAGCTCATCCAGCCAAATTATCTGATATTTGGATCTTGTATATAACTTCCCTTAGAAACAGAGCCATTTTTACAGCTAACCAGCTTTCTCTGTTTATAAACTGCCAGATGAAGGTCAAAGATGTATAAATCTTGGCCCTGAAAATTTAATGCAAGAAAATTAAGTTGATTTGAAAATTATTTTTTGAGCCCAATGTTCATCCTCCCCCACCCAGCTGTTAAACTTGGATGGTGAGAGTCAGCTGCTCTCAAAATTCCTTGCTCAGATAAGGAAAGGGAGTGACATTAACAGACCATCTTTAAGAGCTGTATGTGCCTTGCCAATCAATCGTTATAGCCAAGCTATAAAGAAGTATTATTTCTCCCATTCTGGAACATGGGAATCAAGCACTTAAACCACTTAAGAGTGGCAGAGATAATACTCGAGGTCCAATGCTGGAATTCCAGATTTTATCCTCATTCCATTCCATTGGGAGATGTCCAAAGTTTCTGAAATAGCTTTAATAGCAGCACGATGGGCAGTACACAAGCTCCATCTTTTACAGAGTGATGCAAGTGCCAAGCGATTGCCCACAACACCTGTTTCTTACATCTCACCATGTTGGTTTAGAAAACTTCTAAGGAAGTTTGTCAGGCTCAAAATTAAATTCTCATGTAGTCCAGTTAACACTACCGTGTTCCATGCCCACTTACTGTATGCTTAACCCCAGCTAACCGTGAGTCCTTGGTTACTGGAGAAAGTGGCTTAGGAATGTGGATAATTAGATTATGAAATTCTCTCTTACTGGTGGGTCAGGATAATTAGTCATTGTAGGTCATTGGACAGGTTAGAGATTTTACCTGGTTTGATTTTCTTTCAAGAATCTCATTCCAAAAGGCATTTTCAAGGACATGTTTTTACTTCTAGAGGTGAGAAAAACTGACGCAGAGAAGCAGAAGGACTCCTTCAAACCTCCTGTCCTGGGACAACTTTATGACCAGAGTCCAGAACTCTTGGGCTGTCAGAAAAGTCATGACAATATTTTCATATTAGAACACTGCCTCTTAAAAGCAAAAGAGGTTAAAAAAATTTTAGCAAAAGTGAGTTAAGATTGATTTGCAGAGAGAGCACAAAGTTTGTAGGTCTAGAGGAAAAGCATTATCAACGGGAATAGATGCTGAGCTGATTTTATATAAAACATATGGAGTGCTTGCTCCACAACAGGGATTGGACTGCATGCGTCCTTCATCATTCTGCCTTACCATCAAGAACCCTGGATTTAGGTGTTTATCCTTCTTTTACAATTGAGGAAACAGGATCAGAGAAATTAGGTGTCTTTCTGTGGGTAACTCTGCGAAGGGATTAGACTGAAACTGGAGTTTCATGTTCTATATTTGGCTCCTCTTAATACTGTAAAATGTTCTGGAAAATGACCCTTCCCGCTCTGGCGGACAGAAGAGCAAGGCCATCTGCACAGACTTGAAGTCTGACCATTTATGCCTGTGGATAAAGTCAGTCTTTTCAGCCCCCACTGATGACCGAGAAGCAGAGGGATAGAGAAAATAAAGATGGGTACCCATCCCTTGCGTTTCTCCAATGCATACTTTAAATTAAAAAGGAAGAGATTAAAACCTGCATTTCTTTTCTCTGTGCATAGATACATCAGCATATAATTAGGTAGGAACAATTTAAAAGTGGGAGAAAACCCCCTCTTTAATAACAATTACTTTTTTAATGTCAGTGACTCTGTTCCTACTAAATTAAAACTCTTGTTTGTTGGAACAGTTCTCAAGTTTAAATCTGTAGGACTGCTTCTCAGGTTCAGATCCTCATTTTGATTATGTAATAAACTCTTTGTCTAACTATCATTGAAACTTTATTGCCAGATAACTGTAGGGAATCATTGAATATTGTTGGGTAGAAATTTCTGGAAACTGATTTATTTTAGAAATTCACCACCAAATTTGACCTGAAGCCATTGGAAATGCTGAAATATAGAGGCAGTGATCCCAAGCCACAAGAATTTCTAATTCAATTCAACAATTTCTTGTATTCAAAACCAAGGGTACATTGTTGGAAACCTTTTAAAAATAAATATAATGGGCCTCCCTGGTGGCGCAAGGGGTTAAGATGCAACCTATGAAGCTTCTGCAGCCTCTGCAGCAAGAGTTCAATCCCCAGTCAACCAGGGAGAAACACACATGGTGTAGTGGACCTCTCCTGACTCGCCCGCTGCTCCCCTCAGCAGTGTATTTCAGTCAGTCTGCCTGTTCTGTTCCCCACTCTGTCTCTGGTGAATCCTCTCACCCCACACCTCTGGCCTATATCCCAGCTTTTGTATGCATAAATAAATAAATCTTTAAAAATATGTATAATGATGAACAAATATATTCAAACAATCTGAAAAGCAAAATCTGCAAAGGGTTAATTTCTTGACTATTGAGTTTGTTGCTTCTTTAGTATTTTTTTGTTGAATGCACAATTCTTTTTTTTTTAATTTCTTTTTTTTAAAGATTTATTTATTTTTATTTATACAAGCACTGGGTACAGTCAGAAGCACGGGAGGGTGAGAGAATTCACCAGAGCCAGAGCGGGGAGCAGAGCAGGCAGAAGGACTGAAGTACACTGCTGAGGGGAGCAGCAGGCAGCAGGAGAGGTCTGCGCGCCATGTGGGACCCTCCTCCGGTGGCCGGGGAGCAGCTGGGGATCGAACTGGCGCTGCAGAGGCTGCGGGCAGATTCGCAACCCAGCGCTCAACCGCTGCGCCACCAGGGAGGCCCTGAATGCACAATTCTATATAATTGTTCCATGAAAACAATTGCAATGGGTGTTTAGTTTATTCTCCAAGATATGGACAAGACCTGGCACTGTGATTTGTTCTTCCATGGACAGGACACCAACATTTTAATAGATTCAGATACAGTCTGTATAATAGTGGCCCTTATCCAGTCTCCAACTCTAGATACATTGCCTTAGCAGATGATTCTGTTACAGTAACTTTTCTTCTATGGTTTCTAAGAATATTCTACAGAGAGCAATTCCTTCTTGGCCAAGTGCAAGCTGCTGTAACCAAAACAGACTCTTTTTTCTCTCTTTTTTTCAGTAATGAATTAGAGCCTTTGTTAATGGAGTAGGAACACTGTGACTTTTGTGTAGCCGGAGCCAGTTATTATTGTTGATATTGTTATTTTTATTTGCAAATGATTAAATCTTGCATTTGTGTTTGAGGTGTGTTCATTTCTTTGTAGGAGTACTAGACTGGTTGGGAGATTAAGTTTGAAGACTGATTTTTCCTTGTCTTTAAGATGACTTTTTTTTTTAAAAAAAGAATGATCTTAAATATTCCTCTCTTATTTTCATGAAATACTTTATAGTCACATAGAAAGGATCATAATGAAAAATGATACATTGGTAAACTCACTCAGAAATGTGCTGTTCTTTTTTTTTTCCTGTTCTTTGTCTCCAGTTATTTTGAAAATTAAGCATACCCTACTGGTTAAGGAACTGCTGTGGAACCACAATGCCTAATTTGATGTTTGGTATTTGAATGATGTATGAATTAGGCCAATCACCTAACCTTAAACTCTTCTGTGTGTGTAGTTAATAATACTATTACCATCTCAAAGAATTTCTATATAAAGCAAATGAATTAATACAAAGAAAGTACCTGATAAACCTAGTAAAGATTAATGTCTTGATAAATGTCTCTTCTTATTATCCTGCATTTAAAATGAAATCTTAGTTGCTTGATAAATACCTGACACCCAACACTAATATATCTGAAAATGTAGATTTTGCATTTGATTGACTTGATTTTGTTCAATAGTCACTAATTTGAATCTTCATTCACAAAACTGATGGTAATTAAGCCATGTGTCCAGTCCTTGTTGCCCCTGCTCGCACCATCCTCTGAATGTCTCTCTATGGGGAAATGAAGCTTTTCTTTGGTTTCCTAAGTAATTATTCATTCAGGAATAGTAAAATATGAGTTGGAGAGAAGGGAAGTCTAGTCATTTTCTTGGATGAAGAGCTATCCCATCACCTGTTCCATCCAGATAGGAGCCAAATGTGTTCAGTAAGTAAGTTTTACTGAGTAGATGAGAATTTTACTACAGGGTAACATCTCAGCAATAAGTCCCTAACCTGCACCCCTATGTTTATAGCAGCACTATTTACAATAGCTAAGCTTTGGAAACAGCCCAAATGCCCAAAAATAGATGACTGGATCAAGAAGATGTGGTACATATACACCATGGAATATTACTCAGCATTCAAAAAAGATAAACACATGCAATTTGCAGCAACATGGATGGCGCTGGAAGGGATCATGCTCAGTGAAATAAGCCAAAAAGAAAAAGAAAAATACCGGATGGTCTCACTCATAGCAGGAATCTAGAAAACTTAAATAAGGGACCAGGAAAATGAATAACTATAAGAAAGTGAAAATCAAAATCAACAAAAACTATGAACCAGAGACACTTTTTGGGGGGTGGGGGCGGGAGGGGAGGGATTGGGGTCAGAATGGGGGGATTGCAATTGTATGGGGAATATAAAAATAAAATTTATTAATTAAAAAAATATAAAGGAAAAAAGAATAAAATCACAAGTGATCTTCTAAAAAAAAATAAAAATAAAAAAAATAAGTCCCTAACACTGCTACATATAATTTATCAAAGTTTATTCTGTACAAAATAACTGCACTATGAAATTTGTTTCTTTATCTCATAGTGCCCTTTCAACAAGCTAATAAAGATAGAATTATTAACCCGGCTTTATAGATTATAAACAGAAAACAAGAGATGTGAAGAGAATTGCTCAAATATGCACAACGAGGTGGTAGAAAAACTTATATCCGAATTCAGATTCCTGGTTTCCCTTCCCATTTCCCACCTTCTCTCTCTAGTTCCCTCCCTCCTTCCTCGATTCCTTCCTTCCGTTTTGTAAATCACCCCACATGTGGAATAATTCACTGAAGGAAGAGTTGATTGTTATGTTTCTATTGGGTCAGAAAACTTTTTCAACTTGGTGCTCAGATTGTTAGGGGGAATCTCTCACTACCAAGTTTTGGCAGGGTTTTCCTGGAGGAATGTAATTTGAGGAGATGGAGGGTATATGACAAGGCTCTGGGAAGTCCTCTCGAAAAGCAAACAACAGGAAATAAATTTGAAATGACTCTCATCTACCTACCTGCTCAGGCCCACTGAAGTCAATTAAAGGCACAATTTGCTTGTAAATCAAATTAGGTTGGAGAAATGGTCAGAGAGCACAGAAAGAGAGGAAAATTGCCATTGCAAAAATTGGCTCAAAAACTAGCTATTAAACTCCCACTTTCAGTTAATGCTTAGAGCATGTGTAATATGACCCTTTGTAATCCTATCTTTTATACTTCTAAGGAAAAAAGCAGTTGTCTTGAGTATAATGCCATACATTGACTTTCCTGAGGGAGAGTGGCTGTAGTTCAAATTCTACTAGAATTTCACTTCCTTTGACCATTTCTATTCAAGACTTAAGTACTCAAGGTAAGATAAGGTAAAACAATCACTGAACTTAGGTGATTGAGTTCCAGACACTTACTGCTTGTGATCTGGCAATATGGCGAGGAAGGAAGGGGGGCGGGCTTTGCAGGCAGCAGAACGTGGCTACTTGAAACCTCCAGTCCTCTATGTTACAACAGAGTGGCCATCAGTAGATCACTTAACTCTTCTGACACACAATTTTGTCACCCTTATATGGGAGAAGAGGCGCTTGAGAAAATTCTTATACTTTGGGGAAAAAAAATTCTTTGCCCTGCATTCCCAGGGACTCTGCATTGTTGAATTGCCCTTTGTTCAGCATCTCAGAAGATGTTCTGTCCCTAGGCAGTGCAGTCAAAAAGACTTCAAGTGGAGTTGAGAGACACCTTTGTTTTGAAAGCTAGACAAAGGCGGATTGTGATGGTGGAGTGGAAAGGTGAGCTCCACCTCAGGTGCCTCCTTGGGCAAGGCAGGCAAACATTAGGAAAGAGCACAGAGTGATAAACAAATTAGAGTGGGATTCTATGAAAACTCCACTTTCTGTGTCTTCTGGAGGGAGTCTTTGTGAATTCCCAATGAGGGTCCGATAAGGAGACAATGAGATGGATCATCTCTAAGGTGCCTCAGAGCTGTGACTTTAGTTAGTCCTAAGAATTGACTTGAAAATCCAGCTCAGAATAGATAAGAATGGAACATTCTACCCAGGCCCTTAAATCAACACAGCAGAAGTGGACCTATGTTATGTTCCAGATATGAGTGTGTTTTTACAAAATACTCTCAGATTTGCAAATGTGAGTCAGCTGCTGTCTCAGCAAAGCCCGGAAGAGGAAGGCAGGATCCTAGACATTTAAGGGTGAGTGGAGAAACAGCAGAAGTTCCTTTGCTGCTTCTCCAAGAACAGGAAACACCAATGCCCTTGTGACTTCTATGGATCCAACTAATCATTTAATAGTTACAGCTGCTTGAAGAGTATTTGAGGACGTTTGCTTAGATGAGCAAGACCCACCATTACCTCTTATTTTCTTTAAAAAAAAAAAAGTCTCAAGATAAAGAAAAACAATCTTTGGGCATTATTAACCCACCTAGGTATTGTGGATGTGTTGTCGAGTCTACTGTCTGAATTCTGAGAATGTGGATTTCAATATGCTCAAAATCATAGAATAGACTTGATTCTTTTTAGCTGTATATTCAAGAATATTTGGAACTGATTAGACTTTAAGCTTTGGATGGTCCAGATACCCTGGAATACAAGCTGAAGATTATTACTTGGTTTCTGTAATTCTTGGTTTCCTCAACAAGGAAATAGAGGTAAAAATAGCAGCACAAGGGCCTCCCCGGTGGCGCAGAGGTTGAGCGCTGGGTTGCGAAGCTGCCCGTGGCCTCTGCGGCGCCGGTTCGATCCCCGGCTGCTCCCTGGCCACCAGAGGAGGGTCCCACATGGCGCGCAGACCTCTCCTGCTGCCCGCTGCTCCCCTCAGCAGTGTACTTCGGTCCTTCTGCCTGCTCTGCTCCCCGCTCTGGCTCTGGTGAATTCTCTCACCCTCCCGCGCTTCTGACTGTACCCAGTGCATGTATAAACAAAACAAACAAACAAACAAACAAACAAATAAATAAATAAAACATGCCTCTATTTAAAAAAAAAAAAAAAAACAAACAACTTAAAAAATAGCAGCACAAGTTTCCATGGGGGTTGTGTGGGTGTTAAAAATAATAATGCAGATCAGAGGTTCATTTCACTTCTGTCACGTAGGTACAACTTCATACACAACTCTGGAAGAAGAAAAATCAAACAAACATCTTAGAATTTCAGGAAACACACTAAAAAGTGAATCAACTTGAAATTTCTGCCAAGTCCTTTTCTCCCACCCTCCCTCTTTCCTACTCCCCTTCCAGGCCCTCCCAGCAGCCACAACCTAATAGGTGGAAGTCTAGAGAAACTCTAATCTAACAGGGAAACACTGAGGCCATTAGGCACATAGTAAATTAAATAATTTGCCTGAGAATGAGATCAATTCCTCAATGAAAGGATGCACTTCTTTTTATGGTTCTGCCTGCATCAAAATACTTATAAGGATTCTCAAATAAAGGTTATGTTTTTTTAAATTTCTGTTTTCATTTTTGCATAGAATAACTGGAGTGTCAGCCAGAGGTGCAGGGGTATTGGGAGGGGAGGGAGGATGAGAGGATTCACCAGAGGCAGAGTGGGGAAGCAGAACAGGTGGATCCACTGAAATATACTGCTGAGGGGAGCAGCAGGCGAAACACAGGAAAGGTCTGCTGTGCCATGTGGGTCGCTCCCTGGTCAGGGATTGAACTCGGGTCATAGGCAGTGATAGTGCTGAGGCTTAACCCCCAGGCTACCAGGGCACCAAAGAGTATGCATTTTGAGATATTCTTGGATAGCCAGAAAATACATCTGATTGCAGTGAAATAACCACAATATATACTCCTTTGTTTTTAGCTTCAGAATTTTAAATATATATATTTTAAAAGCTTTTGCAGAAAATTTGGTGTAACAGAATGTCATATTGTGTGGTCATCTCCACATGCTCTTTTGTTAATCTTAAAATTGATCAGTGATTCCACTCCTTTCGTATGATGTCTGTAATGAGACTGGCAAATGATGAGCAACCCTTTGTTGTTATTGCATCATAACAAATATACATAGTGTGAATGTAATAAAATAATAAAAATAGCAGTAATTGCTCTGCTGTAATTTAGCACCATGTCTCTATAGCAAAATATCACTTGAAATTAGATACTCAACATAAATTTACATTAAAAATTCATCAAAACTTGAAAACGTTCACAATTGGATCCAATCGTTTCCTTGGAATGTGTGAAGTGTTACAAATGCCGCCTAATTCTTTTTGAAGCTCAAGGCAAAGGCAAAAAGTCTTGTAACATACTGGAATGATTTGAATGATTGTACCATAAAATGGCTTGGATTTGCTCATCTGGCTTCAAGTTCAGAGGAATGACCAACAAACTGACTTATGTTCTCAGCAGTGTAGACTCTGAAAGGCCTGCACAGATGTTGAAGGCTTACTCCAGGCCAATACACGAGGTTTTTTGTGGTTTCTCTTAAGTGTTTGCTAATATCTACCACATTGCAAACTCAATGTCCCTTTTCAACTGGCCTGACTGCTCATAATATAATACAGATGATTTCATCTTTCGCGGAGCCTTTTTGCTACAGTGAACTAAAGTCTGCAGGCCTCAGACTTCTCTAATAACATACATGTTGCTTTAAGAACAGGAAAATCCCCTTTCCTTAAAAGTTTTGCTCCTTCGTCTGGGGTTCCATAGTACAATATCATGTGTAATTCCTGTTTAAATAATGCCTGGCTTTTCCTCCATGTATTCATTTAGACTCAGCTATTTTATGGCCTTTATTTTTTTCTCTCAGCTAGACTGTACCTTTGGTAAACACAAAATACCTTTGCTATTAGAAAACTACACCATTGCTCAGATGGGTGAGGAATGCTTACTTTTTAAAATAAGCACAATGGAAGGGTTCCCTGACTCTGTGAAATGCAGCCTAAACAGTGTTTTTTATTTTATTTTATTTATTTTATTTTATTTTATTTTATTTTATTTTATTTTATTTTATTTTATTTTATTTTATTTTATTTTATTTATACAAGTGCTGGGTACAGTCAGAAGTGTGGGAGGGTGAGAGAAATCACCAGAGCCAGAGTGGAGAACAGAACAGGCAGACTGACGAAATACACTGCTGAGGGGAGCAGCGGGCGGCAGGAGAGGTCTGCGCGCCATGTGGGACCCTCACCTGGTGGCCGGGGATCAAACCAGTGCTGCAGGGGCTGCAGGCAGCTTTGCAACCCAGTGCTCAACCACTGCGCCACCAGGGAGGCCCCTAAACAGTGTTTTAACACAGGGAATAAAGAGACTGCATGCCTGTATATATCCTGAGTGAGAGGAAAGAAAAGCTGTGGATAGCAGCTGCCCCATCCAGATTTTGACCTGATTTTCATTGTGTTTAACTTTTTCTCATGTGGATCAGAGTCACTTGATTGATTTGTGTCTTTATACCTACTCCGAGTTTAATGGTTTCGTTAAAGTAGACATTGCTTTTGATTTTAGGATGTGAAAGAGTCTTAGAGGGCACTGATAAAATCAGAATGATTAGGGCCTCCATGGTGGCACAAGGGGTTAAGACGCAACCTATGAAACTATCTGCAACCTCTGCAGCATGAGTCCGAGCCCCAGCCAGGGAGCTACCCACATGGCGCAGCAGACCTCTCCTGACTCACCTGCTGCTCCCATCAGCAGTATATTTCAGTCAGTCTGCCTGTTCTGCTCCCTACTCTGTCTCTGGTGAATCCTCTCACCACCCCCCCCTTACCTCTAGCCTGTACCCCAGTTCTTGTGTGTGTAAATAAATAAATCTTTTTTAAATATCAGAATGATTAGAAAAACCACTGAAACCTGTAAGTCCCCTCTGTCCCCAACAGCTATATTGCTCTAAACCTTGACTAATGTTCCAGTGAGTGTCGTTAAAATCTATCTCACCACATCGATGAGGTCAAGGTTATATGTGTAAAGAACTGTTAAATTTCGTCTTTTCTTTTGTTTAGAATGTTTAGAAAGGACCCAAAGTTGGAGAAATACACCATACATAGCAGATAATCCTTCTTCTGAAAGTGTTAGAGTTTTGTAGAAAGAACATGCCATGTACATACAAGAATTAGTGACTTTCTGTAGCCACATCCTGTTGTGCTTCTGAGCCGTGGTGGAAGATGAGCCATGACTTTGGAATATCGGGACCACACAACCAGAAGTTTCCATTTAAGTGCCAGGTAAACTCACGACATCATAATGTCGTGAACCAGAGCCAGCAGTGACCCACTGTAAAGAGGGAGTGGTGGAGTTAGAACTAGACAATACTAGGACCAAAGTCACAAGTGGGGTTCACCAGCAGGTGGCTTCTACCTGGTCTCTCCTGTTAGGAACCCCTCCTCTACGAGCCTTCTCTCTCAGCTCTTACCTTATGAGCTGCTGAAAGAAGAGGGACTAAACCAAGCTTGTGTCATCTGTGGGTCAGCTCAGTAGGTAGGTGCGGACTACATAGAACTGAGCAGTATGATAAGTCACTCAGGACTGGCACTGAAGGACATTTTAAAGGGAAACCTTTCCAATGAATAGAACTTTGAGTAGTAAACCTGAGCATCTTATGTAGAAAGAGAAGTGGCTTGAGGTGATAATAATAAAGACACATGGGCAGTGGAAAATAACTGGCCTGCTTAATCAGGGGCATATCCTTAGAGAAGACTGAGGACAAGAGGTTTTTAGGAAGAGATAGTTGGATAACCTATTAGGTTATCCTAAAGTACGGAGTACTTTCTACTGCTTGTTAATACTCATGAAAGGCTATCCTCCGTAGAACAGACCCAAACTACCTAGTAGATCAAGTGACTTGGTCAGTAAACATCACACACCCTAACACTGGCACATTGGACACATGCATTGAGTAGGGTTGGTGGCACAGAGAGAGGCTATGCACTGGTCAAGCTGCAAGGATTCTTATTCACCAAGCCTGGTCCACCTACTGCCTTTACTAAATTACAGTCTACTAATTACAGAGACCGACTCCAAAATCTGCCTATGGTATCATCCTTTGAAAAGACCAACCAACTCTTTGGTGGCCAATTGATTATATAGAGCCCCTTCCATCCTAGCAAAGATTGTCATTCATTATAACTGAAACCCATAATTTTTGAGGTATATATTTTTTCTTTCTTACTAGTGGGGCTCAGCTAGACCCCCAAATGGGGAACTTATAGAATATTTGGTCATTGGCATGTGAATCCATATAAAGTAACATGAGACACAGTGACATACCTCACAGCAGAGTAGGTGTGGCATTTGTCTATTTTCATGGAATTCTTTGGTCCTGTCACACACCTCATCTCCCAGAAGTTTGAGAAGTTGTAGAGCTTGTTGAACAAACATGAGAGGCCCTGGCATGGAGAGGACACTTTTGGAAAAGCCTTACATACCCTAAATGAAAAAGCATATATAGTGCAATGTCCCTGAAAGATGAACACAAATATCCTAGAACTAGAGTGAAAGTAGGAGTAATCCATTTAATCATCACTTCTAAGACTCAAAGAATTTGAGATTCTTGTTCTGACAACTCTGGGCCATGGTTACCAAAGGGAGAATATTTCTACTAGGGAACATAGCAAGAGTCCCATAAAGATTCACTCTTTGAAGTCACTATAAGCTTCTCGTGCCGTGAGAATGGCATGCAAAAGATTTTGATTATCCAGAGGAGGTAAGGCGACTCTTCCATGGGCTGTAAATAATGTAGCGCTCAGATGGTCCACTTGGGTACCTCTTAATATTCTGTTGCCCAATTTTGATAATAAATGAATAATTTCAGCAGCTGTAGTTGGGGAAAGAGCATGCTATCTGCCCACAAAGTTCCTTTAGCAGGTCAGTCACTGAGACATCAACTAAGGGTGAGGGAAATTCGAATGGGTGGTGATGGAAGCTTTGACCAACTTTGCTGGTGGTGCTTGTGGTGCATCTCATAGGCCATCCCATGAGCTTCCTTCAAAAACAATGGGACTGAGACTGCTTCCAGACAAATCACATGATTATGTGGCTGTGAACGACCTGAGGCATAGACTGGAGGAAGCTTGTGATGTCCAGATATAAAGTCACATTCCAGATGTTATGTTCAGTTATAAAATCACATTTCAGGGAGCCTCCCTGGTGGTGCAAAGGGTTAAGTCTCAGCACTATAAAGCAGTCCATAGCCTCTGCAGCACGAGTTCGATCCCCAACCAGGGAGGTGATCCACATGGGGCAGCGTACCTCTTCTGTCTTGCCTGCTGCTCCCCTCAGCAGTGTTCAATCAATATGCCTGTTCTGTTCCCCACTCTGTCTCTGGTGAATCCTCTCACACCCCTGCATCTCTGGCCTGCACCCAAGCTCTTGTATGCATAAATAAGTAAATCTTTAAAAAAAATAAAATCACAGAGCTAAAGATCTAGACTCAACTCCTGGAAGTGTTTGCAACTGACATATCTAAATTGAGACTCTCTCTAGAACCTGTCCTCAGTTAAAGAAAGCCACCTTGCTCGAGTTACCCTCTCCCATGTTCCTGAAACAACTGGGACAAGTCATTGTGGACATAGAAAAGCCTCCTGGCTTGGAGGCAGCTTGGAAGGGAGCCCCTCATGGCTTTGCTGGGGCCTCAGCTTCTAGATCATCACAGTTCAACTCCTCCCTCTGCTCACTTCTGATTCTTTCACTTCTCTGCAGGTTATTAATTTCAAGAGCACCCCAAATACATTTG
Source organism: Talpa occidentalis (assembly GCF_014898055.3). Taxonomy (NCBI): domain Eukaryota; kingdom Metazoa; phylum Chordata; class Mammalia; order Eulipotyphla; family Talpidae; genus Talpa; species Talpa occidentalis. The sequence goes on along the minus strand of NW_026555331.1, from coordinate 16,175,350 downwards.
CAAGTGAATCTGTCCTTCAGAGTCTGTTTCCTGGGGAGCCCAACCTTGAAACATCCTTTCAAAAGTTTAGTTTGATCTATGAGATAAGTCCTGTTATTTTTAGCAATGTTTAATCCTTATGTTTGTGTGTGCGTGTGAATTCCCTGGCATGCGTGTTTTTAAGTCCAAGGACATGTCTTCCCCTTACTGGAATGTATCTTTAACTTTATTAAATGCTACTTGAGGAACATGATTAATTAGGCAGAACTTAAATTTCCAGAAAACTTTGAAGGGTATTTTGGAAAGAAATACCAGCGATCCAAGATCAGCATTGAATCTAGTGATGACTTTGAGGCCAAGAACCTATGAAATGTGAACAGCCCTGAAAAGGATTGAAAAAAACTCCTCAGATTTTTATCTTTTGGACAAATAACTGGACTGTACAAACAATTTTAACTACTACAAAATTACCCTTAAAATTGGCTGTAGCTCCAGTGTGAAGAACCAGCACTATAAGACTTCCCTTTATGACCTGCTTTGTAGTTTGCATATAAAATCTCACAACAATCCAAGGATTTAGGCCTAGGCAGTATTATTCCTAGTGTCATGTGATAAACTGGGCTGCAGAAGAACTAAGTAAGATTCCCAAGTTTGCACAGATAGAAAGTGATAAGATGACTCAGAGATCTGAATTATGTAACTTTCTTTTGAAGTATTTTAATACTACCTCATTTAGAAATGGAAGAAAACATGAGCCAAATCAGCATTAAAAAACTGCTATATTTTGAATGTTTATATTTAACAGATAATACATTTTCCATGGCAAAACTCAAAAGAAAACTTTAGCATACCACATATATATATATATAAATGAATTAGGAGACATCATTGTATGACATTTGCAGGTAACATACAAATTATTTATTTGCACCACCTTTTATGGATAAGCCATTCTGGTCAAATAGCCTCTCTAAGTTCCACCCTTTGCCACCACCCTATTAAATTCCCAGACTCTGATCCAACTCTAGTGCCCTTTCAGTAACATTCTATGGCATTTTTCTCTGAATTAAACTTGGGTTTTCATTTCTGACCTCCAGTTACCCTTTTCTCTTAAGCTTATTTTCTTAAAAGAGGATTTATTTATTATTGGGATTGTATTTTCTTTCATCCAATGAATTTTTCCCCCCTACCTTCTAAGAAAAGGAATCCTTCAACTTCTTTCTCTCCCTGACCTCCCCCACTATTTCTGCTCAAGTACACACACACTTTCCTACTTGGGTAGGTTTATTCCTTTGAATGGCTTTGGCTATGATGAATTTTACTTAAGGCATTAATAATTCTTGACAAGGGCTTCTTTTGTGTTTAAGCTTTGAAAGGGAAACTTACTCTGCATAATTGCCCCATTCTTAACTGTGTTATAGATTGAAAGCAGCAGAAGCTTATAACAAACAGTTTCACCCCAAATGTACAGACTTCAAATCTGCCTGTTCTCCCTGCAGAATTTAGCTTTTCCCTGTACATGAAGAAGTTTTCAGTAAATTAAACTTAGGGAGGGATGAGAAAAAGGAACAAAGACAACTTACAGTTGGATTTAGTTCTTAGGAATCAAATATAGAATTTCCTTATACTTAACTAATAAAGTAAATCATTTAAAATAAATATTACATATTAATCAAAACAAATTATAAAAATCAAAAAGAGAAGTTTGCATTTGTGGGTACTATTAAATATTAAAGCATCAGGAGGGTGAAAATTATTATTTCAACATCTGGCACAGAATTCCTTTCAAAAAGACGTTGTCTGCTTTAAGGCACAATTGAATGAAATGTTTCTAAACTTTTGGGAGTGGCAGAGGTGATTCAATGATAGAGCTAAAGATACAAATCCAGGGCTTCCCTGGTGGTACAGCGGTTGAATGCTGGGTTGCGAAGCTGCCTGCAGCCTCCGCAGCGCCGGTTCGATCCCTGGCCGCTGGGCGAGGGTCCTACATGGCGCACAGACTCCCCTGCCGCCCGCTGCTCCCCTCAGCAGTGTACTTTGGTCCTTCTGCCTGTTCTGCTCCCCGCTCTGGCTCTGGTGAATTCTCTCACCCTCCCATGCTTCTGGCTGTACCCAGTGCTTGTATAAATAAATAAATCTTTTTTAAAAAAGATACAAATCCATTAATCAAGCGATAAAACAAACAAGCTTTCTGACACATCTACAAGAACTTTGAGAATGGAGGAGATAGACTAGAGAAGGGAAGAGACAAATGAAAGAGAAGGCTGAACAAAGGCGGCTCCGGCGCTAAGTGACAGTCATGGTCTCTCTCCTCATTTGTTCTGCATCAAAGGCACCGTGTCATTCTGAAATGATGCCATGCTTGTGGGCCTTTCAGTGGCCCACAAGCAGTGTCTATTTCCTGTCTCTTGGAAATGTTGGGAAGGAGGAGGGGATAGAAGACAAGACCAAAAGGAAAATACCAATTTATAAATATAAAATTCACTGATTTTTATCATTGAGCAAAACAAATAACTCCAATGCCTACAGGTAGCTGGCAAGTAGAAACAAAACCATCGTGGATTTTCAGCTTGTTTTATGTGGAATTAAGGTTACAGTGGTTAACCAACATCCAACTTTCAGTAAGTCGTCAACCAATACTCAAATACTCAAGCTAGTTACATGAGCTTACTTTTACTTCCTGTTTTTCTTAATATTTTATCAGGCTTATTCTGATGTTGTTTTCTTTGTAATTCTTTATCAATACCTCTTAATACACTTCCTTAGTTATTCCTCATAAAGTTGCATTAAATTCAATTTCTCAGTAGAAGGCAACCATCATGTAAGAAATATAACTGCTCTGAGACCATTTTGCAAAAGAAAACTCAGGTCTCATGAAGAGGTCCTGGGGGATGTGCCTCCCATTAATTTAAAGTCCAAAGAGCATTGAAACACAGACACTAGGTAAATCAAGACACCATCCGGGAGAAAGGTTTTCCATCCCCAGCTGCCCAGTAGATATCGAATGAATTCATAATTCTTTCTGATCCCTTACATAGATATTTAAATTATCTGTCTTGTGCCTCACTTCTCTGCTGGAATAGCAACACCGCAGGGAATAGGTCATATCTGTTTCACCTTTCAACTTCATCCTGAGCAGGGAAGCTGACTCATTGTAATACTTAGTAATGATGAGTGTAATTATCCCACACATGGAAACCAAAACACCAACTATGCTTACGTACTATTTTGAAGTGGGGAAGGGACCACTAGTACTACAAATGAGATGCAAGAGGAAGCCCAGCTGGTGACACAGAAATGGGGAGGAAGCACACACCTGCCAAACTTCTATTTTGCTATCTGAGCTACTCTAAAGTTAATATGTTGGCATAACAAGGACATTTGGCTAGAATCTTTCATTGTTGCTGAGATAAAAATCTGCTTCAACATGCATTTCAAAAAGTACCACCCTTGGAATGAATGCCCTTTTTTTTCTCTTATCACCTTCGGTAACTCGGAATGTACATTTGTTGGTATTGCTGGATGGTGTTCTCGAGGTCTGAGACAATTAACTTTTCTTCATCCTTTAGTTCTTTCTCTTCCTCAGATCAGATATTCTTTTAATCTTTGATTCTGCCAGCTTGAATCTACTATTGGGATCCTCTAGTGAGGTTTTTATTGTACTTAATTACGTTTCAACTCCATAATTTCTGTTTCTTTGTTTAATTTTCTCTATCAGGTGAGACACCATTCCCATTCATACCTTTATTTCTTTAGATTTGGTTTCCATGTCTAAGGTTCATTAATTCTTTGGGACCTCCGTGGTGGCACAGCGTGTTAAGTTGTATCACTATGAAGCTATCACCAGCCACTGCATCATGAGTTCGATCCCCAGCCAGGGAGCAACCCACATGGTGCAGCAGACCTCTCCTGTCTCGCCCACTGCTCCCCTCAGCAGTGTATTTTAGTCAGTCTTCCTGTTCCGCTCCCCACTCTGATGAATCCTCTCACCTCCCGCACTTCTGGCTTGCACCCCAGTTCTTGTATGCATAAATAAATATAATAAAGTTCTTTAATTCTTTGACTATATTTAAAACAGCTGATTTAAATGTCTTTGTTTAGGATGTCCAAAGTCTAGACTTCCTCAGCAAAAGTTTCTACGGTGTATAAGGAGTAGTCATTTGTTCATTGAATATTTTACAATTTTTTTGGTTCAAAACTGGATATCTTAGTAATATAATTTGGAAACTATGGAAATAAGTTCATGTCTCCCTGGGGCCCCACTTAGCCTCTACTGCTTGTGTGTGTGAAACCTATCAGAGGTGAGTGTCAGAGCATCTTAGATCTCTTCTGGAAAAATCCCATATAAAATTTCAGCCGCACTCTGTCATAAAAGTCTGAGACGTTAGTCAAAAAAATCACTAAATTCTGGTAGAAATGCCCAATTTCCTGTTTGTTGACAAAGGCATAAAACCTCTCTTTTGCTTTATCTTTATTTTTATTAAAAGGAGAATAGCCTTTCAGCAATTTGATGGATTTTCTTTGAACATACACCAGCAAATCTTCCTCATGAGGTCCACCTGCTTGGCCCTTCCCAAGAAGGTTTCCTCCGAGTTTCCCCATATTCTTCTGTTCATTATGTGGCCTGGGCACTCAGAACATCAGTGCACGTTCCTGTTATAATTGTCTGGGTCTTTCCTTGACTAGCCTAGAATAATTTTGTCTCTCCCAGGGTGGACGAATGTCACTGTTGCTCTCAGCAAAGCACACGGCTCCCACCATGCGCAGCTCTCCTTACTGGGTGCCTGATGCTAACATGTATAAAGACACTGTCACATGATCCGTGTATTAATTCTTTCCTCTTTTCACACTCATTAGTTAGAAATACTGTCTAATTGCTGTGTCTTGCTCATTCTATCTTCTTTTTGTGGGTAATTTTCCATTTTATTCACTCATGAGTTTTACTTGGTGCATTATCAATGGCTAATTTAATTTTTTTGCACTGTTCCTTAGGCTTAATTTCAGTATGTGGCATAAAAATCTCACATGATTTCTAAATGGTATCCAGAACAAAGCATAATTATTAACATAAAGACTTGTTTTGCTTTGTCCTGTAAAAACCGCATAATAAATCTTGCTTATTCTTTTGCTATAATTTCTAAGTTTAGGACTACTTTTGATCTTTTATGCTTTAGCCATGAGTCTTAACAGTTTTCTGGTCATAGAAATGTTTGAGAATTTCAAGAAAACTCTACTCCCAGAATCATGCAAATAGGAACACAAATTTTGTATTTAATTCAGGAAAATCTGACATTCTTCCATTGAACCTTGAGTTCTACATACTATCTGATTTTTTTACTCTAATTATAATTTAAATTTTTTCCTATTAGATGGGAAAATATCATTAACTTTCTGATTTAGAGAAGCCAGGATTATGAACTATTTCATATTTCATTATCACATGTCAGAAATTTTGAATAGCTAGAAAGTCATGTTTGAAAATAGGAAAATAATCACTATTTTGAAGAATGCATTTCTAAATTAAAACTAGATCAATTTCTATGGGTATACAAACTGATATAATCACTTTGAAAGTCAGATGGGCTTTGTGTAATAAAGCCAAATTTTGACATATCTCATTCCCCAACCATTCTACTTTAGGGAATAAACTCAAGAGAAAGAAACTCCTCCCACTTGTACTAGGGTACACTCATACAAATATGTATTGAATTACTGAACAGAGAACAATTGTTACTGGGAAAATGCAAGTGTAGGCTTTGTGAACTCTGATCACAGGAAGGATCTGCACCAACCAATCAATAATTGCTTTCTGTATTTCCTTGTCTTTTCAAATGAGCCCCTTGACATCAAGAGCTATGATGATATGATTACCCTGAGTGGTATCTCAATTAAGCGTTACGTTTCATCTTTGGCTGTGTGTGCCCCATCTTCTGCACTAAGTGGAGTATTTTTCATTTAAAAATTAAATCTTTTTCTATGGAAAGTTTGCAAAAAAAATGCACACCTTGTATACTGTCATGAAACTATATTTTTATAAAAATTTTGTTTATTCTTTAGAAAATGCTGAGCTCGTTAATATTTCTTATTTCTTTCTTAATTTCAGATCCTAGAAAGAGCATGTAAGCTGATGTGAACCTTTTTATATTGTGAAATAGTAGTTGTACACTGGCTAATACCAGGGTTTGGGAAACAGATAAGCTAAAGATTAAATTCCTGTATCTTCACTTGATGAGCTGTGAGACTTTGAGGATTTTCTTTTTCTCCCCAGAAACTGCAGTTTCCTCACTTGTCAAATTGAGATACTCCTGTCAGTTTTGTGCTAAAAGCTTCTTGAATCCAGTTATTTTTTAACACCACCACCACCACAGTGCAGCAATTGCCGATTCTTATGAATTACCAACTTTTGCAGTTTCTCCTGTGTGTGCTTATCCCCCTTTGCAATATATTCCTCCACAGTAGCAAACATGTATCTGTTGTTTACATTGCTTATTTTTGTTGAGATGGTCCATTTGCTTCTCTTAATGGTGGATTTTCATTTTAGCCACCAGGAGGTGCCAGTGATCTACACATCAGTTAAACCCCCACTGGGTTTTCTTCAGGGACATTTTCTTTCCCTCTTGATGCCATTATCCATCTCAAGAGAAGCCATGTTATTGAACTCTCTAATTTTGACAAAAATACCATTTAAGAGAATTAAAAATGCCCTAGGCATTTATCTAAATAATCATAGACTACTTAGTGCTACTCTCTCTTTAGCAGATATTAGAATGCTATGTAGATAATTAGATCAAAAATCACATCAGTATTTCACTTGTCTCAATGATAGTTCATTCATTACAAATTTATCTCCTTCCGGTCTCATCTTTGATTACTCAACTCATCACTTTCTCAACTGAACACATGGTCTATGCTCTCTCCAAGCTCCCCTCTTGCTTTTTTCCCAACCAAGTTATAAAATTAACCAATGTTTTTCATGAATTCTTGAATTCTGTGCTTTAACTCTGATTTCTTCTATTTTAAATGACCTGTATAATTCACCATTTCATGCTCATTTACCTCATATAAAACCTGACTGAAATCTTCCCTTCATGAAAACATGACTGAATTAAAGTCTATGACTGTTGCTCTACTACTAAGCACTTATGCCCCATCTCCAAATACTCATCTTCAGCTATTTTGACACACTGATTGAATGTTACATTGCACTTTTCTTAAGTATTTTCATATTCTTAAATTGTCTTTCCCAATGGATGGTAAATTTTTAAATGGCATAGAGTTTGTCTTTTTTCCCCTCCTTGTGATGTGAGCAAGGCCTTCACGATTGTTCTAATCATCACAAGAACTTATTAGAGAATAAGTGAATGTGCCACAGCTAATATTTTTAGCACCTGCTATTTTAGGCAGATGGATAGAACTTGTCCCTCTCTCCTTCCTTCTCTCCTTCCTTCCTTTCCTTCTTTCTCATTCCACATTGTGTTCCTCTCTTAGGCTAATAATAAAACATGTGTTTCTTTCCACTTAGAGCTCAGAAAGATAATAAGTAACATATGAATGGCTAAGTAATTAAAGAAAACAGATTTGATGAAAGTAGGAAAGATATACATAGTAGGCAGAGTGATGGTCCCCAAAGAAATTCACATATTTAGTCATGAATATGCTATCTTTTATGGAAAAAGAGACTGTATGATTAAAATAAGGATCTTGACCTGGCGAAAGCTCAATTTAATCATAAAGACCTTTATAAAAGGGAGGTAGGAGGGACAGCGTGAGAAAGATATGATGATGGAAGCAGAGACTGGAGTGATATGGGGCCATGACCCAAGGGAAGAAGGTAGCCTCTGGAAGTTGGAAAAGGCAAGGAATGGATTGATTCTCCCTTAGAGGTTCTGAAAAACATACAGTTCAACTGACCCCTTGATTTCAGCCTAAACATCCATTTTGGATCTCCAGAACTGTACAAAAATTAATATGTTCATTCTAGGTCACTAAATTTGTGTTATAGGAGCAACAAGAACTAATTTAATATATAATGCTTAACTTCAAGTCTTTCTTACTTGTGAAATAAAAATTTTCTAATTTGACCCATTAGTATTACTTCCAGAGATCATAACTAATGCAGAAAATATAATACACACTTACACATATAATATTCATATGAATCCTATTACACAAATGATATCAAAGCATCAGTAGTGCTTCATAATTTTTTATTGTCAGAATATACTGTAGAATTTTTTTTATGTTAGTAACATTATCTCATTTCCTTTAAGATTTATAAATTATTCTGTAACTACAACATAACTTTACTGAACTTAATCATTTAGATGACTTTCAGTTTTTCAAATTATTAACAAAATATTTCCACAAACATTCTATGTCATTGAGAATTTGAAAAAATGTAATTAAGGAAAAATTATTAGAGATGGATTTGGACATTTGCAAGTACAAGATGGCAATATAAATTAATATTTAAGTTATTTTGCAATGTGCATGCCTTATTAGCTTAGATTATTTTCCTTTTCTCCTTGCTGAGAAATCCAAGGAACAGTCAGAAAAAATACAACTTGATCAGGGCCTTCCTGGTGGTTCAAGGGTTAAGATGCAACCTCTGAAGCTGTCCTCAGCCTCTACAGTATAAGTTCGATACCCCCTCCCTGGTCAGGGAGCAATCCACATGGCGCAGCAGACCTCTCCTGTCTCATCTGCTGCTCCCATCAGCAAGTGTATTTCAGTCACTCTGCCTGTTCTGTTCCCCACTCTGTCTATGGTCAATCCTCTCACCCCCCATACCTCTGGCCTGTACCCCAGTTCTTGTATGCATAAATAAATAAATCTTTTTTTAAAAATACTTGATCACTAGGGTGATCTTAGTGCTGGAAGTAATTAATGGGAAGACAAAATGCAGGAGGCAAACTTGGTCATTCTGAGATATAATAGATGGACTATTGGCCAAACCACTTATAATATGATGTAAATTACACACACACACATTTGATTTATTTACATACTGTACCTATAATATTATTTATATTTATAATCTTATTCAATACAATTGACAAACTATAATTCTCTTAAAGATGAGCATACTATTGAGGGGAATGCAAATAATTTCCCCAGCACTTCACAGCTGGGTAAGTGGTCAAGTGGAACTAAACTCCAGCCCGATGTCATCACAGCCCATTCTCTGTGCTCTTTTTTCACAGGTTCCAGGTTGGTTTCAATTTGGGCTTATCTATCAAATGATGAGTAGATATTGTCTTACAATTGAATAAATTGCTTAGGATGCCAGATGTCAGGGTCAGATAGATGTTTGGTCCTGGAAGAGTGTGCAAGCTCATCCACATTTTTGATCCTTTCATGACAATTTTGTCATTGTTTGTATCTAGGTTCCACTGGACCTATACATCCCTCTCCTTTTGCTTATTCCTTCCTTCCCTTCCCTGCCTTCCTCCTTTTCCTTCTTCTTTCTCTCCACTTTTCTCTCTTTATTATCAGAATACCTTCATTGTTGGTAGCAACCACATTTTCTTGCTAGTAAAAACCACATTAAGAAGCATATACCACCCCTACATTTTCCTTCCATTTTGGCATTAGCTACACAACCCTCCGGACTTTATAACAATCTATTATATCCTGAGTTACTGACAATACCCTGAAATATCTGAGTAACTGTACTCTCAACAGGGCATATGTAAAAAGTAGAATAAAGCCAATATATTCATGAAGAAAACTAAATGGATTTATTCTGAATAAAAAAGTTTTTTTCGACTATTCTAACTTTTTAAGAAGGGTGTCAGATAGTAGAATATTCTTTCATTGCTGTACTCTATGGGATAGAATGGCTCCATTCCAAATCTATCTTATTGTCCAATCTTGATTGCTGAATAATTTCTGATTCTCAATCTAGCAATCAGGTGTACCTTTGCGATATGACAAGGTGCTCAGCTGATGAGACAAACTTTTCTCCTTACAGGTAGATTCTGTCCAACAATTCTTTTTGTCCCCACACTAGACAACTTGCCCTCTTCTTTCCTTTTATGTTGTAATTATAAAGGTTGGGATTCTGGTTTCAGACATAATCTGGACTAAATCTTGCCTCTGATGTTCATTGGCCATTTTTTTCAAGCCCACTATTCTTCTGTTTTTACTCAAATAACCCAGGAACCTTACTTAACCTTGACTACATGAGACACTCTCAACTCCCAGCAATTATCAGGAGGATGGAGGAAATTTCTCTCAGTCTGTAAAAGTTGTTCTTAACTATCTCATGCAGAAAAGGGTATTGAGCCATGTCCAAAATATGACTAGATAAAGAGTATGTTTTTGCCAACTTCTGCTATCATTGCATGTACATCAATGTTTTCCTTCTTCCTCTCCCTCCTACTCTGATCTTCCACAAAAAGATATAAAGATATCAAGACTCTAATAGAGAGAACCAAACCTTAAAGAGCTCATCAACATACATGTTTTCATTGGCAGTTGTTATTAAATTCACCTTATCTGTAAGACTGGCCTTCCATAAAGAGGTAGGATAAACACTTTTATGGTCATCATTTGGGACAAATGAAGCTCTAATTGCATTTGGCCTGCCACACATTCTTTCACATCCCAGATCTGACATCTTCTGTAGCTCGTGGGGGTTGCATCTTTCTTAAGTTGCAAATGCATGAAAGAAAAATTGAACTTATGATGAATGAACAACCCTCCCAAAAAACTATATTTAAGTTGTAGACATCTATATGAATATGCCAATAATTACAAGGCCCATTTATTATGAATGATTTCATACATGTGGACAGAGGAGTATTTTGAAGGTAATGCATACGAAAAACAGATGCAAAAAATGAGCATTTTTGGGTCCTGATAAAAGCTTGTGAATTATTAATTCCAGTAACCTGTCCATGAACCTAGAATGCAGGTAATGAGAGTAACAATCAATATTTATTATGTGTTCAGCTTGTGCCAGATATACTTCAGTGTATGCGATCTTCATGCGTTTTGGGAAGTAGCTACCTCCCCATGTTGTGGACAGGTAAATTGAGGATCAAATTATGTAATCTTGTCACTGTCACACAGGTGATGACTCTAAGAGTCAAATGCTGAAGCACTGAACTGACTATGATCCTGAATTTAAAGGGAAGAAGAGGAAAAGTCTGAATGCTAATAAGTTGATGGAGTGAGAGGAGAGAAACCTCTAACAGCACTCTTTTCATTTTTTTCTTCAAAACAGAGCGCAGTTCAAGGTGAAATGTTTCTATGACAAATATAAAGTGCAATTTTAAGAACAAAGGTAATGTGGGATTAAGGAGAATGATTTAATAGAGGAACTAAGATTTTGCAACATCAAGAGATTGACCACATCTTATAAATAACAGGATAGAGAATTTACCAAAAACACATACTGAAGCACCAGAAAGGATGCTAAAGAACTGTGAGCTGGGGTGTGAGTGAATGCAAGAGAGAAAGCAATTTCAGGGAGACACATGGAGCCAGCTGCAGACAGGATGTCCATGATTAGAGCTGATTCCAATGTGTATTAGAAAAAGTTGACTCCTTCCAGCAAAAGGACAGAACAGAGCCAGCTCTTGATTAGACAGGGACCAGTGGTGGCTTTGGTGGATTAGCCAGGTCTCTGCTGTGCTTTGTCTATTTGTTATTTTCTTTGTCTTTCCTCTAACAAAGGATCTGCTAAAAAAAAAAAAAAAAAAAAAAAAAGGAAATTCAAGTTGCAACATAATAGGGTTTTAGAGCACAAACATCATTAAGTGAACCGTGGACCCATTATGAGAGAGATGGGAATATGGGGCAGGAGATTATATTTACTTTATTTTTTTATTGAAATAACATTGCATTATAACATGTAAGTCTCAGGTGTTCATTGTTGAAAATCACTATGTGGATATACCATATTAACGTCACTACTAAAGACCTAAATCTCTCCTTTTCCCTACCATCACCCCCTTTTCCTGGCTAATGCACCCCTTTTTACCCTTCCTTTCTCGTAACCACTAATTGGTCTTATGTTCCAAAAAGGTTTTGTTGTTGTTTTATTTAGTTCATTTGTTTGTTTGTTTTTCTGTCTGTACTACACATGAATAAAATTATACAGCATTTTTCTTTCTCCTTCTGACTTATTTTGCTTAGTATAATCCTCTGAAATCCCATCCATGTCAAAAATGACAAGATTTCATCTTAAAGCTGAGTAATATGCCTCCCACATCTTCTTCATGCAATCCTCTGCAGATGGGCACGTGGTTTGTTTCCATGTCCTGGCTGATATAAATAGTGCTGTAATGAACATCTATATTTTCAAAATAGTGCTTTTATATTTTTGGAGAGATACCTGGAAGTGGAATTGCTGGATTGTATGATGGACCAATTTTTAATTTTTGATGACTCTTCAAACTGTTGTCCATAGTGGCTGTAGCGATTTACATTGCCAGTAACAGTACATGGGGTTTCTTTCTCTCCACACCTTTACCAACATGTGCTGTTTCAGATCTTTATAAATAGGCCATTCTGACAGGTGGTCATTGTGGTTTTGACTTGCATTTCCCTGATAAGTGATGAGGAATATTTTTCAAATGTCCATTGGCCACCTGCATGTCTTCTTTAGAGAAGTATCTACTTAGCTTTTCTGTCCATTTTTTATTGGGCTGTTGTTTTTTGGATTGTTATGGTTGAGTTATATGAGCTGTTTACATACTTTGAATATTAACTCCTTGTTGGCTCTATGATGTACAAATATGCTCTCCCATTCAGTAGGATGTCTTTTCATTTTGATGCAAGTTTCTTTCACTGTGAAGAAACTTTTTAACTTGACATAGTCCCTTTTGTTCACTTTTGTCTTTGCTTTCTTTGCCATTAAAATCAAGTCCCCAGACTCATCACTGAAGCCAATATTGTACGAAGTTTTGCATGTTTTCTTCTTTGTATTATATGGTTTCAGGTCTTACATCTAGGTATTTAACCTGTTTTGAGCTAATTTTTGTACATAGGGTGGGGTGATCATTTACTTTCATTCTTTTGCACGTGACTGTCCTGTTTTCCCAACACCACTTACTGCTTTTCCATTGTATGCTTCACGGTATGCGCCTCTGTCATAAATTAACACTTGAGTGGTTTTATTTCTGGGTTCTCAATTCTATTTCATTGATCTGTGTATCTATTTTTATTCCAATACCATAATGTTTATTCCTAAGTACTAAATTCTTTTTTGATGCACCTGTGAAGGTGATTGATTTCTATTGGGATTAGGCTATATAGGTGTATATTGTAAGTTACTTTATCTTCTCCATAGCTTCTTTTCTTCCTTCCTTTGTCCTTCTCTTACTTCTCCTCATTCCTTTCTTTCTTCTTTTCTCTTCTCTTCAGTCCTCAAGCTTTTATTAAGTACCAGTAATGAAACAGGATTTGTACTACACTTGAAAAGGCAAAATCATGACCCATACTATAGTAACTCACCCACTGAGAAAGAGGGAATACATCTGAATGAGTGCCGGTACAAAAGTTTGTTTATTGCTATGATTAAAATGGTTCTGATAATTCAGAACTTCTGCATAGAGTCTTATGTGGGAAGTCAAAGAATATTAAGATTTTGCTGAGCCTATGCGAAACACCTTCTCTTTGGAGTAAATATTGATAAGTAGGCATTTGGACTGTTTCTATCTATAGTATAATATAATCTTATTTATTTCTACTGGCAGATTGTAATGTGATCAAAATTACAAACTGTTAGTTTGCGGAGAATTTTCAGTGAGACTTTTAGAATGCCATGAGTTAAATTTTAATATGGAATTGAATAAGGAAAATTGTTCTTCAAGAAGTGGCTACAAATATAAAAATAAAATTTGGAGTATACTAAGATATCAAAAACCATCATAAATATGCCTACTAAATACAACAGTCTATTGACATTATTTGCCCAGAGAGAATATAAAAAATTCTTTCATATATTTTATTTTTATTTGGAAAAAAAAATTTATCATGATTTTTATAGTACTTTATATGGGAAGCTGTACTTAATTTTAATGCTAAAGAAAGGATCATATGAAGCAGTAACTGTCTCTGTGGATACTGTTGAGGTATAATAATAGCCAACAGTCATGTTTATTATGTGTAAGATAGAATGCAAACCACATATTTTCATAAATGTTGCAAAATTGTTTCAAAAACCCTACGAACTAAGTGCTACTGTTTCTTTATTTTCAAATGTGAAATAGACAAAATCAGGTAAAATACTTTGACCAAGTATTTTACACAGTACGTGGCTGTGGTTGAATTCCAAGCCACGCAGTCTAAATGCATTGTCTGTTCCCTAATTCTTAGATGTAAAGCTGGATTACATCATTCTCCAGAGCCAAGTTTTTCGAAGTGTGGTCTCTGTGAAGCATCATCGCCATCATTTGAAAGACTGATACAGTGCAGAACCTTAGACCCGGGGTAGCCCCACTCTAGTGGGGAGTGCATTTTAATAAGATCGTGCAGTGATTCGTGAACACATTAAAGTTTGAGGAGCAGCGCATAAGAGCAGTTCAGAACACTAATATGTTTGCACTGGATTGTGAAATGTCTCTACTAACAGATAGCAATCTTTGTTGGAAAAACTCTAAAGACCTTTTCAAGTCTAATTCTCCGCTTTTCCAAACTTATCTTGTTAGGCCAATCAGTCCATGGTGTTCTTAAATCCCTTTAGGGATCATTATTTTTCATTCAGTTTGGAAAGTGCTGTCTGAAGGTGGTCCTACGTCTACTCCTGAATGAGTTTCAGGAAAAAGAACCACATTGGCACAGTCTATAAAGACAGACACTATATGGCCACAAAATTAGAAAGCTTAGCAGCAGACTTCACCAGTAGTGTGAGTCTGTCCTCCATGAATAACTGTAATGTTTGCACAGTGTTCACAGTTTATTATAACAATTTAACACGTACACACACACACACAGAAAGAATATTTGATTAACTTGCAGTTGAAATGCTGCTATTAAAATGCTTCTATTCCAATTATTGGAGTATTTGCAGAGGACTACAAAGTCTCATAGATATCTGTGAAGATATTTGAAGCTTTGCTTCAAATCCCTTCATTACTATCCATAAACTAGCTGGCAATGAGTTCATTGGAGGGAATTTATGTGGCAATAGACTTCAAGGAATTATTTCCAAATGCAAAGGAAAGACAAAGTCAAAGAAAAGAAATTAATATCTGCCAGGTGGAGCCCTCAAATTTTATAAACATTGTCTATTTCCAGTTTTCAGAGCTTAGAATCTTAGATCAAAATTTAGACCAACTGAAGGGGGTACCCTGAATGAGTGCATGCATTACATAACATATAAAAATGTTGTTGCACTCGAAGAGATAATGTTTCAGGCTCTTCTCAAAGGGGAATTCAGGGGGGAAAAGGTAGATAAAGGCAAAGGGGGAATTTTTTTTTTTTTTTTTTTGCCAATTAATAAAGTGACTTCTTAAAGATTTTAGCTAGGTAATTCCTCTACTGGTGTTATTTAAAATGTTTCTTATTGGGCCTCCCCGGTGGCGCAGCGGTTGAGCGCTGGGTTGCGAAGCTGCCCGCGGCCTCTGCGGCGCCGGTTCGATCCCCGGCTGCTCCCTGGCTACCAGAGGAGGGTCCCACATGGCGCGCAGACCTCTCCTGCCGCCCGCTGCTCCCCTCAGCAGTGTACTTCGGTCCTTCTGCCTGCTCTGCTCCCCGCTCTGGCTCTGGTGAATTCTCTCACCCTCCCGCGCTTCTGACTGTACCCAGTGCGTGTATAAACAAAAACAAACAAACAAATAAATTAAAACATGCCTCTATTAAAAAAAAAATAAAATAAAATAAAATAAAATAAAATAAAATGTTTCTTATTGAGGGCCTCCCTGGTGGCGCAAGGGATTGAGCACGGCTCTATGAAGCAATCTGCAGCTTCTGCAGCACGAGTTCGATCCCCACCAGCCAGGGAGAAACCCACATGGTGAGGCAGACCTCTCCTGTCTTGCCCGCTGCTCCCCTCAGCAGTGTATTTTGGTCAATCTGCCTGTTCTGTTCCACACTCTGTCTCTGGTGGATCCTCTCACTCTCCACATCTCTGCTCCTTGTATGCATAAATATCTCTGGCTCTTGTATGCATAAATATCTCTGGCTCCACATCTCTGGCTCTTGTATGCCCCAGCTTTTGTATGCATAAATAAATAAATCTTTTTTAAAAATGGTCTTGGGCCTCCAGGCGGTTGAGCACCACATTGTGAAGCTGTCCGCAGCCTCTGCAGCACTAGTTCAATCCCGGCCAGCCAGTGAGGGTCCCACATGGCGCAGCAGACCTCTCTTGTTTCGCCCGCTACTCTCCTCAGCAGTGTATTTCGTCAGTCTGCCTGTTCTGTTCCCCACTCTGTCTCTGGTGAATCCTCTCACCCTCCTGCACATCTGGCCTGTACCCCAATTCTTATATAAACAAATCTTTAAAAAAAATGTTCTTATTGAAGGGGAAGTCCATTATCACCAAGCCTATCCTGAGTGGATAGAAGTTAATAGAACAAGACCACCTTGAGCCCTAGTTCCACCTCTCAGTAAGTTCCTGGCTTTCATAGTCTACTTAATATCTCTAAGCTTCCATTTCATCATCTGTAAAAATGAGAATCCTACGAACACATACCTCTTAAGATTATTGTGAGCATTAAATGAAATTCAGTGCAGTCTGGCTGGCATATAGTAGGCCCTCATTAAATTCATCACGTAGGTCCTTTTATATCAACATGGTGGTAGGCCCAAGCACTAAAATAATAAGACACAACATTAGCAGAGACTTTGGGCATTATTGACATAATCACACAAGCAAATGTAACATTGCTCTGAGAGCTTCTAATAGGTTTTACCTCCTGACCAGTACTTTCTTCAAAATGAGCTTTAGGTGGGAGTGGGGAGCACTGTAGGGAGGGGACCCTCTGGGGGATTATTGGTGCTTAGATGGTGGTAAGTTATGGTAATTAAATAATCTCAGGCTCCCACATAGTGCAGATGGGGAAGCAACACAGGTGAAAGGCAGAGGGCAGTATATGGATACAATATTCATATGGAATTTCTTTTCTAGAAATTGCCTTGTTTATGGGTTAGGCATCTGTGTTATGCTCATGTAACATAGGAAGCATAGGTTTTTGCCAAAACACTTATGCAATTTAAAGATGGTATAGGTCCACTTAGGACTGCATTTCAGATGCGTGAGAAGGAGGAAGCAACTGATATCTGTCTCCTACCTATTCAAAGAAAAAGATGTAATGTGGTAACTACCCACAATTTTTTCTTTTATTTTCATGGTGTTGTTTTTTTTTTTTTTTTTTTTTTTTTTGCAATAGAAATGAGGACAGGAAGACTGCCCTTGTGAACCTCCTCTCTGTCAAAGGACTTCTAGGGATTTTCAGCATGTGGAGGAAGATCAGAAAGTCTTCGTGGAACTTCTGCCAAGCTCTGAGGTCAGACACTCTTCCTACTCTCCCCCGGTCTCGACTGTTCTTATCAAGAATTCAGGGGTGGCAGCAACCGCTTCTCTATTTCAGAAAAAGAAGCCAGAGCATGGGAAAAGCAAAAACACTGGGGATCATAGGCGCCGATCACATGTCAGCTATTCTGTCTTTGACCATCAAAGAGCCTTAGGTTGTTGAGGCTGGCGGCTGTGGGCTGGTGGGTGCTATGGAGAGGAGAGTTAATGTCTGTGTGCACTTTGCAAAAGTTGGATGATTGGTATGCAGAAGTTAAGGGGAAGATGCTGGGTCAAAGTTGCCAACCACTTGACCTTCCTTAGTTCTGTCCTTCAAGCCCAGTGCCATTCATTCAGCGTGTTGGGTGCCAGCTTGCTAACAAAGCCAGAGCTCCTGGCTCAGTGCACTGAAGCTTCTTGGAGGGCGTACAAAGTATTTTGAAGAGTTAAATGTAAATGAATCAGGAACACATGGATTCAATTTTCCTGGAAATTCACATATGCTTGGAAATGAAGGGGGGCAGTGTCTGGCCAAATGTGCTTTGATTTATCTGACCCCACCAAAATAGACCCCTCCCCATTCCTTTCCTCCCCTCAAAATCATTCAAAATTTTGCTTAATGTCAAACCACGGCTGGGTTCTTGAGACCCTTGAAACCTGGATTGGTTTGAGTTCCTGAAATGCTCCACTGAGTTAAAAAGGGCATTCAGGGAGCCTTATTCCATATCCCCCTCCCTCCATCCAGCTCTCCTACTAAAGAACATCACATGGTTTTCTTCTATTTAATGGGGTTAAATTAAGGCAAAGATGTGATGATGTTAGTTCAATTGCAAAGTTAACCACCTTCTGCAATCCATGGAAGTCTTTGCTTCCTGCAGTGAACTTACTTAGTCACAGCATGTGGCCTTGCAAATCATTTCTGCCGGTAAAATATCGGGTTTTCTTTTTTCCAAGAAAATTTCACTTGGATAAAGGGGCAAATTCATAAAATCATCATTGTCATTATATATCTAGCATTTGTTGTTGGTATTAGAGTTTCAGAGTGTCTTTTTACACAATTACCACAAATAATAGCCTTAACTGTCCCTTACATGGTATGTTCATGATGGAATTGTCTAGAACCTACTTCAGGATGTCAGTCAGGGAGATGCCTCCTTAGGGAAGGATCTGAGGTCTGAACATGAAGAAACCTTGTGAGTCTCAGCTGTTTGGTTAAAATGCTTTAGATGGGGGTGGGGAGCAATGTAGGGAGGGGACCCTCTGAGGGATTATTGGTGCTTAGGTGGTGGTAAGGTGTGGTAATGTACATCTGAAAGGTGTGAACCTGTACCCCTAAATCATATACAGTGTGTAAGCCAAAGTTACTTCAATAGAAAACAATACCATTTTTTAAAGTGCATTAAGTACATAAGCATATAGTTGATTTGTTAAGTACTTAGTGATTATTGCTACCTTAGATCTGTACATTAAAAAGATTAAAATTTCCAAAGATAAATATAAAATAAGATTATGCTCCTATGGGTACATAAGGAGAAAGAAAAATAAAACAACAAAAATATGTAAACAAGACAAGTGGAAATTGATTTCACTGCTCAAAATGTAAGCCCCAAATGCTTTGATATTGTGCTCATGTTGGTTGTAAGTTTTGTTTTGATCTTCCCAGCAGACAGAGAAAGAGTAAAATATGATTTAGGATGTGACTTAGAAGCAAGGCCAGCTACATAATTTGTTGGCCCCAGTGCAAAATGAAAATGTGGGCCCTCTTATTCAAAAAGCAGGAAAAATGCCACTAAATGTAATAAAACATGAGATATTTTCCTTGCTTCCACACTCTCACTTTAGACCTTTCATGGTGCTTTGCACTTGTTAGATAACGGCTCCTCCAGGCCTGGCTATGCTGCCCTCAGGTGGAGCAGACCCTCAGCAGGGACCTCCCTGGTGACTTGGCTCACCTGTCAGAGGGCTCTTCGTCTTCCATATGTATAAAATACAAAGTTCCATGTACAGTGCCTGGCACATAGTAAGTTCCAAGTAAGTATTAACCCTCTTCAGAACATGAAAAGATCATATGACATATTAAATGTCTTTATTATTTGTTGAAAATGACTCATTCAAGGAAGTTTTTTTTTTTTTTTTTTTTTTTTTAAAGATTTATTTATTTATTTATACAAGCACTGGGTACAGTCAGAAGCGCGGGAGGGTGAGAGAATTCACCAGAGCCAGAGCGGGGAGCAGAGCAGGCAGAAGGACCGAAGTACACTGCTGAGGGGAGCAGCGGGCGGCAGGAGAGGTCTGCGCACCATGTGGGACCCGCCTTCGGTGGCCGGGGAGCAGCCGGGGATCGAACCGGCGCTGCAGAGGCTGCGGGCAGCTTCGCAACCCAGTGCTCAACCACTGTGCCACTGGGGAGGCCCACATTCAAGGAAGTTTAAGAAAATAGAAAAAAAAATAAAATGGAAGCTCTGTTTGATGATACTGGGAATTTTATGGACCCCAATAAAAGTTGGTTTCCTGCAGCCAAGAGATATCATCCTGAGCCTTTTTTGTAAAAAGGAAGACAGTTGGCCCTTTCCTCCAGAGGCAACCCGAAAACATTGAAAATCCTTTTCTAGGATGTAATCCACACCGGGTTGGGGATGAGCAAGAGGGTTGTCCCATCCAACATGGATCCTGGTGCTTAGACCAATGCTGTCAGGCCCCACCCTGTGCCACACAGTCCACACCACATGATTCTGACCCCTTCTATTGTCCATGTGAGTGGCCAAACCCTTTCATATAATTTGGAGGTAATTTTAGTATTAACATTCCTTCTACACAGATTCCTTTCTCTTAACTGGCCTCTGGTCCAGGTTCATCCTCCAGAGGATAACTGTTAAGTAAATCCCTTTGTGATCTCTCCCCTGTTTGTCTTTCTCCTCATTCACAACTTGATACCCTCCCAAGTGCATCCAAGATTTCTGTCCTTTCTTCAAATGTTCTCTTCTCTTCCCTGGTAGAGCCAAAAGTATCTCCACTCCCACCAACTGCTTTGGCCCGGATAGGTACATTTTTCTAGCAAAGTCTTATTGTTTCTCTAAATTTTGGTTCTTTTACCTGATCTTGTCTCTGTCTCTCTCCTTCCCCAGCATCCTTTTCGTTTGGTCTGTACCTTGACAGTTTTACCTATATTCTCTCCTATCATATTCAATTACAATCATTTGTTCCCCTCCAAAGGTCTTTTACAGACCCTGTGTAACTTGACAGGTTGGTTGCTGGAAGTCCACCATTTTTATGGCCAAAACTTAAAATAGGCCCTTCACATGTAGTGGATATTTATCCAATGTTGAATGAGTAGACAAACAGGTGAAATAAAACCTGACATAATATTTTTACATTTCTCTAATTATAGACTTAATCCAGATTGTTAGCAAGTGTCAATCTGTGGAAGGAAAATTAGGATCAAGCCTAAGTACTTCTTTTCCTTTGGCCCATCAAATTCTTTTAAAAGAGGAATTAGCAGTTCTTTAATACATCAGCATGATAATCCCTTTTCCCAAAATGCCAGAGGTCACCTGGAAATTGAAGGCCTTTGCAAGGATTAAAATGTAAGAATAAAGGGACTTTGCTTAAGTTGGCTGGGTCACTGCGTCCACATCCTTGTTAAATATGCTTTGTGGCCCATAACAAGAAAGCATGGTGGGGGGTCATGAGTTGAAAAGGTTAAGCGGGGAGGGGGGGGGAAAGCCTATTGATTGATTGTAATCAATTCATCTTATACTTATCTTCTTCTGATTGCCCTGTTTACATTCTTCACCCAAATAACCTCGATTAGTGATAGACTAGAATTCCCAGGTCCCCAAATTTTGTGATGCTATTTTTGCTAAGTGGATATTTTGTGAGATCTCTAAACATTGGCAATCCCCCAAGTAAGTGAAAAATCCCCAGGGTGTTGGAAAACAGAAGAGAGAACTTAAAATTTTCTTGTTAAAAAAAAAAAAAAAAAAAAAAGATGATATGAAATATGTGATTCTTCTTTGGAATTAACCATTTGTCTCTGCCAAAAGGGAAGTGTACCTATAGCCCATGAATTTCCCCTCCATTGCTATGTAGAAGTCTCCCATAAAAGTCACCTAAATAATTTCTCTAAGTTTTTTGGCTTATCATGATAGAGTTGGGGGTGGGCGGGAAAGTGAGGGAATTTTGTATAGATAACGACCTAATCTTATATCTTCTTTTTTTAAAGGGTTTTTTTTTTTTTTTAAAGATTTATTTATTTATCCACACAAGCACTGGGCACAGCCAGAAGCGTGGGAGGGTGAGAAAATTCACCAGAGCCAGAGCGGGGAGCAGAGCAGGCAGAAGGACCAAAGTACACTGCTGAGGGGAGCAGCGGGCGGCAGGAGAGGTCTGCGTGCCATGCGGGACCCTCGCCTGGCAGCCGGGGATCGAACAGGTGCTGCAGAGGCCGCAGGCAGCCTCCTCGCAGCCCAGCACTCAACCACCGCGCCACGCAGGGAGGCCCCCTAGTCTTCAATCTTGGTGAATCTCTGAGTTTAGTCAAAGAAGAGAAAATTGAACCGAGAACTGAGCATTTTACATAACACATTCTGCTGAAAATCTGAGCTGAAACTGGGAGATGTAGAGACAGAAAGAATAGCTACCTGGTGACTTTTTATTTACACTGAGTCTGGCTGAACTTCTTGTAGGGTTCCATATAACTCCCTGTGTCATCAAATAGAGCTTCCATTTTCTTTTTTTTTTTTCTACTTTCTATTAAACTTTTTTTTCTATTTTCTTAAACTTTCTTAAAACTTCATTCTAAACAAATAATAATGACATTTATTATGTCATATGATCTTTTCATGTTCTGAAGAGGGTTAATACTTACTTGGAACTTACTATGTGCCAGGCACTGTACATGGAACTTTATAGTTTATGTATACATAAGATGAATGTAAAAATTGCACAATGTAGTTTGAAAGTCCATTTATAGTATAATATTATTAAGTTCATTTAATATATATTAATTATACTATAAGATATTAAGCTACTTGCTCAAGGTCTTCTCTCTAGTAGTTAAGGAAAATAGAATTCAGGTCTTTTTTGATTCTTACAAAAAATTTTTTCAGAGTAGCCACCACCATCAAAATGGGAAGTATTGCAGGAAATAAAAAGACAATAAAGAATATAGAAAGAATGGAAAAGATTAATGAAATTTCAAAAAAAAAGGCATTGGGGAAAATCAAGCCCTTTCTTCTAGACATAAAACAGACAAAATTATGTAATTGGGAGATGCAGGTGAGGAGATGGTGAACAAGAGGAGGAAGAAGAAGAAAGATGAAGAAATAAGAATGGTCCCGTGATGGAAACTTTTTTGCTTCCACGTACTGAGGGGATTACCAAACCTGAATTTTTGGAAATGCACTCTTTGAATTTGAGAACAAACAGTCCCCAAAAGATTCTCTCATTTAACATCAAATAACACCACCACCAACAAAAGTAACTTCTACCTTTTCCTCATTGCACTTTATGAAGCAAAACAAGGTCCTTAAAAATACAGTTATAAGGTGGTTATCATAGCTTATTTCCTTAGTGGCAGGTCCACAGCCACATTTTAAGGTATTTCTTACTTATCTTGAATGTCCACATACTTACTTCAAGAACAGTGTTACAGAGTTCTCCGTCCCGCCAGTGACTCTGCAGCTGACTCTCTTATTCTTTCTCCTTTTCCTAATAAACCTGTCCTTTTATAATGTAAAAAAAAAATAGTGTTACCAAATTTAATTTAAGGGATATAGTTTGGTAGGTTGTTAACAAATACACAGGAGCTATAATTACCTGTGCTTGGAAAACATGCAGTTTAGCAAAGATAAATGGGTTTTCATTTGTTTCCTTGATTATTAAGTTAGAGAACTTCCCAGAGCTCATTCTGAACCTTCACATGCTAGAGTTTTCAAATACTTTTTATTTGTTTTTTTCTTTCAGTAGAAAAGCTCCTGATACATTGTTTTGGGAACCATAGAATGGGAACTGATTTTGCTGGAGATTCTACTCCTGGAAATATCAGTTGCTTTTCATACATTGCTCAGATATCTTCTGCTCCCTCCCTCCTATGCTTTATTTGAGGCCTGATTTTCACTGGAGAAGGAGCTGTGGGATCAGGACCCTTTGCAGCATTAGTAACTTGCTCTCTGAGGACCCTCATTTATTCCATGGGGATCCAAAAGACCAGGATTATCAGAAGTAGCTTTTGGTCAGTGGCGTTTTGAGTCCTCTTCTAAAGTCATTACATACAATAGAGAGACTTTTATTTGAAATCTGTTGGCATCCATCGATAACATTGTGACATCCAACTTCTTACTGTACCTTCCCGAGGTTCAGTTTGCTGCTCTGTAAAAGGACGGTTAGCCCTACACTGTGGAAAGCAGTAGGACTCTGCTGTAGTGAATGCTTTTATGATATACCTGACCCGCAAGCTAAATAAAGGCACAGTTTCCATCTCCTTTTCCGTACGTTGCCTCCTGAGAGGAATTCACACGCAGAGCATAGATTCCTCATTAGCAAATGCCTCTTTTTGCAAATAGTATCTTACCAAGTTGCTTGTCAAAAAATTCAGTCAACAATGAAACTACATGAAGAATCCAGACATTTAAATGAGGTCTTTGTTCCCACAGTATTCATATTGGAATTGAAAACATTTCAAAGATTTACCTATAAAGACTATTAATAGCAAAAGATGCTTCATGTTACTCAAAGAAAGAGTAGGGAAAAAATTCAGAGGAAGGAGAAAATGAGGGGGTAACTTGAATGGTGAATTACTGAAAAGGTGGTGTCTGTCTGTGGAACCTGCAAAACAATTGACAAGTTTGTAGAGAAAAATGTGATCATTTAAACCCTACTGTGTGTTTTCTGTATGCACATTTTGAGTAGAGATTCCTGTCCCTGAAGCATAATGAGCTTTTTGGGTGGTCTGATTAGTTGGTAGAGTGTATATTGTTGTAGGTGACAGCAGGAGAGAGGGAGGTTGTGGGGGACAGGATGAAGAAACAATAGCGTGCTCAAGACACCTCTAAGATTCTAACTACATGCCAACTCCTCTACCAGAAAGGAAAAGACAGAGGCTGCAGAGATTCCAGCTTTTCCTTCTATATCAGTTATTTTTCTACTTTATCTGTCTTCCCAAATGTGGTGTATGCAGTTAAGGTCTTGGAGAAGAGTTTTGTCTAAGCCAGCAACTAGGATATTTCCTAGATTTAGTTTAAATCTGAAAATAAAACAAAACATTGAAAAGAGAAAATTAAAAGACTCAAAACAATGAAGGTTTGGATGCCTTCTAGAAAGTAAATCATGCTAATTTAATGTAACAATATTATGCTTTCAGAGTTAAGAGCCATAACATATGGTGGCGAGAGCTTGATGCCAAAGGAAACAGCACCTACCATTCACCAAGTGGTCACTAGAGGGGGTGGTTGCATGCAAATGGAGTTCAGTTGCTGGCCAAGTAGCTCACCCTTCCACAGAGCAGATTTCCCACCTCCACTATGGGTCACAGCTTTTCGTTGCTATGGAAATCCCTAAACAAGGGGTAAATATGTCGACAATGGCCATAGACAATTTTATTTTTCATCCTTTTTTAATGCATGGCAGTCTCAGAGCCCTACATCTGCAGCCTGATGTTGCTCACTGGCCTGTTAAGTCTGGGCAGCACAAGCCAGCCATTATTGCTAAATGGCATCACAGCACGTAGCTCTGTTCACACACTGTGGTGCATTGTAAAGGTCTCTGCTCTCTGGAGAGAGGAAAAAAAAAACAACTCTTTTTTCCCCTCCTCCCTTACCCTAGCCTGCTCCTCCTTCCAAGTGCAGCTGAATCTTCAAATATGGATAACTCCTGAGTCTATTTCTATCAGGCTAGTAGAAACAATGATAAAGCATGGAGACAGCCAATTTAATATAGGGCAAAGAAGGGCAGACCAAGAGGCATTAGTTTCATTCTTTGGGGCCCTGAGTTTGATGGATTATGCTTAAAATAATTTGACTTAGAAACACATTTTGTTAAGTGGATTCTCTGATAGGATTATGGCTATCATTGCCTGTGCCATTACTGAGTATGTACCAAGACAGTCCAGTCTAAGGGCACAGCGCTATGCCTGTAGGAAGAGGCCAAGCCAAGGATGTAAAGCAAGCAAAGAATGGGCTGTATCAGCCGCAACAGGTTACCATATTATTGCTTTGATCTCCATAGCTGTGCTCAGCATTTTCTACATACCTGCTAGGTGCTAGATAGTCCCTGCATTGGAGATGTTTACAGTCCCAGGAACTTTTCTCCTGAGAACTGGACCTGACTTCAAGAGGAAACTAAGGTTTCTATAGCAATAAAACATTCCTCTCCCTTTTCATATTAAATGACAGAAGGGCTCCCACAAAGAATGGTTGGGAGGAGAAGCAGAGCTTTAGACACAGTTCCTTGAAGAATATGTCAGCTAGTTCACAAATGTACCTTCTATGGATATGTCAGTAGGTAGCACAGAGCAGACCTTCAATAAATTTGTGCTCATTACACACAAGTATGGATGGGTGGATGGAATAACAAAATAGGTGAAGCACTTTGAGGAATCTTATTGGACATCTTCAAAATGGAAAATTATGGAATGTTCACTGCACTATAGAACACCAAACCTGGATAAGATATGAAAACACTTGGCTTTTAGTTTTAGCTTAAGTTTTTAAAAAATTTAATTGATTTACAAACAATATAAATAGGGGGGTTACATCTATGTATGTATGAACCTTGCCTCGCCATTCTTTTATCTCTATAAACTTCAGAATATTAAATCACAATAAAGTAAAAAATTCTCATTTTTTAGGGAGGTAAAAATTCATGTGTAAATTATTAAGGAGAAAGGAAATGAAATAATTGGTCGTCCAGTTTCTGGGAGGGGTGTTTCAAATGCCATTCCTTCAGAGAATTGCTGGCCTTTCCTTGAAACTTACATTGACAATTGGGTTCCTGGCACATGGGAAATTCCTGTCCCAGTTAGAGATTCTCCAGGGGAATGTCTCCTTGGGAGTGTCAGGGCCATAAAACTGAGCAGGGTGGAGGGATCCCTGGATTGAAAGCCATTATCTTCCAGAAGTTGGTGATGCTACTATGATGATAAAGGACAAGGGTTGGCTTCTTCTCAAAGGGCCTCAGGGTGTCTGCTTAACTGGAAACACACTTGCAGTTACAGCCCAAAGGGGTGATCTTTCCCCAAATGGTTCTTGTTTTGTGATTCAGTATGTGAGTCATTTGGTTAATAACAACTTCCTTTCTGTCCAGACAACCCCTGGGAAATTTGGACTGGGGAGGAATCCTTGGGTCAATTGCAAGGGCTGATGGTTTGAGATGACTTGTCAGTGAACTGGAGACAATGGGAACTTGAGTAGCTCACTGAACTGCAGAGGAACTGGTAGTATTGTAGGAAGGAGTTAGCCCTTGGCATAGAAGGTTGCCGGATGTATAGACAATTTTGAAAAGTTCATAGAAGAATGCTGTGCTACTTTATCACTAAAAACAAGCATAAATGATTGTCCAGAGTAGAAAAATACCTTCATCTGTTCATATATAGCATGGGCTTTGATTAATCTTCAGCATTCTCTTCACCCCTGCCTTATAGGGTGACCATAGGATAGAGGTAGAAAGGACCGAGCATCAGTTCTGAAGGTAGTGCTTACTACATGCCTCTTGGTACAATACTCACCTTCAGGAACAGGCATTTAAACAGGTTTAGGTTAAACTAAACAAGGCATTTTCCTTGTCCTAGGAAAATTAGGTCATTTCCATCAGGATGAATCTAGCAATTATTCCATGAATTAAAGAAAGATAGTATTTTTTTTCTGCTTATGAAGTGCACATAAATAACACTAGAAACAATAGATAGTCATACTGTGTGTGGGTTGCTTAGCCTCAGAATGAGCTCATAGGAAGGAAAGGGGTCTAGAAAGAAACTGGTAGCATCAACAAGCTCTGGTATAAAACCAAAGAATGATTCTTTTCCTATACTTTTTTACATAAGCTGAAATATTTCTTTTATTCCTTAAGCCAGTTTGAGTTAGGCTTTTGATTACTATTGACAGAAAAAAATATTTGCCATATAATTGATTGATTGTTCTGTCATTTATTCTATAAATATTTATTGCTTATAAATACTGCTAGCCCTCTACTATGTGCAAGGTATAAAGTCTAAAGTAGCCCTGCCCTTTGGCAGGGCAGAGTATCCTGAAAATACAGACATATAAATAAAAAATTATAGCATGGGAAATACTAAGTGTAGACAAATATATAAAAAGTACAGTGGAAATAAGGAAGAAGGAATCCCAAATGCACTTGGCAATCTGGGGAATGGACCAGATATCTATTAGAGAACTTTATTATTAACTTAAATATTATCTGGAAACAAGGCAGGTGAGGGCAATCCAGGAGCAGGAAACATCTACAAGAAATCAAGACTTATTTAAAACAAGTGCAGAATAAAAAGCAAGGTAGGGGAATGGTTCTAGATGAGGTGGGACAAATGGCCAGGGCTTCATGTTAAAGGGTCTTGCAATTAGGGCAGAAGGTACTTTTTCATTTTTTTGTAATGGAGACCCAAAGAATGTTTGACCGGAGTTTCCATTTTAAAACCACATATTTTAAAAGATATGATGAAAAGTGGTAAAACTCACTGGTAAAGAACATTCAAATATGAAACTGCCTGGTATGAAAAACTCCCTGGTTCTGCTATCTTGAAATGCCTCTTTAAGTGAAATTTCAGTCCTTCAGTGAGGCATGGGATGGTTGTCAAATTTAAAGAATTTTCTCCACTGTGCATTCAAGCTCACTGATTCTATCAGCTACTGGTATATGCTTGCTGTTGAGCCCTCTATTGTATTTTCAGCTCAGGTACGATATTCTTAATGTCTGTTGCTTCTGTTCCCTGCTGCCTGCATACGCATGGTGTGTTATCTCAAACCTGAGACTTTAAATGCAGAGCCTCCATTGCGTCATGCAGCTTCATGAACTCTATCTGAGTTGTTAATATGAAGTTCAGCTATTTTTGTGTTTCTGGAGCAATGTATGCATATCTGTCAGTAAAGTTTGCACAAGACAAAGCATCCCTCCAAATAAAACATCTCAGTCACTACAAAAAAGTAAAAGCTAAAGGTATTGTAAGGGGTAGACAGTAGGTGGTCCAAGGTAGCTCAGGGTCTTTTTCTATAAAGTTAGAAAAGCGGATTGTCTATGCAAGATTTGGCCTAAATCAAAAAGGGTAGCTTTGATGCAGATATGTGCCTTGCACAGTTTACATTCAATTGGCGTTTACACTGGTATGGTCACACTGTTTCTTATATAGTATTTATTATATAGTGTTTATTATATAGTGTCTGTTTAATATATAGTGTCTCTTCTGATTGGTTACACCTTCTGATTAATCAAGGGCCAATTGATAATATACATTAAGAACTATTTTGAATATCATCTTTGAAACTAAAATTCCCAGTACTTATACCTAAAACTCACAAATAGGAAAAAAAGAGGAATGTGGGTAGGCAAAAACAGTGGACTAATCAATATTAGTTGCATGGAAATCGAGTTCAAGGAATAAAAAAAAAATCAAATGGCTGATGATGAGTCTGGATGAAAAGCTGGGATATTAATGTGTGGCATGGATATCAGTTTGCTAAGGAGCCACAGACCCGGGTTTGAGTCCCACCTTCTCTTGTTCTAACTGTATGAATTCTTGCAAGTTATTTAACTTCTCTCAGTATTAGTTTAGCTGGAAAAGGCAAGCAATGATTCTTATTGCGAAGAGTTGCTTGGAAAATTAAGAGATAATTATCCAGCATGGAATTTGATAGAAAGAGCAGACCAAATAGCAAATGGTTTTTCTTTGCTGCTGGTCTCTGGCAATACAAAGAAAGTCATTTTACATATCATGACATATTTAAGCAAGGAGTGCAGATTATGGATAACTATTAAAATTTACCTGCTGCCTAACAACTGGAGACATTTTAAAGAATTTCTAAGAAATGTTTCCATAGATGATCCCATCACAGGTGTACTATGTTATTCAGGTGTGATATATCACAATTTCAATAGCCTTTAAGATTATACTTTGCGTAGGTGGGAACAAACACTGATTCTAGCACATTTCATTTCCCTCTCATTACATCCCGATGTCTGTCATGGCACCTTGTATATACTAAATGCTCAGTGAATGTGTACTGAAAGCACTAACACATGAGTGTCTATACTTGATGATCAGTTCTAGAAAGCAGGCAAATATGTGCACATAACGTGCATTGGGATTGTTTTGCCTTCATTTTAACTTCCTCATGCTTGTAATTGTTTTTATCCAGTTCTGCCTTGCAGTATGCAGACTGTCTAGGGGATCACAGTGCTTTGCCTCTTGGCTGATGAGGGCAATGGAGGTGTGTGTTGTGAGGTCACATGCCTCACACTTCTGATCAAGGTTGTTGTCAGTTCTGAATCATTAGGATTGACTGTCTCCGCATAGTCTGTCTGCACCAGTAATGGGGGCCATCATCAGCAATGGGGGCTGGTCTATTATTTCCTTTTTGTGAATTGTAGCCTCTGAATAGTATCATGCCTGCTTACATTTGCATGGAGTTTTTCTAGGGGGTGCCAGTTATTGTGAAATCTCTAGTCACAGCAAAGGGTTTGCAGAGATGATGGGCTGTCAGGGGTATGAAAGGAAGCATCTAACTTGGCTGCCTTACCATCCAGAATCACATTGGAAGCTCTGCCATGTCCTTCCTAACGAGGTGATGAAAAGCGATGAAAGGAGAGGGTCTTACAGCCTAACGCAGCAAGAGCTTGGAAGTTGCTAATGTTTAGTTCATAGCGGATTTCAGTTGCCCTATAATTATTTAATCTTGGGTCCACAAGAGTAAATTAGGCCAAAGTACTTTCTTAACCCAGATCCCTGCTTGCAAGACACAGGAGTCATGGAGCAGGCTGCACAAGGCAGGGTGCTCCACACTTACTGACCCTCTTGTTTTCTACGTTCTGTTTTTAGACTTTTCAGTTACTGCTTCTGTCAATTTCTTTGCTTCTCAGACAAAAAAAAAAAAGGCAAAACCCAAATCCACATTCTTTTGCTATGTCCTTGGAGAAGAAATTATTGATTTAAGAAGGTACTTTCTAATACTTTTATGTATTTCCTTGGTCAATCAGGGAGTTTCCAGTATTTAGTCCTTTCAAAGAAAATTTGATCATAATTATAAATAGTTTCTTACTCAGTAAGAAAAATAGTAAGTAAATTATTGTCCATTCTGAACAAATGCAGACACTTAGGAGTTTTTTTCATTTTCTATTCCATCCAGAAACAGTATGTTTTCAGTTAACCTGAGTGATATACTAGAAAAAGCTATGATAGCTTTAAAACACTGTGAGGCCTACTGGGTTGTCTGTATTTTTATATGATGTTTTATTGAAATAAAAATTGTCATCGTTTCCCCATAACCTTATTTTATTTTTAATTATCACCATATCTATGCCCACAAGTAAAATACCTTGTTGTTGTAAAATACATTTTATAGTGTAAAGTGAAACAGAAAGACTACATAGGGTTCAGAAAAAGACTATATTGGGTTTTGTGACTTTGAATAATATATTCAGCATTTTTGTAAATATTATCAGTAATTTGAATCCTGAGTTAACCAGTAGGAAATTTCAAGCTGCTATAACTTCTTAATAATCAATATATTATAAATAAGAAAATTAGTTTGAGCAAAGAGGGCAGTGATTTTAAATAGCCTATAGCTCTTCAACATGTATTTTTATATGGAGTCTTTTTCTTAATCTATAAGAGAAATCCTGGAATCTATGTAAGCCCCTGATAAGACAATATAGAGTTGAATATTATGCACTTCAAGCCAGATGGTGAAAGATATCATTTTCCATGATGGCAGAAATCACAGGTATTGATGTACCTGACATTGGGCTAAGTTTAGAGCAACAATGCAAATACTTTCAGTGCAAAATGACTGATTTCACTGAGACAGACTCTGAGAGAGGGAATTTTATGCAAAATTTTATTGAAGAGTAGTCTTGGGAGATAGACATTTAACTAAGTGAGAAAGGTAGAAATGAGCAGGCAGAAAATCTTGCTGAAAATGTGCTTGGAACCGATACCTTAGCTGATCTCTGTGCTCTATAGCTGGAATGACCCTCTAGATGATCTCAAATCAAGACAAGTTGGCAAAGTATTTCTTTCCTTTCTTCCGCTTATAATTTGCTCATGTCAAGCCCTGGGAGAGGGACTAAACTTGGAAGAGGCTCTGAGCAGTTCCCAGTATACCACATTATGGATGGTCAGGAGCAAATATTATCATGGGGATGAGAGGGTGGGGGTACTGGCCTTGGAGTGTTGTCACTGGAGAAGTATCACTTAGAGTTTGGTGCCAGGACAAGCCACATTAGCATCACCTGAAAACTTGTTCAAAATGCAGAATTTCATGACCTACCCAAGTTCTGAACCAGAACTTCTGGGAATCACAGGATGCTTCTGAGGAACACTAAGTTT
Source organism: Talpa occidentalis (assembly GCF_014898055.3). Lineage (NCBI taxonomy): Eukaryota > Metazoa > Chordata > Mammalia > Eulipotyphla > Talpidae > Talpa > Talpa occidentalis. The sequence goes on along the minus strand of NW_026555331.1, from coordinate 16,143,359 downwards.
GAAGACAATGCTTGATGCATCTATTACAGGCACCCAACAAGATAGCATCGACCACAATATTTTGTCACCAGAATGAGGTTTTTTTTTTTTTGTGGTTAGATATTTCTTTCAGATAATAAGGCACTGATATGTGTATCTGGTTATTTGTGTTATTCCACAGAAGAGAGTCATAGATGACTAAAGCTTCCGTTGTCTTAGTGATGATGGCCAATTGTTGTAGCATCTCAATGTCAGGGAAATGTGGAATGATAGTCTCTGTCGTGCTTTGGGAGCACAACCAAAGGGAATAGCTCAAAGGAGTGAGTGAAGAAGACACACAGCAACATGGGCATCATCCATGTCCTTTCTTGTATGGGGCTGTCGAAGTTTGACATTGTGAAAACTTGCCTTGCGTTGGGATGGATTTAGATACCAAATGTCTGCTGCTTTGTTTTTGAGGGGAAAACAAACAGTCTTCCTTTTCTTATAGAAAATTTATACAAACACTGATTGGCCATGAAGATAACACCAATAGCCATGGGAAAAATAATACTGCCAAATGGTAAATGATATGCTATTTACAAAGTGTGGATTATCTATAAACCATGAAAATCAGAACATATTTTTAAAATGAACAAAACAGGAAACTGAAGATGAAAGTGCTTATTCATAAAATCTTGTTTCTGAGTTCCGTTACAAAGTTCATTGCAAAGCTGGTATCCTTGTCTCCAAATAGGATTCGAAATGCCCATGTTTTAGAGAGCTCTGAGACTTTGCAAGTCCTTAGACACCACTTTGGTTTATCCAGACTGGGGTTCTGTTATCTACCCTTAAGAACTATTAGGGGGAAAAAAAATAGATCCAAATAGTGAAAGCCTGGTTTAGCCTCTCCCAGCCCATCCTGATCACCAACTTACCATTTGTATGGATGATCACGTGGGTCATTTACCCTACTCACCTTTGGGGTGGCAGGTACCTCAGCATACTCAACAACAACAGACTTGACCCTCTTTCTTTTTCAAATAGCATTTGGACTTCATTTACTTTCCCAATGATAGCTCCATTATTGCCTGGGCTACTGTAGCTTCCAGAAACCACTTTTACTGTGTGAATGGGAGGCTGAGATAACCAGGAATATTTCATTAAATGCATTTTTTCCCAATGAATCCTCTGTGGGACACTCATTTTTAATAGCATCTTAGGCTTCTTTAACTCTAGGACAACTGACCCTGAGTTGACTAACAGGTAGATTCATCAAGAAGACACATTAACTCTGGCAAGTTCAAGGATGCTCTCAAGTGACTCTTCACATCTATTATTGTACTTCCCAATCAGTTGGAAAAAATGAAAACAGTCTCGCTGCACAGGGGCTCTTTACTCTAAAGAGTTACTTGGTTTATTTCACAGAAGTCCCTTTGACATACTAAAATCCGGAATCCTCTGGGAGGAAATTAATAACATTCCCAAGGCTTGACTTTTCTCTCTGAGACTTTTAAATAAAAAGATTCACCTTTTAGTACATTTGCAGGACTTCCTGAAAGACAGGAAGTGAAGGCTGAGACACTTTTCTTTAAAAGATGTCTAAGAATCTACTCATACTCCTAGGGCATCTGATGTTGCATTGCTGAAAGGAAGCTACTCTTTCATTATTGCACAAATAAATAGAATAATGATAATAAATTATTTCCAAGTTATTGTTAGTTAACATTTGGTCAATGTCAACAATGAGCTGGATATTCCAAGAAACACTTAGTGATAGCCCATTAGTACTTTTATGAGGTAAAAATGGTCTAAGTTAAACAGTAAAGAAATGTATACTAATTTGGATGTCTTATAAATTGCTTACAAAGTTCAATGAGCCTACATACAAATTTGAATTAAAAGATAAATATACTTAATTGATAGAATTTATGAATAGGAGAAAACTTCCTCACGACCACCATTCAATCATCCCAGATTGGTGCAAACAGCAATGTCTTTTGAGGCAAAAGACATAAAGACTCTTAAGGCACTATCAGTTGATGCAAACTGATGGGTTTTTAAAGGGAGCTTCCTGTAATGCACAATTGCCTATTTGCTTTAAAGAAATTCACTTGGAAACTCAGGACTGGGGATATCATGTATTTCCTTTTACCACAGCACAGTTGAACCCTGTACAGGAGGGTGTGTCATAAAGAAACATCATAACTCAGTGTTTAAGAAGATAGAGTCAAATGGGTGTAAATATAATTCTCAGAGTTTTTGTGAGGGATAAATTGAAGTAAGCCTTGGAGGTAGCAAGCAGGACACAGCATGGTGGTTGTGCCATTACTTTAGTGTCCAGTCAGGTTGTCAGTTGATGCACATTGTGTAAAAGAAAACTCCTTGCCACATCTGCAGTGGAGTATTCCTGACTCTCTTTGTAGGTGTTCTGAACACTAATAGTCTATAGTTAATGATGACTAAGAAGACAGCAGTGGCTCTTCATCTTCACCTAACCTACATGCTTTTTGCTTGTTTGTTTTCTGCTTTTGTTCCATATTTTTGATAAAATGGAAGCATGGAAGAGGGAGGAGTTTTCCATGAAATTGCAAAGTATCTAAACCTGTGATCAAGCATACTACCTAAAAGATCTGCTATATTCTTTTGGCCTCCAGAGCTTCCTAAACATTTGAACTTGAGTATAATAAGAATGAACTTCAAGTCTGTCTAGCATGGTTGCTGGTGTCTGACTCTCATATGACACTGGGAAAGCCTGGAGGAGAAGAATCATTTCTTCATGTTCTGTTTCCCCAGATGATGTAGTCCCATGTTGACTTAAGTAAATATTTGCAGAGTTAAAATGAATTGCTAACTGGCAGACTTCTGTGGTCAACCTGGCATTGTCACACCCACTCTAGTTGGCTTTACATCCCAAGGTAAAAACCCAGGACAGCATTTCCCAATCACTTTTTGTCAAGTAAGTATCAATATGAGTATACAGATAGATAGAATGAAAGAAAGATAGATGATAGATAGATAGATAGATAGATAGATAGATAGATAGATAGATAGATAGATTTTGTCTTTCAGGGAGCTCTTCAGATGCATTAACATATATTAAAAGGTAAATATGTTAGAGTTTGCCAATGGAGAGGTGCCCTTATGAGATCTAGAAGGGGATGAAGAAAAGCCATTATTCTTTGCAACTGTAAAGAGATGCATTGGCTAAGGCAGACCAGAGGACTTTGGTGTTACAGGCAACTGATATTGAGGAAAACCATCCTGAGGTTACTGAAAATACACAGTATATTTTCGTCAGGCTCCAGGAAATCACACACACAGGTTCCACGGACACCAAGATGATTGCCTATATTCTTCCTTAATCTGATCGTTCTTGATGTCTGGAATTCAGGGAGCAGCTTCCCCAGCCCCTCCAGTGTTTGAATAGGCTTTTCATTCCCAGTACTAGGGATTTTCATTTGGAATACAATGAATGAGTGTTGCTTTATTAATAAAATTCTGTTTAATAACTGAGGCACAGCGAACCAACCAACTGAAGAAGTGAGGTGGAAGTACGTCAATGTCCCAACGTCATACAACATAGAAAAACAAATTCTTGACAGTTTCTTGCTCTTTAGTGGAAATGGGCAGCTGATCACTTGAAAACTAGTGTTTGGAAGGTTAGGCAAGAACCACAACACAACAAAAGGATTGCAGACTAAATGTAGTGATATGCATCTTCCTAGCAGCTACCCTCATTGGATCTTCTCTAAGCCTCTTATTTAAATTCCAATTAAATTGCAGGTTAACTGAGGAATTTAAAAAGACTGTTACATCACCTTACTGTCAAAGATATTGTCATCTGTCTCACCTGGGAGCTTTTTAGAAATGCAAAAACCTGGGTATTTTAACAGAATCCTGAGGTGATTAGCATGTACCTTAATGTTGAAAACCACTGCTAGGGAGGCTTTGTTAAAACAGAGATTTAATTATTTTAGGGTATGGCCTAGGTATCGGGATTTAAAAGGTCCTGGGGCATTCCACTGTGTAGCCAAATTTGAGAGCCTCTCTATGGCTCTTCTGGAATGGCCTTAATACCTTCAGGAATTTGGCATGGCTGGTGAGTTAACCTAACTGTAATGGAATTTGTTACCAGGTGTGTTTTATCCTAAATAGCTGTGCTGAATCCAAGTTCTGGGCTCTTCTACAATGATTGGGATATTTGGAATTTAGCCAGCATTTTATAGGGGTGCCTGACTAAGCTAGCCTTCCATTGTCAACTTTCTCCTGAGAATTATGCCTGCAATTCAGTTAGCTCTAGAAGGCTCTAGAAGCAAGAAAAGGCTTCTAGAGACCACCAGCATTCCTTGCCTTCCTCAGTCTTCCAAGTGTATCTTCGCAGTCTCTGCTTCCATCATCATATTTCCTTTTTCTATCTGATCATTTTGTCACTTTTCACAAAGGTCCTTGTGATTACATTTGAGCTACACAGATAATCTTGAGTCACCTTCTGATTTTAAAATCCTTAACTAAATCTCATGTATAAAGTTCTTTTTGCCAAGTAAGACTATGCATTCATAGGTGTAGGGTAAAGAGAATGTCAGGCTTTTCTGCCCTTCCGCCATCAGGATAGATGATGGATCCTTGTCCTGAATGCATGCCTGATGGCGGGCACCTGGAATAGGGTGTGGGCAGAGGTAGATGGGATTCAGCTGAGTTAAGACTGTGCTTTTAAGGGTAGCGTCACGGGGACGCCAGCAGCAGCAGCAGCAGGAGCAACAGGAGCAGCAGCAGCAGTAGAAGCAGCAGCAGAAGCCGAAGCAGAAGCCGAAAGAGAAGCCAAGAAGCAGCAGAACGAACGCCAGAGAGCCCAGATAGAGTAAAGACTTGCTGGGGGCTGGGAGGCCTGCTAGGCTCCCAGCCCCCCAGCCAGCACCCCTGCCTGCCGTATGTCTGGTGAACCCCAATAAAAGACCTGCAAAAACCACTGAGGACTCTGACTCCTCCTTTACCCGGTCTGCATGGGATCAGAAAACCTGCACTGTGGCCAGTCCTGACTTTACAATAGGTTCTGGGGATACAGGAAAGGACATCCTGGGGAGAGAGGTACATTATGCCCTCTATGACATGGGATTAAATATGTCAAAGGAATATTGCATTTTCTTTTTTAAAAATAAATAATTTAAAAAGTTATCCATATGCAAACCAATCACTGTGACTTTTTAAAAACACAGTGGAAACAATGTAAATGCGCATTGACAGAGCAGTAGATTAAGAAGATGTGGTGTTCATGAGATACCATCTTACACCAGTGAGAATGGCACATATTAAAAAAACTAGCAACAACAAATGTTGGCGAGGGTGTGGAGAAAAAGGAACTCTTCTGCACTGTTGGTGGGAGTGCAAACTGGTCCAACCACTGTGGAAAGCTGTATGGAGATTTCTGGACCTACTAAACATAGAGCTTCCATATGATCCAGCAATTCCACTCCTAGGTATTTACCCAAAGGACACAGAAACATCCATTCCAAAGAACACCTGCACCCCTATGTTTATAGCAGCACTGTTTACAATAGCTAAGCTTTGGAAACAACCCAAATGCCCCAAAATAGATGACTGGATCAAGAAGATGTGGTACATATATACCATGGAATATTACTTAGCATTCAAAAAAGATAAACACATGCAATTTGCAGCAACATGGATGGCGCTGGAAGGGATCATGCTCAGCGAAATAAGCCAAAAAGAAAAAGAAAAATACCGGATGGTCTCACTCATAGCAGGAATCTAGAAAACTTAAATAAGGGACCAGGAAAATGAATAACTATAAGAAAGTGAAAATCAAAATCAACAAAAAACTATGAACCAGAGACACTTTTAGGGGGGCGGGGGCGGGAGGGGAGGGATTGGGGTCAGAATGGGGGGGGCTGCAATTGTATGGGGAATATAACAATAAAATTTATTATTTAAAAAAAAAAAAGAAGATGTGGTGTATATACAATATGGAATACTACTCAGCTGTAAAAAAGATGAGCACTTGCCATTTGTAACAATATGGATGGAACTGGACAAGATTATGCTAAGTGAAATAAGTCAGAGGAAGAAAGACAGATACTGGATGATTTCATTCATTTGTGGTATATAGAGGGGAATAAAAGACAAATAAATTGACAATGCTAAACCAAATTAAATCCTAGGACTATGCCTACAGAACTGAGACCACTAGAGGGATGGGAGCAAAGAGGGAGGGGCCCCAGGAGTCTGGTGTGGCAGGGTGCGGAGCTGTGAAGCTATACCTATAAATCATGTATGGTGTTGTAAACCAGTGTGATTTCAATAGAGAAAAATAAGCTCAAATAATTGCCAAAGTTCTTAGCAAAGTATTTTATAAATATAAAGTATGAATCTTAACATTTATTTTGAATGTAAATTAAAAAGTAAAAACACATCCAGCAAGAGTGATATTAAATCAGTTACCACATTTCCTTGCAGTTCAGATTTCTTATTATTAAATTTAGTTTCTCTTGTACCATTTTTTGCAAGAACTTCCTTCCCCATCCCCAACTCCCTGTTTTACCAGCCATTCTGTACCCCCTAAATCTTTGGCTGTTTAACAAAGTTCAGGTTGTCTTCAACCACGGGTGTTCATTGACTTTCATCTTTATTTTAGATCAGTGATTTTAAATCTTAGCTACACATGAGAAGCACCTAGGGAGCTATGAAAAAGCTCAGTGCCCAGGTTATATATCCAAGGCCAATTAAATCAGAATCTCTCAGAGAAAACCCAGGCATCTCTGTATTTTAAAAGCATCCCAGGTTTCCATGTGCATCTATGTTTGAGAACTGCTCAAGCAACCCTGTTTGCTCTTTTAAGCTTTAGCCTCCTGCTCCTACCTCTCAATGTGTGAAAGAAAGAAGAAAACAACATCACACCTGCTTTGAAGAACAACGCTGTGAAGATCCTTCTCCAGTCGGAGAGTAACCAAAATAGCAGGGCCACAAGTTAGGAGGCAGGAGCACACCCAGCAGCACCTCTCAAGAGTAAGAGCTTAAGAGCTCTGCAAGTGGCAATAAAGACTCCTTGATGGTGTGAACTTGCTTCCTAAGAATGTTAAGTCTTTCTTGTCTTCCACTCTAGTAACACCAAGGAGAGTTTTGAGGATGAAAGGGTCAGAATCTCAGAACACAGGGACCAAGTTTATGAAGAGTGGCTTTAGGTTCTTTCCAGAAAAGGGCTTTTCTCTGAATTCACTCAAAAGGCAGAGACCAATCTACCTCACCCTCAGAGTTATCTTCCTGCATAGAGTTTTTTTTCTTTTCTTCTTGGAATTAGGAACCTCATGAGTTCACAGATAAACCATTTGATGGTAAACTTGAAAACATTTCACCCTTGGATAATTGGATAATTTTATCCAATAAGGTTGTATTTTTCCACTTTTTGCCTATTGTGGACCTTACAGGAACACATGCATACAAGTTTTGTTTGGAAATATATATATTTTTAAAGATTTATTTATTTATGCTTACAAGAACCGGGGTACAGGCCAGATGTGTGGGAAGGTGAGAGAATTCACCAGAGCCAGAGCGGGGAACAGAACAGGCAGACTGACGAAGTACACTGCTGAGGGGAGCAGCAGGCGAGACAGGAGAGGTCTGCAGTGCCATGTGGGACCCTCGCTGACTGGCCGGGATCGAACTGGTGCCGCAGAGACTGCGGACAGCTTCACAGTGCGGCGCCCTACCGCCTGTGCCACCAGGGGAGGCCCTGGAAATATATTTTCTGTTGGATTAAGTTACATGAACTAAATGGGAGAGCAGTGATGTATCCAGGTCTGTAGGACTGCAAACATGTCTAACATTATATTGCATATTATAAGACAGCACAAACAAGTTTTGTTATTTTTGCTGCCTCATTTTTATTTGCCTTCTTTAGACAAATTTGGTTCTTTTCAATTTTGCACTTTTAAGGATTGTTTCTTTTACTAAAAGAAATGTAACTTCTATACTTGATGTAACTGGGTATCCGTGCCAGAAAGCAAAAATTTCTGAAAATAAAAAGCAGATAAATAATATATGTTAATTGCTAATAAACAATACATGTCAATGTACAATTAAGAATATATGCCAGCGGTTGAGCGCTGGGTTGCAAAGCTGCCGAAGCCTCTGCGACGCCGGTTCGATCCCCGGCTGCTCCCCGGCCACCGGAGGAGGGTCCCACATGGCACGCAGACCTCTCCTGCCGCCCGCTGCAGCAGTGTACTTCGGTCCTTCTGCCTGCTCTGCTCCCCACTCTGGCTCTGGTGAATTCTCTCACCCTCCCGCACTTCTGACTGTACCCAGTGCATGTATAAACAATAAATAAATAAAACATGCCGAATATATGCCAATTGGGCCTCCCCCGTGGCGCAGCGGTTGAGCTCTGGGCTGCCTGCCCAGCGCTGCGCGCTGGAGGATCCCACTCCTGCGCGCCCGCTGCTCCCCTCAGCAGTGTACTTCGGTCCTTCTGCCTGCTCTGCTCCCCGCTCTGGCTCTGGTGAATTCTCTCGCCCTCCCACGCTTCTGACTGTACCCAGTTCTTGTATGTATAAATAAATAAATCTTAAAAAAAAAAAAAAAAAAGAATATATGCCAATTGATTTTTAAAACACAAACCTTGTTACCAAATATGCGAGGGCAGTTTGTACTTTTGATAGTTGCTTTCAATGTAACTGTTTTATTTTGCTATTCCCTCAAATTCTCCAAATTAAATCCTGACATTTACCAAAGTTCTTTTCCCACAAATGAAAATAGATGGTACGCTAAGGCAGCAAATGCTATTTTTAATGGTTTAGAAATGGCCAAACATCTGCTCACATTAATAAAGATTACTGACTTCCACAGGACATAAGCCATTATTTCCTTTGATAGTAACCTAAGCATAACATTTCATATTTATACAATGTAGCCTCTCAAAGCAAGTGCAACTTTACTGAAATGTTTTTTAATAATAATGCTGAAATTGATACTTGTGTGACCAGGAAAAGCTGAGTAGATCAAAGTAACAGTTTATTGATAACTTGCCTTAATTTCATTATTTAGTACCATTAATTGAAATATAACTACAAATATCAAAATGTACACATATATCAGTGCAAAATAAGTATATTTACAAACATTTTAAATAATGGAGAATTATTATCATAACTTATGGAGTTATATTTGAAAAATGAAAAAGTAGTTTTAGAAATTGTTTGCTTTAAGTATTCTAGAAAAATATTTTTTAAGACAACACAATTAGTGGAAGATAGAAAAGTCATGTTGAGAAAACATATGGCTTTGGGTTTTTTCTCTTAGAAATGCCTGGTTAAAAGTAGAGGATAAGAACTGAAAACATTAAGAAGAAGAATAAATCGTTGCTTATTCACAATCTGGACAGTCCATCTGCTTACTTAAATAAGTTCCTTTATAGTACCCATTTCTTAAAATCTACATAGAAATGAGAAACCATTCTGAATTTCATGTAATTTGCTCATTCACCCATTTATTCAAATAATACATTTTTATTGAGTGCCTACTTTGTGGGAAGAATGGTGCTAATGTTGATCAGTGTAGAGATCTCTGCCCTCAGCAACTTTGTTGTCTCTGAGGGGAACTTGCATAAAATGCAAAATTAATGGAAGGCAAAAGACTTCCTCCTCTCGACTTTTGGAAAAGTGTATCTCCAGTTTTGAAAGCTCATTGTCAGCCTTTCATTGTTTCTCTACACAAGATTTTGTCTTTTCAAATAATCTTATTTCTTCTTTCGAGTGATAAATAATGAGAAGATGGATCACCCAGTAAAGAAGTCTATAATAGCAGAGGGACACTAAAGAAATCATTGAATTAGAATGTATCTTTCTAAACAGTCTCATGGAAGACTTACTAAGTGTCTTCTTTTGCAATTACATAGCAAGAACACCCAAAATGATGATTGAGTCCAGAGGAACCAAGACAGTAAATTGAAGGACAATGTCAGGAGTAGATAATGAGGACAACTCAGATCCTAAGAAAGACAAAGAAATTGAAGGAATACGACCTAATACAACCTATATTGTTATCATGGTCCCATCTCCTTACCATCATGCCCCAGCTCATGGATGATTCAGCCATGTAAATGAGACTTCTTTTAAAATCAAAGGATTTCTAGAGCATGCAGGAGCCATATAAATTTCCCCCACATCTACCAAGGAAAGTTTATGGACCACAATAGGAAAATAAGATACTAAAGGATCTAGTTTTTCTGAATTTAATTATTTTCTATTCTTCTTTTGCATTTGAACTCTATATTACTGTATTAAATGTTTATTATTTATTTGATGAAAACTTGGGCACTTATAAATGATCATCTGAAAGAGCACCAGGGGATGTCTGCTTTCTTTCCTTCAATAATCTTGCCTGCTTCCGTTTGACACGGGCATATTCATCTCAGGTTTCTGCTTCTTGTCCTCTGCAATGAATGAAATTTCTTTCAGACATTTCCATTTCCAGATGTGATGTTAGGTAGCTGCAATCACATAGGGAAAGATATCAAAGAAAGGAAAACCTCACCTAGGAGTGGTCTTTTGTTTTTTATTATTTCTTTGTATTGATTTACCAATGGTTTATAGGGCCATTGTGTTCTTTGAACAAATATCATTTTTAGTGATAAATTCTTAGGTATCTTTTATAGTCTTTTCTCATGCATACATGTACACACATACTTTTAACTTCAAGATGGTTTAAATTACATGTGCAAATAGCTTGTAGTGAATCTTTCTGACATGACAGTTCTGGGCTAAGAGGTGACTTTTGGGTCTCAGCTTTCAGTATTATGTAAAATGCAGAGACAGGAGCATTTTCATCACTAAATAGGTATTTTTAAGAATATAAGAATTGTAATTGTGGCTGCATCTTGTAAATATTTTTTATCAGTCTTAGTTACGCTTTCCAAGTGAGGGCCAAATCTCTGAAATGGTCCTCTCTCTCTCTCTCTCTCTCTCTCTCTCTCTCTCTCTTTCTCTTTCTGTATTGCTCATAAGTCATCCATTTCTCTTCTGGGGTAATCTCTTTAGCATGTCAAATGTCTCCTTCTTTCAGCCCTTTCTTCATTGAAAGCAATTTCACTCCATAGGACAGTGGCTAAGAAAATTACCTAAGAACTTAACAGGACTATACATGAAGTCAAGTCCTGAGCTTTTATTAAATTATTGAAACATGAGTTATTAAAACCGGTTCTCTGCAACACCCATTGAGGATGCATTGTGGGGAAAAAATTTTCCATGGTTAAATAAGCACAGAAAAATGTGTGCTTTTTTTTTTTTTTTTTTAGAAAGTAAGAGGCTAAGATTTAGCAAATGAAAATACAGGACACCCAATTAAGTTTGAACTTCAAAGAACACATCCTTTTTTAGCATAAGTTAATCCTATGCAAGGAACATGTTTATACTAAGAAGTTATTTGTTGTTTATCTGAAATTAACACTTAACTGGACATTTTGTAGCTTGTCTGGCAAATCTACCAAAGTCATAAGCTAGCATTTTGTTTTTTGTGTTTTACCCCAATTTACCAATGAGGATTTGGTAGGGTTTGTGATAAAATAAGAAACGGAAAACAATGGGGAATGTGAACAATTTTTTTTTACTTGACTCCACTATAACTATGAAGCAAAGAAGGGGGGACAGACAGACAGATAAAATGGACATCTCTTGTTTTTATCTGACCGAGATTTTATGTCTCATCTTGTATCAGCTGCATTTTTTTGGGGAATCATTCCTCGCCACTCTCGGTCTTTCGAAGCGTGTGGAATTTATCAATCCTCATTTCTAAAGATGGGCAAATGATTTAGACCTGAGCATCAGGGCATTTCTTCCTCCTGGGAACCATAATTGATTCAAAGAAAAGTTACCAGCCTTTGTCTTTTTGGCGTGACTTTAAAAGGGGTTCTTTTTCCCCTGGGGTTGCTTAAGGATGGCATCTGAGGCCAGAGGGACTGGTAGCCATCTTGTTCTTCTTTTGGAGAACCTTCTGAATGAAGCCAGCACTGATGAAGTATAGTCAAATAAAGGAGATGAGAGATTTCAGGGCTATCTGACAGTGAATGAGGCCAACACTGAAGCTAATTACAATTAGCCCCTTCCTCTTTCTTTCTCTCAAGCGTCATTGCTTGATTTTTTTCCTCTTTCCTCTCTCTTGTCTTTCCTTCCTTCCTTCTTTCCTTTGTTTTTTTAAAGATTTATTTGTTTATTTTATGCAAGCACTGGGTACAGTCAGAAGCATGGGAGGGTGAGAGAATTCACCAGAGCCAGAGCGGGGAGCAGAACATGCAGACTGACGAAATACACTGCTGAGGGGAGCAGCAGGCGGCAGGATTGGTCTGCACGCCATATGGGACCCTCGCCAGCCAGCCATCAAACCGGTGCTGCAGAAGCTGCGGGCAGCCTCGCAGCCCAGCGCTCAACCGCTGTGCCACCAGCAAGGCCCTCCTTCCTTCTTTTCTTCCTTCCATACTTTCTCTTTTCCCTCCCTCTCTTTTATCTCCTCCTCCTCTTCCTTCTGCCTTAAGCCACTTTGAATTAGATATTTTATTTTTCACACTAAAGACTCCTGAATTCTAAGTAATAATAGTTGAGAGCTAAATTATTGAAGGTATTTAAGGGTAAAGCTTTAGAATTTTAGTCTGTCCTAATCATTGAATATTTCTGAGCAAGGAGGAAATGAGATTAGAGACTTAGCCTCTCAAGGCTTTAGTGTATCATCACTGCATTAATTAATACATTAACCAAGGATTAATGAAGAGAGGATTTAAGAAGGGTGTGCATCAGTTAGGAGACTATAAAAAACTCCTTGCTGATCGGGCATGGTGCATTAATCTGGGCTCCAGTTACTTTGGACACAGTATGGAAACAAGAGAATACAGAAAGAAGTAAGATGAGACCGCTGATTAAATAATGGTGGGTGCAGGGGAGGAACATTTTATTATTCAATATGAAATCTTTTCTAAACTTTTAAGGCAGTGGAATTTATCATGGTAGGTCTTGAAGAGGCTTTCCTAAAGATATAAAGAACGTTTATTAAAACTGTAATTTGGAAGAATGAAAGGGGTAGAATAGACCACTTGTTGAAATTCACTGGAGCTTTGTGGTTCTATTATTTGATTATTATAAAGTTATGATAGCTATTGCCAGAAGCTGAGAGACTTCCTCTTTGGACATAGCTCCTATTTATATTGTTGGATAAACATCCATTTTTAAAAGCACAACCATTAATAATTTGTCCATTTGTGCATTTTCCCAAACCACCACATTTCTCCAGTCTATGGGTTCACATGTATGGCAGTCACTGCTAAGCTTTTAATGGCCATGTATTTATTTCTGCAATATGTTCATTTGAATGTTTTCATTGAAGATCCAGACATTTATTAGTCATTTGTTTAGCATTACAAAAATTTATGAAACCGTTAAATGTACCATGTTGGTGAGCTGTCAGAGATGAGTTACAGTGCAGAGGAGTGTATTGTTTGGAATTTGTTAGAAGCTCATCCCAGTGCCATTAATTCTGTTTATTAGAGGACTGAGACAATTCAAGTCATCTCACACAGACATAAAAAGCTGACTTGAAAAACATACTCCTTTCAAATTGAGAAACTATCACTTGGAGGGAAAAAAAATGGAGGGTGGTTGCTTATGTAGGATCTCATTTAAGAAATAAGTAAAAAAAATTGCTTAGAGTTTAGTAATACACAAGACTCTAGGTATAATCTTTTTCAAGTCCATGTTTCAGAATGACCAGTGAAAGATCTTTTTTTGATAATTCAGTAATAATTCTTTCTTGCAGAGTTCTGGGAGCCACTTTATACTAAAAAGTCTTTCTTAGCAGTGTAGTAAGTTTCTGAACTATTTCCCTGATGTCTCTAATAAAGAATGGCCTTTTGGAAGCAAGTGGAAGAAGTAGACTGGTGAACTTTTTAAGAGAGCCAGACTTATATTTGAAGACTCTAAGTCTTTCCCGCTGTGTAAACTTAGGTAAGTTCCTCGAACTCTCTGAGCCTAAGAATTTTTATCTGGACAGTGAGGATAATAATAATAGTCAAGGCCTCCCTGGTGGTGCCATAATGAAGCTATTGCAGCCATTGCAGCATGAGTTGGAGTCCTGGCCAGGGAGGTGACCCACATGGCACAGCAGGCCTCTCCTGACTCACCTGCTGCTGCCCTCAGCAGTGTATTTCATCAGTCTGCCTATTCTGCTCCCCAGTCTGTCTCTGGTAAATCCTCTCACCCTCTTCATCTCTGGCCTGTACCCTAGTTCTTGTATGCATAAATAAATAAATCTTTAAAAAAATTAAAAATAATAGTCACTCTAATAAGTTCTACTCTTTTACATTGACATCTCTTCATTATTGAAGCAGCATTACATTATAACAACAGGAGACCTAGGCAACAAGAATGAAACTTAAAATACTGTGAAACACTTGAATCATCATTTGAAATGTAGTTAAAATTAAATAGTTTTAAATATATGATTCAAATATATCATTGTAGCAGCAGGATGGGACAGAGCAGTATCTCTATGATCTGGCAGATAGGTGAAGGAGCATCCTAGAGCCCTCAGTGACTTTTGTAGGCTTTTATTGGGATTTACCAGGTACCCAGGAGGTTGGCAGGCCTCCCAGCCCCCAGTAAGTCTTCTCTCTTTCTGGGCTCTCCAGCTTTCTCTCATGGCCTTTGCTTCTCTGCTTGTGCTATTCCACTCTCTCGCTTGCTCTCCTTCTGGTTGTTCTGTTCTGGTGGTTCTGTCATTCCACTGGTGTCCCCATGACACCGCCCTTATAAGCCCAGTCTCTCAGCCCAGGTGTACCCACCTATGCATGCCCACACCCAACTCCAGGTGCCTCCCATCAGGCATGCATTGAGGACCACAGGGTCCATCATCAAGCCTAATGGCAGGAGGGCAGAAAAGCCTGATAATTTTTACCTTACCCTACAATCATCTATTTTATAATTATAATATTCATAATATTATATATATGACTATAAGTAATATTCTATGAGATGTTAGTTGCAGCCTCAAATGTTTAAAGGGGTTCAAAGGAAACCAAAGTGAGTGAAGAGGTTCTGGAAGTTTGGCAGTTCAGCTGCCTAGACACACAAACTCTGTCTGAAAAGCACAGCTTGCTGCCATGTCTTTTGATATTCTGAGAAACTAGAAATCAGATTTTACATGAAGTCTGTCTGCAAGGTAGAGCTTGGGGAAATTTGTTTACTTCTTTAACCTCACAGGTTTGCTAAGGGATTACATTAGAATAAGTGCTGTAAAGTGCTTAATATGTGATACATTCTAAATAAATGGGAAAATCAAGTTTATTAGTGAATCAAAAATCTTTAAAATAATGTATCAAATAAAATATAGTCTTACCTTTGAAAAATAACATTCATTTTATATGAGAATCACAAAACAGATATAATGTAATTAAAAGGTCTGAATAACTTTTTCTGGGAATATTAATATTATTCTCATTATTTCTCTTTAATATTATCTTATCAAAGTGATGCCTTTAGCTTGGTGATCTCTGCATGGTTTTGGTTGATTTAATACCTGATACATACCTAGCATCAAAAGACATTTCTCCAACCCATAGTTAGAGCATGCTGACAATTTAACTGAATTTCTGCTTTTACTCAGAGTTAAGTTAAAACTCCTGTTTTTAATTTAAGTCTTAAAGTGGGCTTTCTCTGTGGAGACTCTGAAGACAATGTTTTAGGATGGCATACAAGCAAAGCCATAGTATTTAAATGGGGGGATCCCTTCCAGCCCACTCAGGGCCTCTAGGTCGAATCTGGAATGTGAGGAAACGTTCCTTCTTGGTTGAGTTCCAGGCTTCACAGCTGAGCAAGGGCTCACGATCGCTGCCTGCTGCATAGTCTTCCCTCCCACTGCCCTTCTGTGCCCTGAAGACAACCCTCTGCTCTCTGTGCTAACCAAAAAGCTATCGAGTCCCACTTCAAGAAGGATTATAGTGCAAGGTCCAGAGTATTTTCAAGTGGTGAAGGCTGGAAATAAAAGGGTCATAGAAAATAAAAGTGAATATCAGTGGATGTTAACACCATGCAAGTTTGGTCGAACCACCAGTGATCAGCATCTTAATTTCATCGAATAAATATAGCATGGAATTCAAGGATCTTATTCAAACAAGAAACCATGTGTATGTGAGGTAGAAATCAATCATCCATTTTTTTTCTCCATTAGTAATATTTTGTTTGATGAACAAAAATAATTATAAAATTAAATAAAATAATAAAACTAAGAAGTCTATATTTTCACTTCTCAAAAGATATTAGCTTGTGCATTCTATGCATATTCTTTTTTTTAATAATAAATTTTATTTTTATATTCCCCATACAATTGCAACCCCCTTATTTTGACCCTAATCCTTCCCCTCCCGCTTCAGAATTACCTGTGTAAACACACAACTCTCACTTCCAAAATCAATTGCCTGGTGAGAAAGATAAGGGACTCCACCAAAGAGACAGTCTAGGCAGGCTATATTGAGTTACCACTGACAATCCTTTGTGCTTGACTATTCATGCGTATTAGTAGATAACACCTACATATTCAAAGACACTATTATTTCTGGAAGTGCCTGGGAAACTATTACATCTATACAAACATTCTGTATTATGAACATCACTGAACATTAAAGAAATTTACTGTGAGCATTATAGTTCCATATCAGTTATCAAATATCAATAGTGAACTAGGTTATTTAACCTCTAAAATACGTGTTGATGTAGAAATTGTCTTTCCAATATGATGGGAGTAAGTTATTTTGGAAAAGCTCTGTAACTACTACCCATATTGAGAAAGAAAAGAGAACATCTCCCAAGAGAGAGTACAAGGGATACTGAGATAAGTTTCCTTCTAATAGTTGAAGTGAAAGTGAAAAGGATATGCAACAAACCCCAGATGTTCCTGCTGCAGGGATGGGAGGGTTAATTTTATTATGGATTTCGTAGCACTGGGAAGTGTCAATTGATTAAGAGAGTTTGCAGTCAGAGTGTTTTAGCCAGTCCCCCATCTGTTTCACAGAAGTTTGTTAACACAGCTGGAAAAGATGGAGCTGCCAAAGCTGTCTTAAGCCTTTCAAGTCCCATCTCTCTTTTTTCTCCGTAAAAGAGCTAAAACAATTAGATCGCCTTCTCCAAGGAAATAAGAAAGGGAGGGGGAAAGAAAGAAATCTTTTTCTTCTCTATTCCTTTGCCATGGTTGGATATTATCCATATTTGTGTTGCTATTACAAAACAGATACATTGTAATTTCTAACTGTCCTAAATATGCCTGTTAGTTGTGTGTGTGTGTGTGTGTGTGTGTGTGTTTTAAATCAAGTATCTTATGGTGTTTAAGCATATAACATCACAAATTAGCTTGAGGTCACAATCCCTACTCAAAACTAAATGTTTGATTGAATCTTCCCAGCTCCAGTCTATTCTCCAAATCAGATCTCTTGCACATTGATTGATTCTAAGCCATGCATAGTCCTAAAATGGCAATAACTAAGCACGCACATTCTTGAACTAAATAAAATGAAGATAAACTTTAATTTTTTTAATTTTAAAAATAAACCTTAAATACTATTAAGCCTAACTAGTGGTTATTAGAAGAAAAGTGGAGAGAGTCAGTTCGCTTAAAGGGGTCAATTATATGAAGAATAGAAGTGGACTTTTAGTTGTGAACTTAGGGTAGTATATAGATGTTAATTTATAATGATGCACATCTGAAGCTTATATAATGTTACACTGTCATGTTACATCAATTTTAATAAAAGTGTTCTGCCTATTTAAGTTCAGGGCTGTACTCACTATCCTTTTAAATTCCAGTGAAGAGCAGCCATGGTTTCTAAACTTTGCTTAGAATGGAGACAAAAGGCAGAGGGTGCTGACTGCTTGCTCCAGTGTTTTTAATACAATCTGCTTGAACCAAGGCCTCAGGTAGACCAGGACTATCACCTCTTGACTGTCTTTTAAAGCCAAGTGTAGCGCAAGTTCTATGTCGATGGCTTCTTATTTACTTGTGTACTCATGATCAGATTTTAACAACTATGACCCTATAGATGAAGAAGTTGGAATTCAGAGAGTTTAACTAAGTTGGCAAAAGTCATGTAGCTAGAGAGAGCCAGTCAAGTCTAGGGGATTCCAGAATCTATTTGCAACTGTTATCAACTTCTTGACTGAATCACAGGAATATCCACTTAAAAGGTATTAAATGTTTTTGTATAGTATATAGTAAATCAAACAAACGTCTCCTCCTTCAAGTGTCAATAATTGTTAAATTAAAATATGCTTAAACTTTTATTTCAATTTCTCCCTCAAATGACTAGATCAAATAAATATTTGACACTCAGATTTTTATTTTCATTTGTTTAAAAAGAAGTCATTATGGGATTACTATGGGCCAGGCTGAAACTAGAGCTCAGTACAACTGACATGACTTCTGCCCGAAGAAAACATAAACTTGAGTAAAGTGGTTCTCAAACTTTAGAGTCAGTGACAAAAATACCTGGGCTAACCTCCCCACATCATGATCCTGAACATTTGGAATGGTGACCAGGGGGCTACATTTTAATAAGTCTTGTGGGTGATCTTTTCTAGGGAAGGGTGCTTGAAGCAACACTGTCAGAGACAAACTTTAAGCAAACACCCAGGTTACAGATGGTCATTAGAAGTTGTATTGAGGGCATTATAGGAACAAACCTGGATAGCCCAAGAAGGTATAAAAGAAATACTGAACTTAGAGTAGCGATCAGAACAGGGACCCATCAGAGAAAACTGGAATCAGCCTGGTAGGGCAGGAATAGAGAAAGGAAGTAGAAGAGAAACCAAGGGTGGTAAAATTGCAGCAGATACACTACAATAATCTTTGAGTTGCTTCACTGAAGATAGAATTGTTCTCTCTGCCTTGTATAAGAAATCCCATTTTGCCACGATGAAGATTCAGCTCCAGCAGTATCAGAACTGCACAGGGTAAAGATTGCTAACTGAAATCACAGACTGTGAGGGGCTTTCCTACACCCCAGAATGAGGCCATTGTGCCAGAATTTGACTTCAGTTCTTCCTGAGTAGTTTTGAACAATAGCACAAGGCAAGATCACTTAGAGTCACTCACCAAGCTCCATCTTGTCTCCATTTTTTGGTGTACTGGGGAACTTTCCTCATAAT
The DNA here is from genome assembly GCF_014898055.3 of Talpa occidentalis. Classification (NCBI taxonomy): domain Eukaryota; kingdom Metazoa; phylum Chordata; class Mammalia; order Eulipotyphla; family Talpidae; genus Talpa; species Talpa occidentalis. The sequence continues at coordinate 16,124,214 of NW_026555331.1, read as the reverse complement.
TACTTCCTGTGAGAGGAGGCTGGCTGATCCTCAAGTTTCTATTATGAGGAGCTTAAGGAGCCATAGACTGAATGCTTAGACTCCCAGGTGTGGGATGAGCTCTCAGACTCTCAAACAAGTAAGATTGTGTGGGCCTCATGAATATGACCATTTTGCGTATCTGGCGTGGCAGGGGGAGTTCTATTCTCTGTGGAAGACCAGTCTCTACAGTATAATCAGTTCCTCTGAAGCTCTGGCTGGGCTGTGTTGGCCACACAGTGGAGATGTTGTCAGAGGCCTCAGTTGGCTCACTGTGAACTTGGGCTTTGCACACCCCTAATATAGAGTCCATTGTGCCATGGTGGCGCTGTCCAGCTGAAAGCATCATTTGTTCAGTGGAGAAACCATGAGCAATCATAGATGAGTCTCTTTGGTGGGTGATGTTAGGAGGCTCAGGACAGATCTCGAATTCTAGACACTGGGTGGAAACAGATAACTAGATTACAGGTTAGCAAATCCTCTCCTGCTCCAAAGGGGAAAACAAAACAAAGCAACTGCTTTCTTTCTTTCTCTCTTGCCTTGCTTGCTTCCTTCTTTCATCCTTCCCTCCTCTTTCATTTTATTTCTCCCCCTTCCCTCCTTCCTTCTCTACCCCCCTCTCTCCCTTCCATTTTTCATGTTTCTCTTAAGAAAAATGAACAGAACAGCTACAATGTGCCAAGGTGTTCTCTACAGGAGAAATGGAAAGTGAAGAATCCCAATTCACATTGCCCTCACCTGTAGTGGGTGAAACATGTATAAATAATTAATTGCAAAAAGATGCCCTAATATATGAGAATTGTTATATATTGATTTTATTAGGTGTTAGTTCTGTGGCAACCACTATTCAAAATATTTTACAACAATCAACTCATTTAATATGCACATGAGCCCATAAAATAATCACTCTAGATATCACTAATTTGTAGACCAAGAGACTTAGATATAACAGGGACAGTAACCTGGCTAAAAAATTCACCTTTAAAGACAGGTAGTTGAATTCCAAAGCCAGCATCTAATCCACTTTGAAGACTCCCACTCAAATATGAACAGAAGTTAGAAAGACACAGAGGAGGAAGTTGTTCATGCTGCTGAGGCTGGTGAAGTCTTCAAAGAGTAGTTTCAGATCATTTGAGCATCAGTGACTAGATTTGGGGTTATCTTGGGGTAATGGGGAATGGTGTGATCACGATGCCTAAGTTCACCCTTCCTAGTTTCAAGGAACTTAAAGTGGGGGAGAGAAACTTCAAAAAAGAAAATATACAAGGTATGCATTTCACAGCAAAAGTTACAGAAGCAAATATTTTCTCCCAGACTCCTTCTTAATATGGAATAAAATCAAGAAATCTCTCCACTCCATCTCACCCTCCCTCGCTCTCAGGTTGGGTCACATTGGTATTCACCCAAGCAATCACTGATCCAATCAATTGAGTTGGCATGATTGGATTAGAATGATTCAAACTCCTGGGCAGGGAAGTGTCATGTCTCTGAGCACTGGGGGAATAATGAAATCTAGTGGCATTTTGCCAGTGGGGAAGAAGACAACATGTAAAGCTATTGGTAACCAATGGAACTATTTTTTTTTAAAGATTTATTTATTTATTTATACAAGCACTGGGTACAGTCAGAAGCGCGGGAGGGTGAGAGAATTCACCAGAGCCAGAGCGGGGAGCAGAGCAGGCAGAAGGACTGAAGTACACTGCTGAGGGGAGCAGCGGGCGGCAGGAGAGGTCTGCACGCCATGTGGAACCCTCAGGTGGCCGAGGAGCAGCCGGGGATCGAACCAGCGCTGCAGAGGCTGCAGGTAGCTTCGCAACCCAGCGCTCAACCGCTACGCCACAGGGGAGGCCCCCAATGGAACTATTAGAGTGAAACTCTGATGTAGGCAAATCAATCTTGTAAAGGGGTTTAGGACCCAATGTAAAAATGGGTCTGATGTTAAGTGTCACTGGGGAACTCTTGGACAGTGTTGAGAGTTTAATAGGTTGCCAGGAAAAAAAAAAATGAATGAAAGGAAATAGCTAAGGAAAGGGGACAACAATTATAAAAATGGCTAAAATATTTCCTACTGTTTAGTCTGATCTCGTGTCCACAATATGAAATTTTTATATGTATGTGTATACACACTCACACACACTCACTATATTCTCTTTCTAATATATATATATAGAATATTTATAATACATGTGTTAGTTTAGTAATCCACAGTATCCCTATGAAATAGGTAATATTATCCCATTTTATAGATCAGGAAACAGAGTACAAAGCTATAGAGTACACAAGAGGTAACATGTATATTAGAATGAGGTTAGTTGTGATGCTGTACAAGACCACTGAGAAACGTGCCAGGCCCATTATTAAAATGATTTAAAATAGCCATAGATGAAAGTGATTTAACAATTAAAGCAAAAGCCATCCTATTTTTAAGTTTATCAAATTTCATTTATACACTATTACCAGTATTGCTGAATACATTCACTGAGAAAGGAAAAATGTGCTAAGATTTTGTCTCAAATAAGGTTTAAAGCCGGGGCCTCCCCTGGTGGCACAGCAGTTGAGCGCTGGGCTGCGAAGCTGCCCGCAGCCTCTGCAGCGCCGGTTTGATCCCCGGCTGCCAGCGAGGGTCCCACATGGCGCGACAGACCCCTCCTGCTGCGTCCGCTGCTCCCCTCAGCAGTGTACTTCGGTCCTTCTGCCTGTTCTGCTCCCCGCTCTGGCTCTGGTGAATTCTCTCACCCTCCCGCGCTTCTGACTGTGCCCAGTGCTTGTATAAATAAATGAATAAAATTTAAAAAAAAATAATAAGGTTTAAAGCCAATGGTGTGGCACTCCATTTCTCAGTTTATTCCTTCCTTGACAGTCCTTTATAAATCCATTTAAGACCAAGCCACAGCTGAGGTGAAAGGACTCTTTATTCTTATTTTGACTCAGAGAAGGGAGGAGAGCAAGTAGACAGGGTCAGTCTTGAAGTGGGGAGATATTCTTAGTTTTAGACACACATCTATAACTTAGTGTTCTTATGGGGGAAGGAAACAAACAACAGATCTGTCAACTTCTCTGCCCAGTGCTTCTGGGTCTGTGATCCTTCGGTGTGTGCATTGGATCCTAAGATCTATCATTAGCTGACCCAGTCACCTGTCCCTCCAACAGTCAATATATTCAACTTAAAATAGATATCAAGAGGATGTTACACTACACTCTATTTTTAGGTGATGCAAAAGTGAATGCCTATTCTTAAAAAGAAATAAATGAAAATAGGAGCAAATGGTAGTCATTTTAAGATTTTGAGGGGTGTGATTATGAATATTTATTTCTTTTTCAATGTTTTGCTTTTTATCTAGTGTTGTGTTATATGTGTACTTACAAAAATAAATTCACATTTGCAGAAATAGCTATCAGTTGGAGAGAATTTATAGGTGGCTCTTACTGTGTGCTTACTATTTTCCAGGTACTGTGCTTTAAATGTCTTATCTCATCTGAGAGAAATGGTGTTGACAAGACACAGCTCCCTAGTGTTTTATCTTCTTTCTCTTATCTTTATTTAAAGCCTCCTTTCTTCTGTTCTCCCATTCCATCTAATCTTACCAGTAGTGTAAGTACTTCCTATTCTCTCTGTGTATAGTAGAAGTAGATAAATGTAGTTACACTGGAAAACCTAATAATACCTTCTGAGGAACCAAAGTCAGAATGCCATACAATAGAAGCATTATTAATTCAACTTGAGGCAGTGGACATGAACTGTCCCTGTTCTCATAATCAATGGTTCCGGCCATCTTTGGTCACATGGCCATTGAATATGAAATCTGAGCACGTCAGTTCTAAGCAAAGGGTTAGAAGGGCAAAGACCAATGGTACACTTGTTTTTTTACTGGCGTTCTTTTATAAACAGATAGGCATGGGTCTTCAGGAGAGAGCTAAATTGTAATGTCATGTTGGGCAAAGGAAACCAGAACACCAGGGCTAACAAGAAGCAGGTTTCTTTGGCTCAGATGATCTGTATCCAAAGGCTGAGCACCCCTTCAAGGAAGTTATGGGCTTATATACATTTTAGCTTGTTTTTGGTGGGCTAACTTTGTAACTATTCATGGTCAGACATTAGAGTAAGTTACACTGCAGGAAATGTAGCCAAGTTTCTTATCATAGGACCCTGGGCTGCCTTGCTCAGGTGCTTTGTTTCAGTAACACACTGCTGAGAAAGGTGATAGAAATCCTCCAAGATATTTAATGTGGGTGTGTGAGGGGGTGGAGGGTGGGAGAGGATAATAGTCATTACTAATAATCAAACCTTTTACGAAGGGAAATACCTTGGCTAACACAGTTCAAAATAGCGGTTTGAAAAGTGGGAATGGGAAGAATCTGAAAATAACTGTGGCTTGTGAAAGAATACAGGATTGATGACCATTAGTATGATCATAAATATATTTACAATTCTCAGATATGCTGCTTCTGGATTGTATAATTAGAATCAGGTGAGAGCCCAAGTGAGTACGAGGCGTAGAACAGAGGCTGCTAGGGTAGTAAATCTCAAAATTCTCATCATAAGAAAATAATGTGTGATCGTGAATGTGATCGTGTGATTGTGAATGTTAACTAGGCTTATTGTGATGATCATTTTGTAATACATACAAATATCAAAGCATTATACTGTACACCTGAAACTAATATAATGCTGCCTGTCAATTCCATCTCAAAAATTATGACTTATGATATGATGTTAAATAATAATAAAAAGCGATTATAAAGTGTATTGTATGCTTTGAGCAGAACTTTCATAATCAAAAGAACAAAGAGAAAAGAGAGAGAGTGTGTGTTTGTGTGTGCATACACATATGAACACAGACTATACACACACATTCTTCCCTCATCTTGAAATTCACACACATCTCCATGTTGAAGTCTATTCCAGTTGAACTGTGACTGGTTTCTTGGACGCATTCTAATTATGCAAAATTATGTTGGCCTTGGTTTTATAATCTGAGGTTTATCTTATTCTCTAGAGAAATGATTGTATAAGTCATTATTTAATGACTTGTTTGGAGAGACGAAGGGATGTCGGGGGGAATGGAGAGGAGAACTCATTAAATAACCTTCCTGTGGTTTCCTTGTTCCGCCCTTTTTGCTTTCCCAACTCAACCAGCCCTTGATTTTCATCTCTGTAGCCTTTCAGCTACTTTCTTCACCATCAAGTTCAAAAACTTTATGTGCCTTTCTATTTACTCCTCTGAGAAGATCTAAAACACAGGGGTGTGGTATAAGAGCCTGTATCTGGGAAGAGAGTATGGAGCACCTGCTGTATACAAGGGACCGGGGCCCTGGTAATACAGTGGTTACCAAGGGAAACAGTCTATCTCTTGTGGAACTTTTAATTCAATACAATTACAATTATATTACATGCTATAAAGGAAAGAAAACATATGCAAATATATAACATATTTCATAAAATTTCTCATAAACAGTAAGAATTTACCAGATGTTTGGATACCTAGACCAAAGAGGCAATATACCTGGAATTATAACTGGGATTATTAACAAGGTTTATAGTAACTATAGTCTTCAAGTTTACCAGACTGTCTTTATTTTTTTTGTTTTCTTTTTTTCCCTGTTGGATGTACTTAAGTGATAAAAGCCAATAAAAGTCATCATCTCATTCTTCTGGCACAAACTGAAATTCTGATGAGTTAAGAACACTAAGTTTGATTTCAATTGCAAATATCTGGATATAAGTCAAACATTTGGCAAAAAAGCTAATAGACACATGGGTCATCATTGAATCCACTGTGGTTCTTTCTCACTGCTCACCATATTTGGTAATGATGATCCCTCAAGAAGTAAGACCACTCGTCGCTTAATCTGCATTTTTGTGGTTTTCACTCTTTCTCTGACCCCTGGAAATATTTTGCTCAAATTTTAACTTTTGTATTGAAATTGTTTTTGGTTATTTTCTTCTCCCCTCCTTGGAGTCCCTGCTATATACCTTACTAGCTTTAAATACCCTAAAGTATGACCCTTATACCATTGTGCATAAACTCAACTAATCCACTTTTTCAGGAGTCTGGAGAGAATATCTAACCAGGGTGAGCTGTGCAGTGTGTGTTCTAGTGTTCCTTAGACCCTTCAGTGGGTTATTTTTTTTAAAAAGATTTCTGTATTTATGCATACAAGAACTGGGGTACAGGCCAGAGTTGCAGGGGCTGAGAGGATTCACCAGAGACAGAGTGAGGAGCAGAACAGGCGAATCTACTGAAATACACTGTTGAGGGGAGCAGTGGGTGAGACAGGAGAGGTCTGCTGTGCCATGTGAGTAGCTCCCTGGCTGGCCAGGAGTTGAATTCATACTGCAGAGGATGAGGATAGCTTCACAGTGTGGTGCTTAATCCCTTGCACCACCAGGGAGGCCCCACTGGGTTATTTTGAAAATGCTAAATGGAAGACTTTGTGGATGGCTCCAGGTTAAACCAGTGCAGACTCCCTTGGTCTGAGTTCCAATACAGCCATCTGGAAGGGAACTTTACTTACTGTAAGACTGCTGAGAAGAAACAACTTCTAGCCTATTTTAGATTTGGGGAGTAGTGTAAAAGGTACCCATACTCATTTTTAGCTATTTCAAATCAGTGAGTTTTTTACAGGAAAAGGCAGTCCCGAATTTGGTGCAAAATTCTAATATCGGGGTTTTTTTGCAATTTTTTATTTATTATTAGTATTTTTTTAATTTTATATATTTTATATCATTTTTCATTTTTGCACAATGTATGCATTTTCATGTTGGTTATAGCCCCCATACAATTCCCACCCACCCCACCTTGTTTTGATCCCACTCCCTCCTCTCCCACCCTCACCCCCCCATAGTGTGTCTCTCGTTTATAGTTGCTTGTTGATTTTGATTTTTACTTTATTATAATTAGTCTTTTTCCTGGCCCCTTATTTAGGTTTTCTAAATTCCTGCTATGAGTGAGACCAAGTAGGATTTATTCCAGGGACACAAGGATGGTTCAACATCTGAAAATCAATCAATGTAATCCAACACATTAACAAAAAAGAAAATTCTAATATCTTACTGGAATTTGATGTCTATCTGGGGGCTTGGGGCACTGGCCTTCTATGCGGAAGAGCACAGACTTATGAGTCAGGATCCTACAAGTTCCCTGAACTGCCCCTCTTTGATTTGGCTTTTTGATATGATTAAAATTAATTTTTATTCCTTTATCTTCCCAAAATGGTAGTTCCCATTGCCCTTAGAATTTGAAGAAAATAATTTAGACATACCAGTTATAAGATCATGTTCCCAGAAAGGAATAGTACAAGGGACTTTAATGAAATTGCTTCTTTTAAAGCATGGACAAAATTTGGGAAACAATGAGGGCTGCTGAGACAATTGTTGACTGGCATCAAGGAGAAATTCTGTTATGACCTGATGGCCGCTGGAGCTATGGAGAAGCTCTTGACCTACAAGAGCTGTGGCATGGAGGAAGGTAGTCACTGCATGAACATGGAGGGAGTCGGGGGAGGGATTCCATAGCTTGAACTTCTTCCATTTCAAACCGACTTCCACTGGCCAAGCCCAGCCAGAGCCAGAGTGTGTGGGAACCCAGCTAACTCAGTCCCAAGATAGACAGAGCCTCCACAGGCCTAGAGCAAGCAGAGAAAGAAGGGCAGATCATGAATCTGAATACTTCCTATCAAACAAGCAGTATATCCAGCATGTAATATATTAAAATTTTATATTTTTATCTTTTCTAATTCTATCAGCATTCTCAACATTGTTACTATCTTTACACTACAGTTTGAGAAACTGAGACTAATAGGGACCAAATAAATTGTACAGATTTCCAGTCCCTGGAAATTGACAATGTCAGGCTCAAAACTGAGGTATAGCTGAATCCCAAATCCCTTTTCATAAATAAAGACTTAGTATTTGTTGGCTTAGTACTAAGGGATTCAAATGCCTTTCCATACTCTTATTTGAATTCACTTCTTTGACCAGCCTGAGTCAGTGTCAATTGGACTCTGTTATCAGTTCTCATAGGAAAGCCCTGGATTCTTTCCAAGGATCAAATATATTTATATTCAAATCTCCAAGCCCAACTCCAATATTCCCCCTTTTTAAAACCTTCCCACAGTGCACTATATGACAGCAGCCTTCTTTCACAGACACTCTTACTGCTCTTAGAATTCCTTTAGCGTTCACCCTACTGCACTGTAACATTACTGATCTAATCACTCACCAACAAATGAAGACAAAGAGCCCAGATAGGTCACATGAATTGATCATGGTAACATCTCTTAAAGGAGGCAGAAATGGACTTCAGTTCACAGACTTTTTAATTGACTATGACCAAAAGTATTTTCATGATACAGTTGTAATTATGGAGGAATTCTGGTCACATTTGCTTTAGTTGTTTGAAATGTAAAATACCCTGAGTCATTGTTTGAATGAAAGTTAGAGTTAGGTAATTAGTACTCAATGAGAGATTCTGAAAGTTTGTCACCAATGGAGTAATAGAAAAGGAAATAGTATAATTTAGATTATATCACAAACCAGAATGACTTTACTCTTGCCAATCAAGAGAGACTCAAAGCTCTACTTTTCTTTGGCTGCTGACACTTTCTAGTTATTGTCTCAAAGTTATTGTCTTCAAGTTGAGAATAACAGGGGGTATTTTAACTGAAATCTCCAGTTTTCCAAGACTGCAAAGCATTTCTTATACCTTCTGTGATGAAGCAGACTTAGATGTAAGTGTGAGCTTCAGAATTTTTGAAAAGAGCAATTTCATCATGGCATTTCTAATAAGCCAACCCTTGAAAAGGCAAAACACCAGTTTCTTTCTTCCATTTCCTGTTTGTTCTGCTTCACACAAATAAAAGGCAAGCAGATATCATGTTAGCAACCATTTTCAATTCAACAGTGGAAAAGCAACAAAGTGGCATTTTAGAGGTTATGATGTTAACTGTTGTTCCACATAAGATATGAACATTAAAAGGTCTGAGACTTTTGCAAAGATTCTTAGTCAGCATAGCAAAAAAAATTCGAATCCAATAATGAACTTTAGGGAAATTTTGGAACTGTCCATTTGAAAGGTTTCATTTTTAGGACAGATTTACTCCACCCCTATTGATGGGGGAAAATGGCTGTGTCCTTCTGAACACTTCCAGCTTGACAAAATGATTTTAAAATTAATGCCAGACACAAGGTAACACTTTTGAAAAAAGTTTTCCTTTTACTGTTATTAAAGTGCATTGAAAACCACATGGACTTACTGAAAAAGATGAGGGGGCAATAAATAAATATGTGCCTATTTTCTTTTCCTGTCTAGCATACAACAAATTCAGTTGTTATCAGTAAAAATGGGACTCATGGCTTCATGGATCAACCTCTGCTTCGTGTTACTTTGTTTAGGAATTAATTGGTAATAGTAATAGCAATGAAGATCACGGCATATATACATGAGGTGTGAATTGAGCTTCAGACATTGTGTTAAATACTTACAGCTGTCATCTACCTTAATCATAACATCTACCTAGTAATGTAAGCACTGTCATTCCATTGTCCATATGAAGAAATGTGAGGCTCAAAAAGATTAGTTTGTCTAAGATCACTTATTATTTTCATATGATAAACAGGATTTAAAACCCAGTTCTTTGTAGCTAAGATCATATGCTTTTAAGTTTTATATATACTTTCTATTATAACTATAAATTATTGTGCTAGGTATCATGGAAAGTTTTATATATATATAAAGTGAACATATATATATGTGCACGCACACACACATATCATTACTATCAAATATGTTACAGTGAATTTTATGTACAGGAAAAATAAATGTGGCAAAATAAATGAGCAATAATAGAGTGTATGTAGAAAGAATGGAATGTATAATATATAATAGTTCAGGGAAGAACAAATTCAATATAGTCAGAAGAAATCAAGAGGACTGCATGAAGAAGTAAGGTTTGAATTGAATGCATATGTCTCATATAGTTGCAAAGAAAGTTTGCCTTTTTGTTTGTTTGGGGGAAGGGGGAAAGGTTTAGGAAAAGCATCATATAATCATGGATTCATTACAAGAACTATGGAGAAAAAATGTGGAAAATGAGTAAAGAGAGAAAACTGGCATTCTATTTCTGCAGTAATAATAATAATAGACGAATTTCACATGCTGCTGTGCTAGTGTTCATAGATTCATGATCACATTTAAATATTAAATAACTCTGGAAGCTGGTATTAATTGCTTGCTCTTCCTTACTAATGAAGAAAATGGAGTTCATATAGGTAAAAATGATTTGTTGAAGCTATGCAATATGGTATAAAGCCAGGGTAAAACTAAAGTCTTTGACTTGATTCTTAACCAGTGTACTATGAATTAGGATATTGTGATATGTGCTCCTGTCCTCAAATAGGCTCTATTATAGTGGTGAGACATAGACTAATAAATAGCAATAAAGTGTTATATGATATGTGCCTTTAAAGAGTTAAAAAAAGAGATCATATCCAAACAAACAGGAACAAATCAGCAGAGACTTCTTGGAGGTGGTGGAATTAGGTATGTGTAGGATTCACAGGGGTAAAGAGAAGCAGTTGATTACACAGAAATAAATCAGTGTGAATTCAGAGATAAGGGACAACCTGGACCATATTGGGCTTAGTCTGGTGTGTGAGTACAGAAAGTGTTATAGTGGCAATGAAGGTGAGAAAGTTTGATGAGTTCAGATTGTAAATAGTCCTGACTTTATTTTGTAGACAACTATGACAATGATGATTGAGACAATTACCTCAGAGGTAAAGAGGTGGGAATATAAGCTCTACAAATGAAGAGAGATTTCCGTATCTTCCATCCTTGTCTAGCATATATTTGCTTTTAATAAAAACTTGATGAAAGAATCAATGAACTGCCACCACATAGTCAAGACTATGTTTTTGGAAGGCAGCAATATTTAAAATGAATTATAAAAAGAATAAAATCTTACAGATGTGTATGTCTCCCTTGCATAGAGGCCTTGCTAATATCTGTATTGTTCTAATTTTAATATACAGAGAAGGAAATACCTGTTAGGAGGATGTTGTGTTTAATAAGTCAAGGAAAAATGGAAATTTCAACTAGACTTCTGGCTGAGGGTTAAATGCAAAAGAATACTATAGAGCATCGGTCATCACTGATGAAACGTGATCAACACCTGTTACCTTATAAGATGTGTGGAGAGAAATGAAAAAAATGAGTCAGATATGGATCCAAAACTGAATCTAAGGAGAAAATAAGACACAACCGAATTAGCATTATATTTCTGCAGTAATAATAATAGACGAATTTCACATGCTGTGCTAGTGTTCATAGATCCATGATCACATTTAAATATTAAATAACTGCAAGCTAGATATTAATTGCTTGCTCTTCTTTACTAATGAAGAAAATGTGGTACATATAGGTAAAAATGATTTGTTGAAGCTATACAATGTGTTACAAAGCCAGGGTAAAATGAAAGTCTGACTTGGATTCTTAACCAGTGTACTATGAATTAGGATATTGTGATATGGAAGATGATTTGTTCATGTGTTCAAAGAATTTTTTTGAGGGACTATTGTGTGCCAGGAATTTTTCTAAGATATTTATTGTGCATTAGATCTACAGCATATTGATGATTAAACTGTGCAATTACCACTTAGCGGAACCGTCTTGAGTGATGTCATATGTCAGCTTTGATTTAGGGACTCAGTCCTGTGTGGGCACCATCTGTTGATTCCAGAACCAGAATCACCTTCTCACCCAAAGTGGAGTCCCCAGAAGGTCAAGAGGTTCAGTTTCCTTCCTCCAGGCATTTGAAATCTAAAACATCAAAGCTAGTCATTATCTATTCTCTTTCATTAAAGAAAATTATAAAAAAAAAAACCTTGTATATATCCAAGATGATGTTTTATATTGAACCAAACTACTCTTGAAGAAATTGAAATTTATTTACAACTTCTCTTATCACATGTTTGAATATATAAGACATATTCACATTTAGATACTTTTAGACTTCAATCCTATCAGTTTGTTTCCAGAAGAAACCATTATTTGTTTGATCATTGTCATTTAAAAAATAAAGCTGTATTTTCAGAACAAATTCATATACAATAGATACATTTTAATTTTCAAAATTTGATTTTTAAGATCTATGTAGCTATAGGAATATAAGCTTCATGTTTGGTTCCTTACGAATTTCCTCTATTTGTTCTTTTACGGGTGAGCAGAAGATAGCACTAGCCAGAAATCTAGGTTTTATATTCAATAGACATTTCTCTTGATTTTTCTACTGAGATTTAAAAGTCCCCTCTGAATGTTTTCTCTATTCAGATAAGAGAAGCAAAGGCTGTGACAGCAGCTTGTGTGGATTAGAAGGTTGATTGTTTGCACTCTGGATTAACGTTGTTCCTTAATGTGGACCAGGATGTCAGGGTCTTCCGTGAGAGAAGCTGAGGACATCAGAGACACACAGGATGGGACCTGAGGGAAGACCTTGAGGTCTGTGTGGGGGCTTTGGGGGCAAGGGTGCAAAAGCAGAGATCAAAGAACCATCAAACCCTCCTCAGCCTTCCATAGCAGAAAAGCCTTTGGCAACTCTTTGATGTCCCATTTGCCCTCTGACCCTAATCAGAAGTGTATCTGGGAACTTGAGTGAGGTTCAGTCAGAGCCATTGTATAGGACTGTGGGGCATATCACATCTCTAAGCACTTTCTCAAAGAGACTTGCAGACAAAAGGAGGATATTTCCTGACCTACAGGAGCTTCCATTCTAGTTCAGTTGATAAAACCTGAGTGACTGGGCCAATCAACTTTGTCAAGTTCCTCAAGCAAACAACAGAAATGTTTATTAAATGTGTCATGGTTATAATTTCTATATAACAGTTTACTAAATCAGTGATTCTTATGGATCAAAAATCACCTGAATAGGATATCATCATTTTGACTGGCAGAGTCATGTTCCTCCCACAACCATTTTTTCTCTTCTCTGTAACTCTTTTCTGGTGTTTAGAGCAGGTGTAACTTCTATACATTGGTAGGGTCATGTATATATTTTTCTTTTAATAATTAAATATATTTTTCTTTCAAAATAATTAAATCTTGGACCTCCCTGGTGGTATAGGGGTTTAGTCTTAACACTATTAAGCTATCACCAGTGTAGGGTCTGAATTCAATCCCCAGACAGAGAATGAACCCACAAATGGCACAGCAGATCTCTCCTGTCTCGCCCGCTGCTTCCCTCAGTAGTGTATTTCAGTAGATCTGCTTGTTCTTTGCCCCACTCTGTCTCTGGTGAATCTTCTCAGGCCCCGTTCCTCTGTTCTATACCCCAGTTCTTGTATGCATAAATAAATTTAAAACATAAATCTTCAAAAAAAATTAAATCTTACCTGATCTGGTTTAGCGTTGTTCCTTAACGTGGACCAGGATGTCAGGGTCGTCCATGAGAGAAGCTGAGGACATCAGAGACACACAGGGTGGGACCTGGGGGAAGACATTGAGGTCTATGGGGGGGCAATATAGACAACATAGGCTCTCATAGGACAACTTACTGCCAATTAACTTTAAATTCAGCAGTCTTGAAAAAGCAGCTTGAAGGAATATTCCCATCACAATGGAATTGACAACTTCAAAATGACAACTCAAATAGCTGTTGATTAAAAGGCAATGGATGGTTTATTTTCTAAAGTATGACAGGAAACTTGAAGAGGTGTGTATGTACAAATTAATAACTAGTATGTAGTTGCCTTTAAATTCATGTCCTTCTTCCATGAAGTTAACTTCACATCAAGCTTATGTCTAGCACACAGTTGGTCCTATAGATAAGTTAAAAGTATGTAAACTCCCTTCCTGATTCAATAGTGAATTTCTTGCTTGAATTACTTTGTTCAGACTTCCTAGGTTTGTACCTGGTGATTCTTTCACTTATTAGGACTGGAAACATGTTACTCTTTTTTCATTTCAGGTAGGCAGTAGGGAAACTAGAATACCTGTAGGAAAAAATCATCTAGAACTACTGGCAGCTTACCAGAAATTGCTTAAGGTGACCTACCTGGTATGGTGGGACTGTTCAACCAGGACTAAGCTAGCAAGTTACATACTGGTCTTCAAGAGAAAGGGGCCATTCTCTCTGCATAAAGAACAAAATGGAGCTAATGCCTTCATGCTGAAGTTATATTAAATATAAAGAAAAAAACCAGTATTTTGCAACCCACACATTTTCAAAAAAAGCTTCTACTCTGACTGCCATCTTTTCTTTACTCCTTCAGAGCAAAAAGATTAACATAAGGGAAATGTCCTAAGAAACTGATTAGCTTTACCACAGTATATTTTATATTCTGGAAAACATCATGTGCATAATTAAAGAAACTTCAGTTTTGAAAGACAGTTGGAGGCAATCATTAACATGTGCATTGAAGACAACAAAAGAAACTTGATGACTTTATGATTCTAGTATTCTAGTATTGGCCACGTTTTCATTCTTCAAAGGGAAATGTTGAGTGTGTATGTGTTGAGAGAGATGTGTATACAGATTAAAGAATTTTCAGAATTGTCTCCTCTTAGTAATTTTATATTCCTTTTAGTAATTTTACTTTCTTTGACTAATATTAGTAATAGTTAAAATTAAAATGAAGAGGTAGTCCATGTCAAAGAATAAAGTTGAAACTCATGGTTATAATAGAATTAGATTTGAGAATTCATGTCAATCATTTTATCAAAGACATTGTTTCAGATAGGAAGTGCTACATGGATTAAGATTATTATGAAAAGGACTTAAAACTAAAATATTGCACAGGAGAAACTGGTTATAAACCCAGATATTTATGTATATGAATCTTTGTAAGAAAACTATAGGAGTATATTCCTTCAACAGGAAAGATGGTAGTGGTTAAGAAATGTGTGTGGGTATTTTAATGGGATGCTTTGAACCTTAGGGAACAGATACTGACAAAAAAAAAATATGTGTGCATGTGTGTTAATAGGTGTTTGAGAGAGAGGGAAAGCAAAAAAAGGACCCAGTAGAGTTCAATGTGCATTCAATTTCAAACAGAAACTGGGCCAAGAGGCTAATATACTTAGATATACATTAGCATTAGTATAAGCAATCACTCTGGGGCTTTTAAGAAATGTAACAGTCTTTACAAGGAACTTTGGGCAATCTGTAAAAATAATCAAAGAGATGTGGAAGGCTTGCTTCTTATTCCAACACTTACAACCAATCATCTGGTATCCTTTTTGCCCCAATTGCTGTGGATTGAAGAGAAAGAGGATGGGTTGAATAATTGAAATTGTTTTGGGAAAATGTGAGTGAAGTCTGAGGATTAGGAGATGAGATTAATTACTTTTTTCTTTAAAAAATGGATAAACTGTCTATCTTGATATTAGACATAATTTAGTATATAATTAAAAAGCCTTTATATTATGATAATGCATTTACAAAAGGAAAGGAAATTGAGTTTTTAAACACTTTATGTCAAGGAAGATTCGGGCGCCAAGAATGTAGTATTAAAACCAACCGAACAGAAAAAATAATCAGTGTAGAATCCTAAAATCACCCATTGGATTTACTGTAAAAACTGGCATGTGGGGCCTGACTTCCAAGGCCAACAGAGAACAGATGTATCAAAGTCTGGATTATATTACACTAATCTCTTTAGGGTCTTTATCTAATCTCTTTTTGGTCATTGCTAAGTGCCAGGGATGTGATTGCCACTATATAAATATCAGAGATTATCTAAACTTTTCAGGAGAAATCCCTCTAATAGATACCAAAACCAGTCAAGACGTTTTGTGCTCTTGGTCTTTCTTTGGCAGAAACAGAAACAAAGGCAAATCAAATCTTTCCTAGGAAAAAGACCTGTAATCCATCAACTTCCAAAAATTTTCATTTTCATTTGACACTAGATTTTTTAAAATCAAAGAGCAGTAGAGATATTTAGTACATTAGCTCCTGAGTTAAACAATCATGTGAATTAACCCTAAACTACAGGCCTGGTCTAAAATGTTAAGTAAGCTTGCCATAAAAATCATAATGGTCTACTTTCTAAAACTTTCTGTCTTTAGGCAGTGGAATTAAGTACCTCAAGGCTTTGGAGTCCAACACACATGGTCTGAAGATCATTTCTACCATGTGACAGTGGTAAGACCCTTCCCCAGTTTTTAATAACTGAGCTTGGAGCATTCCTTCATCTATAAAGTACAGAAAATATAAATTTTACAGGGTTGTTGTGAAAACTTGAGAAGTCCTCTTGTATAACATGCTTGACACAGACCCCAGCACCCAGTAAACTCTCAATAAGGAGCAGATGTTTCGTTCCCATTTCTTGTGACCAGGAACATGTAAAGACTGATAAAAAGTATAGAAAATGGCCTTTTGACAAAGAAAGGGGAACAGGGGACAATTGTGAAGAATCAGATATGTTACAGGAATAAAGGAGCAGTTTATTTTTAGACAGTTTCTTTACCACTCTGGGTTCCAACTTCTCGATTTCTCCTTTGTAAGGCATCAGTGGTTGTAGAAGTATGAATGTTTTGATTCTCTCATGATAAAATGTGGTAATTCTCTCTGAATGTGCCACCTCTTTATCTTGATGTCTAACAAAATTCATTTAAATAGTAGTCAAGGAATATTTGACCAACTTCATTTGATAAACACTGCACTATATTTAGTGCTACATCTTTGTTCATCAATGATTAGGTTTTTGGTTTCTTGAAATTTGTGTGTTTAATTGTCTTTTCTCCTTTAGATAAGTCAGACTGAATTAATGCATTGGATCCCTCAGTCAGAAGGAAAAAAGACAAACACCATATGATTTCACTCTTATGTATATGTAGAAAATAAACAAACCAATGAAAAGCAAAGAAAAACAATCATTGGGACAATAGTACCAATTAGTGGTTATCAAAAGGGGAAAGAGGGTAGGAAGGTCAAGACAAAGGGAACTATTGTATAGTAAACTTAATGGTATCTATACAGGTGTGGATTTCTAATCATGCACACTCAAAATGTACAAGCTGTTGTAATGAAATGCTATTTCAATAAAAAGAAATTAAACTGAATCTAAGCATAATGTACAGCTACTTTCTAAGAAGGGAAATAGTAGACGGCATCCCCCCAAATTCTTCTCATCCAAGGAATAATTTTACAAAGTATTATTGCTCCTGTGAACAACAGTTTGAGAAATGAGCACCTATTATGTCTGCTATTTGTCTTATATTTTGATGAAACAAAAAATGGTTCAGGCCAGGGCTAGAGTTGGTTTCCTAGGACTCCTTTATAGGTTGCTTTGGGTAACTTAACATTTTAAATTATACTTATATGAACACTAATAAAAATAAATGAGAATGAAAAATTACATAAAGCTTATTATATTCCAGTCCTCATGCCAATGTTTTATATATATTAACATTTTTAGATACTCCATTCATGAAATATTTATAGGAATATTTATATGCTTAAAAAAATACATCTTGAGACCTCCCTGGTGGCATAGCGGGTTGAGTGCAGCACTGTGAAGCTGTCCGCAGCCTCTGCAGCGCAGGTTCAATTCCCAGCTGGCCAGGGAGATTCCCACATGGCACAGCAGACCTCTCCTGTCTCACCCGCTGCTCCCCTCAGTAGTGCTTTTGATCTGTGTGCCTGTTCTTCTCCCCACTCTGTCTCTGGTGAATCCTCTCACCCTCCCGCACCTCTGGCCTGTACCTCAGCTATTATATAAATAAAAAATAAATCTTTTTTTAAAAAAGGAATGAATTAAAAAAAATACATCTCAACTATAGAGTATCAGAGATGAGGTTCATCTATAGTAGTTCAATGACCCTGTTCTTTAGAAACTCACATGCTGGTAAATGGTTGAGTTGTGACTTAGATATAAAACTCTCAGCCCCTTGGGCTGTTGTCCTTTGTGATTCCCAGTTAGATTCTATGACACCCTCTGAGTTTTTTTCCAGAAATCTAAATATTTAAAATAGCGGGAGGAGGTCACTTTGCTTAGCTATACTTTTCTACCGTGTTGAGGTCTTCTAAAATTCCACACTGTAATTTATTATCTTTCCAAATTAATGACTTCAAAATAACTCCCACAAATCCAAACAGAATTCAGCTGTTCAAAATTTTCCCCTACTGACAATATCCCATAAAGAACTTGATTTAACACAGTGACCTTAGAAATGTTACGTTTTCCAATCTAAATTTGAAAGGGAAATGACAGAGCAAAGAGGCTTTGCAAACATGTTTTGTTTTCTTTATTGCTCCTTTAAACTTGACTCCTGGCTCCTTGAAGAAGAAAAAAAAGTATATTGCTAGAAATTAAAGTTCTAAAGTGACCAAATGGCAGAACACGGTTTCTTACCTCTTTGACTCTGTTCTGGAGTGATTGCCAAGGCAAGATGTGATTTTCATCTCTGGGTAAACGATGATCTTGATTTTCCTGCAGCAACTGTCAACAAGAAAGCCAACAAGGGCCCAATGTTACGGGAAGGGGCAGGAGTCCATGCAGAACTGAGCTGAGTTAGTTGCTCCATTTTATCCAGAGGATTATATCACCTTCTGCCACCTACTTTCCTTTACTCTCACCATTGGCCAGATTGAACCAGTGACCCATAAGTCATAACTACCAAGCTTAGCATTACCAAACAGTAAGTAGAATCACATGAACTGGTTTCCACCTCTTAGGCCATGCACTGCCAGTGATGCTTCTCACATTTGACTGATTTTGCCTCCCACTTATGGGTTTAGTCTCAGCTTTCACTATTTCGTCCCTCTTAAAAGTGGGATCTTCTTCTGGAAACCATCATGGTGGATGATTAGATGTTCACATTCTAACACATTATATGTATTTACAATCTATTAACTTCCTTCCATCTTTTGTAAGTTGTTTATGTGAAAAAGAGAGAAGAAACAGGTTTCTTGGAGATGTTTAATCTTAAAGAGCTATATAACAGTAAAATGTAGTAAAATAATACAGTATGTATAGTAAAGTATATAGCATTAGCAGCAATATCACTAATGGTATTATTCATATTCTTTGTTAATTTTATTAATGTTCTTACCATTGATATTATCAGTATTGCAAATAAAATGGCTCATAAAGGTACAAAAGATTTGCTTCCCTTTTACTTTAGCATTAATTCATTGTGTGTTTATAAAATTTAATTTTTAATAATGACTGCATTTAACTACCAGTTCTCAAAATTCCTGAAAATTTAACAAGGGGCTCTTGCAATTTGTGCTGAGCTAACTCCGGCACACTGTTAGCTTCATAAAGAAATGGAAACCATCACTGTCACCTGCATACACCTTGCTTTGAGAGATGGCTGACCCTGGAAGTGAGCAGTGGTGAAGAGCAAAGGCTCAGAAACCTATACATACATCTATGCATATATGCACACACACTGGCATGTGGTGGCAATGTTAACAGTCATTATCTCAGGCCTAATCATATTCAATTAGGGCAATTGGGTCTTTGGGGAGAATCTGTTGAAAGTTGTGTGTTTTATCTTTATCTGCTGATAGCTGTCTTTTGTGGTTTTAAAACTTTTTTTAAAGATTTATTTATTTATACAAGAACTGGGGTACAGGCCAGATATGTGGGAGGGTGAGAGAATTCACCAGAGACAGAGCGAGGAACAGAATAGGCAGACTGACTGAAATACACTGCTGAGGGGAGCAGCGGGTGAGACAGGAAAGGTCTGCCATGCCATGTGAGCATCTCCCTGGCAGGCCAGGATCGAACCTGCACTGCAGAGGCTGTGGACAGCTTCACAATGCTACGCTCAACTGCCTATGCCCCTGGGAGACCCTTTAAAACAATTCTTACTTCTCCTGTGGTACCTTAATATATACTGTTAAGTGTAGTTAAGTTTAAAACATTATCCAATTATTAATGATCCCAGTTATCATATTTTTGTGTTTATTCACTGCACTTACTATGAATCATTTTAATCTTTAAAATATCATTCCGAGTTCAGTTCATATGGCCTTCTGATCTCATGTTTAGTAATAAACAAGGGGTCATATGATATAAAATGAATTCTTTCAGAATGCTCCAGTTCTTTCTCGTATTGTTCCTCAAAGGAATGGAGTGAGCTGATACAAAAGGTCAGATAGGAAATGAGAATGACCTCATCCCCTCTCTCAGCATTGGCCGCCATTCCCTTAAGGAATAATAAACCCAGTTTAAAAAATAAACTTAATAAACCCAGGCTTTTCCCTTCAATGATACCACAAAATGGTGCTAACTTTTGAAAACAGATCCAGAATAAATGTTGTTCATACCTGAAGACAGAGAAGCCAAAGTAGTTCTGGCTGTATTGTGTGGTGTCCAGAAATCTAATTTTAAAGTCTGATTTCTGGAACGTCTGACCCTGAGTTCAAATCCAGGGTGGAGATCTCCACCCAATCAGACACTGTGATTACATTCATGGAAATAGACACCCTAGGGGCAGTCTCAGAGAGATAAATAAAATGACTATAGAAAAGACACACCCCTCTGCATATGTAAGTGAGTGAACATTGAGAAGTGTGTGTGTGTGTGTGTGTGTGTGTGTGTGAGCGTGTGTAAAACAGACATAAAATTTCAACAATCCTGGTCATCAAAAGTGCCAATTAGAAAAATAAGAACATTGGGCCTCCCCAGTGGCACAGCGGTTGAGCGCTGGGTTGCGAAGCTGCCTGCAGCCTCCGTGGTGCCGTTTCGATCCCCGGCTGCTCCCCGGCCACCAGAGGAGGGTCCCATATGGCGCGCAGACCTCTCCTGCTGCCCGCTGCTCCCCTCTGCAGTGTACTTCTGTCCTTCTGCCTGCTCTGCTCCTCGCTCTGGCTCTGGTGAATTCTCTCACCCTCCCGTGCTTCTGACTGTACCCAGTGCTTGTATAAATAAATAAATAAATCTTTAAAAAAAGAAAATAAGAACATTTCATTTTGCATATCAAACTTGAAAGATAAATCAACCCCTATGCTCTTAAAACTACTCATAGGTATTGTTCTTAAATATTGCATATAAGAAAGTAAACTTTGCCATTTTTTAAAATCTAGCTGGACATAGGAATCAAATGCCTCAAAATAAATATAACACACCAAAAAGTGGAGGCATGTTTACCAGCATATGCTCACTGCCAGCTTTATTAAAAGTAAATAGAGTGGATATGGAAGCAAACAGTGTGGACACATAATTCACCTGTGGGTTGGAGAAAAGTGGTCATATTGGTGATCATTTTAAATATTGAGTTGATAGAGCTAGGGTCAAGAGTAGAAAGAGAAAAGAGGAATCAATAATGTCTCCAAACATGCAGAGAAAAGAGAGAAAGAGGATGAATTAACATGGCCATATTATAAATTCAGTTGAATATAAATAATGAATTGAAAAAAAGTAAGATTGAATACAAAAAAGTCTAGCTGGGATTCTTTTGTAATAACCCAAGCTGAGATGACTGTGGTCTAAACAATAGTGTATGAATCATGATTTAAAAAGAAATATTTAAATGATAGACTCATGAGGACTTGGTAATTGATTGTAGGCCTTGAAGAAGGGAGAAAAGCAGAATAATGAAGACTGTGAGGGTTGTGGCATAAGCCACTGAAACTGATGGATGATAATTACTAAAATTCAGAACACAGATGAGGATGTAGTTTGAGGAGGTTAAGAGCATGAGTTCAGTTTTGGGAATATTGAGTTATGAGATTCTTATCAGCTATCCAAATGAAGATAATTAATATGCAATTGAATATTAAGGCCTGATGCTCGGGAGAGATATCTGAAAGCGAAACATGTTTAGAAACACAAACATGATTGAAGTCAAAGGAATCTATGAATTAAGCCAAGGTGAATATGTGCATTAAGAAGAGGGCCTAGGACAGAACACTGAGAACATCAAGGAGAGAGGTCATATCAAAAAGGTAATCAGGATGTTGAGAAGCGAGCAGCTGGACTGATGCAAATCCTCCATCAGTTGATTCAGGTGCACTTTTGGATGGGTTTAATTACAATAAAGTGAATTCTCTAAGTTGTTTTGGGAGATGCCAAATGCACTCGATAATCTCCATTATCTACTTCTAGTTGTGCTTGAAAGCAAAGCTATTCTCATCTGTTCCATAATAGTTTGACAAAATTAAATCACTTTATTTCTTTGGATATTTTCTGATGATACAGCCTGGGGAGGGAAACAGATTAGTTAATTAAGAATCTTACTGTGGGCATTTGTTAAATAGCACATTGCCTCAAATCATGTTTCTGGACTTTTGGGTAGGAAACAAAGGAAGATAAATGGTGATTTGTTCGTACTGGGGATGAGATATCTGGTATTTTCTAACTGAAAGTATTTAATTTTGAAGTGAGTGAACAATGTGGAGTTTACTCTGACAGAATAAATATGTTCAGTCACTGGAGACTGACAAAGATTAGTAAGCAAAACAAAACATACACATAGATTCCCACCCATAAATATTAAGGAACACAGTGCTTCTCAAAGAAAAAAAAAATGCTCAGTGGCTATTTGTTCTTCTTCAAATAATAAATATTAATGCAATGTGACTGAAGTAAATTACACTAGTTAGTTTTCCAAAGATGGCGTGGGAATACATAGTAAAATGGAGAGTAAAGCCAGCTGTTTCCCCAGGATAGAAATATCCCAAAATGCTTCTACTTTTACACAGGAAGATTTTGCAGGCAAGTTCATTTTATGATTACCATTGAAATTTCACAGATACTGAAATAGTTCCAAAATTGACAGTAAGATTTCAAAGAAGAACATTTATATTTTTTATTATATTTAAAAGCTGCCATTCTTCAAAATATTGGTGGATAATCTAGAAAAGGAAGATAGTCACTTTTCTTTTGCTTGTGAGAAGAATTTTCCACAGAAAATCTCAAAGTGTTTTACACAAATCAAGTCATGATCCAGTCCCTTTAATAATTTGAAAGAAGATTAATGAGATTCTACATATGGTAACATGGAGTTTGTAAAAACCTTGGATGAAGTGAATGAGACATGACATAGCTGCCAGTAAGTTTTCATATGAGCCAAGAATAGCAAAAAAAGATTTCTGCTTTACTGTTTTAACCAACACACATACACACACACACACACACACACATGCACACTCATAGATATTAAACCCTTAAAATGAACAGATTAAAACATGGCAATGTCCATGTGTGAACTTGAACAAATGTCTTCATTTTGAGGGTCTTGGTGACCTCAAGACCTCATTTGGGTTAAATTGTTTTCTAAGATTCCTTCTAAATCTGTTATTTCACTGCTCTGTGGACCTTATTCTGGAAAAGGGGTCTTGCCTGGACCTATGAATTATTGAAAATATCTGTGGAAATAGGACATTGCTGTGTCTTTTCATTTTTTCCATAGCAGTATTTACTGAACTTTAACTTATCCTTGGCCCTCAAAACTAGCACTTGTTTTTTAAAAATTGCTATTCCTCAAATTCTTTTCCAACAAATGCTACAAATAAATCTTTATGATATTCTTTAGATCGTTGCATAATTAGCTTTATTCTTCCTTCTTTTCTCCTAGAATAAAGAACATAGCTAAATGAAAGCAGAGCGGCTAATAATGTAACTTCTGGAATAATACTAAGAATTAAATATAGCTCTGAAATTTAGCTCATATGTCTCTGGACAAATCAATCCTTTCAAGTTCCTGTTTCCTCATCTCTGAAATGGGGAAGATACTATGCTACAACTAATAAACAGTTTGTGGGGGAATAAGTGAATTTAAAAAATTAGCACAATACATAGTAAATAACTTTGCTTTTCCTTTTTTCCTTCTCTTTGCTTTTCATGGCGGGCCATTTGGATTCCATTTTATGCCATCCTATGTATCACAGGGTGGGCGTGTAAGGTATTACATTTCTAGAACCTGTGGTCTTCTGCCTTTTGGCTTAAATTCCTTTAATGAGAGGTATTTGCATGAGATTTTGAATGTAGAAAATAAATAGAAACTAATATAACTCCATCCCCAGGGGTTCAAGCCCTAGTGTTACAGAAATAGGTCTTTGCAGTGACTTTGATGAGCTCCTTTGAGAACTACCATTCTGGCCCCACAGGTAGCTCAATCTTTGACAGTGGTTTCCAGCATCATCTTCAATATCTTAAATTTCTGAAAGAAAAGTTTCTACTTAGATTTCACCTTTTCGTCTTTCAATGGTCTTTAAGCACTTCATTCCCTCAATGAAATGGCCTCCAGCAGTCGAGGTTTCTGTTTTCCTCTCTAATCCCCGGTGGGTGTATTTTCCTTTCTTTTGTTGAATTCTATCATAGATTGCTGAGTAAGAAAGGGATGAAGGAAAATGATAGTAATAATAACTGTTGATGTTTACATCTTTACTTAAATGACATCCTCAAGTGAGCAATCCCAGACTTATCCATCTAAAATTTTGACTGTCCGCCCCCATTTCTCTCTCTTTGAAAATCTCCTTAGTATGTCTTCACTACTTTACACAATAGTCCCTTACTTGTTTATATTGTATTCTTTCTGAAAAATTATTAAGCTCATGAAGATGGATATTTGACCATTTATTTTTTAGTTGGATCTTCAGCTCTTCGAAAAGTACCTGGCATGAAATAGGTGCTCAATAAACACAATCTGAGTTAATAATGAATTGAGTACTTATTATTTGCCGGGTTTCATCTAAGCAATTAGAACATAATCTTATTGAGTCCTTTTAAAAGAAGATTGTCTGATGATTCTTTTGCCCAATTTGCCGGAGCCAATTCTCTGATGCAAGGTAGTAGAACAAAGATTTGCACTCAGACTGACTCCCAGCCTATGTGGTTTACCATGGCAGCACACCAAATACCTGTACTTTTTCTCTCTTTTTTTTAATACCTTTTATTTTATTTTATTATTTTTTCTAAGATTTATTTATTTATTTATACAAGCACTGGGTACAGTCAGAAGCGCGGGAGGGTGAGAGAATTCACCAGAGCCAGAGCGGGGAGCAGAGCAGGCAGAAGGACCGAAGTACACTGCTGAGGGGAGCAGTGGGCGGCAGGAGAGGTCTGCGCGCCATGTGGGACCCTCCTTCGGTGGCCAGGGAGCAGCTGGGAATCGAACCAGTGCTGCAGAGGCTGTGGGCAGCTTCGCAACCCAGCGCTCAACCACTGCGCCACCGGGGAGGCCCTACCTGTACTTTTTCTGCTGTTGACCTAGACATTTGATACTGTCTTGAAATCTTATAAGCATTTTATGTGCTGTGTTTATCTATTCCGTTTATAGTATGAGAAAACTGAGTCCTATGGAATTGAAGTAATTTTTACCAGTTGATACAGCAACTTCGTGACAAGCTCAAATCCTTATGCAGGTGTGTGTGACACCAAGGTCTCAGGACTTTGCATCTTATCAAACTAGGGAACATTTTCAAAGATTGTTTGGTACTTTGTTCTTGAATTCAGATACTTTTCTATTTATAGAAAAGTTATGCTATATATACTGCCCATAGGAAAATGAGATAAATAGCTTCAAATCTGCATATATTTTTATTAGAGCAGACACATTTTATTAGAAGGGAGATCTTCTTGTCAGATGTTAATGTAATCTTGGTTATAGCATATTATTTTCATTAAGCAATAACTGTTTCCAGGGTGTGAGCCTATTTAGCTTATAATAGGACAGTGTAAATACCATGCCCCTTTTTCCAAAGCTCAGCAAAAGCAAAACAGCTGTCTAATATTAGGCATTTTTATAGGATGAATGAACAGCTCATATTATTATGGAAAGGCCAATTTTATTAAAACACACTTATAAAAGCATGTTGAGGCCTGCCTGTTCTCCTTTCTATTGTTAGGCAAAAAAAAAAAAAAAAAAAAAAAAAACACATGAAGACCCCTTGGAACAGCTCTGGTTATGGATGTTTCTTTGGGAGGGACACTGCCTCCAGTAATCAAAAACTTAGGCAGAAGGGTATAGCCAAAAGGAAGGATAACATGCATGAAATAAACGTTGCCATTTCCATTAATGGTGGTGGGGGAACTTACTGTGCACAATAGAAGCTGCAGATGCATTTCTTCATTGACTGTAGTCACTCATTGACGTGCAAGAGGAGGGGGCAATTCAGAAATGAGCTGTCCCTTCTTTCTACTGCCCATCCCCCTCTTAAACACCCACAGTTTTTGCACCACAATCATTAGAGTATGCGGACTTTACTCTTCTGGGTAAGAAAATGATTCTTTTCTTCATTAAATGTACATATACCACATTCCTCACTTTTGCAGGCTTCATCTAATGCTGTAGTCTTTTAGGCCATCTGGTGTGATGTTTACTGCTGTCATTCTGCTTAACAATTATTTCATTTGCAGAGATAAAAGAATGTTGGTATATAAGAAAGCATTTTTTTTTTCCCTCTGTGTAATAACACTATTGTTGGATGTGGTCATGATTTTGAGAGTTTTTATGTAATGGAAAATTGAAGTCATGAGGAATATGAAATATATAGTTTAATATATGCATGTGGAGAAAGAACCCAAGACGGAGAATCAAGAGAAGTAAATCCTGCCCTTGGTTATTTCAGAAATTGAGAGTATAACCTCAGCTAATTCACTTAACACTTCTAGTCTTTAGAGTCTTCTATAAAAAAATGGAGATTCTCTAATCCTAAATGTGTGTGTATATATATAATAAATGTTTTATATATATACAAATGTATATTATGTATTATATATATTATATATAAATATTTTATATTTTTTGTATATATATTTTATACACACACATATATATTCCTAAATGTGTGCATATATGTATGGCCATGATAAATATATATATATATATATATATATATATATATATATGGCTTTTTTTAATCTGAACACAAAATAAAACACACATCCAGAGAGGGGAAGAAGTTAAGGTCAAATTTTAGAGTTTATTTAACACATCAAATGTTTATATGTCACCAGACAGTTTCTTTTTCATCCATGCCAGATCAATTATGACCAGATGAAATCAAGGATAGGATAGTTTATCAAGTTAGTAAATGACAACAACAATAATAATAATATAATAATAAAAATCTGAGCTTAACATTGAGGACAGTTAAGTAAAATCAGATGAGTTTAAGGTTTTGTAGATTGTGTATCCTCATTCTAATTATAAGTACAGACCTGTTTCATGATATATGTCCCAT
Source organism: Talpa occidentalis (assembly GCF_014898055.3). Taxonomy (NCBI): domain Eukaryota; kingdom Metazoa; phylum Chordata; class Mammalia; order Eulipotyphla; family Talpidae; genus Talpa; species Talpa occidentalis. Next base: position 16,097,061 of record NW_026555331.1, on the reverse strand, counting down.
ATATCTGTCTGCGTGTGAGAATTGAGAACCAGGGTCTTTATTTGTTCTTGTAAAGGATTAGCCATCATCATAATAGAACACAATTTAGCAGAAGGAGACTAAGTGGTAAATAAGATATTCCCCACTGGAGGGTTTGTTAAGTCAGATTTTGGGGGATCCTGGTGTTCTATTGAATTTCTTAAAACTGGTAAAGCCAATCAACTCAATTGTAGTTATAGGAGAAAATGGTTTGGTAAAGGTGTCCACGTGATAGTTTTGAGATACAAAAGATGTTTCTATCTCTGAAAAGATGAGCTGTGATTTGTCTGTTCCTTAAGTGTTTCTGCTACATTCAACAGGTGTGGTGAGACTGAGCTCAAAAAATACAGTTACAAGAATAAAGAGCAATGAAAACAAACACTGTATGTAGTAATGTATTATCCTTTTTTTTTTTTTTAATAAATTGACCATTTTGAATTTGTCAAAGCTTGGAACAAGTAGATGGCATGTAATGTTCAAATGCCTTCTCATGCTTTGGCATTAAAATCTTCACAGTTCCCAGTTGATGATAATCATGGAGTATGTTTGCATAATTTAGACTTTGGTAAAATACTTACTTTGGAGGGAAACTTTGGGTGGTTTCCCAGGTTTGACTTTTTTTAAAATCACTAAAATGTGTTTTTTGACTTGATGCTAATTAACTTGTGCTCTTATGCTACAATTAAATGTGTACAGCTTGGCAATTATTTTCCTTCTCTTTAAAAAAACTTTTCTGTTTGTTTAGCTCAAAGGAAAACCAATCCGCATTGCAACAGGGCTTTTAAAGACATGGACGTGATTTGGTGGTGAGATGGATTCAGCATTATTCTCATGACCTCTTCCACTTCCATCTCCATGGTTCTTGTATAAATAAAATAAATCTTTTTAAAAAAATAATTAATAAAATTTAGTGACATCACACATTAGTAGAAAAATACTATAATCCTTATAAAGCAGTGAATTGCAGTCATTTTTAGATATGCATATTTAGGTAATTTGAGAAAGTTTATGATAAACTCAAAATGAAATCTAGAAATACATGTTATTTGAATGATTTGAAGAGCTCTATAACTTTATCTGCATTTGATGTATTTTATATTTGGGTTTTGCTTTGCTTATGTCAAAATATGCCTAAGAATTAACTTAAGAAAATAGTTAGACGCAGTAGAGTGTTCTTTGTCTTTGTAGTTTATAGTGGAATATAGTGGTAAGTGGGAGAGAAAACCTCCAATAGAAACTCTTCAGTGGGATAAGCATCATATTTTTTTTAATATTATTTATTTATTTATTTTAAAATAAATTTTATTTTTATATTCCCCATACAATTGCAATCCCCTTATTTTGACCCCAATCTCTCCCCTCCCCACCCCCCACCATTTCTTTTGTTTTTATTGTTCCAGTGCTACCTTTAATTTTCATCCATACAATGAACTCACCACTGACAACATCTGAATTCTTTATTGACATGTAGCCATCCTTAGTCTACATGAGGGCACCTGAGGGATGAACTTTGGAAAGGCCATAATCTCTCAGAATAGTTTATGAAGTTTGAAACATGAGCATTGTTAGGGGAGAAATGGCCCATGGTTTTTGTAAACCCCAAAAACATAACTTGAAAAAAGTTAACTCTTGTTTAAGTAGAAAGTTAGCCACCCAATGCAGGGTTCCCAAATTTTGTATGTTGAATTGTTTCTGGGTTCCTCACCTTACAAGTCATTTAGAGTATATCTGGTAGAAGGATCTGCTGATTTTCCTGAGTGTGAAGGCAAAGAATATCAGCTACATGAAATGAGGAGGTATACACTGCCATCTGCCCTGCTCTATGACTTTTCCCATCTCTTTTATTGTAGGAAACACCCAGCAATCAAAGAAAGTAGAGAAAGAATCAATTATTTCTAGAACCAAACTCTCTCCCTTTCAGTGTGTCCACTGAAATGGACTTTTCTGTGCTCCCTCCCTAAGGGAAAGCAGAAATGCTCTTCTGGTTTATCAGACATGCTCAAGTCATGAACAGGTCATGCTCCCCTTAATTATCAAAATGTCAAGGGCTCTTGACCTGACTGGTCAAGCTCGAATTAGAAAGACATCCTTGACCTACTCTTACTTCAAGTCATGGTAGCCTTAACCTTGCTTTATTGGAAGATATTTTTTTTTCTGTATGCACCAAGGATTCTGACAGGGAATTGATTCTTGTAAACACATAAATGGACTCAGGTTCTCATCCAGGTCACTTCCAATTTTTGAACTGATGCTGTGTATGTGTATAATTTAAGATATATCAAGACAAGCACACATCGTAGTTGGTTCTCCAGGTCTACCTTATTAATAGACTGAGTCCAACAGACCCTTTTCTGTTCTGGTCTTTCACATAAACATCTTACTTTTTCCACAATGTTTTTCTGGAGCAATTTTCCTACTATATACATGCTCTTCTGGGTTTATGCTTGCACTAAATAATAGAACTCAAATTTTATCTCTCTACCTCCTGGATGGCATTTTTATCATTGAGAAAAATAGGACAGGAGTAGTAATTTGTTCAGCAACCTTATCTGTCCATTAGGTGAAATCTTTAATGACTGATGCACAGTGCTGAGAGCATTGACAAATGTGCAAATCAGGAAGGCACAGAATTGGATCCTGGCCTCCATCCTCTAAGAGCAGAAACTGCAGCTGTTTCATTACTTGCACCTGGATCAGTAGCTGCTGCTTTGGTAATGAATATACTAGAATATACTGGATGTCAGAAATGGGACATTTCTTGGTAAAAAAATGTGAATTGTTGACGAGAATGAGTAAATGTTAAAAATGGGTCTTTATTAGAGAAATTAAAATATTCGACATACGTGTATTCACTAAAATATTTAGAAGAGTCTTCCCACACATGCATGAATAATAAAAATTCAGGGAGGGTTTGTGGTCTACACCCTTGGAAAAGATGTCCTAATCTAAAGCCCCAGAGACTCCTAAGTCCAGCCTTGGATTCTGAAGGATTCTGTGTGTTTGATTCAGCTATAATGGTGACAGAATCCTACTTCTGGAATGTTGTTGCATCTACTTCTACAATGTTGTTGTATCTGTATTAGATGAACTTGCAATTTGTGATAACAATATCTAAAAGGACAGTGAGCTGAGACATCCTCGAGTCAACAGAACAGTTTGCATGTACAGCTTTGTTTTTGCTGTTTAAGCATTGTTTTGTGTGGGTTTTATTTGTATGTGTAGCAGAATTTAGACTGAGATCTCATTTCATGTTGGCTGATAGTGAGGTTAAAGGCAGAGTAATTTCCTCTGACTCACCTCAAATTCATTCATCATTGGTCAGTAGGAAAACCGAAGTTATTCATAACCAAGTTGGCCGATGTCCATTTTTTATCATCTCTTACTGCTTGCGAATTCTTTGATTGCAGAATATTTATATAACCCCCAAATAGTATTATTTAACTTTGACCCTCATTGAATCATTCGTGTCTGTGATTTTTCTGAATGAACTTGTTTTGGTGCCAAGTGAACTTCCAGAATCAGCCGACAGCTTCTTTGAAGCATTCACTAGATGTTCTTTTTTCCAGAATTAAAAAAAAAAAAAAAAATGCAACCTACTTTGCTATTTTATTGGTTAAATAAGATATTTATGCATAAAAATAAAAATATGAGGAAGTGTATGAGTGAAAAAAAATGATAAGAAAATTAATACAATAATGATTCAAAGAGAGAATGAGATCTGTCCTTTCGTAACTTAGGAAGATATGAGTATTGATGCAAGTCCACCGTATGCTTGAGCTTAATATACAGGGCAGGAAATCGTTCTAGCCAGACTTTGGAGAAAAAAGTATGGATTAGGTTGAATTTATAAATTATTATGAAACACAGACTAAAGAGCTCAGATTCTAAAGTCTTTTATTATTATTATTATTATTTTCTTTCCAATACATCTCTCTCATTGTGGTTGGGAGGCAGCCTAAAACTTTGAAAGTGTAGCAAACTGCTTCAGAAAAATGTTACAGGAAGGATATTATGCTTTTTTGAGATATAGTAGATGGGGAAGATGAGTCTTCACACTGCAAGAGTTGGCAAGAAGCTACTCTTTCTCCCTTTTTATGGGGACCTGCTAAGAAATAACTTCTGATCATTTTCCCAGAATAAAGCACAGGGTAAAATTTTAAAATTAACCTGGTCAGTGTTTTCCCAAGATAGGAACCTAACGTTGAAGCTAATGAAGGGTCAAAGGGTAGAACCTTAAAGCATCCTCCCCTGAAGACATTGAACTTCCAAATGTTTGTGAAGTTCTCCTATACCTCCTCCTTGTAAGTCATCTTCTCCTTTCACCTCTACCTAATCTCCGTCTTCCTATCTCATTAATCAGCAAAGTCTGATTCTGCTGTTAGTAGATGGGGCCAGGCTGTAAATCCATCAAGAGTGCCATCAAACACACAAAGAAAAAGCAATTGCTTTGTTTTTCTATAGCACTTTGATCACCACCGTAAGTTCCCATCTTACTGAATACATGACTTGGAGAGATACATTATATTATAGGTAGACTTCTTCTAGGTTACCTTCTTCCAGATATTCTCATTCTGATTAAGAGCAATCATAAGCTACTTTTTCAGTGTAAGTCTATCTTGATGATTGCATGAGGCATTTATACCAAAAAACAACAACAACAACAACAAAACACCCCAAAACATACATACCATATGGGGCACAAAAAAATAAAGCTTTGATATTTGGAAACATATGGTTATTTCAAAGAAATAAATTATCTGGGCACATACCCTTGTGTGCTAATGGCAAACCTGTTGTTAGGCTTAAAAGGGTTTTGTTTTCGTTGAGGTGACATTATTTTTATTGAAGTAACACTGAAAAGAAAAGCAACATTTTAAAAAGCACAAATAGAAAGGGATTTAAAAAGTCAAAAATGGGCCTCCCTGGTGGTGCAAGAGGTTAAGACACAACCTATGAAGCAGTCCACAGCCTCCGCAGCACGAGTTCGATACCCTCGGCTAGCCAGGGAGCAACCCACATGGCGCAGCAGACCTCCCCTGACTTGCCTGCTGCTCCCCTCAGCAGTGTACTTTGGCCAATCTGCCTGTTCTGTTCCCCACTCTGTCTCTGGTGAATCCTCTCCCCACTCCACACACCTCTGGCCTGTACTCCAGCTCTTGTATACATAAATAAATAAATCTTTAAAAATAAATAAATAAAAAGTCAAAGGCACCAATAATCTATAATTGCTTAGGGGAATAAAATCTCAATAATTACATTAGGTTCCACTTAATGTCACCAGAAACATAAATTACCTGGTAGAATTTTAGTGTATTCTACTTGGTTTTGACACAGTTGTGCATTGATTCATGCAACAATGACTTTTTTTTGATCACCTGCTACACCAGTATATTATGGTGTAGTGACATTAGTCACTGGTGACATTATGATGTAGGAAGCATGCCCTTTATCCTCGAAGGAATTCCAGCAGTGGAAGGAGGACCTGCGATAATTACCGAGATAATAAGGAATATGGAGTTACGGACTAATGTCACTTAGTGGCTCTGTTTACTTGGTGAATTCAAAACAGTCCTTGCAGGGCTCACATTCTCAGGCATGCTCAAAGTCCTTTCTAGCTGACAAATGCAGAGATGAAAGGCAGTCTTAACAGAGGATTACACTTCCCAAGGATATAGGGAGCTGTAAGTAGTCTTGTAATTACCAAGAAGTTATGAGTGAGGATTTTGTGTCTGGAAAAGAAGCCATATAAAGTGTTTCTGTATTTTTCCTGTAAGCAATAGTCAAAAACAAATTTTGAGCAGGGAGGCAATGTAGGTATGTTTTTGAAAGATCGCTCAGACAGTTGAGCACTTCCTTGGTTCTCCAACAGCAGCGTGTGTGTGAATCACCTCAAAGGTTGGTGGAAACACTCGTTTTAACTGTTAAAATGCCACTTATTTTCCTCTAGCCTCTGCTTCCTCATCTGTAAAAGGTGAACCTTCTCAAACTTAGTGGAGCCATGAGATCCTATATATACAATGCAGATACAAAGGAGGCAGAGAAATTAGGTCTTATTGACCTTAATTATTGACCTTAATTGTGTGTGTGTGTGTGTGTGTGCATGTGTGACAGTTTGTGGGGAGGGGCACATGTGAGAGTGAATGTGTGTGAATGTTGTGTGAGTGTGCATGAGTGTGAGTGTAGAATGAGTGATTGGAGTCAGCAGAACTAGAGAAAGGGCCATGATTAACTGTTATTTCTTTCTTAGTAAATATTTTTACTCAACCTCCTCAATAACCCTAAAAATTGTATCTTTTTGCTATCAAAGATAGCAAAACTCAAAGTTTATGGTTCTTTTTCTAAAGAAGTACATGATTGGCATTCTTAGCAACTTGGAAAACATAAGGAAAAAAAAGGAAAAATATACCCACGTCACTTACAGCATGCGCACACACAGGTATACTTGTGCACATATATTTGCTTTTGTTTTTGACTTTTCTTTTTTGGTCATATTACTGCTATTAGGCTTCTGTTCTTACCAGATGAGGGAAAACAAAGACCAAGGTTAGAAATTTGATTTGTCCCCCATACTGCCCATGAATTTCCTCTATGTTTTCACTTGCTTCTTAGCTTTCTTGGGGGCTAACCTTGCTTTAACTATGAAGTCAGAGAATGATGTCACCCCACCCCCACAGGAACCCCTTGCACACTCTTACCCCATGCCTCTGCTCCCATCGGCCCAGGGATCTAGAGGAGTCTTTGTTCTTCTGGGTGGGTGGGCTCCTTGGAGGTCATTAAGCCTTAATGACCTTTGCTGCCAGCCACGAGCAGCTCTGCCTGCCTGTCAGGCTGGACACTTTCCCTCACTTCCCATCTGCAGAAGTCCTGGGCTGGGAGCTGCAGTGCAGGCTGCTCCTGGACTTGAAAGGGAAAGAATGACGAAAACCACTTGCACACGGGAGGCTCCGCGCTGAGAGGCAGTCCCTGCCAGGGAGACACCTCACACATATGTTTGTTGGGCATTTGATTTCATTTTCTCTTTTATAGTTATTTTTATTAAAAGTCACAAAAATCTGTTTTATGGCCTCTACTTCTGTCCATACATTTTTATCATATTTAATTTTTATTCTTTATTATTTTGTTAATGACGTACCACTCCTTTTCAGAAGTAGGCCCGGGAGTCACAGTCTGTGTGTGTCCTTAGTGGGGTCATTTTGACGCTGAAAAGGTCACGCATATCCCAAGTAACTCAGAGCAAACATCTCTCGGTTCTCTGAGGCAGCTGTGATGTGGTAGAAAGAACACGAGCACTGTCATTTTTCATTTTCTTTTTGTTAATAGTTGGGTTTTTTTCTGTTACACCCTTTAATTCATCTGCAATTTATTTAGTTTGCTAACATTGGTTGGCACTCTACGATTTGGGGGAATAGGTTCGCTTCTCAGATATACTCTGTCACACCACTTCCACCATCAAAGCCCATGGTCCTTTACCCTAGGCCACTGACCCCCCCACCCCCTTTGATCTTTGATCCCACCCTACCCCCCTTAGGACTGTAATTTTAAAAAGATGCTTGTGAGCCCTAAATCTGCCCAATGATTTAGCTGAGTGAGTTTGGGCACATAATTGAATCATCTCATTTCCTCCTCTGTTAGAAGAGCCCAGTCGAGCTTCCATCTCAGAGCGGACTCAATGGGGGAATGCGTGTAATTGTTTACTAGGTCAGGGCGCTGACCGAATCACGGGTGCTGTATCCGCATTATGCACTATGTGTTATGTATTATAGAGACCACGTCATCCATCCTCTACTCTCAAACTCATCTTGACTACCTAACCCCACTTTCCTCTCTTCTCTTAGAAACAGTGATAATCATATGACAGTGAAGATTCAACAAGAGAGTATATGTCAAAAGACCTTGTAAACTATAATATATAGCAAATTTTATGAGCATCACCACTTTAATATATTAAGGCATAATATGTTTACTTGTTTTCTATATTCTCATATGTCATTGATTTTATATAATGTATTAACTATATTAAACATTAAGGCAAATATTATTGTAATATATTAAATTATACATATTATTTTCCATTAATAGATAATATATGTATATTATATATTATCATTTGTTACATCTGGGGTATTTGTTACATCTGGGTTATTTATGCATGATTACTTATTGTTATTGTTATTTGATATTATAATAAACTAAGTGTTTTAGACAACCTGATCTTGGGATGATGCAAAAATAACTTTAAATTTGCTTTTTCCTTTTTAATGCTAATATTGTTGATGAGAGAGATATTCAGAAGGTGAGCATAATTGATCATATTTAGAAGCTATGCAAGGGAAATAACTTTACTCACCATGACAGACTTTAATGAACAAGGTGATTGGCAGAAGTACTTTGTTTTTGTGCAAAAAGCTTTTCGAAATGTAATGTTATACAAAAAAGTCACAAAGTCATGCATTTGGGGAAAGAAATGAACCAGCTCTCAAAACTTTTCAATTACATGGCTATGACTCTTGAATCTTCTTCAGCTTGGGGAACAGTGAAGTGAATTATCCACTTATCCTCATCATGTGTGAAGTGTGCATAACTTATGAACTTCATGTCGGAGCAATGAAGTTCTCTCTCCTTCCTAGATTGTCTACCCACCATTCAGACACAAGGTCAACAATTGATAACAGGAGACTCAGGTCCTTTGTTCAGAGAAAAATCTAGGCATTTGCTGATATTATTAACAAAAACAAGAGTATCTTTATTAAAACAACTAGCCTCTAACTTACAAGGTAGCAAAAATAATGTTAGTGTTTCTACCATTCCTCCATGTACAGAAGCAGAAGCAGACATCATCTGTGACATACTTCTTTGCTTCACTTTAATGTCAAATTTATCACCACGGCTGTCAATTTTTCTCTCTAGAAATTTCTATAACCCACCCTCTTTTTTCAATCTCTCCCACATCTGCCTCTTTGCTGGTCAGCAGTGTCCTGGGTGGATGTTCTCTTCTTATTCACACTGCTGTCCTTAGTGCTGGGATCTTTAGATGCCAAAAATGCGATCTGTCAACCCCAGCCTCCACCCCTTACCTCTGCTCTCCCCACACTTTTTAAAGACTACTCTCTGCCTTCAGTTTTCAAAGTCAAAATATTTCATTCAGTTTACAAGCTCCTAGATGGTCTGCACTTATTAACCTGTGCGTGTCATCTGCTTTTCTCTCTCACTCTGTCCTCATGAAAACCCTTATTTTCCTCAGTTGCTGCTAAGTACCAAGGTCTTATTCCTTGCTGCCATCTGGTCTTTGCACATGCTTCTCCCCCTGCCTGGAGTAATCCCTTCCCCACCTTTTACATCTGGCTGATTCAGCCTTAGCTTTCTCACCCATGTGTCACTTCCACAGAAAACTGTCCCTGAACATCCAAGAAAGGCAAGTTTCCTTACTAATGCACCCACATAACTAATCTTAATTGCCATGATCACTGCTAGATTTTGTTTTGTTAATTTCTGTTGCTTTTGGCAAGCATCAACTAGCAACTATAATATCCCTTCTCACCTTGTATCTCTAAGGAAACTAAAGTTCTATCAGGTCTACCTTGCACTCAAAATTGAGTTTAAAAATGAAGTATAAGGATTAAAATCCTTTCATTCGATTTCCTGTGACTGCTAATTATATCCATAATTACAGAAATATCATTACTGCATATTATTAATAAATCACTCTAATTATTATCATCATAAATTTTTTTTTCAAATTTCATAGATGAAGTGTTTTACTACTAAAATTAATTGCTTTTGTGTCACTTTCATAAATTTCCCTAACTGGAATTTTAATTTCAGTAACTTTCCCAGTGCAATGTAGTATTTTTTGAAGAAAGGCGTTCTTAACCAGAATGCCTCATCTATACATGAATAATTCCACGCTTACAGGATTATGATTGCAACCTGACACAAGAATGCACAGAAATGGGGACTACACCTGAGGGGGGGGGGGAGCAAACGTTGTTTAAAAAAGAACGATGTTTTAAAAAGATAATAAAATTTTAAAAATGCATAGAAAACACCTAAAATAGCATTTTCCACAGAGTAGATGCCTAATCCACTTTTGTTTCCTGCTTCAATCTGGAAAGTCCCCGGCTGGAAGTGAAAAGCATCCCTTCCCCCTCGGTTCATTGATGTGATCTCCGGCTACACTGGAGTAAAGCAGAGGATTTCTTTTAATTGCCCGCAGTCAATCAGAAACCTTTAGGATTGCAAAGAAGTCATTATATATCACTTCCTAGAGAATATTTAAAATAAAATCTGTATGTTCTTTCAGACACGTATAAAGCATTTCTGTCCTTCTTGGTGATTTTATTAGATGTTCGGTGTTCATCTAAACTGCTTGGGGCAGAGGCCGCGTGCCAGCTGTGGCGAGAGCAAGCCCCTCTCTGCTTCAGGTGAAAGCCCTGTGCTTTTGTTCCAGGAGACTTCAAGGGAAGGCTCGGTGGCCGTATTTATTTGGCTTACGGTAACCTCTCAGATGTAGTGCATCTGCTTTGCAGTAAAGGATGTGGGGCTTCCCTCTGATGACTCGCTGCCTGCCGCAGACAACAGGCGTGCTTGTCCTTCTCCACTTTGATCTTTTTTGCCTAGTATCTAAATGAAGCCTTTCTTGTGCCTTCAAAGCTCAGTGACTTGTTTGGCTTCCAGTTGCAAAACAGCTCCACACCTGCCACCACTGGGGTTCCCATACCCCCATGTCCATGCCACTGCCTGCATTGGAGGGCTCAGGGGGTCAAGATGAAGTAGAGCTAGCACAAACGGGTACAGGGGGCAAAACAGAGGACCTGTGCTACTTGGACTGGTGCATGCATGGAGATGCTATTTGTATAATTGATGGTGAGACCTGGGACTTGAGGTCTAGGGGTAGATGGGAAAGAGGAGACCATAGGAAAAATTGGCATGCTTAAAAGAATGCACACCATTGTGGCCAAGGACATGGATGCCATATTCAGACAGTCTGGGCTGTGAGCAATTATTTGTTGTGAAAAATTCATCAGGTTGCCAATCTTCTGTTTTCTTGTCTATTAAAGAAGGATGATGATTGTCCTTAGCTATCCTATTATAATTATTAGATACAAAATCAAAAAATAAAGTTAGTTTAGTACACCATTGGGCATGAAGCAAGAATTCTGTGAATGCTACCTTTTGATTATTAACCACAGCAATGCACTTTTTTGTCTATATCACTTAGTATCCAAACTGGCTTCTTCCATTCCCTCTCTGGGGAAATGGTTCTGATTTGTAAAGGTCAAATTTGAGTGTTTGCTTCTGTGACTATTCCCTAATAGCCTTCTTATCTAGTGAGCATTGATGCTGGGGACTAGAGCTGTACAGACAAAAGCAAAGTATCTGCTTAAAGAGCTATTTTCACTCTTTTCTATCTTTCTTAAGCTCATCATAACTTGAAAACAAAGCTAACAGTCTCAGTTGCAATGTACAAACTGCAACCAGATCAATGAACTATCTTCATGATTACTGAAGTTATAAAATCGTTTTGTCCTTGTAGATCTCATGAAAGTGCCCCATAAAAGTGTCCCTGGATTTCTTTTTTTTTTCCCAAAGATTTCTTTATGTATTTATACAAACACTGGGTACAGTCAGAAGCGGGGGAGGGTGAGAGAATTCACCAGAGCCAGAGTGGGGAACAGAACAGGCAGACTGATGAAATACACTGCTGAGGGGAGCAGCAGGCATGGCAGGAGAGGTCTGTGTGCCATGTGGGACCCTCTGTGGCGGCTGGGGATCGAACCCATGCTAGAGAGGCTGCGGGCAGCTTCGCAGCCCAGCGCTCAAACACTGTGCCACCAGGGGAGGTCCTGTCCCCTGGATTTCTGTGGTTGCACAGGCCACACTTTAAAGAGAACTAATGTATACTACTATAAATTCATATATTATTTTGGAACACAAAACACCAGAAATCCTGAAAAAAATCATGCAAGAAATTATTAGGTAACTTGCCTAATCTTTGCTTAGCAAACTCAGGACAAAATAGGAATCCTGTCTTTTTACTTTCTCTCTCTTATAGGGTTATTTCTTCCAAAAATATGGAATGAGAAACTGTAGGAATATAGAGTATGATTTTTCCCTGGGAAACATAATCTTGAGTGATAAATAGGGATTTATAATAACTGAGCCTCAGGATCTTAAACAATTCCCAGTCCACCTAAATGACAATTATAGAGTCTTCCAAAATTCGAGAATACCTTTAATATTAAAGAATTGCATATTTTGTATTTCACATTCTACATATTGTCTCTTGTCAAGAAATTATGCACTGTAAAACAAATAGTTTACAAGGCAAATCAAGGTAGGATTCTATTTTTCTATGTTAGTTTAGCAAATAACATAGCTATGCTATTATGTTAGGAATAAAATTATAAACTTAAAATAACTACTTAGCATTCAGTTTGGTTTACAGAATTAGATTTGGTTAAAATTAAACTTTACTAAACCAAATTTAAATAGAAACATTTTTATTACACACTTAAAAAAAAAAAAAACATTTGAATGTAAGGCATTGCTCTCTTGGGGGGAGGAGAAAGTCTTGTGTTGGTTTTAGACACCAAAAACTTGGACTCCAAAGAGCTTTCCAATCTATTTCTATAATGACTAAAAAGAAATAAAAGCTGCCCTAAATTGGTTAAATTTGTTTCGTTTAAATAACAACAATCCTTGGTACAAACCATTTAAACATTGTTGTTAATTACTAGACAATGCCAGTGACCAACGCACAGGTCTCTAAGGGGCCCATCAACTGGAACTACATCTACTTGTCCTGGATTTTATTCCAGGACAGGACAGTCATGCCCAGTGCTTAGGACATAATAGTTGCACAATATTTATTGAAAATTTTCAATGAATGAATGCATTAAAAGGTACTGTCTTCATCACTTACTTTTAAGAGATTCAGAAACTGATAACTACTAAACATATTTTGGTTTGCCTTTACCCACATTTTTACTACCTGTAAGTCAGGAGTCTAGATGAAGTTAGTACAGGACCAGAGAGGAGAAACCCTAGATCAGACTGAACAGGAGCAATATTTCCTGGTTCTCACTGGTAAAAAAAAAAAAACACAGGCAAGAAAGAAGGGAGAAAGTCCTAGCTAGGAAGATTACTAAATTTGTAGGAAAAAGGACCAAGAAAAATTACTTTGGGCTGGTCAACCACGGGTGAAGCTTGGAAACCATGTTGGGCGCCAGCTGTTATAGGGCAGCCCCGATACTGAACAGGTTGCCTGGCTGTGGGTCCTCACCCGCGTGCTTACAAGGGACTTATGAATACTCCACTGCAGGCACACACAAAAGGTTAATAAAAGGTTTATTTACAAGGGAAAAGGAAATAAGGAAAATGTACAACTCAGGGAGAAAATAGGGAAATAAAGTCTTTAATGCGTCCTACCCGATCCGCTGACCTGAAAACCCAAAAAGCACTCTCCGAGCTGGCCGGACGCTGTGAGCTGGCGGAGAGCCAAAATGGGGGACCCCTCCAAAGCCCACGTGTCTGGCTTTATACCAACCTGGCTGCTTAACCCCACCCTCAGGTCCCAGCCACCTTCCCTTTGGTGGTGATGGGATTTGGAGTTCCCAGTGTCTTTGGCTTTGGCCTGGGGTGGGGGTGGAGTCCACAAAGCCTGTATGGCATTAGCTTTAGGACATCCTTTTCCCCCTAACAAATGGAGGTGATAATATCTGGGAAAAAAATAGTCTACCAGGTCAGTGGGCAGTGGGGTAAAAGAAATTAATAAATTGAATGGTAAACAAGATGAAAAAACCATGTACACTGACAGTGCAGAGTACCATTGCTGCTGCATGGAATTTTCTCTGTATTCCAAGAAATGGAAGAATTGCCTGTCTCACAAAACCAGCCCAGACTCCCCTCCCCCAGCCATTCTGTTTAGTGATTCTATGAAGGAGAATACATCTGGTAACCAGATACCACTCTCTCCCTGCTCGTGTACTAAGAAAAATAAAATAATGTGATTTCTCCAAATACAATAGCCCTTTTCCTTAACCTCAGTGGATCTATGATAGCTACTGCTTGGGGGACACTTCAGTATGAGAGGGGCAGGTGTATTCATTCAAGTCCAGGATGTCTTACACCATCTTTTTTTTTTTTTTTTTTTTTTTTGGTGGTACCCTCGCTGGTGGCCAGGGAACAAACCAGCGCTGCAGAGGCTGCAGGCAGCCTCACAGCCCAGCGCTCAACCACTGCGCCAGCAGGGAAGGCCCTCTTACACCATCTTAGACCTACCAGCCCACTTCTCTCTTTTAGCCATTCAAGCCCTTTTTATTTAAACATAAGCTTTGACTTTCCCCCACTTCCCAAGTACAAAATGCCTGAATTTGAAAATCATGTCATACCTCCTTCACAAAGAGACCACTTGGCCTATAAAAATGAATAGATCAAGGAATCGACACAAGCCTGCATGAATAAATACTTTGCAAACTTAAGGCAAGAGGTGAAAAAAGACAAAATTATTTCAATAGCTATGTCCTTGGCCATACATGTGAGGGTGCATCCTATAATGCATCACTCAAGAGAGGCTGTAAGGACCTAAGTAAGGGGAAATAAAGTAGGAAAACTGACCAACTTTATCATGGCTTATCTGTTTGAGCAAGCTGTGAAGACAGAGTGCCTGGGATGGGATTCTTGCTTTGCCACTGGAAAGTCACTGTGAACTTGTTAAATAGAGATAATAAGAGCATCTCACCTTACAAGGTTTACTATTTTAAAGCAGTAGCTGTAGTGTTTGATAATTGGCCAGACATTGTGAGAGATAAAAGCACATATATTTCTAGTAGAAAACAAAATCTTTGGAAAGTTTAGGCATACAAACTCAGTTGCAGAGAAGTTAAATATCTATCCAAAAGGGTTCAGAGCATAAGGAAGTAGAGCTACTTAATGTTTGTGCTTAGGGTGTCTTGTGGATTCCAACCTTCTCTTTACTGGCTCTGTCCTTTATTTTGAAGTTTGCAGGTTCCACCATGACCGTGGCCCCTGCCACATGTCACGTGCTCATGCCAACTCAGGGTGTCACATGCCCTCCAAGCACGACTTGATCTTGCGTAAAATCATCAGCACTTCTTATGCACAGAGGGCTGTAGGCAGAACGTGCACCGGGGGCCTTGTTCCGTCTAACCTCGGTAAAGCCACTTCGCTGGCATGCACCGCAGAGAAAGCAGCAACTGTCCACCGTCAGTGCCACAATTAACAACAGGAACCACAAAGTTGGGCTTAAAAATGATTTGCTTTGGAAGAGCTGTGTTTCAGCCTGCTTCCCTCTAAGAACTAGGCCACTGTCTCCAGAGCTGTGCCAGAAACTCATCTTTCCTCTCTAGGCTCCCACTGGAGATGCAGGGGGTTCTGGCAGAGAGCGCAATTGTCTTGCTTCATAAACCAAATTTTCCCATCAACCAAAACGTCAGAAAATTTGGTCATTTCAGGTCTGGATCATTTCAGCGCTGACTTAGAGGACTGGCATGTCTCTCATGGATGTCAAAGCACACACGCCTGTGTGTGCACACACATCACTAGCACAGGCTTTAGGTTAAGACATAAATGCCAGGTCCTCTCTGTCCCTCCTACCCCTGCCCTCCCCGCCCCATATGGCCTTTAATTGCTTTGCAAGTCTTGCATTTGAAGCCACTGAACAACTCAGGTCTTTTTCTCTTGAAAAGTACTTTCCATTCAGAAAGGAAATTCGTAGGAGCAAAAGGCTTAGCTGCACCCCTGCGAAATAGCTTCGTGTCCCCATGATTCAAGGGACTGGCACTTGGGTCATCCCTCGCATTATTCTCTGAATGCCATGACCTATATGTCAAGGGACAGGATGCTTGGGGATGGTTCTTGTCTTTGAAAAGCAATGCTCCAGGGACAAAGAGGTCCTTTTACTGGGCAGTCATGACGACCACGAGGTGGGAGCCATAAACCAGGCAGAGCCTGGGCAGCGTGCATGCTGACATTTTTCATTCCTAATATCCCACAAGTATTTCAGCTTCAACAGAGCCTCTGTGCAGATGAAAAGGAACTTTTTTGTTTCTCGATTTTGTTATATTATGTTTGAAAATTCCTAACAGCCTCTCAATGGCCCATTTGAAGATAGACTGGCAAACTATTTTCACCACCTTTATATCCTCCATGTTACCAGCAAAAGGAAACACTGACATTGCTGTTCTTGTTCTCCAGGTAAATGAAATCCTTACTTCTTCCTTCTCGAGGCTGCCTCCTTGCTCATGGGCGTAGAAGCCCCTGCAGCTATTGTTCAGCCAGGGCTGCCGCAGCAGTCCAGCCCCGGGGCTGTGAGGGAGCAGGTCAGAGTTTTAAAAACATAACAAGAAAAAGTCCGCCAACGTCTATAAGCATGAATGACCTATTCTGAAAGAAAAGAACAAGTATTTTGTGCAGACAGCCTGAGATGTGCAGGGCAGAACGCCAGAGTTGGCGGGGACAGCTGGAGGCCTGCGAGGACCGCAGGAGGGGCCGCAGCGCTGTAGTTTTGCATGGAAGGGGAGTGCAGAGTCACGCCACACCGGTGGTCAGGGGAGCCTTGTTGTTGTCAGCCTGCTTTTTCTTTCTAGAAATAGTTTGCAAGACTGTTGTCCCTTGTGCTTCCTGCCCCCAAATACTCAAACTATCTTCCATGATGGGAAACTCCAGGGTTTTCGTCCCATCCGTCTTCCCTCCCATTATTCCTTCCTTCTTTCCTTGCTTCCTTCTGTTTCTCTCTCCCTCCCTCCTCCCTCCCTCCCTCCTCCCATCCTCCCTCCCCTTCCCTCTCTCCCTCCTCCATGTCTCCCTCCTACCTCCCTATCTCCCTCCTCCCTGTCTCCCTCCTCCCTCTCTCCCATCCTCCCTCTCTCCCTCCTCCCTCTCTCCCTCTCCTCCTCCTCTCTCCCATCCTCCCTCCCTGTCTCCCTCCTCCACCTCTCCCTCCTCCCTCTCTCCCTCTCTCCCATCCTCCCTGTCTCCCTCCTCCCTCTCTCCCTCCTTCCTCTCTCCCATCCTCCCTCTCTCCCTCCTCCCTCTCTCCCTCCTCCCTCTCCCTCCCCTCTCTCCCATCCTCCCTCCCTGTCTCCCTCCTCCACCTCTCCCTCCTCTCTCTCCCTCCTCTCCCTCCTCCCTCTCCCTCCCCTCTCTCCTCCCTGTCTCCCTCCTCCCTCTCTCCCTCCTCCCTCTCTCCCTCCTCCCTCCTCCCTCTCTCCCTCCTCCCTCTCTCCCTCCTCCCTCTCTCCCTTCCCCCTCTCTCCCTTCCCCCCCTCCTCCCTGTCTCCCTCCTCCCTCTCTCCCTCCTCCCTGTCTCCCTCCTCCCTCTCTCCCTCCTCCCTGTCTCCCTCCTCCTTCCTCCCTGTCACCCTCCCTCCTCCTTCCCTCTCTCCTTTCCTTCTTTCTCTCCTTCTTCCCCTTCAGACACTTCTTGAATGTGTGTTACATGACAGGCACAGCACTCAGTTCAAAGGAACAAAACCTTCCAATATAGCGACATAGACCTACCTTTATATATATATATATCGGCTGGTTAAGAAGGGAGGAGGAGCTGATGCCAGTGGACCACGAGGGAAATCTCCATGGTCGGATGTATATTCTGCATCGTGGAGAGAGGTGGTTTTGTGGCAGTGTGAGTGTCACACTCAAAACTGTGTCGGTACAATGGGCAGTTATTTATTTTGTGTCAATTATTACTCGATGGTTTTATTTTATTTTACTGTGGAAAAAACACTTAATGTGAGAGCTGCCCTCCTGACAAATTTCTAAGTATGCATGATATAGTTGTGTTGATTGCAGGTGTAATATTCTATAGTGGATTTCTAGACTTTATTCATTTTGTTTAAATTTTATACCCATTTGTTACTAATATGTTCAGAGTCACAATCTCTCTGAGCTTCCAACGGGAAAAATAACTTATAAAAAATTAGAAAGTTATCAAATTCAGTGTGTCCACCGTCAATTTGAAAATTTAGGATATGCAAAATTCCCCCTCCCTCTAGTGCCCTTTCCAAGCAAGTTAAAGGGAAGGGACACTTCAAGTGAAAGAAAATACTAACATTTGATTTATATGCCTTAAAACTTATAATACATATGCTATAATATCCCCAAACCATGTTGCACAAATCAAGAGACTTTCTTGAAATATATGAATATTTGGGAAACTTTGTATGCTATTTAACTTTTTTTGGATTAGATCATTAATTAATGAAAGCATTAAATTCGTCTCCGAGGAGTCCCACACTAAACAAATGCTTTAACATTTTTAACCCAGGCTTTTTAAAAAACTTATTTTAATAAGCGTCAAGACATCATTCCCCTCCCCCCCAGTGGCAAACACTAGAGAACATTGAATCTGTTATTGATACTCTGCAGAAGATATTTTGGTAAATGGTTCTTTCCACACCTCCATTGGTCAGTGTGTCTACTTCAGACGAACTAAAATGACAGTTACCTCACTTTGAAAATAAAAATATACAGGAATCTGCTCCTTGGATATATGAATGGCTAGCTAGGAAAATTCATTATGAACAGTGGGTCTTCAGAAAAGACATACCCCATTATTGCACTTCTGGGTGATTTATAAGCAGGGCTTGGCTGGCTCAAGGAAAAGAATAAGGCTGAGCTTGTGCTTGCATCCCCAGATGGATTTTGGTCACAGATCCAATAAGCCAAGCAATATTGAATCACAGAAAGATGATTTTGTTCGATTTCCTTTTAAGCCCTCTGAGTCAACCTGATATTTTCTAGGAAATAATAAAATGTTTACTTGTGGAGATAGCTTTAATGCCTCGTAAATCTTGAAGAAATTTAC
Organism: Talpa occidentalis; assembly: GCF_014898055.3. Lineage (NCBI taxonomy): Eukaryota > Metazoa > Chordata > Mammalia > Eulipotyphla > Talpidae > Talpa > Talpa occidentalis. The sequence continues at coordinate 16,078,217 of NW_026555331.1, read as the reverse complement.
ATGATATTTTATTGCTAAATGCGACCTTATACTTTCTAATTCTTGTTCTATTATTTTGACTTAACTGTGATTTTCCATTAAAATTCATTTAAATATCATATATATAGATAATTTACAATATTTTCTATTAATTTTAAAATTTCTTTTGGAAGTGGGCATTGTAAAGGTCTATAATGTTTAACAGTTTTACCTTTTTTGTCAAGAAACTCACTGTTGGCTAATTAATTCATTTGTATTATCACTTGAGAAATAATAATTTGAGAGTCTTATGTGTTCTAGCCACTGAGATGTGTTGAAAATAAGAGCAAAATCAGACTTTTTTCTACCTTTTCAGTCTATAATTTAATTTTAAGACATTACTAAAATAGTAAACATAAATATAGATGACCACTTTAATAACAACAGGTACAAAGTGTTATATAAACAGATAATTGGGTGATTTTATTTATTCATAGAGATACACAAGACTTGCCAGACTCCACAAATGCAAACATTATTAGATAGAGATGAGGCGAAGAGTTTTTCAGGTTCTGGGGACAGCATGTGCAAGACCCTGAGGGAAGACAGAGCACCAGTATTTGAAAGACAGCATCACCCAGAGTGTCTACTAGAGGCAGAGCAATCTTGGTACAGATGAGAATAAAATGGTTAGAGGCCAAATTACACAGGGTGTGTTGGTCAGGTTAAGAAATATGTGTTTTCATCCCTCAAACAATGGGAAAACATTGAAATATTTTAAGCATGATTAAATTGGCGTTCTGTAAAGATCCCTATAGCTGTAATGTGGACAGTGGGCTGAAGGCACGTGGGTGGAGGTCAGGCACATGTTGAGAGAAATGACCTTAGCATCTCAGGATAATGGTGGTGGCAGTGGAGAGAAGAGGAGGGACTCGATATATTTAGGATGTAAAATAAAAATGTCCACTTATTAATAGCGTTGGATGTGGGAGCTGAAGGAGTAGTAAGCAAGGTAATTTTAATGAATATCTTACTGTATTTTCAGGGAATAAGAGCATGTAAGAGATCTAAGTTGGCTTGGAGTTTCATACTTCTTAGTGCATTAAGAGGATGGGGCTGCATTGGACATTTGACTGGGGAGCAAAGTAGGGGTTTCACCAAAAGACCCTGAGCACAAGAAACAAAAAGCATGTAGAGTATTTTTTTTTTTTTTTTTGCTTAGCAGTCTTTGCCTCAGTTTGGTCTATTTTAAATTTAAGATGCTATTGCTGATATCAAGGCATTTTTATAATGATAAATGAGATCTTGTATTAATTGCCTCTTGCTCAATGGTTTGACAATATAATGTGGTTGAACAATACAATAACCCAGAAGGCACATTAAAAGTGATAAATGCGGGGCCTCCCCGGTGGCGCAGCGGTTGAGCGCTGGGTTGTGAAGCTGCCCGCAGCCTCTGCAGCGCTGGTTCGATCCCCGGCTGCTCCCCGGCCACCAGAGGAGGGTCCCACATGGCGCGCAGACCCCTCCTGCCGCCCCCGCCCGCTGCTCCCCTCAGCAGTGTCCTTCGGTCCTTCTGCCTGCTCTGCTCCCCGCTCTGGCTCTGGTGAATTCTCTCACCCTCCCGCGCTTCTGACTGCACCCAGTGCTTGGATAAATAAATAAATAAAAATAAATCTTTTAAAAAAAAAAAAAAAGTGATAAATGCTTTGTACTTAAACCACACTGGTAGTGCAGCCTCAGAATCTTCAAAATAAATTCTCCAAATGGCTCTTCCATGGATTAAAGTTCAAGATCCTCTAACTACAAACTGAATGAATTTAATTCCAGTATTCATTTTTACCCTGTGCTGAAATCAGTCATCTCCAGCTTAAAGAAAACTTTCTCTTTGCATTGATGTCTAACTGGCTTGTGGTGTCTATTAAATGTCTTGGGTCATACATGAGTATTTTATTAAAAAATTCAAAAAAATAAAATAGGACTTTGTGGTGCTAGTATCAGTTGTTTCTTAAACTGTGTCTCTTATTACAAACAGATGTTTGTACTGCTTAAGGGCATTTTAACACCCTACATTGACAACACTATATGGTCGTGTTATTTCATTTGTCTTTGCTGAGATATTTTATCATGAGTAGGTGTGCAAGTTTCGAAAAGGCATGGCCTATTTAAAAATAACCTATATACTATTATATACTATTATAGTATAATAGTATAATAGTATAATAGTAATATAGATAGTAATATATAGGCAGTAATAATTAATGAGAAGTTTCTGATTGAAATAAAGAGCATTATAGTAAGTCACCAGGAGAAGTCCTTAATTGGAGTCTCTTCTCTAATGGATGAATTCCTGTGACTCTTCTGCAAAATAATATATTGTTATGCATATGACTTTAAAAGAATTTTCAGAAGGATCTGCAGGCACCATCAAAGGTGAAGAGGCTCTGGTTAATAGTGAGAGGACTGATAGAGGGTCATGCATATGGTAGAACATCATTGATAAAGATCAACACTAATAGTCAAATAAGATTTAACTATTTGATGCTTTGAATTTGATTATACTTCTATTCTCAAATTTCTGGTTTAAGTACACTGCCTAATATCAAAGATTGTAGATATTGGAAATCTCTTCCCAGTACAGCATCAGTTACTTAGAAGATAAGATCTATACAAAGAATGATAACATGCTGGTGATCTCTTGGAAACAGAATCCAATTCCTGTACTGAAAAACTGGTGAATCATTCGGTCCAAGTGATTTTAAAGACTACTGAAGCCTAAAATCTGGTTTATAGATAAAGTGGAAAATGAGCTACAGAGTGCTAAAATCAAGGTGAAAGGCAAAACTTCCTCACTATAGGTAAGGAAAGAAGTCCATTCCTACAATTTCCATAGGTAAGTTTTTTGTTGTTAACTTTTGGATGGAAAGCTAAGGTACTCAAGCTATAGAAATTTAGAACTGAAAATGGGATTAGATAGTCAACTCTCTCCAAAAGTGGTGATAGAGCAGAAAGTGTTGTACTTAAATTCAGAGACACCAGAGTCAAGTTTCATAACCTATTCAAGGTTGTATGACTAGGATATTCCGAAACAGGAGTCAGATCTAACTCTTCTTTATTCCAGTTCTCCTTTCTTAGGTCGTTAGCTTTGGGACCCTTGGTGGGCAAAATATCAGATCATCGAATCTAACTTGAGTCTTTTCAAAATTTTTACCAATTTACAAAATTTGGAAAATAACCTCCTAGACTTGTCATAGTTATCAAATGACACAACTAAGTGAACCCCTTTTAACTATGGATATCAGTCACCGTTTCATTAGTTATTGTTATCACTTTCACATTGCTGGCTTTCTACCCTTAACCATATTCATGGTAACACAATCTTCATGGTAATTGTTGATTATATAGTAATAAATGAAGGTACTGTTTTCTCAAGCAATGAAACTGAAGAATCATGATTCTTTTCTTTATATCCATGCAGAATCTTTCAGCCATCTTGTCAACAATACATCCAAGATACATGCTAATTCCATTTTCTTCCACTTACATTGCTACCAATTTAGTGTCACTACTACCATATCCTTCTGGGTTACTGTAAGGGCTTCACATCTGGTCTCTTTTTCCCAGAGATCTGGGCTTTTGTCAAACTGCCCTTCTTTTTGTTTCTTTCACATGTGAAGCCTCTTTCTCTTCTTGCTCTCAGACCTCAGCATAGCTGACATAGTGCCTTTCAGGCAGACCCACCCCCAACATTTGCTGGACTTACTGTACAAGAGTAAACCCACAGACTTCATGCTTAATAACCAGCTAACAAACTAACAAGAATGCATTTTATCATGTTATATCCACCAGGTAGATCCTTATAACAGAGATTAAACTGTACATATGTAGAACTGTATTGTTTCTGTGATTGCAGGTGGGCAAAATATCAGATCATCAAATCTAGTGTAATTATTATTGCACAAGTCAGTGTTCTGGTTGAAGAACTGGTGGTGTTTACACGAGTAATAGAATAAAGATATACATACTTTATAAACCATTATCTATTAATTGCATCAATACATTTTCTTACCTTTAGCAACATCATTCATCTTATTGTTTTAATCAGTAAGCTTGGACAATTTGGAATAAATTTATAATAGTGATCAAAATGATAAAAAAATAAATTTAATTGATTTGAAGTATAAATATATAATTGGAATGGATAATACTGTGCTCCTTCCCTACTTTGTTCGTGCCCATCCCCCTTCTTCTTCTCCTCTGAACCTCTCATTTCTATAGTCAGTTTCCACAAGTAGGACTTTTCATTCTTCTGAAGTGGATGTTAGAGCAAAATATGAAAGAAACCATTTCAGGGGTTAGTTTGGCTTTCTCTAACCCTTTTTTTGATTTCTCTATTCCACATATAAATGACACCATATGATATTTCTCTTTCTCCTGATGACTTATTTCAACAGCATAATCTCTTCCAGGTCCATCCACTTTGCCACAAATGACAAGAGTTTATCATTTTGCTAGCTGAATAGCATTCCACTGTGTATATATACCACATCTTCTTGAATGCATCCTATTTTTACTAAGTAAGTTAGTAGTTCCTCCATGGGTGCAAAACAGTGAACAATGGAAACTTCCCTAGTTTTTTTTTTTCAACATAAAGTCAAAAGAGGTGACACCTTTTCTTGGTACCTGAAATCCATGAGTCATGAAGATGGGTGTTTAAGGCCAAAGATAGTTGTGTGCCTGTGATAATGGATGCCGAGTGGCAAATGCACTAGCGTATGTGTGCATATTCTGAAACAAATGTGTGTGTGTGTGTGTGTGTGTGTTTTGGGATATGCAGGGCCTGTAAAGCATAGAGCCTCACTTTTTTGTTACTACGGTGATTCTGTAGTATCTTCCTTGAATTTCAGTATTACTATAACTTCTTTTTTTTTTAATTAATTAATTTATTTATTTATTTATACAAGCACTGGGTACAGTCAGAAGCGCGGGAGGGTGAGAGAATTCACCAGAGCCAGAGAGGGGAGCAGAGCAGGCAGAGTGACGAAGTACACTGCTGAGGGGAGCAGCGGGCGGCAGGAGAGGTCTGCGCACCATGTGGGACCCTCCTCCGGTGGCCGGGGAGCAGCCAGGGATCGAACCCATGCTGCAGAGGCTGCTGGCAGCTTCGCAACCCAGTGCTCAACCGCTGCACCATCGGGGAGGCCCTACTATAACTTCTTTACTCATGCCTGGTCACTTTCTACTACATCTCCCTCTTTTATCTTCTGCATAGTACTTGTCATTATAGAGATCACCTTATAATTTTCCCTTATAGTTTTAATCTGACACCTATCAAATTATAATTCCTGTAAGAGGAGGATTTGTTTTTTCAAGATTGTTCCTCAAAGTAACTTTGATGATAAAAGAGAGCTTGACATAGAGTGGTATTTCAATGCATTTTTATTGAATGAAGAAATAACTACATATTTAACTCTGATTTATTGGCCATCGGAGAAAGCTATGCCTCTAAAGGGAATCATTCTTCATGAATATGCTCTTCCCTTTATACCAGTTTTGAAATGTCACTTTCCACAAGTAGGACCCTTCATTCTTCTGAAGTGGATGTTAGAGCAAAGCATGAAACAAACCATTGTTCCCAGAAGTGAAAGTGTAAGAAATTGTTGGGAAATACTGTTGAGGACATTGTGAAACATTCTTCTTCCCAATATACATTATATTACAAAATTTCACTCACCAAATATTCATTAAAATCATTCTTTAAAGGTTTAAAGGAGTAACATCAAAATTAACTTCTTGTTTCTTTCTTCAAGAATAAAATTCTAATTTTCCAAAAATGAAGGATTGATTTTGTTACCCTAATTTTTCACATAATTCGTATAAAATAAATTTTATTGGGACTGTAGGGGCAGGATAGGGACAGAGCAGGTTTACTATGAATCGCACAGACCTGGTAAAGGAGAGTCCTGGAGCCCTCAGTGGCTTTTTTGGGGCTTTTATTGAGCTTTAACAAGTAGTGTGGCAAACAGGTACATAGTAGATAGGGGGGCCAGGAGGCCGAGAGGCCTCCAAGGCCGGGGCAAGTCTTCACTCTGGGCTCCAGGGTGTTCTTTCTCCCCTTCGCTCTCCTGCCTCTGATTCTGGCAAATACCTCAATATGGCTGCCATGGCCAAGAAGCAAACAACATAACTTATAACAATGTAACAAAATGCAGGTGCCCCATCAGGCAGGGCAATCCTAATGGTGGGAGGGCAGAAAAGCCTGAAAATCATTTATCCTAAAGGGACCATATTCTAAATCTGGGATCATTTGAACAAGAGCAGTCAAAATTTACCTTTGTATTTATTTATGAAAAGGAAGATCATTATGTTACAAATATAATGCTGAACACCTAAAGAAACAAAACTTGCATCTTTCCTGATTTTTAAGGAGTTCACATATAGTGAGCTTAAAAGTCTAAAAGCAAATAATGATTATCTAGTATGGAAATGTTTTATTACACATATGATAGGAAATGACTATCACCTTGCCTACATGTGTTCATATACTTTGGTCATTTGTATACCATATTTCTGATTTATGTTCTTTGGGATTTTTGAGTTACTGTATATTGAATACTTTCCAGAGATTGATCCATTATTTCCCCTTAATTGAAAAAAAGGAACAGTTTTTAACACCTGTATATGAAAACTTCTATCATTTGCCATAAAGGACAGTAACCTTAGGAATAAAGGCAATGTCGAATTAGGGGGGTCTGGCCAAGATGCAGCAGCCCAGACTATGCCCCTAGTCTGCTCTCCCAGGCCTTTGAGGTCAGCTAAGCCGTGTTGGAGGACGAGAGGCTCCTGCTGCCAGACTGGACTTGGCCTGACTTGGTCAGAGGTTTGAGAGGATTTGAAAAGGGAATTACTTTCTCCTACAGTTTTTATTTTTGGTTTTCGCTCTGTTTTTGTTTCTCTGTTTTCTTGTCTCTGCCTCTCTGGAAGTCACTTGAACATTTTCCAGAATTTCATTTTGATTTATCTGTAATGTTTTTAAGTATATTTGCTTCTGAAGATAGTGTAAATTTTTTAGTGTTTGTTCTAAGTAACATCTTACATTATGTCACGCCATGTCATCTAAGATTGTTTTATATCTGATCACAGTCTATTTGTGTTGTCATTTTACCAGTTCCTGTGAAGTATCGGGACATGATATCCTTACAACCTGAAATTTAGGAACCACGGAAGTGTTCCTAAGCATGTATTTTACCTTAAGGGAAATTTTTTAAATTTTGTGTTTAGCATCAAATATGTTAGAGCAATAATAGAAAAGCCTACTATTTACTTCTAAAATCCAGTAGTTTGGAATAAAAGTTTATGGAATCTGTTATTTTCAGAGCACAATATTTAACAGGTCCATTTTCCTTAAGTAGGTAAGATTACTTTTACTCTGGTTACAGACAAGGAAAAAGGCCTAAGTTGAAGTAAAAAGGGACAAGATGGTAGAACTAAGTGACATTATTTTTGAGCCTAATCACATCAGAAAAAAATTGGGATATACCCACTTGACCAGCTCTAGCAGTCATAGTAACATGACAGTCTATGAAAACCCAGTCTCAGTGGCTCAAAACACTAAATGTTTATTTCTTAGTCACTCATTTTGTGCAGTAGATCTGAAAGACTCCTCAAGGAAGCTGCCTTTCATGGAGTGTATCAAGTTTATACACACCCTGTTAGGAAACCTAAGGGAACACTAGCAGTTAGTATAGCAATTAAACACCCTGTGCCCAGAACTAACACTGAGATATGTGCTTACGTGTCATTCATCGAAAGAAGTCATGTGAACTGATCTCAGTAGGCATGGACTGTCATGCATTTCCATGTCTACAAGAGGGATGACTGTCTATATTGGTGACCATCGCTAATGTCTATCATACTACTTTCCTTTGTGCACTGTAGTAAGAGATGAAATGACTAACATACATGGCAGATAGAGCCTTTCAATCCACTTTTTGTTGCCAGTGGAAGCAAGATTTTTTGAGGCAGACAGCAGGCATTTACTTTAAGAGCGAAGAATCCTCTCTTGCCCCTGAAGATGAAGTTTGATGAATCTTTGGCAATTTTTTCCTCCAGGAACTGAGTAATGAGGACTATTGCCACAGATTTCTAGAAAAGATTCATTGCCTTTAAAAAGGAACATTCTCTTTTTATAAAAGAGAATAACTTTATATTATAATATATATTATAATACCAAATGACATCATATTTACTTCAAATTTATTACAGAATTTAGGTAAATGAAATATTTACTAATTTTTATAATCTGGTAAAATATGATTACATGAATGCTATGAGCTTAATAAATACCTGTCCAAACAGCCTGCTTTTCAGTTAAGATTTCTACCTAGAATTAAAATGTTCAGACAATATAGTAACTTTTTTAGCCTACTTGGTATCTTTCTCATACATTGGAGACTTAGTTGGATAAATAGGCTCTCCAACAGCGTGCTAAAAATACCAATTTATACTCAGGTAAACTTTTGAGATCAGAGAATTCTCCCCCTTATAAGCATAGCTAAATATTAATTTCTTGTGGTGTATACTGAACCAGTAGATACATTTTATTATTTTATTTTTTTTTAAATGCTTGACATCTCTTTTTTTTTTTCTTTTTTTAATATTTATTTATACAAGCACTGGGTACAGTCAGAAGCACGGGAGGGTGAGAGAATTCACCAGAGCGGGGAGCAGAGCAGGCAGAAGGACCGAAGTACACTGCTGAGGGGAGCAGCGGGCGGCAGGAGAGGTCTGTGCGCCATGTGGGACCCTCCTCCGGTGGCCGGGGAGCAGCCGGGGATCGAACCGGCGCTGCAGAGGCTGCGGGCAGCTTCGGAACCCAGCGCTCAACCGCTGCACCACCGGGGAGGCCCCTAGATACATTTTAATGTCACTTTATTTACCATGAATAGGGGTCAACTGGTTGTATTTGTAGTTAGTACTTCTGTAAGTAACAGTAAAAAGATTTTGAAATGGGGCCTCCCCTGGTGGTGCAGGAGGTTGAGCACAGCGCTGTGAAGCTGTCCACAGCCTCTGCAGTGCAGGTTTGATCCCCACTGGCGAGAGTCTCACATGGCACAGCAGACATCCTGTTTCGCCCGCTGCTCCCCTCAGCAGTATATTTCGTCCATCTGCCTGTTCTGTCCCCCACTCTGTCTTTGGTGAATCCTCTCACCCTCCCACGCATCTGGCCTGTACCCCAGTTCTTGTATAAATAAATAAATCTTTTTTTAAAAAAAAAGGTTTTGAAATGGTTTCCAGAAACATCCAGAAACAATGTAGAAGTATATTGTTTTCACTCAAATAGTAAAAAGTAAATTACAGTAATAACTCCATCTTTGCATTTCTCTATCTTTAGGTGTAACAGTAATTTCCTGACCCCCTATGAAGTGCTTTCATGGAAGTGGAAGGCACTTGGTAAAAGAAAAGTCTGCTGATAGTTCTGCCCTTGTGGAGGGTGCAAATCCAGAAAAGATATTCAATCACTGAGGCAAGTTGTTAACTGATTAGCAAGTGGCAATGTCATTATGTGAAGGAGAGTTGGGTTGTGTTTTTGCAGATCTCCAAGGCCCCTGTCTCCTGGCACCACTCGCTGTTGGTGCTTCTCCCTCAAACATTAGTTTTAACCTTCCAAAGGTTGATACTCCCAGTGGGTGAGGGTTGATGTATAGCTGGAATGGTGTGTGAGGTCTGTAATGCAATTTTAATCATATTAGAGTTTAACTTCAAAGCTGAGACCTCAATTAAGGGGATTAGAGGTAACTAAAGCATGACTTAAGTCATCTATCCTAACACTCCCCTAATATAAGCAAAATCATCCTTATGCCTTATGTCAGGCTCTTTAAAAATCAACACAGAGAAGCGTGATCAATTCTTTGGTTATTTATCAAACTTTTTTTTCCAGAATGCTGGGTCCATTAAATAAGACAGAGTTCATGCAACTTGGCCCCAGTCCTCAGGGAGGTCACAAACAACATGTCAGGGAATGCAGAGAATAAGGGAAAATAGTACAGAAGAGACGTGATAATGTTCTCAACAATGGAGCAAATAAAGGAAAGACATTTCAAGTCTAAGGATGATCTACTTGGGGAAATTAAGAATGGTTTGTGCAGAAAATAACCTTGGATAGGCCATGAATCGTGACAAAATTCATCATTAAAAGTCATAGGCACTGTGCAGTTAGAATCACAATGCAATTATGAGCCAGAGGTTTGTTGAACCAACAAGGATTTGCAACATGGCTTTACTCTGGACTAACTCCATGAAGTGAGCTATTCACTTTGAGTGTATTTTTTCCTCTTTACAATGGATAAAATAATATTCACCTCGTAGACTTATTAGAATTAAATTCTATATCTGTAAATATACTAGTGTCTTTTTATTATTTTATTTTATTAAATATTTTATTATTTAATCTAATTTATATCTAAATACATTAATTATTATTATTATTTGCATAAAGCTTACCCAAAAGGTGATATTTGAGGTGGGTTCTTGAAGGAATCATAACAAGTGGAAATGTGAATGGCATTACAGGTGACCAAGCACTGTATTAGAAGACTCAGAAAACTCAAAGCTTGGGAACCTGAGAGTGATAGTTTGGAGGAGAGAATAAAATGCAGGAGAAATGGGGAGAAAAACATAACATGCAGATGTGACTCTGAAGATAAGGTCTGGAAACACCTAAGTTCCAGTCATCATTTCAAAATACAGCTTTGGTGAGCAGCTTACAGTAACCAAAGGACAAGCAATGATAAAATGATAAAGGAAGAACCTGTTAACCGAAATAGTAGAACAGCGAAATAGATACAAGAGAGCAACTACAATTGCTATGTATCAGAAGCAACCATCTTATTGTGACAAATTTTCTAATTTCTGATAAGGAAGAAAATTCAGTCAACAAATAGTTGAGTCTATGTACAGAGAAATTGTCACAGACTGCAAATGGGTGGCACATGTCCTAAGACCACTTTCTCCACCCATCACCTCTAGATCTCCCAAATACACTCAGAGGGCATCACCCAGTGTTCCTTGCAAATTGAGTCTTGCTGAACTTCAGTATAGACTGACTCCATATCTGGCTGTATAATATATGGAAGACATCTTCTAACACTTAGTTGATGTTAAACCTAGTTATGTCCCTATTTTAGTCTTATTACTTGTTGGACTCTGAAAATAATGAGAACTAGCAAAATTAAAAATTTTGAATTATGAAACTGAAGACTAGGCAGAGAGATGTGGCAGAAGTGGAGGTTTTGGAAATTTGAAGGTTGACTTGGTTCACCATGGTGAAATTTAAAGATGGCGATAATGCACCATGAGCCACAGATAAATAGGTTCTAGAAGATGACAATAACCCCTGACTTAAAATCGGCAAAGACATAGAGACTAGTCTTACAACTACATGAAACTGAATACTTCCAACAATCAGATTGAGTTTGGAAGTGAATGTATCCATAGAAGTTCCAGAAAGTTATAGCCCTGCTACCTTGGCATCAGCCTTGTAAGATTGTAAAGAAATTGTTGATCCAAACCATGCCTGCAATTTGACCTTTGGAAACTGAGACAATAAATTAGTGTTATTTTAAGCCTCTAAGTGTGTAGTAATTCATTATAGCAGCCACAGAAAACTGATAGCTTATTGAAACTCTCCAGGATATTTGTCCCAATTACTGACAACCATGAGAAAATACCCCACCTCAGTACCTTCACAACACACAAGGCAAGAGGATATTCATTGAATTCTCAGTCCACAGAAAATTTTAGTTGCCCTAGTCCCGTAAGGATTAATGTGCATGGAAGTTAGATTACCAAACTCATCAAATTATAGAAACCCCTCCTGAAGCTTCATGGTATATGAACACAGCTGCAACTTCCTGGTATAAAATTCCCAGTGTCAGTTCTGAAGGCCAAGAAACACATGGAACAGAAAACCTAATTAGTAAAATTAATCATGATAAAACCCACAACTCACTTTTTGCTTTGATTGGTTGCTGAAGATAAAGATACAATGCATGTATTCCCATAATCATGAGAATTATTATGTAACAGCTGTTGCCCAGCCTGGGGAGACAAAAGCAGAGAGGGGGTTGGTTAGAAAGACCTAAAAAGTACAATTCTATGGCTCATTTCCACTAGAAAGGCTAGGTTACTAAAACCCCAGCCAACTTTCTCTTCTCACCAACATGAACATTTCCAAATACTTTCTGCTCCTGCCAGACCACTGAGGACAGAGATCAGTAGGTTTCAACTTGAAGATGACGTCAATGCAGTCATGTCATGAACACTTGGCCTGGCCTATGAGGTGCTGTTCTATCACCATCACCATTAGCACCAGTCATCACATTTATTGGTAATTTGCCATATACCAGGTACTGTTGGTATATTATCTCATTTAATGTTCAAAATAACACCCAAAGATGTTAGTTATCAACCCATTTTACAGATGAAGAAACAGAGGTTTAGAGAGATTACATTCTTGCCCAAGGTCCCAAACTAGTAAATGATGATTGGCCCTTAGAAGATGGTACTAAACTAAATAAACCAGAAGGAGAAAAACAAATACAGGATGGTTTCATTCATATGGGGAAAGTAAAGAAATAAGAAAAAAAGAGACAAAACTAACCAAAAAATTGTAGAAATCTGACTGCGAATTGAGACTACCAGCAGGGAAGGTGGCGGTGCAGAGCACAGGGGTAGGTGACGCTGGACTATTGCGGAGGATTTTGAATCCTTTGGTGATGGGTGTGATGTGGTAACATACATCTGAACAGTTGTGATCCTATGCCTCCAACAAGTGTTATAGACCAATTAAAAATACAATTAATAAAAGAAGTTTGACTTCAAAGTCCATATTCCTTATCATATAGTGTATATTTTCCATGTGCAGGTGCCTTAAATCCTCTGTGGAAGCATCCAGATTTATCTGCTATAGACCTGAATCTGAGGACCCAGCTAGAAAGTGGCAAATCTTGACTGTGGTAAGTGAAAAGCACTTTAAGCTTCTATGGTGGTGCTCAATTGCAGCCTCCAAACATGTCCTCTTGTCTGTGCTAGAAGAACAGGGCCAGAGCCACTTAACGCCAACCTCACACTGCCTGAAGAGAAGCAAAATAGAAATGTCCACAGAAATTGACAATATTGGAAAAAATAAAATAATTTTTTCTCTAATATGAACATTACTATAGTTTTTGAAACAAGTAAATTCGGGAAGAACAAAATGATTTCATGTGCTATAGTATAGGTAATTAATCTATGGGATTTCTAGTCCTGCGATAAATACATACTGAAATTACGAATGTTATGCATTGCTCTCACCATAGTACTTTTTTTTTTTTAAATAATAAATTTTATTTTTATATTCCCCATACAATTGCAGCCCCCCCATTCTGACCCCAATCCCTCCCCTCCCACCCCCGCCCCCAAAAAGTGTCTCTGGTTCATAGTTTTTTGTTGATTTTGATTTTCACTTTCTTATAGTTATTCATTTTCCTGGTCCCTTATTTAAGTTTTCTAGATTCCTGCTATGAGTGAGACCATCCGGTATTTTTCTTTTTCTTTTTGGCTTATTTCGCTGAGCATGATCCCTTCCAGCGCCATCCATGTTGCTGCAAATTGCATGTGTTTATCTTTTTTGAATGCTGAGTAATATTCCATGGTATATATGTACCACATCTTCTTGATCCAGTCATCTATTTTTGGGCATTTGGGCTGTTTCCAAAGCTTAGCTATTGTAAACAGTGCTGCAATAAACATAGGGGTGCAGGTGTTCTTTGGAATTGATGTTTCTGTGTCCTTTGGGTAAATACCTAGGAGTGGAATTGCTGGATCATATGGAAGCTCTATGTTTAGTAGGCCCAGAAATCTCCACACAGCTCTCCATAGTGGTTGGACCAGTTTGCACTCCCACCAACAGTGCAGGAGAGTTCCTTTTTCTCCACACCCTCGCCAACATTTGTTGTTGCTAGTTTTTTTAATATGTGCCATTCTCACTGGTGTAAGATGGTATCTCATGGTAGTTTTGATTTGCATTTCCCTGATGACAAGTGATGTTGAACATTTTTTCATATGCCTGTTGGCCATTTGCATTTCCTCTTCAGAGAAGTTTCTTTTTAGCTCTTCTGCCCATTTTTTAACTGGATTATTTTCTTTGTTGTTGTTAAGTCTCATCAGCTCTTTGCAGATTTTTGTGATCAGTCCTTTATCATTAGTTTTGGGTGCAAAAATGTTCTCCCAGTTGGTGGGGTTTCTCTTTGTTTTTGTTATTGTCTCTTTTGCTGTGCAGAAGCTCTTTAATTTGATGTAGTCCCAGCTGTTTATCTTTGCCTTCACTCTCACTGCTTTGGGTGATGTGTCTGTAAAGATGTCTTTTATGTGCAAATCATGTAGCGTTTCGCCTATATTTCCTTCTATATATTTTATGGTTTCAGGTCTTATGTCTAGTTCTTTAATCCATTTTGAGTTGATTTTTGTGTATGGTGTGAGGTAGTGGTCAAGCTTCATTCTTTTGCATGTAGCGACCCAGTTTTCCCAGCACCATTTATTGAACAAACTCTCTTTGCTCCAATGCATAGTCTTTGCTCCTTTGTCAAAGATTAGTTGACCATAAATCTGTGGGTTTATTTCTGGATTTTCTATTTGATTCCATTGGTCTGTATGTCTGTTCTTATTCCAATACCATGCAGTTTTGATGATTATGGCTTTGTAGTATAGTTTGAAGTCTGGGAGTGTGATGCCTCCATTCCCTTCTTTTTTTTCAGGAGAGCTTTGGCTATTCGAGGTTTTTTGTGATTCCATATGAATTTCATCAATAATTGTTCTATTTCTTTGAAGAATGCCATTGAAATTTTGATTGGAATAGCATTGAATCTGTATATTGCTTTTGGTAGGATGGCCATTTTAATAATGTTTATTCTTCCAATCCATGAGCAGGGGATGTCTTTCCATTTCTTTGTGTCTTCTTCTATTTCTTTTAACAGTGTTTTATAGTTTTCTTTGTATAGGTCCTTTACCTCTTTTGTTAGATTTATTCCCAAATATTTGATTTTTTTTGTTTCAATAAAAAAAGGGATGGTTTTTTTGCTTTCTTCTTCTTCAGATTTTTTGTTTGTGTATAGGAAGGCTACTGACTTTTGCATGTTGATTTTGTATCCTGCCACTTTACTGAACTGATTGATGAGTTGAATTAGTTTTTCTGTGGAGTTTTTGGGGTTCTCTATGTATATTATCATATCATCTGCAAATAGTGATAGTTTGACTTCTTCTTTTCCTATTTGGATTCCTTGGATGTCTTTCTCTTGTCTTATTGCTCTGGCTAGGACTTCCAGTATTATATTGAAAAGCAGTGGTGAGAGTGGACATCCTTGTCTTGTTCCAGATCTTAATGGAATTGCTTTCAGCTTTTCACCATTGAGAATAATACTGGCTGTTGGCTTGTCATAGATGGCCTTTATGATGTTGAGGTATGTTCCTTGTATCCCAAGAATTTCAAGGGCTTTTATCATGAATGGGTGTTGCACTTTGTCGAAAGCTTTCTCAGCATCTATTGATATTATCATATGGTTTTTATATTTCTTTTTGTTGATGTGTTGGATAACGTTGATTGATTTTCGGATGTTAAACCATCCTTGTGTCCCTGGAATGAATCCTACTTGGTCGTGGTGAATTATCTTATGGATACATTGTTGGATTCTGATAGCTAAAATTTTATTGAGGATTTTTGCATCAGTGTTCATTAGGGAGATTGGCCTGTAGTTTTCCTTTTTTGTGTTGTCCTTGTTCGGTTTTGGTATTAGTGTAATGTTGGCTTCATAGAACGTGTTTGGTATTGTCCCTTCCTTCTCAATTTTTTGGAAGAGTTTGTGAAAGATAGGCACTAATTCATCTCTGAATGTTTGGTAGAATTCATTTGTAAATCCATCAGGTCCTGGGCTTTTGTTTTTGGGGAGATTTTTGATTACCATTTCAATTTCGCTGCTTGTAATTGGTCTGTTTAGGTGTTCTATTTCTTCTTTATCTAGCTTTGGGTGATTGTAGAGTTGTAGGAATTTGTCCATCTCCTCTAGATTGTTGAACTTGTTTCCATATAACTCTTCATAGTAGTTACTGATTATTCTTTTGATTTCTGCTGTGTCCATTGTGATTTCTCCTCTTTCATTGATGATCCTGTTTATTTGTGCTTTCTCCCTTTTTTCCTTTGTGAGCCTGGCTAGGGGTTTGTCTATTTTATTTATTTTTTCAAAGAACCAGCTCTTGGTTTCATTGATCTTTTGGATTGTTTTTTTAGTTTCAATTTCATTTATTTCTGCTTTGGTTTTTATTATTTCTTTTCTTCTACTGGTTTTGGGGTTTTTTTGTTGTTCTTTTTCTAGATCTTTGAGCTTCAAGATTAGGTTGCTTCTTTGAGTTCTTTCTTGTTTCTTGATGTGAGCTTCTATTGCTAAATATTTTCCTCTTATTACTGCTTTTGCTGCATCCCATACATTTAGGATATTGGTGTCCTCCTTGTCGTTCAATTCAAAGAATTTTTTAATTTCTTCTTTGATCTCCTCATTAGTCCAGTGGTCTTCCAGTAGTGTGGTTCTTAATCTCCATGAGGTAGGAAAGTTCCTTGCCTTCTTTTTATGGTTTATTTCTAGTTTGATGCCTTCATTCACCATAGTACTTTTGAGGGCTTTAAAATGTTTTGCTGAGAAAGAAATTGCTGTTAGTATTATATGCTATTAAGTTCCACATATGATTAGGAGATAATGATAAAAATGCAGCTCTCCAAGCTTTATAAGTATATATTACATACACAGAAATAAAAAAATAAATTCAACATATTGTCTGAAAAGACTGTCAATGGAATTTTTTATATCTTAAAATAGGAATATGGACCAATGTAAAATTAACCTCCATTTACATTTGCTTGCTTAGTAGAAACTTTATTTCCTTACTCCTTTATTTCCTTTAATGTGATGGTTGTAAATCTGCTACATTTTGTAGAAAAAAATAATTCATTCTAAGACAGTACTTCTCAAACTGTCTATAGAAAAGGATCAATTGTTTCCTTTCCCTAATCCATCCTTGACTGATATTTTTGTGACATAAAATAATGAATTTCTTCAAAACATAAAATAAGAAACAAAGGAATAAATAAAGCAGCAAAGGCATACTTTGACCATATATTTATACTCAAATAAAACAGACATAAAATTACTTCCAAACTGCTATTGTGAAAGTCTTCCAATGACTCAATGTCTCAATTACTTCACACTGCTTATTCTTAGTTTCTATTCTTCTCCAGCAGACAGATAATAAAGAGAGGACTCCCCAAAGGGACATACTTGTTTTCTAAGGTTTTGTTCCTTGTCAATATGTTCAATTCAATCAGACATTTTATGAGGTTTTATTCTCATCTTGGGGATCCTATTTCAATCTTTCCTTTATTCCTCCTAGAAATTCAAGGTAACTTTTAATGGAAAATGCTCAGAAAAACCTTGATTTAATCCAGTAACCAGAACTGGGTTGGAAAATTCCTTTTACCAACTTTGGTTTCTTGCTGGATAGCACAAGTCTGAGGGTTGCAGAGCAAAGGATCCTCCCCCATCAGACTCTGTCTGCCACACCCCTGCTCACCCCCTCAGGCCAATCCTCAAAGACATTTCTAAGGTTCTAAGGCTCAGGACAAATTTTATTTAATTTCTGTTATTTCTCCCAACGCAGAATTCCCAAATCTCTACTGCTTCTCATCTTTAATTCTCTTTAACTTTACTTCTATTTCTCCAATATTTTATTCCTATTTTTGCTAATCCTCTACCAGAAAAAAAAGAGTGTAAAAATGAGTACATGATGAACACGCAATTCTCCTAGTTGATGAAGATATAACATAAACAGATAAAAAAAAAAAAAGCTACTTATACTTGAATGTCAAGCAAAGGAGAAGCCCGGGGTTAACGAAAATTCATTTTAGGCACCAAAACATTTTAGCTGAATTATTGGAAGGAAGATCTATAATGCACTATAACAAAAACCCTGTTGGAAACACCCCCAAAGCTTTTGGTGTTAGCATCAGGTAAGACTAGGCTGTGGATGAATGGATCCTGGATCTGACATGATTTCCCAAAATGTTTTATAAGTAGTTAAACATCGACTTTGAAGTTCTTTTCCAGCCTCCATCGAGTAAGTTCATCCTTAAAGAGGCAGTAGGAAGCACTTGGAGGATGAAAACAGCCCCTCTGTGAGCCGGGTTCTTGTGCTAACAGCCTGTGTGAACTCTAGCACATCCCTTCATTTGTGGCTTCTGACTTTCCATTTGTTACATTAAGTCAATAAACCCTTTCTGAGGAAGAGTGAAGATTGAATGAAGAGGTACTGCTGAGATTTAAAAGACAAGTTACCTCCCTGCAATTAAACAGTCACTAGTGACTAAGGACTTAATAGGAATTTAATCTGAGCTTTCATTGAGCCACACTGTCTGCCAGACTTTTGTTCTACATGCTTCCTAAGAATTAATTCCTGTAAGTCTCAGAACCACAGAATGGGGCGTGAACTCTATTCATTCCCACTTTGCATTTGAGCAAACCAAGCACAGATGGATTAAATCTTCTGCGGAGGGACACAGCTAGGAAGTTGGAGTGCTGGGCTTTGAGCTAAGAGCAGCTCAGAGTTTGCATTCTTAACATTGTGTTACGCCTAGTCCTGGGGCTACATAAGATCTAATTAATAAAGGCACCCAGCTGCCATTTTAAACTTTGCTTGGCAATTCTTGGTATCTTTACTTCTTGAATATTTTAAAAATCTATTTCTTGCTCTGAACTTATTCCCCCAGCTTTCATTCAGGTTATTTACCCATACATTAAAAAATAATTGTTCCTTAATGAGTCATTATTAGGCATTTGTTAAATTTTGAGGTTCTCATAGAGAATATGGCACATTCCCAGTTATCACGATGCTTATTAATACATCAGGAAGGTAGCACTGACATGTAAGTACAGAAAGAGATCATGAAACTGCAACCAGTATGATGAAGACAGATGCCACCACCATCTCATGTCCAGACTTTTGTAGCAAACCCCCAGCTGGTCTGGCATCTCTATCATCACTGCCTTCTTATCCATCTTTCACTAACCACCAATCTCATCCACCCTACAGCAAATTTTACATTTTATTCTCTTGCTTTAAAGTGTTTTAAGACCCTTCACCATCATAAATAGCTTTAAATCTAAGTCCATTGCTGATCTGACCTCTACTTCCCTCTTTGGTCACTTCTTATATTCTTTACCTCTAAATGTTAGGCTGCAGTGATGAAAAGGTGTCTAGCCCTGTGCCTTTATGGGGTTTCCTCCCCACTGGGACACCTTTCCAAACTTTATCTCTTGGCTCATCCTTATCTTTCAAGTATCTTCTTGCCTAGGAAATCTACCAAGACTGAACACAAGTTACAATGGTGTAAGAGAAAACTTCTCTGGGATGTTCATCCCTTGATGAAGCTCTGCGTCTTTCTATCATTGAATGGAGGGGCTGTCTTAGTCCATTCTGGCTGTCGTAACAATATATTATAGACTGGGTAGGTCATAAGCAACAGAAGTTTCTCACAGTTCTGGAGCCTGGGAAGTCCACGATTCCATTGGAGTGGCAGATTCTGTGTCTGGGAAGTGGATCACAGATGGCATCTTTTTACTGTGCCCTGACAGGAGAGAAAGGGGCCTCTCAGGGGCCTCTTCTATAAAGCCACTTCTCTCTTTTGTGGGGGCGCCTCCTCAAAAACTAATCTACTCCCAAAGAACCCCCATTTCCCATTGTCATCACTTTGGGAGTTAAGGTTTTAATATATGAATTTGAGGGGTGGAGACACAAATGTGGCACCATAGCAGGTGTCAAGGGCAGCACCTGGTACACCTTTCAGAGTGTACTGGCCAGGTTTATAGAAATGAACCAAAAAGGTTAAACTGCCCTATCCTATCTCCCAAGTCTGTAGTGCTGGCCCCATTTTCCTCTGCCTTGCCAGTCAGGAGAGGAGCTTCACAGTTATATCCTAGTGAGCATGATCAATATTACTACCAGCTGCTATTCCCAGGCAATTGCTGACTTCCTGCATCACCCCAGATTAGGCACCTCTGTTCTGCAGATATGGAGAAATTCACTGTCCTGATAAAATCTATCATCCACACTTTTGAAAATTAGAACAGCTATTCAATTTCAGCAATCATAAGTGTAAGATAAAAAAGGCACTGAGATGATTCTGCAACATCGGACACTTTTTTTAATCAATATAACATTCCCTTTTTATTTCTTTTTTTATTTTTTATTGTTATTTTTTAATTTTATATATTTTACATCATTTTTCATTTTTGCACAATGTATGCATTTTCATCTTGGTTATAGTCCCCACACAATTCCCACCTCTGCCTTGTTTTGATACTACTCTCCCCTCCTCCCCCCTCCCACTGTAGTGTATCTCTGATTTATAGTTGCTTGTTGATTTTGATTTCTACTTTATTGCAATTAGTATTTTTCCTGATCCCTTATTTAGGTTTTCTAAATTCCTGCTATGAGGGAGATCATCCAGTATTCTTTTTCTTTCTGGCTTATTTCGCTGAGCATGATCCCTTCCAGCTCCATCCATGTTGCTGCAAATTGCATAAGTTTATCTTTTTTGATTGCTGAGTAATGTTCCATTGTGTATATATACTACATTTTCTTGATCCAGTCATCTATTTTTGGGTATTTGGATTGTTTCCATAGCTTAGCTGTTATAAACAATGCAGCTATAAACATGGGCGTGCAGATGCCCTTTGGAATTAATGTTTCTGTATTGAATAAATACCTAGGGGTGGAATTGCTGGATCATATGAAAGCTCCATCTTTAGCAGGTTGAGGAATCTCCACACAGCTTTCCATAGTGGTTGGACCAGTTTGCACTCACACCAGCAGTGAAGGAGAGTTCCTTTTTCTGTCTTTTTTTTTTTTTTAATTTTGAAAAAAGGTTGGGAGAGGTTGAACACACAATGTAGCCTGCAACAAGTGTATTTTCTCATATTCCAGGACCCGATGTCACAGCCTCAGTGGGTGTTTAACAAGCTGATTCCTTTTAATTCTTCTGCATAAACAAGACAGATTCTCTTTTCGCAATATGTTGGGGGAGCCCTTGAAACATTATTCAACAAAGATCATGGCTGAGAAACCATTTCTACCAGAAATGGCATGAAAATGATGGATCAGAAGATAAATTGAAATTATATATTTGTAAACTAACTAACAAAGTCCCAACCTATCTGTCCATTTTGTTGCCTTTATGGGTAATTAGAAAATCAGTATTTTGAATGTCTAATTTAAATTTCTAAGGAGGTTTTATTTCCTAAACTTGTATGCTTGCATAAAAACAGTTTTAATATTTAAAACTTAAGGGGAAGAAACATTTTTCTACCATCATCTGTGGAATGAGAAGTTGAAAACATTTTCCCCAAATTTTAGAAGTGCCTTTATGGTCAAAGCCAATAACACCAAACACAGGGAATTCTATGGTGTTCTTGACATTTAAGTTGGGAACTGTGTTTTAAGACTGAAGCAGTACCCAGTTTTCAAAGCACACCGAGAGGAGAAGCAGTCCTGGAGAAATTGTTCACCTTAATCCCCCTGTACCCTGCCATAAATTGGGCACAGGCAAATACAAGTTTATTCACTGCTCAATAAAACTTTGTCTGAACAGCGCAAGGAGAGGAAGTCTGCTTTCGATTTCAGTCATCTGGAAACATTATAGCTCCAAGCTAAGATCTTTCCAATTTTCTCATAGGATAAGTAGCGTGTCTTCTTCTTAACTCTACACTCTGTGGACCAGAGCGGATGTCAACAAAACAATGGCCATCCTAGGTAAATTTCCCCATGTAAGTATCTCATTCCTCAAGAACATTTTAAAACTCGAGAAAAAATATCAATAATGTCCTTTTAAATATGTGAATGAACTCTCCACACGTTTTAAATTAGAGAAATTATTTGCATAGTCATCATTACTCTGTTTTGTAATCCCTTGTAAATGTAGAACATAACTTTTACATCTTTGTACCCTCAAAACTATTTTTCTTCTGAAAATTCAGTAATAATCACTTTCTTCTCTAGAATATCTGCAAAAGGAGATTTTCCCTGACTTTGGAATTCAATCTTCTGAAGTATCATTGATTTTTTAAAAAAAGATTTATTTATTTATGCATACAAGAGTTGGGGTACATGTCAGAGATGTGGGGGGTGAGAGGATTCACCAGAGACAGAGTGGGGAAAGGAACAGACAGATAGACTGAAATACACTGCTGAGGGTAGCAGTGGGCAAGTCAGGAGAGGTCTGCTGTGCCATGTGTGTTACTCTTTGGCCAGCTGGGGATCGAACTTGTGCTGCAGAGATTGCAGATTGCTTCATAGTGCAGGTGCTTAACCCCTTGTGCCACCAGGGAGGCCATATCATTGATTCTTGAGTCACTTAGCCCTCTTGGAACATCTCTTTCTCTTTCTGTATACCCATACTGACCACCCACTGGATTCTAACATGTGTGAGCTGCTGTGGACTTGGGGAATGTTCTGGTGTTTAGGATGAAAGTGGGGTGTAGATTCTAGGAGGCAGTAAGGGCTGGTGTGGAAGGGTTCAATCAACCCCCAAGAATATAAAGGGTTTTGTTCACAATTCAGAGACTAAGTGACCTTTGAGAATCCATCCATCCTGAGATCTCTCCCAACTGGGTAGTGTCCAACCTTTAAGGCTACTCAACTGAGTTTCAAACTCTTACTTATTTTGGTTATTTTGATTTTATTTATTCTTCTCCCCTACTCTTAATACCTCCTATTCATTTTCTTTTCCTAACACATTTGATTTATCACTTTTTTTTTACTTAAAAGTATGAAAATTGTTTTAAAATTCTACAGCTCTTCTTGGGAAAAGTCACTTGGAATTAATAAACATAAATAACAGTAAGTACTTGAAAAGTTCCCCAGACAGATGAAGTTTTTTGCTATTTCCAAGCAATAAACCAAAATGAAGTAAAGTTTCTAGATTCCTCTCTTTCTGATCCTCAGTTTATTTGGACCTTAGAGTAAAAGGCATTACATTTAATTCTCCATGCCATACAAGCATAAATTAAGAAAAAATGGAATTTTTCTTAATTTCAATCATAACTGAAAAATGATTTTTCTCACTTAATGGACAGTTTGTTCAATAAAAATTAAAAAGTAAACAGCAGGTGTGACATGTCAAAGTTCTTAAATAACCAAGAGTAGATAGTGTGGTTTATTGGCAGGAACTTTAAAGATTCATTTGAACCTCTTTTTTTTTTTTTTTGAGTGGATCATCTTATTTCTCTATAGAGAGGGGGAAATATAGAAAAAAGAAAGTAAAACTGTTAGATGTTTGCAGTTGCTATCAAGAAGTACATATTTAAAAATAAGAGAGGTCAGACATATTTCTATTGGAGCCCTTATAACTTGGTACAAATATTTATCAAGCCATATTCAATCACATGCCAGGAATTATCTTCCTCACCCATGTAACACCAGTGCCCAGCACATAAAAAGTACTTCGTGAGTGTTGGTTGGAAGAGGGAAGAAGAATAACTTTATTTCTTTTATTACCTCTCCACTTGAAATTTCTGGCTGTGATTTGAAGATGCCACTTTGCACCACCAACCATGAAATAGAAACCAGCCTGCTCCAAAACATATCTTTACCAGCTTGCCTCAGGTATTGAAACCCTCACTATGGAAATTATCTTTTTTGGTTAAAACACTATCTCCAAAGACTCTACTCTTGTACCCTGTTCACTCCCAATAATGGTAAATGGTCATGATTATTGAAACTTCATGATGGATACATGTACTATATATTGTGTCCTTTGGTTTTTGTATGTCTGAAAAATTATGTATGTGGAAAATACGTTCTACTGATAGAAAAAAAATAAAAATAATATATATATATATATTTGTACTAAAAAAGAAACAAAAAGTGGACAATAAACCAGTATCTGCTCAATGTCTTCAAAGTAAAAGAGTCCTTTTCAAAGTCTCTAAATACATAAGTCAGGATTGGACAAAATAAGGCCTAGCGATGGAAAACACTTCATGTTTCTATGTTTTGCAGATTCTCTCCAGTGTATGAATAGGCACAAATCAGAAATTCTGGTCTCAGAGGTTATAGAAACTGTGGAAAAAAAAAGTAAAAAAAAAAAATGTAAGGAAGCAGCAGGGATCTAGTGGGAAAAGAACGAAAGACTGAGATGTCTACATGCTTTATGTGAAGATTGGACTAGAGAAATAACAAACTATTTCAAGCACCCTGAGCAATAAGGGGTCACAACATAGCAGGAGGAAAGGAAGTGAGGAGAGGGACAACACTGACCTGTGAGGTCCTTTGGATGTAATCCAGAGGTAGAGAGCCAAGGAACCCGGCTGGCAGCCAGCACAGCCACCATACACGTGCAAGAGCCATCTTGGCCCTCACAGCCCAATCAGCACAGCAGCTCTGTGACTGCAACTGCCTGACAGATTCCAAGGAGACTGACAGAACCACCCTTCATCACAGAAAAATATGGAAAAAAAATAAACTGTCATTGTTCAAAAAATACATCCATTGTTTTTGAGGTCTGTACACTTTAAACAAAAAAGAAGCAAGAAATTCATTTGAACTGCGTTATCCCATGCCAAGTAAGAGCTGTACTTTTTAAATTTTGCTTTACATTGTTAATCAATGTAAATCAATTTTGGCAAAATGTTAATCAATTTTGGCAAATATCTACAAATTCCAAATAAGATGATTTGCCACCCAAGACGTTAATTTCTCATTCATCCAGAAAGCAATTTGGGTTGAATAACGAGGAGTGTACTATGTTCTTTTACAAGAGGGGCTTACTCTCTGGAAATTCTAAGATTCAGATGCAACAAAGAATTGCAAAGAGCAGAGAGGAATGAATTTTTCCTTGAATCCTGGTGAAAGTTCTGAATTCTTTCATGAAACTATCTCCACTGTGTTAAAAGAAATAGTGATATGAAACAATGAACAAATGCTTCCATGACCAATGCTGGGGAGACAGGAACTTGTTATCACAGAAACATTGATCAATGACCATGTATCCGTATGTCCTTAGATATGTACAAATGAAATATACTCAAAGAATGCTTAAGTATGAGCTCTTTGCTATTCATTTAAATTGTTGAGCTCCTTAAGTCAGCTTGAAGAATCATTATTTGCTTTGTGAAATGGAAATTATGGTTCTCATATTACACAAGACTTTTGCCATGACAACATAATAGTCACAGAAAGAAACAAATCCAATATTGAGCTACCATAAAATATTTAACCTAGAATTGCAAAACCCTCACAGTTACAATGGGCTAGAGCAGAAATGATATTGGGGAAGGAGAGGATTTTCAAGATGAAGCTGAAAGAACAAAACTGGCCTAAAAGATACAAACCCTGGTTCTTCACAGAGTAACCATTAAGAATCAGTTAGTTATACCAGTTCACATATAAAATAAGCCATCTGACTCTTCGATTTTAATGTCTTTGCATTTTTTCCAGCCATTCCTTCAGTACGTTTGATAGAATTCTTCTTCCTGTGTGTTGGTAGCTGTCATACCGGGTCTGTAAAAGCAGTTCTTAAAAAAAAACAAAAAAAAAAAACCACAAAACCCCTATTCATTACTTTTTCAAAATTACTCTGCATCGCAACAAATTCAGTTCAAAAAAAAGAATCAAGCCACACATAGTGTGTTCAATAGCAACTTTTGGTTGCTGAACTATTTTTTTGTATACTATATTTTTTCTATGCAATTTGGCACCAATAAACAGGGCTCATATTACCAACTTCCTTTTAACGGAGTTGGCTATCATCTCTTCTCTGGCTGTTGCTGCCATCGAGGATTTGTCTGCATTTTTGAGGAGGAAGAGCCAGGAAAAACAGTTGTCTTTGCCCAAGAACATAAGTCTATCCAGTAGTGGAATAAGCCAGGGAGAGCTAAGTGAGCTTTGGGTTTTGCACTCAGCTTAAAAGTGATCCTTCCTTGATCTTCTCAATGCATTTTCTTAAAGGTATTGAAAGCTGAACTTCTCTGAAGAAAGATTTCTGCAAATAAGGCCAAGAACTATAAAACCTCAAGCCCTTGCAAATAGGATCAACAGTTTGCTCTAAACTTCTTGTTCACCAGTAGCCTATCAACTAATTCCTTTCTCCCCTCACAACAGCATGTTTTTAGAATAGTAGTTGTACCTCGGGAGAGTTAAATAAATGGTCAGAAATCACATAGCAAGTGATTGGACCAGCAGAGCAGGAATTAGACTCTGTCCTAACACCAACGCCTGTTCCTTCCTGCCATGCCTGTTCTCTGTGTGCAGAAGACCCATCCTAGGTTTTCCAGGAAACAGAACATTGATTAAATAGCAATAACATATTGACATATTGTAAAGGTGACATGGAAGCAGAAGAGTCTTTGCATCAACAGAAAGAGCCAGCTATACAAAATACTTAACGTGTCCTGGAGGTGGTTAGTTGAACAGGTTAACTCCAAACTGAAAAGAGGAGAGGAGTGGAGAGGAGAGGCAGGGAGGTGAGGGGAAGGGAGAAAGTTTGGGACTTGACTGAGGAAAATCTTGATACATCACCTGGGTCTGTATTTGCAGATCAGAGGATTCTGCTGCCTTGGGGCACAGTCTCCATTCAGCACTCCTGTCCACTCTCCATTGCTTGTCTTCTGGTTGAAGCCATCCCTGCTCTCTAGGTGCTAATTACTAATTGAATAAAGGTTAAATTTTTAAAAGCCTGGGAAGGCACATACTCACTGAACACATATTTTAATAGAACTTCTTTGAACCCATGCCTCCCACTCTTATTTTTTTCCTCCATTGGTGAAAGACATGTAAGGAAAATGGACACTTTTGCAAATGGGGTGGTGTCATGATCAGATTAGAGAGAGCTTCCCGGGATCCCTGGATTTTATCCAGAAGTCTACTTTATACAGAAAGGTACTCTTGGGTACTAAATTTATGTGTACATGTGATAATTAACGTAATGTTTTAATCTGAGGTTTAGGAAGTTAAACAGATTCCTTGTTAGAAGACAATCCTTACGTCAGGAACTTCCATTAAATGGGGCTGCTGGACCATCCCTCCAGCAAATCCCTCCACTTTCAGAGCTGCTCTCTGCACAGCTTGTGAACAGGATGTGACTCTCTGTGGCCAAATGAGGCCTCCCATATCCATTATTGTTTTAAATATTTGCAAAATAATTTACTTCTATTTACAAATATGTACAAGTAGAAGGTCTAACATTTCCTTCCTTCAGCATGATACAGCATCTTCAACAATCCTTGTGTGAACTAGTCCCATTTTGCGTGACTCTGTCTTGGGAACAGGTAACTAACACCCAAATGGTGTGTTGTTACAATGGATTAATCCTGAAAGTTGTAGGTAGAAAAACTTGAAATAAAACTATTTGTTTTCACATGTACACACATGTAAGCTTTCCAGTTTTGTATGATTTTCATGATATAGTGTATCATACCTTTTCAGTGTTTAAATTTTCTGAGGTCTTAATCTGGCCCTAATATTAGCCTGGGTGTATTCTTCTTGTGGGTCTTCTTGTAGGATATGTTTGGGGACAGGCATAAGAAAAAAACTGTGGGGTTAGCCTAGGAAGAGTATGGTCCAATAATGCTATTTCAGCTCAAGTACTGAAAGGAAGCTTGCTTTAACTTCCTTTACTGGCATATTCAAGAAAATGTAAGAAACAGGTGAGATCTGTGTTTTTTTTTTTTTTTTTTAAATTTTTATTTATTTATTTTTTACATCATTGTTCATTTTTTTTTTTTTTTTTTAAAATTTTATTGTTATATTCCCCATACAATTGCAGCCCCCCATTCTGACCCAATCCCTCCCCTCCCGCCCCGCCCCCCTAAAAGTGTCTCTGGTTCATAGTTTTTTGTTGATTTTGATTTTCACTTTCTTATAGTTTTTCATTTTCCTGGTCCATTATTTAAGTTTTCTAGATTCCTGCTATGAGTGAGACCATCCGGTATTTTTCTTTTTCTTTTTGGCTTATTTCGCTGAGCATGATCCCTTCCAGCGCCATCCATGTTGCAGCAAATTGCATGTGTTTATCTTTTTTGAATGCTGAGTAATATTCCATGGTATGTATGTACCACATCTTCTTGATCCAGTCATCTATTTTTGGGCATTTGGGTTGTTTCCAAAGCTTAGCTATTGTAAACAGTGCTGCTATAAACATAGGGGTGCAGGTGTTCTTTGGAATTGATGTTTCTGTGTCCTTTGGGTAAATACCTAGGAGTGGAATTGCTGGGTCATATGGAAGCTCTATGTTTAGTTTTAATGTCATCCATCTAACATTAAAACAATTTTAAGTTAGTATTATTTGCATATACAGTGAATTTCTTTAATTTGCATCTGGATTTTAAAATAATTTGAATAAAGTGTTCTTTATATGTACTAAATTTACTGTATGATTAAGACTGGGAGCTCTGAAGTTAGACTTTCTGGGTTTTACTGGACCTGCTACTTAATAAGTGCATAACATTGACATTTCATGTCCTTAAGACTCAATCTCAGAAGGTTAAATAAGATAATACACAAACCTGAGTTTAATGCCTGACATTGTATGTCCAATATTATTATTATTGATACAGTTATGATGAATACTATTGAGTAGTGTAGGAAGATTTTTTCAAACTTTTGTTGTATATAAAATTTTTTGATTTTTAGGTTCTGCCTTAGGCCATTCACATTGAAATCCTTTCTCAAGCTGAGTGGTGTCCACTGTCTTGTGCTGTATGAATCTACCAGTAGGAGGGTGTATGTCATAATGTGGATTTCATGGAAGCTCTTACAAGGGCTAAAAGACCCTGGAGTATTTTATTTTTTAAGCACTAATGTTTACTTATTTAATATTTTACCATGATTCTATTATGCTTTTTCAGTGACACAGTGATAAGAATTTTAGTAGAATACAAAAAGTAAATACAAGAACCAAAAAAAAATTGTCCCATTTGCATCACAGTCTGGCCCTGACTCAAGGTCAGCTTTGAAGCCAACAAAGAAATGAAAAATAAGCCAAAGGCTGAATTCATATTTGGACTGTTGTATTTTGGGTGTGTCGCCGGCTTCACAACCTTTAGGGTAGATTTACTTACGCTGTTCTTATTTCTCTGTGCTCCATGTGTTTTCCAAAGAAACTTCTGATGGAAAAGATTCTTGTCCGTATCAGTTGCAAGAGTTTGTTGTAATGATCAATGACTTTTATACGACAGAATCAGCACTGAGTGAGCAGACAGAAATCAAGAAACAAATATTGAGTGTGATATTCAAAGGCTTAAATTGCATTTGAAGAGAGAATGGAGAATAAAAGAGAGGCAAAGAGGGAGAAAAGGAAAAAAGAAAAGCCAGGATGAGGAGGAGAGGAAAAGGGAGAGAGAGAGAGAGGAAGAAACTGAGAGAGGAGAGAGGGGGAGGGGGTGTCCCATCAGACTTCCCACAGAGACAAACACTATAACAGAAGAACAAACAAATTACATAGAAGAGGGAATATGAGCTAATCATTCAAACAGTTCAAAGAAGATACAAAGAAGATATGAATCTTTTCTTGAACCCACCTATAAAATGAATTTACTAGTTGATTTTCTGGACACTCAGGTTTCTATTTCTTATTCTTTTATTTTTGAAATTATTTGTCACCTTCTAAGGGTGTGATGCTACAAATGGAGAATATACTGCTGAATTTATAGTGTATCTCACTGCTTTCACCAAGAGTACCTAGTGGTAGATCCGACTAATTACAATACACAGTTTTAAAAGAGCCAGAACTTTCTCATCGTTCCCATAGTCTCTACAACTTAAAACGAGAGGGACTTGGGAAAAAGAAGAAGGTCCAGGAAGGGAGTATTCCTGACAGTAACTAATGGTAGTAACTTTGGGAAGGATAGGTTAGAGAAAGATTTCTGGTGATAGCAGAAAATGCAACAGACCATTAAGACATTTACAGTCTCAGTTGATTTTTTTTTAAAGTTTTATTTTATTTATATTTTTCATTTATTTATTTATTATGCAAGCACTGGGTACATCAGAAGCGCTACCGGGAGGGGTGAGAGAATTCACCAGAGCCAGAGCAGGGGGCAGAGCAGGCAGAGGGACCGAGGTACACTGCTGGGGAGCAGCGGGCGGCAGAGAGAGGTCTGCGCGCCATGTGGGACCCTCGTCCATCAGCCGGGGATCGAACCGGTGCCGCAGAGGCTGCGGGCAGCTTCGCAACCCAGCGCTCAACCGCTGCGCCACCGGGGGCCCTACAATCTCAGTTGAGAAAACAATTATGGAGGCATGCGCCGCAAGTTCCTATGTCTGGAAATTCAGAATTGCTATTTTGCCCATTAATTTATTTATGTGGTTGGCTTGGCTTCTTTCTGATTTTGTGTTCCCCGTCTTCCCCTCCTACTTTCTTTTGAATTACTTGGATATTTTATAATACCATTTTAGTTAATCTACTCCATGGAATTTATTATTTTAGGTGAACATTGGTAAACATTTTTCTTAGTATTTTCTAAAGGTTGCTCGAAAAATTATGACACTCCTTATTTACCTTAGTGTTGCTTAGAATAAATATTGCATTAATCTCACATGAAATAAAATTCTTGTAACTGTATATATTCAATTATCTCACTCATACTTTATGCTGTGGTTGTCTTTTTTTTTACATTCATGTACTTCTTTTTTTTTTTAAAGAGGCATGTATTTTTATATTTATTATTTGTTTGTTTGCTTTGTTTATACACGCACTGGGTACAGTCAGAAGCGCCGGAGGGTGAGAGAATTCACCAGAGCCAGAGTGGGGAGCAGAGCAGGCAGAAGGACCGAAGTACACTGCTGAGGGGAGCAGAGGGTGGGCGGCAGGAGAGGTCTGCGCGCCATGTGGGACCCTCGTCTGGTGGCCGGGGAGCAGCCGGGATCAAACCGGCGCCGCAGAGGCCGCGGGGAGCTTCGCAACCCAGGGCTCAACCGCTGCATCACCGGGGAGGCCCTACATTCATGTACTTTCAAATGCCACAATCCAATATTTAAATTTTGCAATAAAAATTCCTATTCTAAAGAAATAAGAAGGAAACAACCACTTATGCATACTCAAATATTTCCATTGTTGATGTACTTTATTTTGAATGTTGTGTCTAACTGGTATCTCTTCCCTTTAGCTTAAGAAAATGCATTAAAATTTATCTTTCAGCGGCAAATTCTCTTAATTTTCTCAGGAAATTCTTTACTTCACTGTTGTGCATGAATGAAATTTTATCAGATATAGAATTCCATAGTAAATTTTTCACTCTGAACTTCAAAGCTGTTATTCTATTGTCTACTCTCTATAGTTCCTTGAAAAATCTCTGATAATTCAAATTTTTTTATTCAGTCTACTTTTTCTGCAGTGCCTTTCAAGTACTTCTGTTTTATCTTTGATTTTCAGTAAATCATCTATGAGGGGCCAGCATAGAGTTTTCTTTGTGGGAAAAGATAAAATAAACATACGCACAAAGAATATTTAAGATGATAAATGGAAGTTTAAAAACTAATATTTTGAGCTTTGTGCTAAATAATTTACACAACATCTCATTTAATTTTCTAAATAATGAACGACAAAGAAACTGGGGTGATTCTATCCAGTGATGAGGAATTGAGTGCCTGGTCCAAAGTCACACAACTAATCTTGTGAAGGTTAGTGCATAAATACTTTTTTTTGTCTGTCATTAGCCTTTAGAAAGATTGAAATATAGAAGCATTTTGAAGATACTTTGCAAAATGCTGGTAGAGAATTCTAATAGGATAACATTGTGGTCAGTGGTAGGGTGGAAATAGCACCTCAACTCTTCATAGCTCTGGGACCTTGCAATTCATTTCACTAAAATGGAAGCCCATGTAGCTAGCTCTGTTTCTCATCATAGCTTGCTTTTATGACTTGTTTAACCAATGGAACGCTAAATGATATGACACAGACTTGAAAATCACTTGGTTATTGGGACTTTCCTGCTCTTCGGAATCCTGCAACTGATGCCATGTGAATAGACTGGGCAAGACTGTGGAATAATGGGAGACATGTGAGTTACCACCCCACCGACACTGAACTAACCACCAGACTTGTGAGTAATGACATCCTGACCACTCAAGCCAGGCTGAGTTGCTAAATGAGCCCAGACTAGAACTGCCTCACCAACTTACAGCATGATCAGAAATAATAACTTTCGTCATTGAAGCCAAAAGTTTGTCAGCTTCTTTTTACACACAAAGAATTAACTGATAAAATTCCCATCTTTCGTTTATTTATAATTTTTTCTTTTGGCTTTCAAAATGGAGGAAGAGGTATTGTGAAGATAAGATAAGCATTTAGGTTCAAATTATCTAACACTATGTAAGAACCTCATTTACTCTTATGTAAAAAGATGAAAATATAAAATCAGCTGTTGCTAAATGCATTCTATTTTTAATTGCAAATGAGCACATTGTAGATGATGTCTTTCCTGGTAATTGTATTTTACTAAAAAGGATATTATGAAGAAGCACTTCTATCATCCAAGCACACTCACTGGCTTATTTTGTAAAATATCGTGGAAAAGACCTTCATTTTCCTGCTAATTTGTTCTGCCTTGTTGGCTTTTGTTTGGGGAATGGTTGTTAAGGAGCTCTTCTACAGTGTTACCTGAAGATCATTTTTTCTTATCTTCTAATCATAAGACATCGCATATAAATGCAAAATATTTGTTGTTAATTTAAACTGGAGATAGAATCTATTTAATAAATGGTAAAAAAGATAATTGCAGTGAGCTCACAAATTCAAATGCATGGTTGATTATCATCAATCAAAACTAAACTGGATATTTTTTATCATAAAGCAAACACAAGTCCATTTAAAATATACAATACTTTATGAATCATACAGTTCATATTTGTCACTGTATGGAGGAACTCGTTCAGACAACAAATTCCAGGCTTCTTTCTTTCTTTAACGAAACTCAGTCTGGTCTTTTGTCTTTGACCAAATACCATATGCCATGCACATGGAAAGAAAACAGAATTTAGCATCTAAAGAATGATGTTTGATTTTCAGTACTATAATTAACAAGTCATGTTTTGTAAATTAATCAGATAACTAAATATATTTTCAAACAAGTTTTCTCATCTCCAAAATAACATATTTATTAGATATATGGTGGTGTGCCAAATATCGTTCAATATGGTTTTTTTTGTTTGTTTTAGATTT